>NC_080111.1:33114624-33851124 GCF_950005125.1 Chionomys nivalis | reverse complement strand
ACCACCGCCCGGCGATGAGGTAAAATTTAAAAGAGAGGTTCATGACAATGAGATGAAATCAAAAAGAGAGACTTCTAAGTGTCCTGATTCCGATTTCCCACATTATCTATGAATGTTGAAGAATAGTCATGTAAATGATCTAAGACAGTTGAAAAACAGTCAGAGACTAAGGGGCTGAGGAATCTGATGGACTCTTTAAATAAAAAACTGGAAGCAGTCCAAATTTCTTCCTGGCAAAAAAATAAAATAAAAAAAAAGAAATAAAACTCATGAAGGATCTCACAAAGGAGTTCATGGAGAAGCTCAAGAAGGAGCACTCCCTCGCCTTCCCCCAGAGAGAAGACAGATTTAGATTCTCCTGAGGATTATACTATTAAAGAAAAGAAATTTCCTACGATGTCTATGGTCCAGAAGCCTGCAAATTCTTAGCAGACTTTGACTATTAGCCCATTATATGGAAGTATTAGAAGTGGAACCAAGAAAGAAGTCATTCAAGGATCTAATTTATTTCCAGTTATAGAACATCAGGA
This sequence comes from Chionomys nivalis, assembly GCF_950005125.1. NCBI lineage: Eukaryota > Metazoa > Chordata > Mammalia > Rodentia > Cricetidae > Chionomys > Chionomys nivalis. The sequence continues at coordinate 33,850,594 of NC_080111.1, read as the reverse complement.
TCCTCAAGGAAATGTTCTGACAGTTCACACACCTTTACCTTTTACACAACTTAAAGAATTAAAAATATTGGTTCTCAAATTGGGCCAAAACTCTATTCAAGCAATTTTGTAGACAATAGCAGTTAAAGCTTTCCTCTGGTGGATTGGAAAAAACTGGCCAGAGCTTGTTTGTCTGGAGGAGATTATTGTATTGTGGAATCATAATTCCATGGGTATGTGAACTTAGAGCAAATATCAAAAAGCTCAAAACATGCCTGTTAATTTTGACATGTTAGCAGGAGAAGGTAATTATAAAGATTTAGATCATCAGTTGAACTTTGATATGGCAGGATATGCTCAACTTAATATTCCAGCAAAAAAAAGGCCTTGTATAAATTACCTGGCACTGGAAAGAAAACAGAATAATTGTCTAAGATAAGACAGAGACCTGATAAATTGTTTCACGATTTTGTTTCTCAATTGATGACAACTGCAGGGAGACGTTTAAGAGATTCAGAGACTGAACTTTTCTTAAAAACAGTATATATGAAAAAAAACAAAAACAAACAGACAAAAAAACAGTATATATGCTGTCTGAGAAATAAACTCAGAGCTGCTTGGTAGTGGCCTTGAGTCCTCCTGGTCTAACCTATGTTTCTGTCTTCATTTCTCTTAATCTCAATTTTCCTCAGTCTCAGTGTCCCTATCCAGGGAAACCCCTAACTGAATTCTGCTGGACAGACCATATGAGGTATCCTACCAAGCTTGAACAAAATTGACTACAGGTTCTGTATGATGTTGCCCTGAGATAAAGAATTTTGCTGCATATGCCTTCCATAAATCAAGAGATTAGCTAGATACAGTCTTACACTGTAAGGCCCATTACTTAGCTATCAATGCAGAGCAAGGGTCTTCCCTTTAATGGTACAAAATCCTTGAAAATCCCTCTTTTTCACCACTGGACTACCATCTGAAATTACCTAGTGTTTTCTTTCTTTTCATTCCTTTCTATGTGTATCTTTTTCACTGTAGACCTAAAGCAGTCAGCAGTAATAACTATCCAACAGAAATATTTTTTTCTAATATAACAGTCTATTACTCTTTAATTGTGCCTTAATAATCTTCTTGGCATATGGAAATATTAAGAAAGATTTGGGGCCAAAAAAATCACAAAAATAATCTCTAGAAAAAATTTTTTAAGTTTTTTTAATATTTACTTACTTATTATGTATTCAATATTCTGTCTGTGTGTATGCCTGCAGGCCAGAAGAGGGCACCAGACCCCATTACAGATGGCTGGGAGCCACCATGTGGTTGCTGGGAATTGAACTCAGGACCTTTGGAAGAGCAGGCAATGCTCTTGATCTTTGAGCCATCTCTCCAGCTCCTCTAGAAAAATTTTTATAAAGTCTTCTAAGCACCTGCAGCTACTTACCAGATCAATGTCACCTAATAGAGCCACAAGGAATAAGGACAGACTTGGGCTGGAGAGACCAGAGCTAGATGATGCTAAGAAAGCTTATTGAGAGCAATCAGAATTTTTATATATTTATCAGAATCAGAAGTTAATGGCAATTTCTAGGCTCAATACAGTTGTGGTTTACCAGATGCCATGAAGATTGTAAGCTATACAGGGAATACAAGTTCATTGTCTCAGTCCAGTTGCCCTGTAAAGCTTCCAAGCTTCCTTGACTACTAAGGGATTATAAAGAGAAATACAAATTAGCCTGAATGCCTCTGCCTGAGTGAGTCCCTCAATCTGTCAGGAACTGGAAGTCACACTGTGCCCCAGTAGCCATTGACTTAACCTGAAATCACTAAGACACAGACCTCTCAGGAGGGATAGGCCAGATCAACTCCTTGTTTCTCTGTAGGGCATTTTGCCCACTAAACTCCTATGACCTCAACCTCCACTGCCTGCTATAACTCTCAACATTCCAGTCTTTCAGGTCCTACAAGAACAGTCAATTATGCTCTGTGTAGAGCTTTCCTTGACTTTTGCCATCTAAAGTCTTGATATCTTCAATTCTTTCAAAGTCCATATCTCCAAGTCCATTGTAGCAACAAAATCAATTTTGAGGTACCATTTTTTAATTCCTACTTTCATCTCTGTTGCTGTGATTAAATTATCTAACCAAAAGGAACTCTGGTAATGAACAGGTTTATTTGGTTGTTACTCCTAAGTCAGAGTCCACCATTGTGGGAGTGTAGGGTTGAAACTCAAGTTAATCACTGAAGGCAAAACATGCACAACCATTGTTTCCTGGTTTTCTCTTTTGCTTTGTCACTGTCTTATGCTCATCTAGCTCTCTTAATCAGCCCAGGCCCACTTGCTTAGAGACATTGCCAACTCAGGGGAAGATCTTCCAACATCAATCGTCAATCAAAACAGAAACCAGACATTCTGATCTGAGCACATGGTTAATTGTTGTGCCCTCAGATGAACCTTGGCTTTTTCATGTTGACAGCTGAGGCTAATTAGCACATAGACACACTAATATATGAGAAGGTTTTAGAGAACCAAAGACAATGTATTAATCTTGTCAATGACTTAAGCAGTGTTGAACTTTAAGCTGAGCCCTCTCAGTCTCAGTGACTTAGTGCTCCCCCCTCCCTGGGAATCTAACAATTACACATGCACGTACTAAAATGTTGGGAACTTTCCATCCTCTTCCTGAGTCCTTGTGAATGTTCTCCAATTAAAACTCAGTTATTAAATAGGGGCAAGAAAACCCTTAGGTGTTGACTCCATTCCTGGTGTTTTGACTCAGTCCCTGGGAAAGTGGCAAAGTGACCCTCAGATGTTCCCTCTTACCTCATCTGATCTGGCAACCACTCTCCACCCAATTATTGGTAATAACCTTTTAAATAAGCCAATCATAATGGTAAAATACAACCCCCAGATACCGCCCTTGTTTTTGTGCCTTTTTGCTTTAAAATTGCCTGTACCAGCTATTCAGGGTCTTTCTGGCTTCTTGAATGCTGAAAGACCCTGTCACAACAGAATTAATAAAATCTTCATTACATTAACTGTGGTGTGAGAGATGGTCTCTTGGGGAAACTCTTCCCGGTAGTTTGACTTCAAGAACCAACAGAAAAAAAAAACAAACATAAAAAACACCAAGTAGAGAGCACAGACATGCTAGAAAATGGAAAGGGGCAAGCATCTAAGATCAATAAGAGAATGCTAAAACTGTTTATCACAGAAACTATTTAAAAATGAACAATTAAGGATCATATAGCATTAGCAATATTGTGAATACAAATTGGTGAATGTCTACAGTTTTCAGGAAAATGAATGTTGTAATAAGATTATGGATCAAAAAATCAAAAATATACATGGCATCATTATAGAATATGACAGAAGCACAATAATATATAATATATATTATATATTTATAGATTTGGTCCATTAAACAAGAACGACAAGATACTAACTAATGAAAATCAAACTCCAAGAAATCACAGGCATCCTATACACTCCAGTTCTCTCCTTTATCATTAATATAAAATATGTTGGGGGAGTAGGGCTGTTCCAAAAAGTCACAAGATTCATTTGAAGTCTTCTGATGTTTTTACTTTGTAGAAAATAGTTTTGATTACTAAAACACTTTATTCTCTTATAATAAAATATAATGTACTTTAGGATCACTTAGATAACGTTTTGTTTCCTACTATTGGTGATTGAATCTAACTCTGCATCACGGTGAGGAAATGAAAACTTTTTAAAAGAAATTTCAAAAGAACAGGTTTTTGAAGAATCAGGGTACATGCAAAGCAACTTCCTTTGCTCCAACTTTATAAGCCACAAGCACTTTTGAAAACAAGGTTACTGCTATTTTTTGTGAATGTTTGTGTATGAGAGAGAATGACTTGCAGATGTATACAGGTGACATACAAAAAGGGAGGTTGGTAAATCTGCTGGATTGTGAATAGTAGAGATTTATTAATCTCCCACCTTGAGTGTAACTATCTGAACTCAGGTCACCCACAAAAAGAATATGTGCTGAGCCACTTGCCAAGACATATAAAACCTTTTATCCAATAAGTCAAGTCTATCTAAGATTGATAAAAACAAGAAAAACAAGGCATAAATAAATAATGAAGTAAAGAAATGATCCATAAGAAAATGATGTATCAAAATTAAGATTTTGTGTCTGGTAAATTTCCACAATTAAATGAATGGAATCCAATAACTTTGTCCAACAATTTATAACAGTAAAGCTAAATACAAAGCTACATTCACAGTGGAAACACAAAGAATGCTCAAGGGGATTATGTATTGATCATACCAACACTTTAGTAGCAAAGATTCAAATATGAAGATAGCAACAACTGGAACACACAGATATGCCAGTAAATGGATAAAAAAAATCTAGGCATCTAGATAAAAAAATTGAGTCTTTCCACAGAAACTGTACCAATAAACAAAACTTAAGAAACTGATAACATAAGAGACTTTCTGAATAAAATTTGTGAAGGTCTACCATTTTGAAGAAAAAAATAATATTGTTAAATTACAGTCATACATTACAGGAAAAAAATATTCATATAATATGACTTCTTTATGTTCCAGAAATGCACAGCAATCAAGAATGTGTACAAAATTTGTGAAAAAATAAAGGGTTGGAGAAAAACAAAGAACAAAAGCAGTGAAATATTGTCAAGAAAGCAGTGAAATATTGTCAAGTTTAAATCGAAAGACCAACGACAACTTAGGTATTGAAAAATGTGAACTTGACCAACATTACCCACCTACCTTTCATGATAAGTGAACAGAAATTAAATAATCACAAACTTCACAACTTTCACAAAGGTTTTTCAAAGTGATCCTTAAACTGTTATTTCTGACCCCCCAAGTTACTGATATCTTCCCAAGAAAGAAGCCTCATGATATAGATGCTGTCTTTCAAATGGAGGAGATTTCTTTCAATGGCTCTCCTGCCCATCATGCTTTCTTCTGGTTTCTGGGAAAGGCAGCCCCACTGATGCTCAATCCAAAACAACCAAAAAATGATTTAAAATTTACTTCCTGCTATATGGAATATGGCAGGAGATGTGGATTGTGCCCTGTCTACCTGACTAACACAATGCACACCTGAGAAGTCTCTGCACATCAGAAATTCCTTTTGCCTTCTGGAACTAAGCTTCACTGTATTACTTCATTGTGGCTAGCAGCAACATCACGTTAAAAGCCTTCAAAACATGTATTGCTGCCAGGCGGTGGTGGCGCACGCCTTTAATCCCAGCTCTCGGGAGGCAGAGGTAGGCGGATCTCTGTGAGTTCGAGACCAGCCTGGTCTACAAGAGCTAGTTCCAGGACAGGCTCCAAAACCACAGAGAAACCCTGTCTCGAAAAACCAAAAAAAAAAAAAAAAACATGTATTGCTGTAAGAAGTTTGATATCAACATTTTCCTACCAGGTAGCATAATATATAACACCTTTATAATACAAACCTGAAATTAGAATTAGATATTCAAAATTTCTGGAATCTAGACATTCAGTTTTCTAGTCTCACTTCCCACCGCACAACTTTAAAAGCAGTGCCCATATGGATACTCTGAACAGTGACACAACCTGCATCATATTCATTTCCAGGGCTCCAGAGTCTCTCTTTACCCTGTAAATCTCTACAAAAGGAGGCTCAGACAACAAGGGCCCCTGCCAACATGAACCACATGGACCAACATGACTACAGTCTGTCTCATGGTCCATCCAAGTCACAGCAGAAATGACAGTTCAACAGACCTGTTCTGAACACCTTTCACTCAACATGGTATAGCTTTTTGTCTTCCTAAAACAGAGGCAAAAAAGATTCATTGAAATAACCCACAAACCTGCCACTAGCAATCCTGATTGCTAACCCTTCCCAGAATCCCTAATTGACTATGGTCACCTAGCTGGACATCAGGATATTAGCAGCTCCCCTACAGGATGACTAGAGATTAAATGACTCAGCACAGTCTTTTCAGTTCTGTCCTCTCAGACCTGCAGACAGCTCCCTAGTTCACTTTTTATTTTAGTAAACATTATTCCCCTCTCCTAGAGCACATTCTGTTCCTCATTCAAAGCACAGGGTCCTCTGTGTGCACATTCCATTACACATTCACTTCCCAGTGCAGCCATCCCATTGCCTCAGAGATGGGAAATCCTGCAGACAAATACAGGTCACATTCATAACATAACTACTGTTGCTGTGTAACTGTTGTTACTTTGTAACTGTTGTTAAAGAAAAACAGAACAGGAATTAGAAAACAATTGGGGTCATGTCAGGGCTTGGAGGGAGCAAAGAGAATGTGAAAATGATACAGGTTTCATCTCAAAAATCATTTTGAAAAGTTGAAACAGACTTTTTGTCCATGTGCTCAAGCGACTAGGGATTTGTATTAGAGCCCATTAAAGATGTCCTATATATTTTCCCTAAAGATGAACAACTTAATCCAGAAAAGTAACAGTTTTGTTCGGCAGGACCAAAACATTTTACCCAGATCTTCTATTTTGGATGAGCTACTATAAATATTGTGATTAGGTTTAAAGATAAGGTCTGTAACTTACCCAGATTCTTGATTGCCATGGTCTGTGCATGGCAAGCAATGGTCAATCAGAATAACATACCACATCTACAATGGACTGCTGTTGAAGGCCGTGTGGGTCCAACATAGATTCACTAACTAGACAGGAATGGAGTCGCGTGTCTGCAGAGTTCGTGACCACTTCAGACCAGGCTTATGGCTCTTGTGCCATACAGAAATATGGGCCTACAGACTGCCTGATTCCACATAGGTAATCTCAACTACTGTTGAAGGAGGAAAGCTCTCGCCCTCCATCCATCCTCTTCCTTTCTGCACTGTGTCTCCACAGCTTCAAAGTTGGTCAATGAGCTCAATCCTTGCACAGGTCCCTCTTCTTCTTAGTCCCCAATAAAATCCAGAAAGATCAGTAGACACTCATTAACTGTTCTATTTTTCTTTCTCATTGCTAGCCAAGGCCAAACCTGGAAGAAGTTGCAGGTTTGTCTTCTCAGCACTGGGCAGCAGAGGCAGGATTAGGTGTTCAAAATGATTCTCAGTTACGTAGCATGAGGCAAGCCTAAGCTATAGGAGACATTTCTCTACACAGAAATCAACAGTTACCCTCATGAGAGAAATGAAATGCAACTCTCAATGACTTAGAAACATTGGAGAACAGAAACAAACAGAGATAAGAACAGCAATACACTTAAATTAAATATTTGAAAATGATTCCAATTAGTGATTTCTAAAGTGATAAAAGAAATTACACTTTCAAGATTAAATAAAAACTTTGCCATATTGACTGTGAAAAAGAGTAGGCCCTTCCCTAAGAGAGAGGACATCATTAATAAGAGATAGATTGATGTTGCTCCTATACATATGTTGGCTGCTGAGATATATAATGTGACAAGTAGAGTTACAATCAGTGGCCTGTTTCCCAAAACTCTGAACTGACATAACTGTGCCAAGTAAGATCATTCATATCTTCATAGGATTGTTTCCTAATTGCAAATTCCATGCTCATTGGCTCACGATAACCTTCCCAAAGTGTTCACCACTCACCATCTGGTCTGTATACATTAACATGGCATTAATTAAAATAAACCATACTGGCAAATTACAGAATCACCCCCTACCACAGTCCAGTCCTTTTTCATAATGGTGGCACCAACACCTGATTGCCTATGCTGTGTCCCCTGCAGTGCACACAATAATCTATTCCTCCTATTGTGGTCTGAAGACAGAAGGAATGCTCCATATGCAAATCCTTTTCCTGTGAGTGCATGGCATAGTCAACTGCATGACTCAAATGCAAAATTTTAAAACTGGGAGGTGGTACAGTCTTTTTATTTAAGAATTTTGAACATGTAATATAGAGAACAGCAAGGTCATTGCCCTGGACAGCAACAGAACAAGGCCACCTAAGTCAATATAATAGAAGTTGTCTCAGAAACAATTTTTCTAAGAAGATGGAAATGCAACTGTTCTAGAACTGATATGCCTTTCTATTGAGAAACCACTTCACTCACTTAGTAAATTAATAAAGAAAAATCTGTTTAATGATGGCATGCATCTATCTCTGGCTAATGCTCAAAGAGGAGCAAACTAAGAGAGATTTTGAGTTCCACATATGCTATTATCCTTGAGTGTCCTTTAGGTTCAGGCTCCAGGTTACACCTTGAACAACTGAAATAAAAACAGACAACTTGGCAGGCTAGACATTTAGGCAGACAAGAGAGTTACACGGCATAGATATTCTCAGAATAATTTCTTAAGTACAAGGGTGACCTGAAACAGCAGGGAATTCTTCACTGACAGGGTTCTGAGGTGAAGGTCACAGGGAATGAGAAAGACGGGACAAGTAAAATGTAAAAAGGATAGAAGCTATGGTGAGGAGGACTTGGAGAAGATATGTCCTATGCTTTGTAAGCTTCTTAAGAAAAGTAGCATCTTGCCAGGCAATGGTGGCACAGGCCTTTATTCTCAAGACTCCGGAGGCAGAGCCAAGTAATCTCTGTGAGTTTGAAGCAAGCCTGGTCTACAGCATGAGTTCTAGAATAGTCAGGACAGTCTAGGATAGTCAGGTCAGTCCTACAGGGAAACTCTGTCCCAAAAAACAAAAACAACATAAAAAAGAGAAAAGAAGAAAAGCACTTTATATCTTGTATACTTCCTGGGAGTAAATGGAAAGAAATGGAAGAATTTTATGAACTCAGTAGAAACTATTACACAATGGGAAAAATTTAGGAGGAGGCCATTCAAACAATTTTACACAAGGGGAACACAGGGTAGGTATCTCAAGAACTTTCCTACATGCAGATTTGGTTTGGGACTAAAAATTATAGCTCCATATGCTGGGAAGAGTTGGAGAGTTGGTTTCTCAGGACCTGAAGAAACTTCTCCACAAAGGACTTATCCCCAGTCATTACCAGCTCTTCCAAACATATTCCTGGCTTTAGATAAGAAGCTCTGTTTTATTATTAATACATCGGGCCCTTAGGGAATGCTCCCAAGAATGTTCTTTCTCCCTGCCTGAGGTCCTAAATGAAAGCCTTGATTGACCAGGTCAGTCCTTACCAAAACAGTATTTTGCTTTTCAAATATTTGTTACCTGATGTCATTTTGCCCATCTGGCAGAACTATGTTTTTCTCAAAAAGAAAGGGGAACTTTAAGGCACACCAGGCCTTAAGATTGGTTGTGACCCTGTAATGCCTCCTTGAGCAGCTTTTTAGAAGCCTGTTTTTGATATGGCAAAGGGCCAAGTGACTGGTTTTAATGGCTTCCTTGTCGTGGTTTGGAGCCAAATATCTGAACATTCCGGTTGAAAAATGTGTTCACGAGCATTCTAACTTCTAATAGCCCTGGTTAACAAATACTTAGGTTTTGCTTTCACTAAGGCTACCAGCCCAGAGCAGTGAGTGCCTGACTAGAGGTCAGGTCCCCACCAGGGGAAGCAGGCCCCTGCTGCTGGGGTTGCATCCTCTGCTTGTGATCTCCTGGACCTGCTCTCCCTGGCCCCTATTTCCCTTGGTCCCTGGCTCATTGGGGCTACCAGGAATCCCTGCATAGGTGCTGAGAAGTCCCATCTGGATGGGTGAGTGTGTGCTATCCTGGGGCGGACTGTCCCGGTAGAGAGCACAAACGCCCCCCCCCCCAGCTCCTGCTCCAAGGCTTTCTTTCCTACACACCCGCCCGCCACCCCCACCCCCAAGCCTGCCTTGTCTGCAAGGTCCTTTACTGTGGAACAGTTTCCTGCCCTTTCACTAAGGCTACCAACCCAGAGCAGTGAGGGCCTGACTAGAGGGCAGGCCTCAAGGTCCCCGCCAGGGAAAGCGGGCTCCCGCTGCTGGGGCTCGAGTCTCTGCTGTGATCTCCTGGACCTGCTCTGCCTGCGCCCTACTTCCCTTTGTCCCTGGCTCATTGGGGGCATCCAGGAGTTCCTGTGTAGGTGCCGAGAAGTTTCATCGGGACGGGTGAGTGTGTGCTATCCTGGGGCAGACGGTCCCGGTAGAGAGCACAAACGCCCCTCCCCCAGCTCCTGCTGCAGGGCTTTCTCTCCTACACACCCGCCCCAACCCCACCCCCAAGCCTGCCTTGTCTGCAAGGTCCTTAGCTGTGGAACAGTTTCCTGCCTTTTCACTAAGGCTACCAGCCCAGAGCAGTGAGTGCCTGACTAGAGGGCAGGCCTCAAGGTCCCCACCAGGGAAAGCGGGCCCCTGCTGCTGGGGCTGCAGTCTCTGCTGTGATCTCCTGGACCTGCTCTGCCTGCGCCCTACTTCCCTTAGTCTCTGGCTCATTGGGGCATCCAGGAGTTCCTGTGTAGGTGCCGAGAAGTTTCATCGGGACGGGTGAGTGTGTACTATCCTGGGGCGGACGGTCCCCGTAGAGAGCACAAACGCCCCTACACTAAGGCTACCCAACCAGAGCAGTGAGTGCCTGCCTAGCGGGCAGGCCTCAGCAACCCCCGAAAGGGAGCACAGGCACCTCCAGCTTGTACTGCAGTGTCGCCTGTGTTCTACTGGACCCCGCCCGACCCCTTGCATTCGGCCTTCTTTACGCGGGTCATTGGAATACCACGCATCCATGTTTTGGTGTTGAGGAGTTCATCTGGAAGGGAACGGTTCCTGCCCCTACACTGAGGAGATACACCTAGAGAGTTAGTCACAGCAAAGACTGGTCCAAGACATCAAGCCTCTCCTGGCTCCATTTGAAGGAAAAGATGGGCAGGCGCCAATGCAAGAATTCCCCCAACAACTTGAAAGGCAACGTGACATCACCAGGATCCAGGAATCCCGAAATGAGAAGTGTACACCCTAATCCAGAAGAATTAGAAGAATTCGACTCAAAAGTGAATTTTATGAAAATAATAGAGGACCTTAAACAGGAGGTGAAAAACTGCCACAACCAATTAGAGATTACAAACAAAAAGGTAGAGGAAATGAATAAATCTCTCAAAGATACCCAAGAAAACCAAGAGAAACAAGAAAAAGTAATCAAACAGGTAAGGGAAACGGTTCAAGACTTGAAGAATGAAGTGGAAGTAATAAAGAAAACACAAACCAAGGGAAGGATGGAGATGGAAAATTTGAATAAACGAACAGGAACTACAGAGACAAGTACCACCAACAGATTACAAGAGATAGAAGAAAGAATCACAGACACTGAAGATACCATAGAGAAAATAAACACTCTCATCAAAGAAAACAGCATAACCAACAAATTCTCATCACAAAACATTCAGGAAATCTGGGACACAATAAAAAGACCAAACCTAAGAATAATAGGGATAGAAGAAGGAGAAGATCTACAGCTCAATGGTCCAGAAAATATATTTAATAAAATTATAGAAGAAAACTTTCCCAACCTTAAGAAAGATATTCCTTTGAAGGTCCAAGAAGCATACAGAACACCAAATCGACTGGATCAAAAAAAAACATCTCCTCGTCATATAATAATCAAAACACAAAACATACAGAATAAAGAAAGAATATTAAGAGCTGCAAAGGAAAAAGGTCAAGTTACCTATAAAGGTAAACCTATCAGACTTACACCTGATTTCTCTATGGAAACCATGAAAGCCAGAAGGTCCTGGATAGATATACTGCAGAAACTACGAGACCATGGATGCAAGCCCAGACTACTATACCCAGCCAAGCTTTCATTCACTATAAATGGAGAAAACAAAATTTTCCAGGATAAAAACAAATTTAAACAATACATAGCCACAAATCCAGCCCTTCAGAAAGTAATTGAAGGAAAATCACAAACCAAGGAGTCCAACAATGCCCACAATAACTCAGACATCTAATGACCCTTCACCAGCACAACTTGAAGAAGGGAAACACACAAACTCTACTACCAAAAGAAAGAAAGAAAGAAAGGAAAAATGACCGGAGTTAACAACCACTGGTCATTAATATCACTTAATATCAATGGACTCAACTCACCTATAAAGAGGCACAGGCTAAGAGATTGGATACGAAAACAGGATCCAACATCCTGTTGCTTACAAGAAACACACCTCAACCACAAAGACAGACATCTACTCAGAGTAAAGGGCTGGGAAAAGGTTTATCAAGCAAACGGACCTAAGAAACAAGCAGGTGTGGCCATACTAATTTCTAAGAAAGTTGACATCAAACTAAAATCAATCAAAAGAGATGGAGATGGACATTTTTTACTCATAACAGGAACAATTCACCAGGATGAAGTCTCAATCCTGAATATCTATGCCCCTAATATAAAAGCACCCACTTATGTAAAAGAAACGTTACTAAAACTCAAGGCAGTCATCAAACCACACACACTAATAGTAGGAGATTTCAACACGCCTCTCTCACCAATGGACAGGTCAATCAGACAGAAACCTAACAGAGAAATAAGAGGATTAAGGGAGGTAATGAATCAAATGGACTTAACAGACATCTATAGAACATTCCACTCAAATAAGAAAGAATATACCTTCTTCTCTGCAGCTCATGGAACCTTCTCGAAAATAGACCACATACTCGGTAACAAAGCAAACTTACACAGTTACAAAAAAATATCGGTAACCACCTGTGTCTTATCAGATCACCATGGATTAAAGTTAGAATTCAACAACAATGCTATCCCCAGAAAGCCTATGAACTCATGGAAATTGGACAGTCAACTACTGAACCACACCTGGATCAAGGAAGAAATAAAGAAAGAAATTAAAGTCTTTCTTGAATTCAATGAAAATGAAGACTCAACATACTCAAACCTATGGGACACTATGAAAGCAGTGCTAAGAGGAAAGTTCATAGCATTAAGTGCCCACATAAAGAAAACGGAGAAAGCACTCATTGGAGACCTAATAGCCTACCTTAAAGCTTTAGAAAGAAAAGAAGCAGACTCACCTAGGAGAAGTAGAAGACTGGAAATAATCAAATTGAGGGGTGAAATCAACAAAATAGAAACACAGAAAACAATCCAAAGAATCAATGAAACAAAAAGCTGGTTCTTGGAGAAAATCAATAAGATTGATAAACCCCTATCCAAACTAATCAAACGGCGGAGAGAGAATACGCAAATTAACAAAATCAGAAATGAAAAGGGAGACATAACCACAGACACAGACGAAATTCAGAGAATCATTAGATCTTACTACAAAAACCTGTATGCCACAAAATTGGAAAATGTAAAAGAAATGGACACTTTTTTAGATAAGTACCATACACCAAAGTTAAACCAGGACCAGGTGAACAATCTAAATAGACCTGTTAGTCGCGAAGAATTAGAAGTTGTTATAAAAAACCTCCCCACCAAAAAAAGCCCAGGTCCAGACGGCTTTAATGCAGAATTCTACCAGAACTTCCAAGAAGACCTAATACCTATACTCCTTAATGTATTTCACAATATTGAAACAGAGAAGTCATTGCCAAATTCCTTTTATGAAGCTGAAGTTACTCTGATACCAAAACCACACAAAGACACAACCAAGAAAGAGAACTACAGGCCAATCTCACTCATGAACATCGACGCAAAAATACTCAATAAAATACTGGCAAACCGAATCCAAGAACACATTAGAAAAATTATCCATTATGATCAAGTAGGCTTCATCCCAGAGATGCAGGGCTGGTTCAACATACGAAAATCTATCAATGTAATCCATCATATAAAAAATCTGAAAGAAAAAAACCATATGATCATTTCATTAGATGCGGAAAAAGCATTTGACAAAATTCAACATCCCTTTATGATAAAGGTCTTAGAGAGATTAGGAATACAAGGGTCGTTCCTAAATATAATAAAAGCTATTTATAGCAAGCCGTCAGCTAACATCAAATTAAATGGAGAGAAACTCAAAGCTATTCCACTAAAATCAGGAACACGACAAGGTTGTCCACTCTCTCCATACCTCTTTAATATAGTGCTTGAAATTCTAGCAATAGCAATAAGACAACATAAGGGGATCAAAGGGATTCAAATCGGAAAGGAAGAAGTTAAACTTTCATTATTTGCAGACGATATGATAGTGTACATAAGCGACCCCAAAAACTCCAGCAAAGAACTCCTTCAGCTGATAAACACCTGTAGCGTTGCAGGATACAAGATCAATTCCAAAATATCAGTTGCCCTCCTATACACAAAGGATAAGGAAGCAGAGATGGAAATCAGAGAAGCATCACCCTTCACGATAGCCACAAATAGCATAAAATATCTTGGGGTAACCCTAACCAAGGAAGTAAAGGATCTATTTGACAAGAACTTTAAGTCAATGAAGAAAGAAATTGAGGAGGATACCAGAAAATGGAAGGATCTCCCTTGCTCTTGGATAGGGAGGATCAACATAGTAAAAATGGCAATTCTACCAAGGGCAATTTATAGATTCAATGCAATCCCCATTAAAATCCCATCAAAATTCTTCACAGATCTTGAGAGGACAATAATCAACTTTATATGGAGAAACAAAAAACCCAGGATAGCCAAAACAATCTTATATAATAAAGGATCGTCTGGAGGCATTACCATCCCTGACCTCAAACTCTATTACAGAGCCTCAGTATTGAAAACAGCTTGGTATTGGCATAAAAACAGAGAAGTCGACCAATGGAACCGAGTAGAAGACCCTGATTTTAACCCACAAACTTATGAACACCTAATTTTTGATAAAGGAGCTAAAAGTATTCAATGGAAAAAAGAGAGCATCTTCAACAAATGGTGCTGGCAGAACTGGTTGTCAACGTGTAGAAGAATGAAAATAGATCCATATCTATCACCATGCACAAAACTCAAGTCCAAATGGATTAAAGACCTCAATATTAGTCTGAACACACTGAACCTGATAGAAGAAAAAGTTGGAAGTACTCTACAACATATGGGTACAGGAGATCACTTCCTACGTTTATCCCCAGCAGCACAGACATTAAGGGCAACACTGAATAAATGGGACCTCCTGAAACTGAGTAGCTTCTGTAAAGCAAAGGACACTGTCACTAAGACAAAAAGGCAACCCACTGACTGGGAGAAGATCTTCACCAACCCTGCAACAGACAAAGGTCTGATCTCCAAAATATATAAAGAACTCAAGAAACTAAACTTTAAAATGCTAATGAACCCAATAAAAAAATGGGGCACTGATCTGAACAGAGAATTCTCAACAGAAGAAATTCAAATGGCCAAAAGACACCTAAGGTCATGCTCAACCTCCTTAGCGATAAGGGAAATGCAAATTAAAACAACTTTGAGATACCATCTTACACCTGTCAGAATGGCTAAAATCAAAAACACCAATGATAGCCTTTGCTGGAGAGGTTATGGAGAAAGAGGCACACTCATTCATTGCTGGTGGGAATGCAAACTTGTGCAACCACTTTGGAAATCAGTGTGGCGATTTCTCAGGAAATTTGGGATCAACCTACCCCAAGATCCAGTAATACCACTATTGGGAATATACCCAAGAGATGCCACATCAAATGACAAAAGTATCTGTTCAACTATGTTCATAGCAGCATTGTTTGTAATAGCCAAAACCTGGAAACAACCTAGATGCCCTTCAATGGAGGAATGGATGAAGAAAGTGTGGAATATATACATATTAGAGTACTACTCAGCAGTAAAAAACAATGACTTCTCGAATTTTGCGTGCAAATGGATGGAAATAGAAAACACTATCCTGAGTGAGGTATCCCAGACCCAAAAAGAGGAACATGGGATGTACTCACTCATAATCGGTTTCTAGCCATAAATAAAAGACATTAAGCATATAATGCGTGATCCTATAGAAGTTAAATAAGAAAGTGAACCCAAAGAAAATCCTATAGTCATCCGCATGGAGAGGGGGAAGTAGACAAGATTGCAGGGCAAAAACTGGGAACTTGCGGGTGAGGTGGCATGGGGCAAAGGGGAAATGGGATGAGAAATATGAGAAGGTGAGGATGGGAGGAGCTCGGGGGATTGGGATGGTTGGGATATAGGAAGGATGGATACGGGAGCAGCGAAGTATATATCCTATCTAAGGGAGCCATCTTAGGGTTGGCAAGAGAATTGACTCTAGAGGGGTTCGCAGGTGTCCAGGAATATGTCCCCAGCTGGTACCTTGGTCAACTAAGGAAAGGGAACCTGAAATGACCCTATCCTATACTGATGAATATCTTTCATATCACCTTAGAACCTTCATCTGGCGATGGATCGAGGTAGAGACAGATTCTCAATTTGGAGCAACGGTCTGAGCTCTTAAGGTCCAAATGAGGAGCAGAAGGAGGGAGAACAAGAGCAAAAAATCAGGACCACGAGGGATGCACCCTCCCTCTGTGACAGTGGAACTGATTTATTAGGAGCCCACCAAGGCCAGCTGGTCTGGGACTGAATAAGCATGGGTTTATTCCGGACTCTCTGAGCATGGCTGTCAATGAAGACTGATGAGAAGCCAAGGACAATGGCACTAGGTTTCAATCCTAATACATGAACTGGCTTTGTGGGAGCTTAGCCTGTTTAGAAGCTCACCTTCCTGGACGTAGATAGAAGACCTTCGTCTTCCCGCAGGGCAGAGAATTTGGACTGCTCTTCAGTATCGAGAGGGAGGGGGAATGGTGTGGGGGGAGGAGAAGAGGAGTGGGGATAGGGGGAGGGGTGTGGGGGGAGGGGGCAATATTTGGGAGGAGGGGAGGGAAATGGGAAACGGGGAGCAGGTGGAAATTTTAATTAAAAAAGAATAAAAAATAAAAAATAAATAAATAAATAAATAAAAAAATACTTAGGTTTTGAATGTTTAGATGCAGTAGAATTTTAGTTAAATTCTACTTTGTTAGCCTATGCATTAAGCATTGGCAGTGGAGTGCTACCCAACACATGAGAAGCCGTGGATGACCTGCACAAATTTAAAATTAATGATGACTATATGCGAAGGTTAAATGAAAACTACTGAATGTCAGGAAGATACTGCAGAAACTAGGCCTCTCCAAGTTTGCTAATGGTTTTCCATTAATGTATCGTGCCTGCAGAAATTGACTAGAAAGACGTTTGTAAACACAGCTCCCTGCTCCCAACTCTCTAAGCAAATTAAGCCCACAGAGCAGAGTTATTCAGAGGCCTTCCCACAGGTCCATGAATTAGCAAAGACCACATGGGACTTCACAACACAGGAAAACTGGTGGCAGGTTCCCACCCAGATCTGGGGAAAATGCACCTCACCTCACCCTCTGCTCCTCCCCATCTGGAGACAGCATTCCCTTGCTCACCATGTTGTGGTTCTCCAGCCCGCCAAAGCTCTCAGTTCATCATCTCCCTGCAGCAGCAAAGGCAGACAGCACATAATCCACTGGTGCCAGCTCCCTCTGGAAAGCCTAACATGGAGGCAGGTCGCAGGAAGTGCACTGCACCACTTCTGACTGGCAGGTCAACTGGAGGGTCTGATTGGCTAGTGAGGCCTGAGTGGGATGAACCTTCCCAAAGGGCTATAGTTTGCTTAAAGAGACAGCACAATGGTTCCTGGGCATTCCTTTCTGCTCCC
The DNA here is from genome assembly GCF_950005125.1 of Chionomys nivalis. Classification (NCBI taxonomy): domain Eukaryota; kingdom Metazoa; phylum Chordata; class Mammalia; order Rodentia; family Cricetidae; genus Chionomys; species Chionomys nivalis. Next base: position 33,833,123 of record NC_080111.1, on the reverse strand, counting down.
ATCAAAAGTCTTTTCTAGAACTGCAAAAACACGCATTTCAATAACACTTGCCTGAGCATCCAATAGCAGACACTGCCACAATCCTGCACTCCATAGGAATCTTGCCTTTTTCCTCCAGGACACAATGTGGCTAGCTAGCTTGTACAGTGAGCTGTGCTAGGTGGGTGCAGTGATTTCCTGTCCCACATGTAGAAGGCAGCCCAGAATATTAACAGCTAAAGACAATTTTTAGATCACAAAAGGAAATGTTTGTTGTGTGATTTTATGCTGAGGTCAGATGAACTAAAGGTACAGTTTACCTCACTCTCACAGGGATTTCAGACAATCATGAGAAAAAAGCAGGAACCAGATCCTAAAAAAGACCTTTCCCCCAACAGAAGGCTGGGTGGTGGCTCCATGGCTTTACAAGTTTTATTTCTGAAATTCAGAGCAAATTCCAGGCAAATGAAAAATATTAAAGAGAGTAGGGTTCATGGAAATTTAAATACATAGAGAATAATGGAGCCAGGAAACATGTCTTTATGAGCACTGCTGTGAATAAAATATACAGCTGTGTTACAGCATGAACAAGACAGGACAAATGAACTCACCATTTTAGTAGAAATTGGGCTTATGACAAAGTCTCAAAAGCTGTGGTCCAGGTCATCTTAAAAATAGCTGTCTACTAATGGAATTTGGAAGAATTCAGTCGATTTCTGCACAGCCTTTTGTCTATGATCAAGTGAAGAATCCAGTAGTTGTTCAGTCCATGAGGTTCAATGTTTCACCTGGTTTTCAATATACATCAAAATTCCAAAGAAGTCGACTCTAATGCTAATAATGGAATGAACTCAGTAGCCAGAATTTGATACCAGAGCAAAAAGAGAGCTTCTTTCTTCAATATCCTTTCTATTATTCCAGTTGCAATCATCTAGAAGGTGAGATCTAGGTTAAAGGTGGATTATAGTCTTTGTTTGGATTTTTGTTTGTTTGTTATTTCTGTTTTTGTTTTGTTTGTTTTGTTTAGATTGGTGTTTAGATAGGATTCATCTCTGTAGACCTGAAACTCATTCTGTAGGCCAGACTGGTCTGAAACTCAAAAAATCCCACTGTCTCAGCCTCTTGAGTGATAATATTAAAGGTGTGCACTGCCACCAAGCAGCTAAAAGTGGAGCTTGCAGGGTGGTGATGGTGTATGCCTTTAAACCCAGGAACTGAATGCAGAGGCAGGTGGACCTCTTTGAGTTCGAGTCCAACCTGGTCTACAAGAGCTAGTTCCAGGACAGGCTCCAAAACCACAGAGAAACCCTGTCTCGATAAAACAAAAAAAAAAAGAAAGAAAGAAAGAAAGAAAGAAAGAAAGAAAGAAAGAAAGAAATAGTTCCAAAACAGGGTCCAAAGCTACAGTGAAACTCTGTTGCAAAACACCAAAAAAAAAAAAAAAAATGTGGAGCTTACCACCTCAGATGATCCACATGAATGAAGGGTTTACCTATTCAAAACCTTTAATTAAATAAAATCCCTCTCATGTATAATCAATTATTTGTGTAGTTGATAATCCCAGAAGTAGTCAGTGTTTGACTACCAAGAATAGCCAACTCAAGAGCCAAGATAGAGAAATGAGAAAATTTTCATCCCTGCATTAGGTATAGAAAGCATAGGAGTTTTTTTTTTTTCAAAGAAGTCTTTTTCCTAAACAAAGGAAGGATGGAAATTTTACATAGGGAGTCTGGACATGCTCACATAATATTCTTCCTCTTTTTAAGCATGCTCCATCAGCGAATCCATTTCTAAACATGATCCCAATGTAAAAGCAAAGACATTTAGTGACATTCTTACCTCACTCATGCTGGAACATATATACATTATAAAAATGGTGGAAAGAAATGTCTCTGGCATGTTCATATTGCACCACAATGTTTTATTTGAAAATCCAGTAAATGACACTGTGAAAAGTTGATTGTCAACCTTAATGTTTGATCTAAAATAATAACTGGACCAATACCTTAATTCTCACAGAAACAAAAGATAGAGAACACAAAACCAGAAAACTTCAAGGTAAAGTCACCTAACAGCACTGCATACTGAGAGAAAGAGACAGAGAAAGAAAGAAGAAAACTGAATAACATACAAGAAATGAATCACTTGAAACCTGGGACAATATATTGTTCACAAAGACAGGGGATAGGCATGAGCTCAACAGCATAGATTTGCATTCACAATGGCTGACCTGACTAAAGCTGCTGCTGATTGTCAGATGACCAAACAGTAGAGACCAACATTGAGCCTCAGATATGACACCATTGCTGCAGTAACCAGCCATCAACCTACTGGGAGGTTGACTACACTGGACAACTTCCTCCATGGAAAGGACAAGTTTTTGACTTAAGGCTTATTTCCACCTCTCCCCATAGCTGTTCAGTCGCAATGAAGCACACAGAGGCTTACATTAATTATAAACTGGTTGGCCTATTAGCTCAGGCTTCTTATTAACTCTTACATCATTCATTAACCCATAAATATTGCTGTGTTACCCACGTGGCTTGGTACCTTTAATCAGTGAGGCTTTATCATCTTGCTTCAATTTACTCAGGTGAGATTGCAGATTCAGCCATTCCTCTTCCAGAACTCCCCTGTTCTGGTTGCCCCACATAAACTTCCTGCCTAGTTACTGGCCAATCAGCCTTCTATTAAAGCAATACAAGCAACAAAACTTTATAGGGTAGAAGACAATTGTCCCTCAGCAACAAGTTTTTGTCCTTATAGGAGTAGATACTTATTCTGGTTATGGATTTGCCTTTCCTACAAGTAATGCTTCTATAAAACCCTGATCAATGTATTTACAGAATGTCTTATCCATGGACATTGTATTCCCTACAGTATTGCTTCTGAACAGGGATCTCTCTTCCCAGCCAGAGAACCCTGAGAGTGGTCCTACAATCATGGAATCCTCTGCTATTAACATGTTCTCCAGCATCCTGAAGAAGCTGGACTGATAGAAAGGTTGACAGAACTTTATTCATTTGAAAAAAAGAGTTACAGCACCAATTAGGTTTCAGCGTCTTGAGAGCTGGGACAAGTTTCTCCAGAAAACCATATATGCTCTGAATATACACAATATATGGTATGGTTTCTCCTGTAGCCAGGATCCATTGGTCCAGGAATTTAGGGCTGAAAAGGAAATATTTCCACTGACTATTACTACTACGGTCCATCTATGAAAGTGTGTGCTTCCTATATCTGCCACCAAAGTTCTGATGGCCTGGATGTTTTGGTACCAAAGGGGAAGAGCTCCTGTCAAGAGACACATCAAATATTCTATTGAACTTTAAAAGCAGACTTCCCTTTCATAATATGTGCTTCAAATGCGCTTAAGTCCACAGACAAAGAAGGGAAAAACAACCTTAGGCATGGTAATATATCCAAATTACCATGCGGAAATTGAATTACCTCTGCACAATGGAGGTAAGAAGGATTATGTCTGGAGTGCAGGAGATCCTTTAGAACATCTCTTTGTGGTACTGTGCCTTGTGATTAAAGTTAATGGGAAACTATAACACCTTATCCAGGAAGGATGAAAAAGGAAGGTATGGGTCACTTCTTAGGAAAAGCCCCAGGACCACGTGATGTGCTAGCAGAGGGTGAAAGAAAGTATAATAGAGAATGGCCTGGCATTCTCCATCATCCTGAAGAAATTCACCTCAGAGAAAGACTGAATGAACTTTGTTCTTTTGAAGAAACAGTTACAGTACCAATAAGGTCTCAGCATCGTGAGGACTGGGGCAAGTTTCTCCAGAAAGTACTATAAGCACTGAATCTGCATGCAATATATGGTATGGTTTTTCCTGTAAGCAGGATCGATAAGTCCAGGAATCAAGGTCTGAAAATGGAATATTTCCGCTTACTGTTGCCACCAGCAACCATCTAGGAAAATTTCTGCTTCCAGTTTCTGCCACCCTAAGTTCTGCTGGCCTGGTCTAGAACTGTTGTTACCAAAATGAAGGAACTCCTGTCAGGAGACACAACAAATGTTGTATTGAACTTTCAATGCAGACTTTCCTCTGGTTACTTTGGCTTCAAATACTCTTAAACCAACAAAATAAGAAAGGAATAACAACCTTTGACAGGGTGATATATCCAGATTACTTTGGGGGAATTGAATTGCCTCTGCATGATGAAAATAAGAAGGATTATGTCTTGAATGCAACAAATCCTTTGGGGTGTCTCAATCTGACATTGTACCTTGTGATTAAAATTAATGGGAAATGACAAAAATCTAATACAATAAGTATGGCAAAGGTCACATATCCATCAGGAATATGGGATAGGTCACTTCTCTAGGAAAAGGCCCAAGACCATGTAAAGTGCTTGAAGAGGGTAAAAGAAATACAGAATGTGTAATAGAGATGGCAGTTATACATACCATCTAAGACACGTGACCATTGCAGAAAGGAGACTTTTAACTGGCATGAGTGCTTCTGTTGTATTTTGTTGATAATGCATTTGTACAGTTACTTCTATGTTCTTTTCATTTTCTAAACATATGTTGCAATATGAATTATGAGTATATCTGTGGTTATTAGAAATAATTTTGAAATAATAGGAAAAACGTGCTCCAAGGGACATTGCCACTATTCTAAATAGATAATGCATTTGCAATTGTATTTGGTATACTTATGTTATGCTTAGGCATAATTACAACCTGGTTATTGATTTCAATTTGGAAATTAATAAGTTGATATGACTGTATGCCAAGTTGACAAGTGATTGATTATGAAAGCTGTTTTTGGTTGTTAACTTTGCTACACTTGGAATGAACTACAACTCCAAAATGGAGAAAAAAAAATATGATCAGGACATTAAGGCAGGAAGACATGCCTTTGACCCAGATACTGAGGATGGATGACTCCTGCCTCTAATCTAGACCTTGAGGCTGGAAGGTACATGTTTAGTCTGAGTTCATATTCTGCTCGAAGGAATGTGGGCTGTTATTGCTCTCTCTGCTTTCCCTCACCTTGTCAGCACATGTATTCATTGTCATTGAAGTCTATTTCTCTGGGATTCCAGCACATACACTAAACGGCTTAGACACCCAGTCTGGTGGGACTGAGTAACTATGAGATCTTGCACTTTCTAGTCACTGACAGCAATTGTTGGAGTGCAGCCTTTAAGTTATTCCAATAAATCCCCATACACACACACACAAACACACACACACACACACACATAGACAGACAGACAACAGACAGATATATAGATGGAGAGAGAGATTTAGTCCTTAAGTTCTGTTACTCTAGAGAATCCTGACTAATATACTGTTATTTTTTAGTCAATTAAATTTTTAAACTTCTAGTTCCCAATTTTTTATTTATGTCATAATTACACACCTGAAACACTTTTAGCTAATACTTGAGTATCACATTATATACATATGAAGAAAATAACCTTTCATGCAGTAATAGTCCAAAGAGTATGTGAAAAATAAACTGTAATATTGAGTGTTATTTCTGATGAAAAATTTATCAAACAGTATGAGCCATTAGATGTATGGAAGATTTAATCATTTGTTTTGATCAAGTTGAAGGTGCTTATTAGTAGAAATCTATTTTATCTTGCTGTCATTTATTCATGTCTATTAAAATTTAAAATTAAGTAAATGGATGCTTAAAAGGGATATATCACCTTTAAAGGTTAAAGCACAGCAAGGTAAAACCCACTGACATTATGTATTGGATCTGTTGAATTAACAATCTGAAGTTTTTTTCCAAGATAGATTTTCCTCATAATTTCTCAAGTCCCTAGCTAGTAAATCATTGCATATTTAATACAAACATTTTTAAGATTATTTTAACAGGCTCACTTATTTAAAAGAGTGAAGAGTGCTTAGCTAGTATTTCTCCCCTTGAGAATTATGATTTAGAATCTACAGTAAGTGCTAATCAGTTCTCCATTTTCATTTTGGGTATTGGTTTCAGCATTTCCAAACAAATGGGTAGACCTTTGTTAGGTTTAAGAAATGTTAAAAAGAACAGCCGTCTGAAACGTTTGGGGAGGGGAAATTTTGTTGACCAGGGTCTCACAAGATACCTTAGCCTGGTTTGAATCTATTGGTGATACTCCTGCATCAACTTGCCATGTACTGAATGAAATCTAAAGTATGAACCACCAAAATCAGCACGAATGTTTGTTTAATGTTTTCTTTTGAGACAGTTCTTGCTATGTAGACTAGCCTGACCTGAAAGGCAAAAAATCCTCCTGTCTCCATATTCAATGTGTTGGGATTATTGGTGGGGAACAATGTGCCCAGCAGAAATCTGTCTCATTTGTCAAGCTCTAATTGGTTTTAAGGTCCTCAGCCTTGAGCTGGGGAGATTGCTGAGAGGCTAAAATCACTTCCTGCCCAAAAGAATGATCTCAATTCTATTCCCCATATCCATAGGGATTTGGAGGGGCAAGAAGTGAATGTGGCTGTTGTGTTGCTTCTCTGTTCTCTCAGCTTTACCCAAATATCTGACTCTGGGATTTTGTTAATACTACTAAATAGAATCACCCTTCAATCAATCATCTAGAATGTATCACCTCAATATTTATTTCTAAAGTAGACTACTTTAGTAAGTTTTCATGCTTCTTCTTGGCCATCCCTTTCTGTGCTGGGGCTATGCATGCTTTAAGTTCGTCATTGAACTCAATTTGTACACAATCCATCTTTATTTTTAAGTTTGCATTATAACCCAGAAAAGTAGGAGGTTTATTTTTTTACCGGTTTATTTTTTTCTCACTGACCAGTTAAGGTCCAGCCATGAAGCAGATGGAGGACTTTTCAGCACTTGGAAGCAGAAGCAGGATAGGGTGTGCAATGGAATTCTCAATGGTATTGTGTGTGGCCAGCCTAAGTTACAGGAGACATTGCTTAAACATAAATAAGTAAGAAAAACAAAACAGACAAAAACATAAAACAAAAGGACTTCAAAGATACAGAAACCCCTGTCTCGAGAAACTGAAAAGCAAAGAAACTATAAGTGAAGAAACTTAAAAACTAAAGTTTAAGAAATATACTCATGATCCATTGGACCCTGAATTCTACAGGTCCCATTCTGCCCCAAATCTCCTATTACATCCCTACAAACCCCCTGCCACAACCTCAATGGAACTCTGAAACACAGCCTGCTACTACTCAGAGGGGACCAAGAGGTGAGTGATTACCCATGCAGCAGGACACCCCACTCTCTATGTCCTCCATACCAGAACAAAATCCCAGGACACCCCCCAGTGGCCTCAGCTTCCCTAGCCAGCTAGCCTGTGAGTTTCCTGAAAGTAGGCCCATCCCATCCGTTGAACCTTGAATACCTCTGCAAAGTGTGGAAAGGGGCAGCTGTATACTGAATGAGCATATGGCTTAAATAAGACTTCTTAATAACAGAGAGCAAAGGAGATTTTGATGGTGGGAATTTGCTGAATTTCAATCCCTGATCCTGAAAAAGCTCAGAGATGGGCTTGATTTTCTGCCAAGGGATTCGTTGCTTTTGTGCTCAATTGGACAAGGATAGAGTTTGTTTTTATGGATCTGGTTTCAGAGCCAAATTGTGTTTCTTTACTGGCCCCTTTTAATGTTTTAGCTGTTTTCAGAGAGATGTTGTTTCTTTAACTACTTCTAGATTCAGAGACAAGGTGCTTTCTTTTGGCTCTGGTTTCAGGACCAATGTATGTTTCTTTGAATACCCTTTCTCCAACCAATAATGCCTCATAAAATGTTTGTTCATTAGTTTGCCACTTCAAACTAAAATAAAAAGATGTATCATGATGCTTGAACAAATTGTTGACACTATAAAATTCTTTTCTATACAATAACTGCTTTTGGTTAAAGAATAACTTACAATAAGCCCTCTGTTTTTTCCTCAGGTCCAATGATTATGGTAATATGCACAAACTTAATCAGATTGATTACACACAAAAATTCTTACACCTATGTGAAGCACAAAACATTCTGAGACTGATTTTCATAGAGTATCACTACAGTATGTTTTTTCTCATGGTTTTAAAGAACACACACATTAAACTCAGTTTCTCCATAGGATGTCTTATTGCACATATTTGGAGATGATTGGGAAAAAGGATTCACGTCAGATTCCATTCACATGTATCTCTCTAGCATGTGTTCTTTTATGCAATTGAAGATGATTGTGACATGCAAAGTCTTTACCACATTGATGTTATTCATAGGGTTTCTCTCCAGTATGTGTTCTTTTATGCAATTGAAGAGCACAGTTCTGAGCAAAGACCTTATCACATTCATCACATTCATAGGGTTTTTCTCCAGTATGTTCTGTTTTATGTGTTTGAAGGTGACTGTGTTGATCAAAGGTCTTACCACACTGATTACATTCATAGGGTTTCTTTTCAGTATGTGTTCTTTTATGCATTTGAAGATTACTGCATTGAGAAAAGGCCTTACCACACTGATTACATTCATAAGGTTTCTCTCCAGTATGTGTTCTTTTATGGGTTTGAAGACTACTGTGTTGAGAAAAGGCCTTACCACACTGATTACATTCATAAGGTTTCTCTCCAGTATGTGTTCTTTTATGCAATTGAAGATGATCCTGACGTGCAAAATATTTACCACATTGATGACATTCATAGGGTTTCTCTCCAGTATGTGTTCTTTTATGATTTTGAAGAGCACAGTTGTAAGCAAAGGCCTTACCACACTGATTACATTCATAGGGTTTCTCTCCAGTATGTGTTCTTTTATGTGTTTGAAGATTACCACGTTGAGCAAAGGCCTTACCACACTGATTGCATTCATAAGGTTTCTCTCCAGAATGTGTTCTTTTATGCAATTGAAGTTCACAGTGATGTGCAAAGGCCTTACCACACTGATTACATTCATAGGGTTTCTCTCTAGTATGTGTTCTTTTACTCTTTTGAAGATGGCTGTGATTAGCAAAGGCCTTACCAAGCAGATTAAATTCATATGATTTTTCTTCATTATGTGTTCTTTTATGACTTTGATGATTTTCATAAAGAACAAAGTCTTTAACACCTAGATTATATTCATAGGGTTTCTCTCCAGTGTGTGTTCTTTCATGCATTTGAAGATGACTGTGATAAGCAAAGGCTTTACCACATTGCTTCATTTCACAGCATTTTTCTCCAGTATGTGTTTTTTCATTTCTTAGAAGGTGAGTGTCATAAGACAAGGCTTTATCACATTGAGAATATACTGAAAACTTCTCTCCAGTTTGATTTCTTTCAATCCTGCAAGGATAATTGACACATGTAAAAGCTTTACCACATTCAATACACTGTTGAACCTCATATCTGTATGAATTAATTTCATAGTTTGTTCCAATTGTAAAAATGAATCAAATATTAAGGTCTTATAACTTTGTTTAAAATCATGTTTTTTTCTTTCATTAGGGGTCATTTTGCATCTGGAAAAATATTTGTGATGATAAATTGCTTTGTGTCATAGTTTACTATTTCATTTATACCTATCCCTATATTTTTCTATGATATTTTTCACATTTTTGAAAAGAACTACATACACTGAGTGACTTACCAACTTTACTGCATTCATAAATTTTACAATACTATGAATCATTATACATTGGCTAAGTGAACTAAGACACCAAGAAGTATTTATAGACCTAGAACTCATAAGGCTTTTTTGTAATGTGAGGTTGTTTATGTATTAACAATGATGGTACAAAACCAATTACTTGTATACTTCGATTTAATTGAACAAGTATACTCTCCATGGGAAGTACAGTTTATCTTCTAATTGTTCTTAATGAGATGTATGCTACATCTTTCCATATGCATATTCTCATATACTTGTGTAGAGTAACATATGATATACATAGTGAAGGAAGAATAGTGAATAAAGATTTCCACATTGAATCCTCATGGTTTGACTTGCTGTTCCTCATAGACTTGTGGTATAGATATTAAGGTTTCTCACAACAACAGCCCCTTGACCCTTGACTCTAACTGCTACTTTCACTAAACTTAACAAGTCACAAAAAATATATGAGTAATCCAAGTCTTACCATAGGCTATTGATTTAGTAGAAAGTTTGCAGCTATACTCATCACTAAAATGTGTATACATTTTTTCTCATAAGTAGAAAGAAACAAATGAACTGGCAGATCTACTACATAGCTCTCATGTTGCTATGACTTGAATGGTGATATCTGTTTAGTCATTGCTTCCTTGACTTTTTCTTAAATGAATGCCTTGCAAATGCAATTCACATATGAGAAATTGGGAGTATGGATTTGTGAGAATTTAATAACCATCAATGCATTTAAAACTGTGCTTATTTACACTGCTGCTTTTGATTAATTGTTCCAGGACATATTACAAACTCATCAGAGGCACATTGTTATAAACTTGCACAAGCAAATTACCTTGCAGGTCTTCTAGAACATTGACTATGTTCTTCAGTATTACATTCCTCCAAAATGTACCCTGAAATACAGTACCAGAATATGTATGTTATATTATTTAATATGGTACAACAGTTAGATCATTATCTTAATGACACCTAAGAACTACGATTGTGTTATTCATCTCATTTTCTTCTTTCTAAATCAAATTACAGAACAACATTATAAGCCAAGGAAAAGTTGTTCTCCATATTTTGAAACATGAAGGAAATTCATTTTTACCTACAGTAGTGAGGTTCCTGAAGGTCTCCAGCATCACAACTTTGTAGAGATTCTTCTGGGAAGGATTCAGCAAATCCCACTCTTCCTGAGTGAAGTTGATATGTAGATCATCATAGGTCACTGCCTTCAAAAATATACCATATATGTGTACAATGTAAGCATGACAGTGACATCATTGGAAATGCATACTTCTTTGAAAGTATACTTGTATGATTCTGGTGTTCCCCACTCTTATTCCATGATATAGTCAGTTACTTAAAAGAAAATTGAAAAGGAGAGACCATTCTGTCATTTCTATGCACCGTGAATGGGATTTCACCTTTTAAGAACAATGTCTATTAACAGGGTGGGGCAAGAAAAAAAGATCAACAGTAAATTGCATGCATGAGAAATCTGTATGAAAAATTACTCATTACAGAAAGGAAAAAAGATAGACAAATGTGTGTAATTGTATATTGTGCCTTTAACCACAACGCTCAGAAAACAGAGGTTGGTATATTTGTCACTGAGTTGAATGCCAGTCAAGTCAATGCAATAAGGTCCAAGAGAGGTGGCAGTATACATTAAGACTCTGTCTCCATGGCAAACCTCAATAAAATAAACAATGGGATAGAAAAACTAACAGGCTTTTATTGAAATTTCTACAAAGAGTTATTTTCACTCCAGTTATGTAGTCATCTTCCAGACCCTAAAGTACCCTAATATAAACTGCAATACCAATAACTTTTTGAAGAAAAAGAACTTCCTGTATAAAACAGTTACAAGTGGACAGATGAAAACAGTAGAAATATAAATGTTGGTTATAAATAATCAACACAGACCTGAAGAGAGAACAGATTAATTCAGCACTCTTGCTGATCTTGAATGGAGTTCGACAAATTTGCCTGTACTTACATGGGGATTACAATTATCCATTTTTCCAGGGTCAGGATTTCTGATATCCTTTGATCACTCTCATGGTACATATCCATACAGGCATATAAAACAGTCATATTGATTTAAAAAAATCAAAGCAGGCATAACAAGCAAGAAGATGTTCATACAACTGCAATTTAATGACTCAAAATACTCAGGCAGTATTAATTCTATCAACCCACAAGATGGCATCCTAGGAATCAGAGTGATACTCTCTGTCAGATTTTAAATTTCAAGATAACCATGAAGCTCAGCACAGTAGAATATACTTGACATAAAAAATACCTGCATTCCAGGGCCATCATCCAATAACATAGAAACAAATAGAGCCAGGAATGATTCCTCCCTTTAGTTTCAGGAATTTAGAGCCACACAATTACTCAGATAAGCAAACAAAACAATTAAAACAGGAGGTTACCAAACTCTTGAGCACTGAATAACAACTGTTTCTGCTCTATCTTATGTGATTTAGAGATTGAGCCTATAATGATGGTAAAAACATTTCAGTATAAGTAGGAAGTTGACTGATTAATGTCAAGCACAACACAGTAGATATAAATGTCAGGAAATTACTTTAGGGTATTGAAACTCATAGCATACAATGAGGAATTTCATCTAGAAAGGCTTCTCCTACTAAAGATCCACAGAAAATTGAAATAAAACCAATAAGGAGAGAAAGTTCTTCAAACACATTATTTTTTCTGGGAGGTTGTTCATTCCGTCAAGTACATTCTGAACCCAGTCACTATAGGTCCATGGTCAAAAACTGAAAGAAATCATTTCATCACTTCAAAGATTCACATTTAATTATCCTTAAAGAAGGACTCTTAAAAGAAATGCAACACTAGCTCAGAACTGAGAAATAGATGTTTATTTATTAGGGATAGACTCACAAATCAGAATCCTATGCTTGAACTGAGATCAGAAACCAAATCATGCAGCTGGAAAAGAGGCTGGACTCATGCTCTATACTGGCATTTTTAGTACAAGAGGCCATGCCCCAGTGGTTGGGCAACTACTGGCTGTTAAGCCTTCCTACAGCACCCCCTCTTTTGTTTAAATAAGAGAGTAATAAGCCCAATACACAATTATATACAATAAGAACAATATATTCATTAATTATCCTATCTTAACTAGTTTATGTCTTGTATAATTACTTGGCCAAGTCATGACAGGAAAGTAACTTCAACTGGTGGTAATGCAAACTGGTACAGTCTCTTTGGATGTCAGTGTGGCAATTTTTCTGAAAATTAGGAAACAACTTTTCTCAAGAACCAGTAATACCACTTTGGGATAAGTAACCAGAGGATGGTCAATCATACCACAAGGGCATGTGCTCAACTACTTTTATAGCAGCTTTGTTTGTCATAGTCAGAACCTGAAAACAACCTAAATGCCCCTCCATAGAAGAATGGATAAAAAATGTGGTACATTTACACAATGGAGTGCTACACGGCAGAAAAAAAAATGACATCTTAAATTTTACAGGAAAATGGATGGATAAAGAAAACATTATTTTGAGTGAGTTAACCCAGACACAGAAAGATAATTGTCACATGTACTCACTCCTAGGCAGTTTTTAAGCATAAAACAAAGAAAAACAGCCTACAAACCACAATCCCAGATCTTAGACAAAAATGAGGATGCTAAAAGAGACTGACATACCTCTAATCTATATGGGAAGTATAAAGTATAAAAACACAAGACACCAGAGTAAATTGGGTGCAGGGGACCTTGGGAGAGGGTTGAAGTGGGGAGTCGAGAGGCAGGGAGTGAAGCAAAGAAAATTGTAGAGCTCAGTAAATTTCAATTAAAAAAAAGATCGATCATATCTGCAGAGGATAGTTGCCTAATTGCAAATTCAATGTTTCTTCACTCAAGATAACCTTCCTAATCTGGACACCCACACAATCTGGTCTGTGTTCATTCACATGACATTAATTTACACATGCTGGGCAATTACAAACCACTACTACTACCTCAGTCAGGCCCTTTTCCATAGTGATGGCTCCAACCCTTCATTGCCTATGCTGTGCCCCCTGCAGTGAACACAATAATCTATTCTTCCAATTGTGGTCTGAGGACAGAAGAAATGCTCCATATGCAAATCCTTTTCTTGCGACTGCGTTGGGTAGTCAACTACATGAATCAAATTCATTATTTTATTTTATTTTATTTTAACTTATTGGTTTGGTTTGAGACAGGGATGAAAAGCAGGCCTGCTCACCTCCCTTCTACAGGTAACGCTGTAGCTTTGGTGCCTATCCGGGAACTAGCTCTTGTAGACTATGCTGGCTTGTATCTCACAGAGATCTGCCTAACTCTGCCTCCCAAGTGCTTGGATTAAAGGCATGCACCACCACTGTCTGACATATACATAATTTTAAAACTTTGAATTGGTACAGTCATTTAAGAAATTTGATGGTGAGCCAGGCGGTGGTGATGCATGCCTTTAATCCCAGCACTCCGGAGACAGAGGCAGGTGGATCTCTGTGAGTTTGAGGCCAGCCTAGTCTACCTGAGTGAGTTACAGGACAGGCTCCAAAGCCACAGAGAAACCCTGTCACAAAAAACCAAAAAACAAAAAAAAAAAGGAACTTTGATGGTTTAATATAGAGGACACTCAAGGTCACTGTCCAGGAAAGCAACAGACAGGGACCAAGGCCACCTGAGTCAACATAACAGAAGTTGTCTCAGAAACAATATTTCTATCTGGATGGAAATGCAGCTCTTCTAGAATTAATATGCCTTTCCAATGAGAAATCATATCATACACTTAGAATATTAACAAAGAATAGCCTCTTTAATGATATTATGCATTGATCTCTGCCAATGCTCAAGGGGAGCTAGGTTAGATAGATTTTCCATACAGTATATGCTGTTATCCATAAGTATCCCTTAGGATAATGGTCCAGATTATACTCTGAACAACTGAAATGGAAACAAGCAACTTGTCAGTCTAAATATTTAGGCAAAAATATTCTCAGACTATTTTCTCAAGTATGCCCGTGACCTGTTACAGCAGGTCATTCTACACTGACAGGGTTCTAAGGTGAAGATCACAAGGGGATAGAAAGACTGGACTGGACAAGTAAAAGATAAAAAAGATAGAGTGGAGAGGTGTTGCAGAAGATACGTGCCATGCCTAGTAAGCTTCTGAAGAAAAATAGCATCTTTGTTGGGCGGTGGTGGGGCTCGCCTTTAATCCCTGCACTTTTCAAGAAAGGGTTTCTCAGTACCTGAGGAGCCTGTCCTAGAACTCTTGTACATCAGGCTGCCCTTGAACTCAAAGAAATCCATCTTCCTCTGCCTCAAGAGTGCTGAATTAAAGGTGTGCACAACCACCACATTTAAATCAGTGATGGCTTCTTTGAAATGGTTTGGAGTCAAATATCTGGACAATTCAAGTGAACAATGCAAACCCGGGCATTCTAATTTCTTCCAGCCCTAATTAGCATATACTTACATTTTGGGTGTTTTAGATGCAGTTCTCCCTCTGCTAAATTCTACTTTGTGGGACTTAATTATTTTTTAAGCATCGGTCAATCTATTGTATCACCAATTCTACTCTTCAACATTATGGTAGAGTAATGGAAAGCTACACAACACATGAGATGCTTTGATAACCTCCACAAATTTAATATAGATTCAGATTATATTTAAAGCTTATATGCAAAGTGCTCGATATCGAGAAGATACTGGTGAAACGAGGCTTCTCTGAGTTTGCCAACTTGTGTCCATGAATCCATGAACCCTGTTGAAGTTGACTAGGAAGGAGTTTGGGAGCTTCCTGCTCCCAATACTCTAAGGAGATGAAGCCACAGAGCAAAGTTATTCAGACGCCTGCCCCTAGGCCCATGAGTTAGCAGGGACCATGAGGGACTTCACAATACAGGGAATATGACAGCAGGTTCCCACCCAGACCCATGGAGGTAACACCATAGTGTCTTCCACACCTCGCCCTCTGCTCCTCCCCATCAGGAGACAGCATTTCCTCACTCACCATGTTGTGCTTCTCCATTTTGCCAAAGTTCTCAGCTCATCATCTCTCTGCAACAGCAACTGCACCCTAGAACAAGAATCCACTGGCGCCAGCTCCTCTTCAAAGCAGAAACTGAAGGCGGATGCCCGGAAGAGACCTGCACTGCTTCTGACTGGCAGCTCACCTGGAGTGTATGATTGGTTAATGAGTTTTGAGTGGCATGAGCACCTCACATAGGGCTATAGTGTGCTTAAAGAGACAGAATACTGTTTCCTGTCTAATCCATTCACACCAACAGAGAACTTCTTCAGGTCTGAGAATATATGCATTTTAATAGCACTTGCCCCTGGCTACAAAAGCAATCAATGTCATTTCCATGCACTCCTAGGAACTTTCCCTTTTTCTTCCAGCACACTATGTGACTTGTAAGGTGCACTGTGCTAGGTGGGTGGAGTAATTTCCTATCCCACAGAGAGAAAAATGCCTGGAATACTAAGAACTAAAGAGAGTTTTAAAGTTACAAAAGTAAATATTTGTTCTGTGGCTTCATTCTGAGATCAGATGTACTGAAGGTACTTTTTACATGGTCTTCACAGGGATTTTATACATCAGGAAAGAGAAAAGCAGGAACCACATCTCAATCAAGATGACTGGTCTTTAGCCGGGTGGTGGTGGCGCACGCCTTTAATCCCAGCACTCGGGAGGCAGAGGCAGGCGGATCTCTGTGAGTTCGAGACCAGCCTGGTCTACAGAGCTAGTTCCAGGACAGGCTCCAAAGCCACAGAGAAACCCTGTCTCGAAAAACCAAAAAGAAGAAAAAAAAAGATGATTGGTCTTTCCCCCATCAGAAAGCTGGATGATGACTCCATTACTTTATGTGTTTTATTCCTTAATTCAAAGCAAACTCCAGGCAAATGAATAATAATAAAAAGAGTAGTGTTCATGGAAATTTGAATACATAGAGAATAATGGAGCTAGAAAGAATGTCTTCATAAGCACAATTATTAGTTAGTACATCTCTTTCCATGGTCAGGTGAATAAAATATACAACTGCAGTATTTAAGATTCTCTACATCAACGGGACAGGTAGAATAAATCTCACCATTATGTAAAAAGTGAGCTTATTAGAATGTCTGACAAGTTGTTGTTCAGGTAACTTAAGAACAGGTGCTTACCAATGGAATTGAAGAATCCAATAGCTTGCTTCTCAGCCTTTTGCCTAAGATCAGGTGAAGAAGCCAGTTATTGTTCTACCCACAAGGCTCTGTGACTCAGCTGGTTTTAAGTATTCACCAAAATTACAATGAAGTAGGTACTAATGCTAGTAAAGGAATGAGTTTGGTAACCAGAGCTAGAGCACAAAGGCAAAAAAGGACTTTTCTTATTTATTTATTTATTTATTTATTTATTTATTTATTTATTATACAATATTCTGTCTGTATGTCTGCAGGCCAGAAGAGGGCAACAGACATTATTACAGATGGTTGTGAGCCACCATGTGGTTGTCGGGAATTGAACTCAGGACCTTTGGAAGAGCTGGCAATGCTCTTAACCACTGAGCCATCTCTCCAGCCCAAAAAAGGACTTTTCTTCTTCAAAATACTTTATATGTGACTGCTGCTACCAGAACGGGAGATGCTGATCAAAATTGGGTCATAGTCTTTGTTTGATTTAGTTTTTTTTTTCTTTTTGTGATTTCAAGACAGGATTTTTCTGTGTATTTGGAGAACTCATTCTGTAGGCCAGACTGATCTCAAACCAGAAAATCCCACTACCTCTGCTCATGAGTGATGGTGTTAAAAATGTGCACAGACACAGGCAGGAGAGATGGCTCACTGGTTAAGTGTGCACAGACACAAAGCAGCTTAGGGTGGGTCTGATCATTTCAAATTATACAGATTAATGGAGGACTTTCCCATTTCAAAACCTTGAAGTAAAATCTCTCAGGTATAATTAATTCTTTACATATAAGATGATCCCAGGGGTAGTCAATTTTGACTACCAAAAATAGCCATATCAATAGCCAAGACAGAAGAAATGAGAAAAAAAATTCTTGCCTGCAGGAGGCACAAAGAGCTTGGGAGTTGTTTTCAAAACAGTGTTTTTCCTCAACAAATGAAGCATGGGGATTTTACATAGGGAGTCTGAACATGCTCATGCAATGTTCTCCCTCTCCTGAAGCATGCTCAGTTAACAAATCCACTTCTAACCATAATCACAATGTAAAAGCAGAGACATTTAAGGACATTATCCAACTTAACCAAAAAGCAGAGAGAGAACATCCAAATTAACAAAATCATAAATGAAAAGATGGGCATAGCAACAGACACTGAGAAAATCCAGAGGATCATTTCATCATATCTCAAATCCTGTATTCCACAAAACTGGTAAATGTAAGGTAAATGGATAATTTTCTGAATAGGTACCACATACCAAAATTAAATCAAAAGCCAGGCGGTGGTGGCGCACGCCTTTAATCCCAGCATTCGGGAGGCAGATAGGCGGATCTCTGTGAGTTTGAGGCCAACCTGGTCTACAAGAGATAGTACCAGGACAGGAACCAAAAGCTACAACGAAACCCTGTCTCAAAAATCCAAAAAAAAAAAAAAAAAAAATAAATCAAGACCTGGTGAACAATTCAAACAGACCTATAACCTTCAAGTAAATAGAAACAGACATCAAAAGCCTCCCTTTACCTAAAAAAAAGCCAAGGACTGGATGGTTTCAGTGAAGAATTCTACTAGAACTTCAAAGAAGAGGTAACAACTATACTCCTCAAATAGCTACACAAAATAAAAAAGGAAGGAACGTTTCCATACAAACATTTCCATTTTATGATGGTACAGTTATCCTGATACTAATTCCACACAAAGAATCAAAAAGGAGAATTATATGTCAATCAACCTCATGATCACTAATGCAAAAATACTCAATAAAATACTGACAAACTGAATCAAAGAACACACCAAAAAAATTATTCACTATGATGAAATTAGCTTCATCCCAGGGATGCAGAATGGCTTAACATATGAAGTATATGGTCTGTCAATGTAATCCACCATATAAATAAATTGAAAGAAAAAACATAATCCTCTCATTAGATGCTGAAAAAGCATTTGACAAAATCCAACACCCCTTCACGATAAAGGTCTTGGAGACATCAGGGATACAAGGAAGATATCTTAACATAATAAAAGAAATATATAGAAAAAATAGAGCAAATTAAATGGAGAGAAACTCAAAATGATCCCACTAAAATTAGGAACAATTCAAGGCTGTCCTCTCTCACCATATCTAGTAAACATAGTTCTTGAAATTCTAGCTAGAGAAAAAAGAAAACAAAAGAAGATCATGGGGATCCAAACTGGAAAGGAAGAAGTTAAGCTTTTGCTACTCACAGATGATATGATAGTATAAATAAGTGAGCCCATAAACTCTATCAGAGAACCTCTGCCGCCCATAAATACCTTCAGTAATTTGTCAGGAAACAAGATCAGCTCAAAAAAATCAGTAGCCCTCCTATATACAAATAAAAAAGAAGCTAAGAAAGAAATCAGAGGAGTATTACCATTTATAATAGCCACAAATAATTTAAAATATCTTCAGGTAACAATAACCAAAGAAGTGAAAGACCTGTTATTTCAAAACTCTAAGTCTTTAAAGAAAGAAATTGAAGAAAATACAAGAAAATGGAAAGATGCTCTTGCATAGGTAGAATCAACCTAATAAAAATGGCAACACTACCAAAATCAATTAATATATTTAATGTAATCTCCATCAATATACCAAAGTCTTCTTCCCAGACCTTGAAAGCACACTACTCAAATTCATAGCAGAAAACAAAACACACACAATACCCAGTCTCGTGGACTGAATAATTACTGAATTCTACACTTGATCTTAGACAAAACATTGAGAAGTGATGTCCTGGATTTTTCCAATTACCATGGTAGGCAGCTACTTTTAAGTTACCTGGACCACAGCTTGTGAGACATTCTAATAAGCCCACTTCTTACAATCATGGTGAGATTCATTCTACCTGTTCTGCTCATGTAGAGAATCTTGAATACTGCAGTTGTATATTTTATTTACCTGACCCAGGAAAGAGATGTGCTGGCTAACAATAGTTCTCAAGAGACATTCTTCCTAGCTCCATTATTATCTATGTATTCAAATTTTTATGAACACTACACTTTTTTATTATTATTCATTTGCCTGGAATTTGCTTTGAATTTCAGGAATAGAATCCATAAAGCAATGGAGCCATCATCCAGCCATCAGTTGGGGAAAGACTAATCATCTTGTTTAAGATCTGGTTCCTTCTTTTCTTTTTTCCTGTTGTGTGAAATCCCTGTGAAAACCATGTAAAAAGTACCTTATATTCATGTGACCTCAGCAGGAAGCCTGAGAACAATCATCTTTTGTGACCTTAAAGTTATCTTTAGCTGTTAATATTCTGTGCACCCGTCCCCCTGTAGGACAAGAAATCACTGCGCACACCTAGCACAGCACAGTGCACAGTGAAAGACCCCCGGTAGGGACCTTCCCTCAGGTGGAGACCCCGGACCCACAGACCAGGCCGAGACCACGAGTCGGATGCAAACTGCAAGAGGTTTATTATGTAGACACAGGTACCTGCGGGCGGCAAAGTCTTTCGGAGGACTTGCTCGCCTGCAGACTGGGAGGAGGACTTTTTATAGGAAAGAGGGCAGCAAAAAGCAATTTACAGAAGCAGAAGCGTGGTTATCAGAATGAGGTGGGGGGCATGAATGGTTTTCCTCTCCCAGCATGGATGTCTGGCAGCAGACATCCTGCTCTTATCTTATAGGTATCCTACTTTGAAGTCATCCTGCTTTGTAGATGTCCTATCTTATAGATATCCTGTTTTCCTCTCACGAGAGCAGGCTAGCTGCTGATCCTGATAATCTTTCAAGCAAACAGGACGTTCTTCCGGGGAGCCTGCTAGCTGCGGGTTCTGAGGAGGAGGTGTGTAGGATCTTTCACACAGTACAAGCTACCTAGCCACATTGTGTCCGGAGGAAAAAGGAAAAGTTCCTATGGAGTGCAAGATTGTGAAAGTGTCTCCTTTTGGAGCAAGGGGCAAGTGCTATTGAAATGGAAAGCTTGGCCAATCTAGAAAAGATCTTTGACTCAGGTGGAAGGAATGGCCAGGAACTACTGTACTGTGTCTTTAAGCACACTATAGCCCTGTGGAGAGTGTTCTTGCCACTCAGACCGCACCAGCCAATCAGGTCCTCCAGGTGACCTGCCAGTCAGAAACAGTGCAGGGCTCTTCCGGGCACCGCCTTCAGACTTGGCTTTGTGGAGGAGTTTGTGCCAGTTGTTTCCTGTGCTGTGATGAAGTTGCTGCTGCAGGGAGAGGACGATCTGAGAGCTTTGGCGATCTGAGGAACCACAACATGGTGAGCAAGGGAATGCTGTCTCCAGATGGGGAGGAGCAAAGGGAGAGGTGCGGCAAACAGCATGGTGCATCCTTGCGGGATCTGTGTGGGAATCTGCCGCCATATTCTCTGCCTCATGAATTCCCATGTGGTCCTGTTAATTCGTAGACCTAGTGCTGTGGGCTTAATCTGCTTAGAGAATTGGGAGCAGGGTGTTGTGTGTACAAAAATCTTTCTGCTCAACTTCAATATGCCATATTCGAGAGGCCTAGTTTCTCCAGTATCTTTTCAAAATTGAGCACTTTGCATTTAACTTTACATACAATCTCCATTTGTGCTTAACTATGTGGACGGTCTCAAGGCAGCTCACCTGTTGGGTAGCGCTGCACTTCTAAGCTGCCATGTAGAAGAGTTGAATTGCTGATATAACGGATTTGCCGATGCCTTGGAAATAGTTCAGTCTCACAGAGTAGAATTAGCTGAGAGAGGACTGCCTCTAAATCACCCAGAAGATAAATGTATTTTATTTTTTTGTGTTTCTTTTTGTACAAAAACAGTTAACACCACTTTGCAAAAAGCATACAAAAATACAGTATTAAAAAAAACTCGCGAAGCACGTAACCCAGCAGTAGCTTATAGAAAACAAGCTGTTCAAATGAGTCTTCAGTAGCCTGCTTCCCACTTACCCTTCCAGCAGAGTCCCAGCAGCCCCTTGGTGCCTGAAAGTCCTGTCCCAGCAGGCAGAACGGCTACTTCCAAAGCTTTCTCTGAGGGCAGGAAGCAATGCCAAGCCATATTGATGGGCAGATCTGGAAGTGGCAGCTGGTCTTTGAGAGGCACAGGTAGTATTTACCATCTGTCTGCCCCCCACACTGTTCCCCTACTTCCAAACGCAGGGCGTGAATGCATGTGTGTGACAGTGAAGTCAGGCTTTTTGGTGGGTTAGTAGTCACTGAAGTACGCGATACTTTTCTGCAGCTGCTGTTGCCGACACCGGAGCTGCCTTTTCTGTAGTCATCTTCTTTTCAGCCCCCACCAGAGCTTGCAAGTACTCTAAGGCCTTGCTTAGGATCACGACTTTGGGGGCCTTAGAGCAGCTGGCCAGGGTGGGCACCTGGTTCCTCAGGGCCAGGAACCGTGAACAGAGGTCATTCCTCCTTTTTCGTTCTAAGAAGTTATGGTTCTTCCTCTTGGTCACGTCCTCAGTGTCAGAACTGACAGGTTTTAGGTGGCAGGACTAGGGAGTCTCGCTTTCTACAGGTGGGGGGCTCACAATCTCTTCCTCCTCCTCTTCCTCCCCTTTGCCCTTGGGAGCTTCCATCTCTGGAGCCTCTGGTTCCTGGGGACCCCTCTCTGGAGCCCCCTCCTGAGAGCAACTTTCTGGAGGAAAGCGGGCAGCATAGTTATGCTGATGTTGGTGGATAGAGATGTGGAAATGTTTCATGCAGGGGTCCAGGGGGTCTGCTCTCACCGTAATGCTGACTGGCTATCGGATGTCCGGAGATCGCCTCTCCTCCACCGTTAACATGTCAATTTCTTCGCCCTCGGAGTCGCTGGGGCTCTTCGACCCGGAGCAGGCCTGAGTCTTGGGTTTGCCCAGCTGACACGTGGTGGCAGGCGCCGGGTTACTACTGGCTTCCAGGCTGGGAGTGCAGTTCGGGGTGGTGGGAGCTTTGGGCAAGTTCAGCCGGGGCACGCCTGGGGTGAGTCGGTTGCTCACTACTCTCTCCAGTCGTTCAGGGCTTTCCAGGCAGAGAAGCCGCTCCACATGCAGTCACGGGGGATGATCGAAGCATAATTCCTGCCCCAAGCTTTCAAATGGCCCTGAGATTCCACCTCAACCCAAGCACCCCCTCCAGGCCAAGGCTCCCCGGGACTAATCCCAGAGGCTGGGTCCCCAACGCCAGGACCCGAGCCTCAGGGTGGCAACATGGGGGCCACGGCACCAGCTCAAATTTCTTTCAGATGTCCTCGCTGGGCACCGTGGAGTGGTAGAACTCCTCCCCGCAGTCATAGTCGTAGAAATAGTGCTGCTACCAGTCGAAATCCATGTCTGCTCCCTTGCTCCCGTGGCCTGCCACCTGGAGCAGAGCAGCTCCATGCTGGCTCGGGGAAGCCCAGCAGCCCCCCACACACACAAACATGTGCTCCACTGAGCGCGCGGCCCCGCACTCACGTGCGCGCCCCCTGCGCGTGCTCCCCCCACCTTGCTCGCACAGGGCAGCCAGGATGCTCCCGGGATCGACGCTGGAGCGCCATCTGCCAATAAATTTATTTTAATCAGGGCTGTTAGAATTTAGGATGCTAGGGCACACTTTGTTCAACTGGATTGTCCAGATATTTAACTCCAAACTACTACAGAGAAGCCACCATTGATTTAAAACCAGACATCAGGCACATCCTCATATAAGAAAAAACCTCTAGCAAGCTTTTCAAGGAGGCATTTCAGGTTCCTAAACAACCTCAAGGCAGGATGTGGCTCAAAGTTCCAGTTTTCTTCTTTAGAAAAGCACAGTTCTTCCAGATGGGCAATAGGACACCAGGAGACATATATTTGAAATGCAAAACATTGTTGGGCAGAGGAGTTACCTGATCAATCAAGGGTTTTATTTATTCCCTCAGGCAAGGATCAGGGACATTCCTAGGAGATCTAGTAACAGCTTGGGGGCTAATCCTTATGAATTTCCTGGAGACCTGATGTAGTGATAATAAAATGGAGCTCCTTCTCTAAAACCAGGAATATGCTTTGGAGAGCTGGTAATGGTCTGGTGCCAAGGCCTTTGTGGAGGGGTTCCTTTAGGTCCTAAGAACCCAAACATTTCATCATATGGAGCTATGGTTATCAGTCCCCAGACCACTGTGCTCTTAGTAAAGTTCTTCAGATAACATTGTTCCAATTGAGTAGAATTGTCTGACCTCCTCCCAAATTCATATGATATTGTTTATTGACTTCTTATAATTCTCCCATTTCCCCTCTGGAAGTATCCAAGATGCTATTCTTTTTTTACTCCTGTTATTAAAATTTTTTGAAACAGTGTTTCTCTGTAGGACTTGTCCTACATAACACCTTTATAATCTTAAATGATTCTACCACCAGTTTCAAAGTTATAAATTTGAGTTATGAAACTGAATATCCATTGCAGGTAAAGGAAAAGGAAAAGGATTTGCATGTGGAGAGTGGTTTCTACCTCAGTTCAGAATAGAAGCAACAGATAGGATAGACTTCACCTTAATTTGCCAGGTTTTTCCTTTTCATTTATCTAGTTTTTTATCTCCAGAATTCCTTCGGCTTGCTTTTTTTTTACTTGCTTCTATTTCAATTTCCAGTTTGAACTGATCTAATCATTTCTGTCAACGGTTTGCTTGTTTGGCTTTCTTTAAGGGGTTTATTATTATTCTCCAAGATTTCATTTATCTTTCCCTTGCTTATTTTAAAGAATTCATTCACTTCCTTCATAAGGACATATAACATCTATAGTTGATCTAACTTAATTGTACTTTGACTGTGTTGGAATACTCAGGGTGTGCTGTCGTAGGAGAGTGTGAATATGGTAGTGACACATTGCTCTGTCTGTTGTTGATCATGCTGTGCTCTTGTCAGGTTTCTGGGTTTGAGGTGACCTATAATAGAAGTAGAATTTTTTCCCCATTTTGGGGTCTGGAAGACTTTCAGTAGGCATGACTTTAGTACTGCCTAAGCATTTGGAGTCATTGAATTGTAGGTGCATGAACTTCTTCCTGCTTGTTATGCTTACTTTACATTTTTAAAATTAATATAACTATTATGTATCAGCATGACTATGCACCACATGGGTACCTGGTCCTCAACATGATCAAAGGATCTCAGAATTTGTGAACTTGGAATAATGGATAGTTATGATTCCCAAATAAGTACTGGCAATTCTGCCACATCTATTCAAGATCATCAAAAGCTAGGTACTACTCAGTCATCTCTCTCCCAGCCTGGGTTTATTATTTATGCCCAAGATATATATTGCTAATATTTTCATCTGTCCATTTGTAACTGTTTTAAACATAAAGCTCTATTTTATTGGTATTACAGTTTAAATAGGGCACTTCGGATGTTTGGAAGATAGAGAAGTGGAGTGAATGCATACTTCTTTGTAGGAACTTCAGTAAAAACCTCTGAATTCTTCTATTCTTCTTGCTTGGTTCACTGATTTTTGCAATGGAGACAGTGCCTTTCTATTTATTTGTTGTTTTTTATTGTTTATTTGATTTTTGAGACAGGGTTTCTCTGTAGCTTTGGAGCCTGTCCTGGAACTAGCTCTCATAGAACAGACTGGCCTCAAACTCAGAGAGACCCACCTGCCTCTGCCTCCTGATTGCTGGGATTAAAGGTATGCATCACCACTTCTTGGATGATAAGGTCTTACTATGTACTTCCACCTGTCCTGGACCTGATTGCATAGACATGTCTGGCATTTAACTCAGAGAAAAATATACCTACCTCTGCTTTTGAAGGTCTTAGCTTAAAGGCATGAGTCAACACACCCAGTTTGTCCAACTTATTTTTCTATTTGTAGTTAGTTAATCTTCATAAAAATTTCTCATTTGTACTATGAACTGTTGATCTGTTTCCTTGTTTCTCTCTGCTAATAGATATTTCTCTTGTAAAGTGATATCTCATTCAAAGAGTACAGAAATGACAGAGAAGACTCTCCTATTCAATTACCTTCTAAACTGACTATCTATGTCTTGGAATATGATTAGGGAACAGCAGAATTACATGACTATACTATCAAAGAAGTATACATTTACAATGTTGTCACTATCATGTCACTATCATATATGGCATATTTTAGAAGGCAGTGACCTATGATGATGTGCATATCAACTTCAACGAGGAAGAGTGGAATTTGCTGGATCCTTCCCAGAAGAATCTCTACAAACATGTGATGCTGGAGACCTACAGGAGATTACTATAGGTAAAAATGAATTTCCTTCATGTTTCAAAATAAAGGGGCAACTTTTCCCTGGTTAATGATATTCTTCAATAACTTGATTTAGAGAGGAGAAGAATAATGAGGTGAATAAAGCAGGCATGGTTCTAAAGTTTACTTAAAATAACCACTTAAATGTTGCACAGTATTCAATATTATAACATACATTTTCTGGTACTATATTTTAGGATACATTTGGGAAGAACATAATAGTAAAGAACATTGTCAACGTTCTAGAAGACATGAAAGGTAATTTTCTTGTGCATGCTGAAAATAATGATCCTCTGATGAAATGATAATGCGTCCTAGAAGATTAAAGGCAACAGTGTGAATAAGCACAGCTTTAAGTGCATTTTTGATTATTAACTTCTGAAAAATTCTTATAAAATTTCATATAGGTGAATTGCATTTTCAAGGCATTCTTTAATTAAAAAGACAAGTGAGAAATGGCTAAACAGAAGTCACCATTTGAATCACAGAACCATGAAAGCTATGCTCTAGATCTGCCAATCAATTTATTTCTTTCTACTCATAATACAAAATGTGTACACATTGAAGTGATGATAAGTATATCTGCAAGACTTTTTACTAAACCGAGAGCACATCGTAAATCTTGTATTACTTATATACTTCGTATTACTATATTAAGATTGGTGACAGAAGCAGTTAGAGTTAAGTGGCAGTTATTGTGAAGAAACTTTAATACCTCTACCACACATCTACGAGAAATAGAAAGTCACACCGTGATAATTCAGTGTGGAAATTTTTTGTTTGTGATTCTTCCTTTACTGTGTACACCACATATTACTCTCGATACAAGTCTATGAGCATAGGAATATGGGAAAATGCTGCAAACCTCTCTCTAAAAACAATTAGAAGGTAAGCAGTAGTCCCCATGTTGAGTACCCTTGCTGAAATTGATTCAACTATATAAATAATTGATTTTCACATATCACTGTTAATACATAAACAAACTCAGAGTGCAGAGAAGCCACATGAGTTCTAGAATTGTGCAAATACTTCTGATTGTCCTAGTTCAGTTAGCAAATGTATTATGATTCATAGTATAGGACAGTTTATGAATGTAATAAAGTTGTTCTGAGGTTATCCAATTCTCTTCAAATATAAGAAATATGTCAAATAAAAAAATATTTCTGTAAAGGTGAAAAGGTAAACCATGTAATAAAGGAATTTACCATGACAGGTGTCTTCAAAAATGCAAAACAACCCTTAATTAAAGAAGAAAGCATGAGTTAAAACACAGTTATAAAACCTTAATATCTGATTTCTTTTTACAATTGGACTCAATTACAAAAGTAATACATGGAGATATGTAGGTTCAATTCAGTATTGAATGTGGTAAGGCTTTTATATGTTCCAATTATGCTTGCAGGATTGAAAGAAACAATTCTGGAAAGTTTCAGTGCATCTTTAATGTGTTAAAGCCTTGGCATAGGACAGTCATCTTCAGAGGAATAAAAAAACACATGATAGTAAGAAACCCTATGAATCTAATCAGTGTCATAAAGCCTTTGCTCATCACAATTCTCTTCAAATGCACAAAAGGACACATACTGAAGATAAACCTTGTGAATGTAATCAGTGTTGCAAAGCCTTTGCACAATCCTGTAATGTTTGATTGCATAAAATAACACATACTGGAGAGAAAGCCTATGCATGTAATCAGTGTGGTAATGCCTTTGGAGGGCCCCATACCCTTCAATTGCATAATAGAACAAATACTGGAGAGAAACCATATGAATGTAATCAGTGTGGTAAGGCCTTTGGAGGGCCCCATATGCTTCAATTGCATAAAAGAAAAAATACTGGAGAGAATCCCTATGAATGTAATCACTGTGGTAAGGCCTTTGCTGAAAACAGTACTCTTCAAAAGCATAAAAGAACACATACTGGAGAGAAACCATATGCATGTAGTCAGTGTGGTAAGGCCTTGGCTCACTACAGTGCTCTTCAAATACATGAAAGAATACATACTGGAGAGAAACCGTTTGCATATAGTCAGTGTGGTAAGGCCTTTGCTCACTACAGTACTCTTCGAATACATGAAAGAATACATACTGGAGAGAAACCGTATGCATGTAGTCAGTGTGGTAAGGCCTTTGCTCACTGCAGTGCTCTTCGAATACATGAAAGAATACATACTGGAGAGAAACCCTTTGCATGTAGTCAGTGTGGTAAGGCCTTTGCTCAACACAGTCATCTTCAAAAGCATAAAAGAACACATACTGGAAAGAAACCCTATGAATGTAATCAGTGTGGTAAGGCCTTTGCTCACCACAGTGCTCTTCAAAGGCATAAAAGATCACATACTGGAGAGAAACCCTATGCATGTAGTCAGCTTGGTAAGGCCTTTGCTGAAAACAGTACTCTTCAAAAGCATAAAAGAACACATACTGGAGAGAAACTGTATGAGTGTAATCAGTGTGGTAAGTCCTTTTCATAACACAGCAATCTTAAATTGCATAAAAGAACACACACTGGAGAGAAACCCTATGAATGTAATCTGTGTGGTAAGTCATTTGCTCAACACATTAATCTTCAAAGCCGTAAAAGATCCCATACTGGAGAGAAACCCTATGAATGTAATCAGTGTGGTAAGGCCTTTGCACGTCACAGTCATCTGCAATTGCATAAAAGATCACATACTGGAGAGAAACCCTATGAATGTAATCAGTGTGGTAAGGCCTTTGCTGAAAACAGTACTCTTCAAAATCATAAGAGAACACATACTGGAGAGAAACCCTATGAATGTCATCAGTGTGGTAAGGCCTTTGCACGTCACAGTCATCTGCAATTGCATAAAAGGACACATACTGGAGAGAAACCCTATGAATATAATCAGTGTGGTAAGGCCTTTGTTCAACACGGCGCTCTTCAAAGGCATCAAAGAACACACAAAGGCATAAAAGGACACATACTGGAGAGAAACAGTATGCGTGAAATGAGTTTGGAAAAGTCTTTTCATGTCTTATTCATCTTCAAATGCAGAAGAGAACACAGATTGGAGAGAAACTTGTGAATGGAATTTGTTTGGCAAATCCTTTGTCATAATAATCTCCAAATACACGAAACAAACCATCCTCATGAGAAAGTAAACTTAAGGAGTGTAGTCTTCAAAAACATGAGAATAATCATACTGTAGTGAAAAAATAAACTTAGTGTGGTATATGTTTTGCAGTTGTTATAGGAGTAAAACTCTTTGTGTGTAATCAATATGATAGTTTTTAGGTACCTGAAGCCATTACACTTACAGTCTATTAACCAACAGTGTTTATTCTGTAAAAAAATGATAGTGTCAACAATCTGTTCAAGCATTATGATACCAGCTTTTATTTTATTTGCACCAAGAAACTGATGGACAAAACCTAATCTGTGATTTTTATGAAGTCTTATGGGAAGGAGATAGAGCCATATTAAGAATCACAACCTGGTACTGAAATGAGATACAAAGGAAAACACTTTGACCCTAATTCCAGAATTAGTGAAAGGTAAAACATCACCCTGAAAATGCAATCAATAATCAAAAACAGACAATGAAAGAATTCTGCTTTGGCTCTCAAACCAATACCAAAGAAATACAATCTACCCATGTCTCTCTGAGTTCAAAACCAACCAATCCTGGAGCACAAAATCCAGCCCATCTCTGAGCTTCTTCAACCAAGGCATTTAAATCTGACCAATTCCCACCTTCTAAATCTCCTTAGAAGTGCTCTGGCTCCAAGAAGCCCTATATGAGACATCTGCTCATTCAGTTGGTAGCTGCCCCTTTTCAGCCTTGCAGAGGAAGTCACAGTCTGGATTCTTCCCTCCCAAATAAATCTCTTGGAGTTGAATTGAGATACAGTTGACACCATTGTTTGGAAACTCACTTAACCCAGAAGAGCACAGCAGCAATGGACACCTCTTATGGGAGACTCCCTTAGGAGCGTGGAGCAGATCTACAACAGACATTTCTGCTGGGAAGCTTTCATAGAAGAATGGAGCAGAGCCCAGCTGTAATGAATGTCTCTCCGAGTGGAAGAGAATTGCTACATCTAGTGGGACAAACTTCTTTTCATAGCTGTTGGTATCGCCAAATTTTTGGTAGTCAGCGTATCCTT
The DNA here is from genome assembly GCF_950005125.1 of Chionomys nivalis. Classification (NCBI taxonomy): domain Eukaryota; kingdom Metazoa; phylum Chordata; class Mammalia; order Rodentia; family Cricetidae; genus Chionomys; species Chionomys nivalis. The sequence continues at coordinate 33,803,087 of NC_080111.1, read as the reverse complement.
CCTTCCAGAGTTTTAAGACTTGCAAGATGAATTTGAACAATAATGTAACCCTTCAACTGCATGGAATATGTAATTCAGGTGCAAATATTTATGGATGTGTACTAACCTCCTTTTTTGCTTGTGATATGATGTCTATTTCATAATATAAAAGCATTTTATTCTGGCCACGGTTCTATTAGATAACAGGATCATCATGAAAGAACCATGCCAAAAAGTGTCAGACATGGCACTAAAACTGGAACTTAAGAACTCCCAGCTGTAATCTTCCACATGAAGTAGAGTGTTGGATGTAAATTCTCATAGCCTAAATCTTCCCACATGATACCATCAACTTACAAGTATTAATTTCTCTTACTTCAAGTTTAAAATTGCTTTCTCTTTACATGAACCAATTATTCATGAAGAAAAACTCTGGGGGCTGGAGAGATGGCTCAACGGTTAAGAGCATTGCCTGCTTTTCCAAAGGTCCTGAGTTCAATTCCCAGCAACCACATGGTGGCTCACAACCATCTGTAATAAGATCTGGTGCCCTCTTCTGGCCTGCAGGCATAAACACAGAATATTGAATACATAACAAATAAACAAATAAATAAATATTTTTTAAAAAAACAACAAAAAAAGAAAAACTGTAAGTGAGCTGTAAGATGCCTGGACTCCTATTTTACATTAATAAATGCTTACAGGAGAAAAATTTTCATGAGTGAAAAATTGTTTAAAAATTTGCTTTTATTGTAATGTGTGATGTGTGTCTGTGGGGGGGATGTAATTGTGCATTCTGTATCCTGGAAAAGTTAAACACTTTAGAATTTGTAGTAGAAATTACAGAAAGCTGTTAAAAATCTGCCCTCAGTCCTTGGAATGAAGATTTCTTAGTCACCTAGCCATGACTCTAGTGCTATAAATATTTTAATGTCTATTTATATCTCATTGAATTTTGGAAATGGAGGAACAAACTCATAAAGCAGAAAGCCCTATTCATGAAAACAAATTTTAGTGACTTTAGCCATCAAAGTTGTCTTCAGCTTGAAGAAAAAAGCTTTGAAGGAAGTAAATTATGTAACACATTCACTCAAGACTGATGCTGTAAATCATTGCATTTTGGTTTCTATTTTGAAACATTTGAGGTAGGTACTAAAATGTTGTATATTGTGGCAACTCCATTTACTAAAATTTATTTTGTAGTCATTTTATTCCTTCTATGACTTTTGTTCAGCTTCTATTGTGCCTTTATCTAGTAATGGGTATTTTTGTGATGTAATATATAGAATGTCCTTCCCATCATTGAAGTGTCCCATTGATTATTAAAATATTAGAACATATCTGATCATATTTTTCAAGTAAGGCTGTCAGTGGAAGGGTGACTAGAAGACAGTGTCTAATCCCTTCTGACTGGAAGTACACACAGTTGTGGGTGCTGGGTATCAATGTTAGTCCCTGTGGATGAGTTACCAATTTTCTAAGTGCTGAGTCTCATGAACATGTCATTAGTAACAGTGTGGTATAAATGGCTGATCTAAATCCATCTTTATCACAGCCTTGATGACCCAGGAGAAATAAAAGAGTGATAGCATGGGAAACTAACTTAGTCTTGCTTCTTAAAGAATTTCTGAGCCCAAGTCTCCCCAAAATGAGGGAAAAGTATAAAAAGTAATAAAGATGCAAACTGACAGTCTTTAAAGGGTGATTAACTATTTAATCAAAGCAATTGGCCACAATTGGAGCCTTGTGTAGTAATAAGAGCAGCGGGCTACGTTCCTGGCACCTGGTCGCCCACACGGCTAGCTTTATATGAAATAATTACACGGAAACTGTATTCTTTTAAACACTGCCTAGCCCATTAGTTTTAGCCTCTTATTGGCTAGCTCTTACATATTGATCTAACCCATTTCTAATATTTTGTGTAGCACCACAAGCTGGCTTACCAGGAAAGATCTTAACCTGTGTCTGTCTGGAGTGAGAGAATCATGGCGACTCACTGACTCGGCTTCTTTCTCCCAGCATTCTGTTCTGTTTACTCCACCCACCTAAGGGTTGGCCTATCAAATGGGCCTAGGCAGTTTATTTATTTAATTAACCAATGAAAGCAACAGATTAATATAAGACCCACCTCCATCAGCCTTGAAGCTCACATACCAGGTGTAACACTGCTTGAGTTCATTCCTCTTTTAAAGAGAAAATAGTAACTTGCAGGCATGAAGGCTGACTTGTAGAAATGGTACCATAATCTGTTTCCTAGGTGCTTGAAAAACATTCAGTTAGGAGCTCTAAGTAGTGATGACTCAAGATAACATCCAGGTTGTGAGGGCTTCCAGAGACAAAAAACTGAAGTCACTATTAGTTTCAGGTGATCAGGCATCCACAAAGAGCTGTGGAATTTGAGTGAACTAATAGGAATGAAGGTTTGTGAAAGCCCAAGGATCAAATGCCAGAGAGCAGTGTTTAAGGTGCACCTGAGGACAAGCTGGCATGAATTGTTCTCTTCCTCCACTCAGCTGTGCTGGGTCTTCCCCCTCTGTGGCTGGCCTGGAACTCACTGTATAGACTTGCATTTCTACTAGATCAGAGAGATTTGTCCACCTTGTTTTCAGTGTACCTGAAATATAGGAGGGTTCATAACAGACAACTAATTTGTAATTTTTATTTAGTTTCATGACAGATTATTTTTTAGCCTTGACATTTCTGAAACTAGTTATCTAGACCAGGATTGCCTTGGGTTTACAGGGATCCATCTGTCTGTGCCTCCCAAGTGTTACGATCAAAAGCATACACCACCACCATGCAGTGTAGGTTTGTTCTTTTAGTTGACTTAATAAATATAAACTGCTAAGCCTGCTGGTTATGGTATCCAGGAAACAGGATGTGTCCTCACTTCAGTAACAGAAGAAGGCTCCCATCAAATGCTGCCCTCTTGCCACAAAGTCCCTTGATTTTCAAGTCTGAGCAATATTGCTTTTCTTTATCTTTGAGTGTGCTATAATTCATCAAGGGACTAGGGCAGTGTGCTGTCCTTTTGCTACAGATGGTGAAATGCAGGCACACAGAGATAAGTGATATTGGATATACTTAAGTATAACCAATCATCTTAGCCATTCCAAAATTCAAGTGATTCACTAAATAAAGTTGAGGTCAGCTATGCTGGGCATAATAGGATAGGCATATAACCATGATACTTAGAAAGTTGGAGGGAAATCATAATTTCAAAGTCATCCGAAGTGGGAATGGTCAATGGGGTATGTATGTTTGGAGACCATTGGGGCATGGGAATACTGTGATTGGTGGAGGACAGTGGTCCATAGTCTTCTCTGAAGCTGTACAACTTCAAGGGCATGGCAAGTGTTGGCTTAGGTAATCACTCTTCCAAGTTTCCTATTCTTACTAATATTTTCTGTCAAAGGCAGTCTAGATAACATAAAGCTCAAACTCATGTTGCTCAATAAAGATAAGAATTCTACTACAAGTGGTTGATTTAGCCACATGCATGGATGATCTCCTTATTTGTGTATTCAAAACAGTCTGTTCAGTCTTGAAACTATAACACACAGCCAACAGAAATGGTCCCAGCAGATTTTACTCACTATTCACTCACACCTAACAAGCAAGAAATTGAAAGAATTTGGAAAGGCTTATAGATAGGACAATGTATAAGAATAATTTTTTTAATAAAAATGTGGCTTGAGATAGTTGAGCAATTATGAGCAATGGGTGTTTTTTGAAGAAGACAGGTTGTAATTGTATAACTTTAGCTACTTTGTTAAAAAATCTGGTGTCCATTCTCTTTTAATGGATGCCTTGCTGAGCCTTGATATAGTAGGGAGGGCCTTGGCCCTTCTACAAAGCAATGTGCCTACTCTCTCTGTGGAATGAATATGGGATTGGGTGGGAGGCTAACTGGAGAAAATGAGAGGAGGGGAAGGAGTGGAAACTTGGATTGATATGTATAATGGATAAAGATAGTTTGTTTTCTTTTAAAAAGTAAAAGTAAAGAAATCATTATTCAAATAAATTAGAGTGTGATTCTAATTAGTATTATTAATAAAATCCCAGAGTCAGATTTTGGGGTAAACATGGCAGAACAGATAAGCAACAGAGCAGCCACATTCACTTCTTACCTCCCCAAAACCAAACCAAATGGGGGGATTAGATTCTTTTTTCAACTCCCAAATGCTGGGATTAAAGTCATGATCCACTTCCTGCCAGATCCTATGGTCCACTAGTGGTTGTTAGCTCTGCCCTCTAATATCCAGGCAAGATTTATTTGTCTGAACAAGAATAAAATATCATATTAAAAATTGATAAGTGTAGCGAGCTGCATGGGCCACACCTGATGGCAATGTAGAGAGCTGTGTGGAGTCACACCTGATGTGCTGGCTCCTGCCCTCCGCGATCCCGAAAGTGAGTGCTCTCTGTGATAATCAACTCCTATGGCTAAAGCCTGACTTATGCTGTTATCAAGCAATGACTGTCAGCTGCTTGCATATGCGTGGACCTATGGGCAGTGCCCACCTGGCAATCTGAGGTCGGCGGCCCAGGCCTACGTAAGGGCTGGGAGAGGTTTGCCCGGGGAGAGAGGGAGAGAAAGAGAAGGGAAAAGATTGTTATAAATAAAGTCCTGAAATAAACTGCTTAGCAAGAAGAGCTCTGGTTTTGCGCATCTTCCTTGGTGAACAAGGGGCCGTGACAAGTGGTGGCCCATACGGGGAACCTCCAAACCGCTCTCCGTGGAGCCCAGAACTTGCTGCAGTCAAGGGGTGCACCGATATCCTCAGGTAAGAGGACCGCGAAAAGCGGGTTTTCTGCTCTCACCGGTAGAAATAGGGAGAGCAGGATAAAAGTAGAGCCGCGACAAGAAGCGGACGGGTTAAAAGTGAAAAAGTACAAATCTAACATTTGTTCAAGATGGGCACTTCATCTTCACATCCAATTTTTTTAGCTCTTAAAGGTATCAAAACAGTTTGGAGGGGCTGGAGAGATGGCTCAGAGGTTAAGAGCACTGCCTGCTCTTCCAGAGGCCCTGAGTTCAATTCCCAGAAACCACATGGTGGTTCACAATCATCTATAATGAGATCTGGTGCCCTCTTCTGGTCTAGTGGCATACGTGCAGACAGAACACTGTATATATAATAAATAAATGAATCTTAAAAAAAACAGTTTGGAGGCTAATGTGGCGTTGTTTGAAAGATCAAAGGTATAATGAAGCAATAGAGAATAGCCAGGCTGCCTTAGAGCTTCAACAGGAGGAGAGATCTGAGAGAGCAGCCTCTAAAAAATGTTATGTTTGATGCTGGGTCAGGTAAAGGAACGAGGAAAAAGGACCCAGGAAAAGGAAAAACAGGTTTACATACTAATCTGTCAGAACTGGAGGAGTCGGATATTTCCACTCACTCAGAGCCTGATGATGATGAGGAGGAGGAAGAGGAGGGCTTTTATGTAGTCCCCCTAGAATCTATCCGTAAAATCAAAAGGAAAGAAAGGGAGGAACAGAAGAAAAAACAACTTGAAAGTACAAGAAGGAGTGTAACTCCTTCAGCCCCCCTCAGTATCCTGAGGTCATGGGAGCAGAAGGAGGGACTTCTTTCAGCCCTGGAGTATGGAGGGAAGTCAGGGCGGAAATGATGGCTGCTCCCCAGAAAATGAATGCTTTCCCAGTGTTTCAAGATCAGCAAGGCAACAGATACCATGAGCCCTTAGATTTCAAAGTTTTTTCTTTGTTTTTTTTTTTTTTTTTGGTTTTTCGAGACAGGGTTTCTCTGTGGTTTTGGAGCCTGTCCTGGAACTAGCTCTTGTAGACCAGGCTGGTCTCGAACTCACAGAGATCCTCCTGCCTCTGCCTCCCAAGTGCTGGGATTAAAGGCATGCACCACCACCGCCCGGCCTAGATTTCAAAGTTATTAAAACGTTGTCAGAGTCTGTCCGGACCTATGGCGTTTCAGCCTCCTTTACGGTAGCTCAGGTGGAGGCTTTGCATAGGTATGCTATGACTCCAGCTGATTGGATGAATCTTGCAAAGGCTTGCTTATCCCCTGGTCAATATTTGGATTGGAAAGCTTCTTTAATTGAATTTGCCAATGGCCAGGCTGCGATAAATTTGGCAGCTGGAGGAGCTCAAGCAGAATGGGATACGGATATGCTACTTGGACAAGATAGATTTGCCAATCAGCAAAATGGATATCCACCTCAGGTGTATGAGCAAATTAACAATCTTGCTACTCGAGCCTGGAAGTCTTTACCCAATAGAGGAGAAGTAAGAGGTAATTTGACAAAGATTATCCAAGGACCTACAGAGCCTTTTTTCTGATTTTGTGGCTAGACTGGTGGAAGCTGCAGCAAAGATATTTGGTGATCCTGACACGGCTATGCATTAGTCAAGCAGTTAGCGTATGAACAATGTACTAAAGAATGCAGGGCAGCTATCACTCCTTACAAGAACAGAGGGTTGGAATATTGGATGAGAGCATGTAGAGAGCTAGGAGGCCCGTTAACCAATTCTGGGCTAGCTGCTGCTGTACTCCGGCTAAGTAAGAACCAGGGCACTATGGGAACTTGCTTTCGTTGTGGCAAGGCAGGCCATATAAAGGCGTAACTGCCCTCAAGGAAGAAGCACTCAACAGGGACATGCCCAGGAAGCTGGAAATGGTCAATGCCCAATTCCAGGACTCTGCCCCAGATGTAGAAAAGGAAGGCATTGGGCAATTGGGTGTAGATCAGTAAAAGATATTAATGGACAACCTCTAGTAAATGTTACTGTGCCAAAAAATGGACAGCGGGGCCCCTGGCCTCAGGGCCCCCAAATATATGGGGCAATGGAAGATCAGAGCAGAGAAGGGAGTCACGAGCAGTGGCCAAACTTCAGACATCCCAAGGACCGCGGAGAGCTACTACAGGTTCAGCAGGATTGGACCTCCGTGCCACCACCAGACTCATATTAACACCTCAAATGGGGGTCCAAACTGTAGATTCTGACTTTCAGGGCCTCCTTCAGCCTGGCACGGTGGGTCTATTGATAGGGAGATCATCTACTACCTTAAGAGGCTTACGAGTTCACCCAGGGATAATTGATCCAGACTATACAGGCATTGTTAAAATCATGGTTGAGTTACCTAAAGGCATTACTGCAATTTCTCCAGGTGGTAGGATAGCTCAAATTGTTATTTTGCCTAGTCTACATGATAAACATCCAGCTAAAAACATTGAAAGAGGAGATAAAGGATTTGGTTCATCAGGTACAGACTTAACATTTTTATCCTTGGATTTGGACCAAAGGCCTATTTTTCAATTAACTGTTAATGAAGTCAAGATCACAGGCCTTTTGGATACAGGGGAGGATAAAAGTATCATAGCTAGTAAAGATTGGCCATGAGGATGGCCTATACAGACCTCATCACACACCTTACAAGGATTAGGATATGCAGGTGCTCCTAATGTTAGTGCAAATTTGTTAAATTGGCAAGATACAGAGGGCCATTCTGGAGTAATTCAACCTTACGTTCTTGAACTTCCAGTATCATTATGGGGAAGAGATCTCATGAAATCTATGGGATTTAAATTAAGTAACGAATATTCAGAAAAAGCTCAAACCATTATGAAAAATATGGGCTGCCATCTGAATTTTGGACAAGAACAGAAAGATCCTATAGTGGCAGAACTAAGAAAACCCAGATAAGGGATGGGTTTTTCTTAGGGGCCGCTGGGGAAGGAATTCCCATTACTTGGAAAACAGAGGAGCCAGTGTGGGTTCCTCATTGGCCTCTTTCCTCTGAGAAGCTCATGGCTGCCAATGATTTAATAATGGAACAGTTAACTCTAGGCCATATTAAACCATCTATTTCCCCCTGGAACACACCTATCTTTGTAATCAGGAAAAAATCAGGAAAGTGGCACCTATTACATGATTTGCGAGCTGTTAACAATCAAATGCAAGTCATGGGACCGGTACAACGCGGGTTGCCATTACTATCCTCTTTGCCTGCCTCCTGGCTTATTATTGTGATACTTCAAAAACAAAAAGGGTGAATAGGCCATGAGCAAACCCCTAAGAGTAGCCAATCAGTCTGCTGTAGACAGGCATTCGTGTCCGTCCAGTCCTTCACAAGGAATGGTGACCTGGAAGGATGCTTTAACAGGGGTCTGGCATGGACCCGATCCCATGCTGGCATGGGCACGAGGTGCTGTTTGTGTTTTTCCACAGGATCATTTGGACCCTTTCTGGGTGCCAGAACGCCTGGTGAGGAAGGTGCAAGTGCATACGGAGGCAGAAAAGGATCCTGTGCCTGTTCCTCACCTGCTCAACGAAGAAAGTGATGGCGAAGCTGCGGTGGGGGATTCTGTCAGCCAAGCTGATGCCAGTTCGCCATGACCTGGATTATCATAGCCATGGATCATCTGAAGGAGTGGGCGGGAGTAGGAGCCCTAGCAGGCTTAATGGTGCTTGCCTCCCTGGTATGCCTGTGGTGCGTCTGTCACATTAGGGTTTCACAGCATTGCAATGCAGTTATGATCATTTAGGCCTTCACGGCCATTGAAGCAGGACAGTCTCCCCAAGTTTGGCTATCTACCTTAAAAGAGATAGAAGCGAGCACAGGATGCAAGGCTTGCACACTGCACTTGAGGTAAGCATACATCAACCTCAAGAAGAGCAAGTCTGATTGCATGCGGGTTGGTGTCTAACTCCCACCTCTGTAAAAAGACACGGGACAGGTCTAGTGTTCGCTGAGTGGATGACACCTGGACGGACACTAGCACATGTTCCATTTTTAATAGAGATCAGACCTCTACTCTTGCCTGTAGCTTTACAAAACAAAAAGGGGGAACTGTAACGAGCTGCATGGAGCCACATCTGATGGCAATGTAGAGAGCTGCGTGGAGTCGCACATGATGGTGCTGGCTCCCGCCCTCCACGATCCCGAAAGCGAGTGCTCTCTGTGATAATCAACTCCTATGGCTAAAGCCTGACTTATGCTATTATCATGCAATGACTGTCAGCTGCTTGCATATGCGTGAACCTATGGGCAATGCCCACCTGGCAATCTGAGGTTGGCGGCCCAGGCCTACTTAAGGGCTGGGAAAGGTTTGCCTGGGGAGAGAGGGAGAGAAAGAGAAGGGAAAAGATTGTTATGAATAAAGTCCTGAAATAAACTGCTTAGCAAGAAGAGCTCCGGTGTTGCACGTCTTCCTTGCCGGACGAGGGGGCCGTGACAGGTAAGCATAGTGAGTGAACATTTGTAGCATCAACAGACTAGGGACTCAAGAACTGGGAGAAAAAGAACTTATTATGGAACCAAAATAGGACTGTGAAGACCATGTTAGAGATATAGCCCTTTGTGTTCATGGGTTTCATGTACATGAACATGATGATGCTATAGAAAAATAGGACCAGAGCAAGGTGCTCCAAGCAGGTGGAAAAGCATTTGCACAGCCTGCTGGCTGAGGGCACCTTTAGGAAGGTGACCAGGATTGGCATGTTGGAAAGGCAAATGAGGAACTTGAGTAGAGTTAGCAGAAGGATGGCACCCACAAGGACAAAATCATTGCTGACTGATGTGTCACTACAGGCCAGCTTCAGCACATCCAGGACCTTACAGGTGAAGTGTCTGAATGCTTTTTGGCCATAAAATGGCAGTGTCATGACAATGACTGTTTTTGTCAACAACTCGAAGAGGTAGAGTACCCAGAAGGCTCTTGGAGGCATGAAGAAAAAGCTGTGGCTCATGTGCACGGGTACCTGAGTTGCTGACAAATAGCAGGTAGTGACCACAGGTCATGATGACAAGCAGCAGGTACTCTGTGGAGCCTGTGGAATGTCTCAGATGTATCTGGATGTCACAGCCATTAGAGAAGATGGTCTTCTGGGATTAGAGAAGGTGGAACAGCATCAGAGGCACAAAGGAGATGTGTAGCAGATTCTCTAAATGGAAATATTACTCAGAAATTGTATATGGGTGTGTGTAGGCAGAGATCCAATATGCACACGGCCATGAAGGCAGTGTTCCAAGCAGGGTCACCAGGTACATAACTGAGCACAGAAGAAAGAGTAGGTGCTCCAGGGATGAGTAGTCAGAAAATTCCTTCAAGATAAATGCAGAGACTTTTGTCCTGCTTCTGAGCTACATAACACAGAGTTATGCCTGGATACACAGTAGAGTAAAAGGACAGAGGATGCAGGGTATTGAGAACAGAAAAATTGTTAAGGTCTTTTCCAACATGGAAACAAATTCTGTGACTTGGGGACAGTCTCCTCATCTTCAGTAGGTTACAGCACATCCATGTGAACGGTGAGGATGATATCCCTAAGAGGGTATTTATGGAAGTATGAATAGGCAGACTGAAGAATCATGCAGAGCCAATCCTGAATGAGAAATAAAGGTCTTTACTGTAGGACTTCTTGAAACCTTTAAATGGCTAATGCTTACTGGTGGCTCTCCAAAAGAAATGTAGACTATGCACTTGCAAACATATTTGAACTTACGTCCACTTCACCTCTTGTCCTATCCCCAAGAAAAGACCTGCAAACAGCATTTGAGAGTTGATAGCCTGGGTCAGAGGTCCTAAAACTTACACACATACTTGAATTATTTGGAAGACTGTCAAAACACAGTGTGTTTTCCAGAGTTTCTGGCTTAGGACAGATGTGTGCTGTTGGTGCTCTACTGGCACAGGGGTGAATGTCTCTAAAGGTCCAGCTGACTTTGCTGCAGCTCTAAGCCATGGCTTGCACTGTTCTCACTATCTGGAATAGAAGCTGATCTGTCTCTTGGTTCTGGTTGCCACACTGCATGCTTTGTGTCTCAGGAAGGGGGCAGCTACTGACCTGTAAACCTATAAGTAGGCAAACCCAGAGAGATAATCTGTTAGGTGCTTTGTATTAGCTATAGCTTTAGAAGATGTCTCCTTTGTGTTTACATCTCTACTTCAGAATCAGAAATGGTTTTAGATTTAGACTATGACTATCCTTCTCTAATTCCAAGCATGATGTTAAAAGAAATTCAGGTTTCTGTCTCATGTCAATAGCTTTCTGGTTTGGGACAGAAAGAAGATAGATTTTAAAGGAATATTTTACGTTCCTTCATGCCCATTTTCTCTATATCTTATCTTTAACTGAAAATATGTCTACATGAACAATGTTTACATTTTCAACAATGAACAGCTTCCAAGAGGAAGATATTGGACAATGTCTCTACCTGGTTGATATGATGGCATGATGCTGATAGCACTAATATGAGACCGATTTATGGGTACAAGCTGCAGATATGGTTCACCTTCTTACAACCTTCTTGCCAGAATTCCAAATAAGAACTTCAGAACAACCCTATCGAATACTCAGAAACCATTTGCAATTATCCAAAACAGCAATCTTGAAATTTAACCATCATTTTATTTTATAATATCGTATAGAAAGAACATCACCCCAATGACATCTGGAAGCAATTCTAGAAAGCGCCATCCCCTCTCCCAACAAAGTTTGTCTTCATGGTCAGGCACAACATTTAAGAGTTGATTATTACTCATATAGGGTTGGGGAAAATTATGTATACCCAGAGATCTCAAAAAAGAGGAAAAATTGAATGGGTAGATTACTTATTCACACTAATGGTAGTGATCAATAGAATAATTGTGAGCTATTTATGAATAATTTACCTTGGTATAGATTTTGTATATTGATACAAATTCAAATTAAACTTATATAGAATATGTGCCTATTTTTTTTTAGAATATTTGTAATACCTATGCAAAGTTGTTTTGTCAGAATTCACTACCCCTCTACTCAAGTAATATTATTGTTCTTCTCAGGCCTTTGATGGGGTTGAAGATCAGATAATCATAGTGACCATCCTCTTACGGTCTAATCAAGCCATTCTTACTACAATCTTAGACTCCTAAGGATAGAATGTTTATCAAAATATTAGAATGTATTCCTTGTTTAATATGGTTTATGCTGGTTGTCATTCTAACTTTATATTTGATATCTGTTTCTTGTATAATTTTGTATTGAGTTTGGAATTTCTTATTTAAGCAAAAGGGGTAGGTGCTGTGAAAGCTCCTTCAGGCAAAAGCCTTTAAGATACCACCCATTCACTTGGGCATGTCTCTTATAAATGAATCTGTAAAGTGTGTGGTCACTTTCTTGATTCCAGCTCTTGATTCTGGCTGATAGATTTATTGTATACATGATCCATTCTTTTGTAGGTTCTCATCGGACCTACAAAAGCCCAAGATATTCTTTTTTTTTTTACTTATTTATTTATTTTTATTCTTTTTTAATTAAAATTTCCACCTGCTCCCCATTTCCCATTTCCCTCCCCTCCTCCCAAATATTGCCCTCCCCCCACTTCCCTCCCCCTATCCCCACTCCTCTTCTCCTCCCTCCACTCCATTCCCCCTCCCTCTAGTTACTGAAGAGCAGTCCAAATTCCCTGCCCTGCGGGAAGACCAAGGTCCTTCTATCTACGTCCAGAAAGGTGAGCGTCCAAACAGGCTAAGCTCCCACAAAGCCAGTTCATGTATTAGGATCGAAACCTAGTGCCATTGTCCTTGGCTTCTCATCAGTCTTCATTGACCGCCATGCTCAGAGAGTCCGGAATCAACCCATGCTTATTCAGTCCCAGACCAGCTGGCCTTGGTGGGCTCCCAATAAATCAGTTCCACTGTCACAGTGGGTGGGTGCATCCCTCGTGGTCCTGATTTTTTGCTCATGTTCTTCCTCCTTCTGCTCCTCATTTGGACCTTAAGAGCTCAGACCGTTGCTCCAAATTGAGACTCTGTCTCTACCTCGATCCATCGCCAGATGAAGGTTCTAAAGTGATATGCAAGATATTCATCAGTATAGGATAGGGTCATTTCAGGTTCCCTCTCCTTAGTTGCCCAAGGTACCAGCTGGGGACATATTCCTGGACACCTGCGAACCCCTCAAGAGTCAAGTCTCTTGCCAAACCTAAGATGGCTCCCTTAGATAGGATATATACTTCGCTGCTCCCGTATCCATCCTTCCTATATCCCAACCATCCCAATCCTCCGAGCACCTCCCATCCTCCCCTTCTCATATTTCTCATCCCATTTCCCCTTTGCCCCATGACACCTCACCCGCAAGTTCCCAGTTTTTGCCCTGGAATCTTGTCTACTTCCCCCTCTCCATGCGGATGACTATAGGATTTTCTTTGGGTTCACTTTCTTATTTAGCTTCTATAGGATCACACATTATATGCTTAATGTCTTTTATTTTATGGCTAGAAACCGATTATGAGTGAGTACATCCCATGTTCCTCTTTTTGAGTCTGGGATACCTCACTAAGGATAGTGTTTTCTATTTCCATCCATTTGCACGCAAAATTCGAGAAGTCATTGTTTTTTACTGCTGAGTAGTACTCTAATATGTATATATTCCACACTTTCTTCATCCATTCCTCCATTGAAGGGCATCTAGGTTGTTTCCAGGTTTTGGCTATTACAAACAATGCTGCTATGAACATAGTTGAACAGATACTTTTGTCATTTGATGTGGCATCTCTTGGGTATATTCCCAATAGTGGTATTACTGGATCTTGGGGTAGGTTGATCCCAAATTTCCTGAGAAATCGCCACACTGATTTCCAAAGTGGTTGCACAAGTTTGCATTCCCACCAGCAATGAATGAGTGTGCCTCTTTCTCCACAACCTCTCCAGCAAAGGCTATCATTGGTGTTCTTGATTTTAGCCATTCTGACAGGTGTAAGATGGTATCTCAAAGTTGTTTTAATTTGCATTTCCCTTATCGCTAAGGAGGTTGAGCATGACCTTAGGTGTCTTTTGGCCATTTGAATTTCTTCTGTTGAGAATTCTCTGTTCAGATCAGTGCCCCATTTTTTTATTGGGTTCATTAGCATTTTAAAGTTTAGTTTCTTGAGTTCTTTATATATTTTGGTGATCAGACCTTTGTCTGTTGCAGGGTTGGTGAAGATCTTCTCCCAGTCAGTGGGTTGCCTTTTTGTCTTAGTGACAGTGTCCTTTGCTTTACAGAAGCTACTCAGTTTCAGGAGGTCCCATTTATTCAATGTTGCCCTTAATGTCTGTGCTGCTGGGGATAAACGTAGGAAGTGATCTCCTGTACCCATATGTTGTAGAGTACTTCCAACTTTTTCTTCTATCAGGTTCAGTGTGTTCAGACTAATATTGAGGTCTTTAATCCATTTGGACTTGAGTTTTGTGCATGGTGATAGATATGGATCTATTTTCATTCTTCTACACGTTGACAACCAGTTCTGCCAGCACCATTTGTTTTTTTTTTTTTTTTTTTTTTTTTTTTTTTTTTTTTTTTTTTTTATTTTTTTATTCTTTTTTAATTAAAATTTCCACCTGCTCCCCGTTTCCCATTTCCCTCCCCTCCTCCCAAATATTGCCCCCTCCCCCCACTCCCCTCCCCCTATCCCCACTCCTCTTCTCCTCCCCCCACACCATTCCCCCTCCCTCTCGATACTGAAGAGCAGTCCAAATTCTCTGCCCTGCGGGAAGACGAAGGTCTTCTATCTACGTCCAGGAAGGTGAGCTTCTAAACAGGCTAAGCTCCCACAAAGCCAGTTCATGTATTAGGATTGAAACCTAGTGCCATTGTCCTTGGCTTCTCATCAGTCTTCGTTGACCGCCATGCTCAGAGAGTCCGGAATCAACCCATGCTTATTCAGTCCCAGACCAGCTGGCCTTGGTGGGCTCCTAATAAATCAGTTCCACTGTCACAGTGGGTGGGTGCATCCCTCGTGGTCCTGATTTTTTGCTCTTGTTCTCCCTCCTTCTGCTCCTCATTTGGACCTTAAGAGCTCAGACCGTTGCTCCAAATTGAGACTCTGTCTCTACCTTGATCCATCGCCAGATGAAGGTTCTAAGGTGATATGCAAGATATTCATCAGTATAGGATAGGGTCATTTCAGGTTCCCTCTCCTTAGTTGCCCAAGGTACCAGCTGGGGACATATTCCTGGACACCTGCGAACCCCTCTAGAGTCAAGTCTCTTGCCAACCCTAAGATGGCTCCCTTAGATAGGATATATACTTCGCTGCTCCCGTATCCATCCTTCCTATATCCCAACCATCCCAATCCCCCGAGCTCCTCCCATCCTCCCCTTCTCATATTTCTCATCCCATTTCCCCTTTGCCCCATGCCACCTCACCCGCAAGTTCCCATTTTTTGCCCTGCAATCTTGTCTACTTCCCCCTCTCCATGCGGATGACTATATGATTTTCTTTGGGTTCACTTTCTTATTTAACTTCTATAGGATCGCACATTATATGCTTAATGTCTTTTACTTATGGCTAGAAACCGATTATGAGTGAGTACATCCCATGTTCCTCTTTTTGGGTCTGGGATACCTCGCTCAGGATAGTGTTTTCTATTTCCATCCATTTGCACGCAAAATTCGAGAAGTCATTGTTTTTTACTGCTGAGTAGTACTCTAATATGTATATATTCCACACTTTCTTCATCCATTCCTCCATTGAAGGGCATCTAGGTTGTTTCCAGGTTTTGGCTATTACAAACAATGCTGCTATGAACATAGTTGAACAGATACTTTTGTCATTTGATGTGGCATCTCTTGGGTATATTCCCAATAGTGGTATTACTGGATCTTGGGGTAGGTTGATCCCTAATTTCCTGAGAAATCGCCACACTGATTTCCAAAGTGGTTGCACAAGTTTGCATTCCCACCAGCAATGAATGAGTGTGCCTCTTTCTCCACAACCTCTCCAGCAAAGGCTATCATTGGTGTTTTTGATTTTAGCCATTCTGACAGGTGTAAGATGGTATCTCAAAGTTGTTTTAATTTGCATTTCCCTTATCGCTAAGGAGGTTGAGCATGACCTTAGGTGTCTTTTGGCCATTTGAATTTCTTCTGTTGAGAATTCTCTGTTCAGATCAGTGCCCCATTTTTTTATTGGGTTCATTAGCATTTTAAAGTTTAGTTTCTTGAGTTCTTTATATATTTTGGTGATCAGACCTTTGTCTGTTGCAGGGTTGGTGAAGATCTTCTCCCAGTCAGTGGGTTGCCTTTTTGTCTTAGTGACAGTGTCCTTTGCTTTACAGAAGCTACTCAGTTTCAGGAGGTCCCATTTATTCAATGTTGCCCTTAATGTCTGTGCTGCTGGGGATAAACGTAGGAAGTGATCTCCTGTACCCATATGTTGTAGAGTACTTCCAACTTTTTCTTCTATCAGGTTCAGTGTGTTCAGACTAATATTGAGGTCTTTAATCCATTTGGACTTGAGTTTTGTGCATGGTGATAGATATGGATCTATTTTCATTCTTCTACACGTTGACAACCAGTTCTGCCAGCACCATTTGTTGAAGATGCTCTCTTTTTTCCATTGAATACTTTTAGCTCCTTTATCAAAAATTAGGTGTTCATAAGTTTGTGGGTTAAAATCAGGGTCTTCTAGTCGGTTCCATTGGTCGACTTCTCTGTTTTTATGCCAATACCAAACTGTTTTCAATACTGAGGCTCTGTAATAGAGTTTGAGGTCAGGGATGGTAATGCCTCCAGACGATCCTTTATTATATAAGATTGTTTTGGCTATCCTGGGTTTTTTGTTTCTCCATATAAAGTTGATTATTGTCCTCTCAAGATCTGTGAAGAATTTTGATGGGATTTTAATGGGGATTGCATTGAATCTATAAATTGCCCTTGGTAGAATTGCCATTTTTACTATGTTGATCCTCCCTATCCAAGAGCAAGGGAGATCCTTCCATTTTCTGGTATCCTCCTCAATTTCTTTCTTCATTGACTTAAAGTTCTTGTCAAATAGATCCTTTACTTCCTTGGTTAGGGTTACCCCAAGATATTTTATGCTATTTGTGGCTATCGTGAAGGGTGATGCTTCTCTGATTTCCATCTCTGCTTCCTTATCCTTTGTGTATAGGAGGGCAACTGATTTTTTGGAATTGATCTTGTATCCTGCAACGCTACTAAAGGTGTTTATCAGCTGAAGGAGTTCTTTGCTGGAGTTTTTGGGGTCGCTTATGTACACTATCATATCGTCTGCAAATAATGAAAGTTTAACTTCTTCCTTTCCGATTTGAATCCCTTTGATCCCCTTATGTTGTCTTATTGCTATTGCTAGAATTTCAAGCACTATATTAAAGAGGTATGGAGAGAGTGGACAACCTTGTCGTGTTCCTGATTTTAGTGGAATAGCTTTGAGTTTCTCTCCATTTAATTTGATGTTAGCTGACGGCTTGCTATAAATAGCTTTTATTATAGTTAGGAACGACCCTTGTATTCCTAATCTCTCTAAGACCTTTATCATAAAGGGATGTTGAATTTTGTCAAATGCTTTTTCAGCATCTAATGAAATGATCATATGGTTTTTTTCTTTCAGTTTATTTATATGATGGATTACATTGATAGATTTTCATATGTTGAACCAGCCCTGCATCTCTGGGATGAAGCCTACTTGATCATAATGGATAATTTTTCTGATGTGTTCTTGGATTCGGTTTGCCAGTATTTTATTGAGTATTTTTGCGTCGATGTTGATGAGTGAGATTGGCCTGTAGTTCTCTTTCTTGGTTGTGTCTTTGTGTGGTTTTGGTATCAGAGTAACTTCAGCTTCATAAAAGGAATTTGGCAATGACTTCTCTGTTTCAATATTGTGAAATACATTAAGGAGTATAGGTATTAGGTCTTCTTGGAAGTTCTGGTAGAATTCTGCATTGAAGCCATCTGGACCTGGGCTTTTTTTGGTGGGGAGGTTTTTTATAACAACTTCTAATTCTTCGCGACTAACAGGTCTATTTAGATTGTTCACCTGGTCCTGGTTTAACTTTGGTATATGGTACTTATCTAAAAAAGTGTCCATTTCTATAACATTTTCCAATTTTGTGGCATACAGATTTTTGTAGTAAGATCTAATGATTCTCTGAATTTCTTCTGAGTCTGTGGTTATGTCTCCCTTTTCGTTTCTGATTTTGTTAATTTGCGTATTCTCTCTCCGCCGTTTGATTAGTTTGGATAGGGGTTTATCAATCTTATTGATTTTCTCCATGAACCAGCTTTTTGTTTCATTGATTCTTTGGATTGTTTTCTGTGTTTCTATTTTGTTGATTTCAGCCCTCAATTTGATTATTTCCAGTCTTCTACTTCTCCTAGGTGAGTCTGCTTCTTTTTTTTCTAAAGCTTTCAGGTGGGCTATTAAGTCTCCAATGTGTGCTTTCTCCGTTTTCTTTAAGTGGGCACTTAATGCTATGAATTTTCCTCTTAGCACTGCTTTCATAGTGTCCCATAGGTTTGAGTATGTTGAGTCTTCGTTTTCATTGAATTCAAGAAAGACTTTAATTTCTTTCTTTATTTCTTCCTTGATCCAGGTGAGGTTCAGTAGTTGACTGTCCAGTTTCCATGAGTTCATAGGCTTTCTGGGGATAGCATTGTTGTTGAATTCTAACTTTAATCCATGGTGATCTGATAAGACACAGGTGGTTACCGATATTTTTTTGTAACTGTGTAAGTTTGCTTTGTTACCGAGTATGTGGTCTATTTTCGAGAAGGTTCCATGAGCTGCAGAGAAGAAGGTATATTCTTTCCTATTTAGGTGGAATGTTCTATAGATGTCTGTTAAGTCCATTTGATTCATTACCTCCCTTAATCCTCTTATTTCTCTGTTAGGTTTCTGTTTGATTGACCTGTCCATTGGTGAGAGAGGAGTGTTGAAATCTCCTACTATTAGTGTGTGTGGTTTGATGACTGCCTTGAGTTTTAGTAACATTTCTTTTACATAAGTGGGTGCTTTTATATTAGGGGCATATATATTCAGGATTGAGATTTCATCCTGGTGAATTGTTCCTGTTATGAGTAAAAAATGTCCATCTCCATCTCTTTTGATTGATTTTAGTTTGAAGTCAACTTTCTTAGAAATTAGTATGGCCACACCTGCTTGTTTCTTAGGTCCGTTTGCTTGATAAACCTTTTCCCAGCCCTTTACTCTGAGTAGATGTCTGTCTTTGTGGTTGAGGTGTGTTTCTTGTAAGCAGCAGAATGTTGGATCCTGTTTTCGTATCCAATCTCTTAGCCTGTGCCTCTTTATAGGTGAGTTGAGTCCATTGATATTAAGTGATATTAATGACCAGTGGTTGTTAACTCCGGTCATTTTTCCTTTCTTTCTTTCTTTCCTTTGGTAGTAGAGTTTGTGTGTTTCCCTTCTTCAAGTTGTGCTGGTGAAGGGTCTTTAGATGTCTGAGTTATTGTGGGCATTGTTGGACTCCTTGGTTTGTGATTTTCCTTCAATTACTTTCTGAAGGGCTGGATTTGTGGCTACGTATTGTTTAAATTTGTTTTTATCCTGGAAAACTTTGTTTTCTCCATTTATAGTGAACGAAAGCTTGGCTGGGTATAGTAGTCTGGGCTTGCATCCATGGTCTCGTAGTTTCTGCAGTATATCTATCCAGGACCTTCTGGCTTTCATGGTTTCCATAGAGAAATCAGGTGTAAGTCTGATAGGTTTACCTTTATAGGTAACTTGACCTTTTTCCTTTGCAGCTCTTAATATTCTTTCTTTATTCTGTATGTTTTGTGTTTTGATTATTATATGACGAGGAGATGTTTTTTTTTGATCCAGTCGATTTGGTGTTCTGTATGCTTCTTGGACCTTCAAAGGAATATCTTTCTTAAGGTTGGGAAAGTTTTCTTCTATAATTTTATTAAATATATTTTCTGGACCATTGAGCTGTACTTCTTCTCCTTCTTCTATCCCTATTATTCTTAGGTTTGGTCTTTTTATTGTGTCCCAGATTTCCTGAATGTTTTGTGATGAGAATTTGTTGGTTATGCTGTTTTCTTTGATGAGAGTGTTTATTTTCTCTATGGTATCTTCAGTGTCTGAGATTCTTTCTTCTATCTCTTGTAATCTGTTGGTGGTACTTGTCTCTGTAGTTCCTGTTCGTTTATTCAAATTTTCCATCTCCATCCTTCCCTCGGTTTGTGTTTTCTTTATTACTTCCACTTCGTTCTTCAAGTATTGAACCGTTTCCCTTACCTGTTTGATTACTTTTTCTTGTTTCTCTTGGTTTTCTTGGGTATCTTTGAGAGATTTATTCATTTCCTCTACCTTTTTGTTTGTAATCTCTAATTGGTTGTGGCAGTTTTTCACCTCCTGTTTAAGGTGCTCTATTATTTTCATAAAATTCACTTTTGAGTCGAATTCTTCTAATTCTTCTATATTAGGGTTTAGACTTCTCATTTCGGGATTCCTGGATCCTGGTGATGTCACGTTCCCTTTCAAGTTGTTGGGGGAATTCTTGCATTGGCGCCTGCCCATCTTTTCCTTCAAATGGAGCCAGGAGAGGCCTGATGTCTTGGACCAGTCTTTGCTGTGACTAACTCTCTAGGTGTATCTCCTCGGTGTAGGGGCAGGAACCGTTCCCTTCCAGGTGAACTCCTCAACACCAAAACATGGATGCGTGGTATTCCAATGACCCGCGTAAAGAAGGCCGAATGCAAGGGGTCGGGCGGGGTCCAGTAGAACACAGGCGACACTGCAGTACAAGCTGGAGGTGTCTGTGCTCCCTTTTGGGGGTTGCTGAGGCCTGCCCGCTGCTCTGGTTGGGTAGCCTTAGTGTAGGGGCGTTTGTGCTCTCTACCGGGACCGTCCGCCCCAGGATAGTACACACTCACCCGTCCCGATGAAACTTCTTGGCACCTACACAGGAACTCCTGGATGCCCCAATGAGCCAGGGACTAATGGAAGTAGGGCGCAGGCAGAGCAGGTCCAGCAGATCACAGCAGAGACTGCAGCCCCAGCAGCAGGGGCCCGCTTTCCCTGGTGGGGACCTTGAGGCCTGCCCTCTAGTCAGGGACTCACTGCTCTGGGTTGGTAGCCTTAGTGAAATGGCAGGAAACTGTTCCACAGCTAGGGACCTTGCAGACAAGGCAGGTTTGGGGGTGGGGGTGGGGGCGGGTGTGTAGGAGAGCAAGCCCTGCAGCAGGAGCTGGGGGAGGGGTGTTTGTGCTCTCTACCTGGACAGTCCGCCCCAGGATAGCATACACTCACCCGTCCCGATGAAACTTCTCGGCACCTACACAGGAACTCCTGGATGCCCCAATGAGCCAGGGACTAAGGGAAGTAGGGCGCAGGCAGAGCAGGTCCAGCAGATCACAGCAGAGACTGCAGCCCCAGCAGCAAGGGCCCGCTTTCCCTGGCGGGGACCTTGAGGCCTGCCCTCTGGTCAGGGACTCACTGCTCTGGGTTGGTAGCCTTAGTGAAATGGCAGGAAACTGTTCCACAGCTAAGGACCTTGCAGACAAGGCAGGTTTGGGGGTGGGGGTGGGGGCGGGTGTGTAGGAGAGCAAGCCCTGCAGCAGGAGCTGGGGGAGGGGTGTTTGTGCTCTCTACCTGGACAGTCCGCCCCAGGATAGCACACACTCACCCGTCCTGATGAAACTTCTCGGCACCTACACAGGAACTCCTGGATGCCCCAATGAGCCAGGGACTAAGGGAAGTAGGGCGCAGGCAGAGCAGGTCCAGCAGATCACAGCAGAGACTGCAGCCCCAGCAGCAAGGGCCCGCTTTCCCTGGCGGGGACCTTGAGGCCTGCCCTCTGGTCAGGGACTCACTGCTCTGGGTTGGTAGCCTTAGTGAAATGGCAGGAAACTCTTCCACAGCTAAGGACCTTGCAGACAAGGCAGGTTTGGAGCCCAAGATATTCTTACACTCTAAGTTGGTATTTTCAAAAGTTAATGATTCAATTAGTACTCACATAGTTCAGGGTTTGTCACTCTGACTTGTACAGCCTTCAAAATACAACATAAAAACATTAACTCGGTGTTTAATGCTGAATTTAGAATGAATGCAGCTTTGTTAAGTAAAATCAAATGCTTCTCTCTCATGTGTTTGTGTGTATGTATGATTATAGATTTAGGAACATGGGGAGATATGGTACAAATCTTTAATTTTCTTTTGGAAAATATGTGTGGATTGTTTTTAATGAAATATCATAAAGCAGTTTGGCTTAGCAAGAGGAATTATTTTGTTCAGGTACAAAATTAAGCAAAGTTCCAAATTTCGGCTATTCATTTCTTACTATAGCTTTGTTTAACTCACCCAATAACTACTGTGTACCAAGAGTTTAACTGTTTTTTATTCAACTATACATTTATCCACTACTCTCCCTTTCTCTACCCTCCCCTTCTCCCATGATCCACATGCTCTAAATTTACAAATATCTTGTCTTTCCCTATGTCCTATATAGACTAGATTTATGTATGTCTCTCTTTGATTCCTCTTTGTTGTCTATGTTCTCTGACATTGTGAATTGTAGGCTGGCTGTCCTCTATTACATCTAAATTCACTTAGGAGTGAGTACATATTATATTTTTCTTTTGGGTCTGGGTTAACTCACTCTTTTATGATGTTTTCTAGATCCATATATTTGCACAGGAATTTCACGATGTAATTGTTTTTCCCCATTGTTTAGTACTCCATTGTGTAAATATACCACCATTTCTTTGTCCATTCTTCAGTGGAGGGGATGTTTTCAGGTCCTAGCTCTGAACAAATAATGTTGTTGTGAACACAGTTGAGCACTTGTCCTTGTTGTATGACTGAGAATCCATTGGGTACATATGCAAAGTGGTATTGCTGAGTTTTAAGATAAGTTGTTTCCTAATTTTCTTTCACTCTTTTTTTTTTAATTTATGGTTTTCCAAGACACGGTCTCTCTTTAGCTTTGGAGACGGTCCTGGAACTAGCTCTTGTAGACTAGGCTGGTCTTGAAGTCACAGAGATTTCTCTGCCTCCCAAGTGCAGGGATTAAAGGCATGCCTCACAACCAGGCAGTTGGCTTTCTAATTTTCTGAGGAATAACCATACTGATATCCAATGTAGCTGACTCAGTTTGTAACCCCACCAACACGGAGCAGCCATATCCCCTCCAGCTTAAGTAGTCATCAGTGTTTTGATGCCTATTGTTACACATGTAAGAGGGAATCTCGGACTTGTTTTGATTTTCATTTCCTCTAATGACTAAGGAGTTTGGAAATTTCCTTAAGTGTCTATCAGACATTTTAGATTCATATGTTGAAAGTTTTTTATTTAGGTCTGTACTCCATTTTTATTATATTATTTGTTCTTTTGATGACCTAATTTTCTTCTTCTTTGTATGTTTTGAAGATCAGTCCTCTGTCCAGTGTGGGGTAGGTGAATCTCTTTTTCCATACTATAGGCTGCCTGTTTTGTATTGTTGATCATGTCCTTTGGTTTACAGAAACTTTTGCTTCAGGAGATCTCATTTATCATTTTTCTCAGTGTCTGTGTTTCTGGGATTATAATTTGAAAGTGGCCTTCTTTACCAATGTGTTCACGTGTACTTCCGATATTCTGTTTTATGTGGTTCAGTGTGTTTGTCGTTATGTTATGGTCTTTGATCCATTTGGGCTTGAGTTTTGTTCATGATGATAGATGTGGATCTACTTTCATTCTTCCCCACATTGATATTCAGTTATGCCAGCACCATTTCTTGAATATGCTTTCTTTCTCCATTTTATATTTTTGGTGCTTTGTCAAAAATCAGGTGTAGTAGGTGAGTGGATTGTTATCTGGGTCTTAGAATCAGTTCCATTGGTCCTCCTATCTGTTTTTGTGACAACACCAGGCTCTCATCACTACTGGATCTCTATAGTAGACTGAAGTCAGGGAATGTGATGCCCTCAGAAATTACTTTTTATATGTGATTATTTTGGCTATCCTGCATTTTTTGGCTTTTCTATATGAAGTTCAGTGTTTTTATTTTGAGGTCTGTGAAGAATTTTTCTGATATTTACATAGGGATGGTATTGAGCCTGTAGATGGTTTTTGGAAAGGTTTTCATTTTTACTATGTTGATTTCTACATAACAAGAGCAAGGGACATCTTCCCATGCTCTGGTGTCTTCTTCAAAGATTTAATGTTCTTTTCCTAGAGTCCTTTCACTTCTTTAGTTAGTTATCACATAATATTTTATATTATTTGTAGTTATTGCTAGGGGTGATGTTTCCATCATATTAATTCTAGCCATCTTTCTTTTTTAAAAATTATTCCTTATAACCACCTTTTATCTACCTTCCTGATGACCACTCCCAATCTCCTGATAACCATAATTATACCGCAACTTCTAAGGGCACTTTTATACAAAGCATAAAAGTAAATGTATGAGAGATTTGACTCTTCATGCCTCTCATATTTCACTTCATGTTATCCTTGGAGCTTAAACACATTGTTGAAACTGTTAGTAGTTTATGGTTTTGGTTTGAGAGCCAAATTGTGTTTCTTTCACTGGGCCTTTTTAATGTTTTGACTGTTTTCAGGGAGATATTGTTTCTCTATCTAGTTCTAGATTCAGAGACAAAGTTTTTTTCCTTTGGCTCTGGTTTGAGAACCAAAGTTGGAATACTGTTTCTGTAATCAATAAGGTTTTATCCATTACTTTGCTGGTTCAAACTAAAATAAAAAGAGGTATCCTAATGCTTAAAAAGATTGTTGACACAATCAAACTTTTTTCCTACACAATAACTGATTATGGTTAACTGACTGTAAGTGGCTTAACATATTAAAGAACAATTTAAAATAAGCTCTCAGTTTTTTCCTCAGGTCCAAAAGATTATGATAATATGCACAAGCTTTCTCAGATGATTACACACAAAGCCTTACTCCTATATGAAGCACAAAACATTGTGACACTGAATTAATTTATAGAGTTTCACTACTGTTGAGGGAGCTGCGGGCTGCATTCCTGCCATCCAGCTCCAGGCCGTCTGGCTAGCTTATGCCCCGAAATAACAACACACAAACTGTATTCATATAAACACTGCCTGGCCCATTATATCTAGCCTCTTTTGGCTAACTCTCACATCTTGCCTTAACCCATATTTAGTAATCTTTGTAGCACCAGTCTTACTGGGAAAGATTCAGCATGTCTGACCTGGCGGCTTGCATCATTGTGTCTGCTCTGTAGAGCAGTGACATGGCATCTGAGCTCACTTCCCTTCTTCCCAGCATTCTCTTCTGTCTACTCCAGCTACCTAATTTTCTGTCCTATCAGGGCCAAGGCAGTTTCTTTATTTAACCAATGACCTTGTTCCATCACACTACAGTATGATTTTTTTCTCATGTTTTTGAAGAATATACAAATTAACTTCAGAGTTTCTCTACAGGAGGGCTCATATTATGTATTTGGAGATGATTGTAAAAAAGGATTTACCACAGATTCCACTCACAGGTATCTCTAAAGTGTGTTTCCTTTTAAGCCTTTTAAGAGTACATGGGTCTACAATGGCCCTATCACACTGATTTCATTCATATGGTTTCTTTCAAGTATGGTTCATATGGTTTCTTTCTTCTATATATTCGAAGAGAACCGTGTTGTGCAAAGGCCTTACAACACTGAATACATTCATAGGGTTTCTCTCCAGTATGTATTCTTTTATGATTTTGAAGATGGCTGTGATGAGCAAAGGCCTTACCACACTGATTACATTCATAGGGTTTCTCTCCGGTATGTGTTCTTATATGGTATTTAAGGTGACTATGACGTGCAAATGCCTTACCACACTGGTTACATTCATAGGGTTTCTCTCCAGTATGTGTTCTCTTATGATTTTGAAGAGCACTGTGGTGAGCAAAGGCCTGACCATAGTGATTACATTCATAGGGTTTCTCTCCAGTATGTGTGTGAAGTTGATATGTACATCATCATAGGTCACTGCCTTCAAAAATATACCACACATGTGTACAATGTAAGCATGACAGTTAAGTTTATACTTCTATGAAAGTATAGTTTTATGATTCTGGTGTTCCCTATTATTATTCCAAAACATAGACAGCCACTTTAGAAGGAAATTGAAAAGGAGAATCAATTCTGTTATTTCTATACCCTTTGTATAGGATACCACCTTGTAAGAGCAATATCTATTCACAGGGAGAGAAAAAGAGAAAAGATCAACAGTACATTGTATGCATGAGAAACTTATATAGAAAATAAATGACTACAGAAAGAAAAACTAGATGGACAAACATGGTGTTTTGATGTATTTTGCCTATAACCACAACACTCAGAAAACAGAGGTGGGTATATTTGTCTCTGAGATGAATGACAGTCAAGTCTAAGCAGTTAGGTCCAGAAGTGGTAGAAGTACATAGTAAGACCCTGTCTCCATTGCAAACCTCAATGAAACAAACAATGCCATAGAAAAAATAAAAGTCTTTTATTAAAGTCCCAACAAAGAATTGTTTTCACTTCTGGTCTGTATGCATCTTTCTGACACTTGAATTACCCTAATATAAACTGCAATACCACTAACATTTTGTAGAAAAACAACTGTCTGTATAAAACAGTTACAGGTGGACAGATGAAAGCACTAGAAATATAAATGTTGGTTATAAATAATCAACACAGAGATGGAGAGAGGGCAGAGTAATACAGCACTCTTGCTGATCTTCAATGGAGGTGGACACATTTGCCAGTACTTATTGGGATTACAACTTTCCATTTTTCCAGGGTCAGGATTTCTGATATCTTTTGATCACTCTCATGACCAGATATCCATATAACACATATTCATGCATACATATAAAACAGTCATATTGATTTAAAAAAAAATCCAAGCAAGAATAACAAGCAAGAAGATGTTCATACAGCTGCAATTTAATGACTCAAAATACTCAGGCAGTATTAATGTTATAAATCCATGGAATGGCATCCTAGCAATCTGAGTGATACTCTCTGTCAAATTTTAAAATTCAAGATAAACATGAAGCTCATCACAGCAGCATATACTTGACATAAAAATACCTGCATTTCAGGGCCATCATCCAATAACATAAAAACAAATACACCCAGGAATGATGCCTCCCTGTACTTTCAGGAATTTAGAGCCACACAATGACTCAGATAAGCAAACAAAACAATTAAAAGAGTAGGTTACCAAACTCCTGAGCACTGAACAACTGTTTCTGCTATATCTTGTGTGATTTAGAGATCGAGCCTATAATGATTGTAAAAGCATTTCAGTATAAGAAAGTTGGCTAATTAATGTCAAGCACAACACGGTAGATTTAAATGTCAGGAAATTACTTGAGGGTATTGAGACTCATAGTATATAATGAGGAATTTCATCTAGAAAGGCTTCTCCTACCTAAGATCCACAGAAAATTGAAAGCAAACCACTAAGGAAAGAAATTTGTTCAAATACATGATCATTTCTGGGAGGTTGTTCATTCAGTCAAGTACATTCTGAACCCAGTCACTATTGGCTCATGGTCAACAATGGAAAAAATGCATTTAGTCATTGCAATGATTCACATTTAATGATGCTTGAAGAAGGGTGGTTAAACCCAACACCTGCTCAGAACTGAGAAATAGATGTTTATTTATTTAGTGGTAGACTCACAAATCAGAATCCTATGCTTGAACAGAGATCAAAATCCGAATCATACAGCCAGAAAAGAGGCCAGACTCATGCCCTACATTGGCATATATAGTGTATGAGGCCATGTACCAATGGGTGGGAAACCACTGGCTGTAAGACTTCCTACAGCACCTCCCCCTATTGTTTAAAGAAGAGTTCTAAGCCCAATACACAATTATATACAATAAGAAAAATATATTCAATAATTATCCTATCCTAACTAGTTTAAGTCTTGTATAATAAATAACTTGGCCAAGTCATGAGAGGAAATTAACTGTAACTATCTAGTCTTCAACCCCATCGAAGATCTGAGAAAGGACATAATATTACTTGAGCAAGCAGAAAGTTTAATCAAGCAACTTTCAAAATGTGCAACAAATTACAGAGGTAACTGGCTACCTGGGCAACCATCCAAATTCTCATTTGCAACATTAAAGCAACCAACTTTGGCTAAGACCTAGAATAACTGACAGACCATTTTCACAGCTAGGAAATTTTTCAAAACCATCTTACCCTGTCTTGTCAAGATTTCACAGATTTACTTATCCATTTTCAGATACCATGTATCTTGTCAGTGGTTGAGACGTGACCATGTCTTTGCCTAAAGGTCAGTTTTGACAACAAGGAAACAAGCTCTGAGTGTCTTTGGTGCTTAACATTCTCTGGGAAATAGATCAATGCTACCAGTAGTAATCGTGTCTCACTTCAACAATACCATAAGTTATTTAAATTGCATATTTTACAGCTCTTTGAAGTGGTTGAAGATTACCTATCTATGCAAAATATGTTATTTATGTAACTAAAGGACCTGATTATTCTAACTATAAGTATGACAAATATAGATGACTATTGATCTATAATTCTTAATACCTATACAACTTAACTTAAAGACTAAGACTTCATATTAGAATATTGTAAAATAAACAACTGTGCAACAAATGAGGATGATGGGTTCAAAATGGAACCAATGAATAAGTATCTTGATCAGTGGTAGAAATATACATTGCACTTTGATAGATATATTTATCAATATATAAAATGTTTTAAGCAGAGGTAGAAGCATAAATGCACACAACATTCAATATAATTTAACAATATATCAATATACAAATATCTATATCAATGCAATTGCCTATAAATTATAACTCACGAGTATTCACTCTGTTAGTCACTATTATTATTACTGTATGTAAGCTCACACCAATCTATGTTTTTTTAGTTGAGCAGAGTGGAGAAGCAAGGGACATCTCTGCTGGGAAATAACATTATGGGTGCGGAGCTGAAGTAGGAGGTTTTTTTTTTTAAAAAAATATTTACTTATAATGTATACAATATTCTGTTTGTGTGTCTGCCTGCAGGCCAGAAGAGGGCACCAGACCTCATTACAGATGGTTGTGAGCCACCATGTGGTTGCTGGGAATTGAACTCAGTACCTGTGGAATAGCAGGCCATGCTCTTACCTGCTGAGCCATCTCTACAGCCACTCACACTAATCTATTATTCCACCCAATTTTCCCATTTTTTTCAAAGAGATCCCTCAGCCTCTAAAATTTCACCTCCAACCCAAAACCCTATAACAATTATAATCAACCCTTAAATAATGTCCCTAGCCCTGAGGACAAACTTTGTTGGGAGAGAGGATATAGTCTTTTAGAAATACTTCCACCTGTATGGGGGCCATGTTCTTTCTATGGGATCCTGTGAAAATAAAATGATGGTTAAGTTCCAAGATTACTGTCTAGTATAATTGCAAATAGTCTCTGAGTATTTGGTATGGTTTTTCTGAGCATCCTATTAGAAGGTCTGTCCAGAATGTTGTAAAAAAGCGCACCATTTCAGCTAAGCAAGTCAGAACCATCTTGAGCGGCTGGTAGTAGCACTATCATCATCATGCCATCATATCAACCAGGTTGAGTTGTTGTTGTGGGGCCCCAATATCTTCCTGGAAATTTCAAAGATTATTTCAGGAAAATTCATTTTTCATTGTGCTAAACTTAAACATTGAGTCTACAGACATATACAGACATATATATTCAATGGCATGTACAAGACAGACAAAAATAGATATAGAGAAAAGTGAAAATTTTTCTAAATTCCTTTTTCTTTCCATCCCATGCTCCTGACATGAGACAAAAACTCTGAATTTTTATTTTAACAAAATGCTTATATTTATAGAGGGACAGAGCCAATGTCCAACTCCAAAGCCATCTCTGTGTATTCATAAATATACATCCACCTACAAAAGGCACCAAATGAAATGATAGGATAAAAGTGTAGATTACTGAATCTGCTCTAAAAGGAATAAAGGGGCATATATATGTATGATGAGATAAATGGGTAGGTTATTAAAATTAATTTTAAAAAGTAACCACTTATTTATACATTTTACATTGATATAGATACTTTAGAGAAAATGTTTGCTGAAGTAAAGCAAACTTTGTCTTCTTGGGGTTTACAAATTACTTGTAAAAATATAAAAAACGGTGATTACATTAATCATTCAGCATATAAAATACTTTTACAAAAATTTGAGCCCAAAAGTTAAAAATTAGGAGAGATTATTTGTGGAATATTAATAATTTTCAGAAATTGTTGAAAGACATTGACCATCTATATGCCACTATTGGAGTAAAAAACTGAAAACCGTAATTAGAACCAAACCATAAAAGGTGACAAGGATTTAAATAGTCAAAGAGAATTATCATCTAAAGCAGAGAAAAGAATTGGTTTAGTGGAAATAAAATTATAGGAGGCACATATGGATTTTTTGGATCTGAAGTTTGGTTATGTTTAAGACATTTTTCTTGATACAGGGTTTCTCTATAGCTATGGAATGTGTACTGGAAGTAGCTCTTGTAGACCAGGCTGGCCTCAAACTCCACCTGCCTCTGCCTCCCAAGTGCTGGGATTAAAGGCATGAGCCACCACCACCTGGCCTTCATTCTAGACATTTTACGCTCTATGCATTTCCCATAGGAATTTTACTGCAAAGGAAAGATATTATCTTAAAATTGATATTTTTACCATATAAACAGACCAGAAAAGTATAAAATTATGTGAAAAAAGTCTTAGTTGATTTTAAAAAGAAAATTGAAACTTTATTTATTAGTAAGAATTGACCAGGTTTAAATTGTAGCATGTTTTACTAATGTTGAAATTGAATCATTATGGACAGGAAGTGAACATTGGCAAAGGGCTTGCAGTAATATCTTGGGAGAGATTAACAACAAATATCCCTTTTGCCATAATATTAATGACCATATAGAGAAGTAACTAATTCTAGGGAAAGGTTTCATCTAGCTTCCTGTATTTAATTTTGGGTTTGAGTCTCTATCTGATATCTAGGCATACATAACAAATACTCATCCTTTAACCTCTTAGAGATCTGCTGCATATGACATTTAAAATGCTTAAGTTTTCTGCAATGAAATATGACCATGAATTAGAGTGACCTTTGAAGTCTCCAAAAGAAGTGTGATTCACACAAGGAAGATTTCAACTGTGCTATGTTATTGCTTTTCCATCTAAACATCGGTTTTGGAGTATAAACTGCTTGGGATATTATTAAAGTGGTACATTGAGATGATTGAGACTGCTGGCAACATATGTTTTAATTAAGTCAAAAGTTCATTTTGGAGGTTTGAGGCAGAGATGATGGGCAAAAAAACAGGTTAACTGATGGAACTGAATCAAAGACCCAGAAATTAATCCACACACATATGAACACCTGATTTTTGCTGCTATGAACATAGTTGAGCATATACTTTTGTTGTATGATAGAGCATCTCTTGAGTATATTCCCAAGAGTGGTATTGCTGGGTCCAGGGGTAAGTTGATCCCGAATTTCCTGAGAAACCACCACACTGATTTCCAAAATGGTTGCACATGTTTGCATTCCCACCAGCAATGGATGAGTTTACCTCTTTCTCCACACACTCTCCAGCAATGGCTATCATTGGTGTATGTTATTTTAATGATTCTGACAGGTGTAAGATGGTATATTAAAGTTGTCTTGATTTGCATTTTTGACAAAGAAGCAAAAATTATACAAGGATAAAAAGAAAGCATCTGCAACTAATGGTTAGGAAACAATGAACAATGCATTTGTATTTGGTAAATTTAGAGAAAATACTTTATTATCTATCCTATCTAGGTAAGTCCAAAGTGTTGTACCTAAATCACATTTTATCCCAACCTAAAATAAACTTTTTATATCTCTTAGCCTTACATATTTCATGCTAGTTTTTGAGTTGTTTCAATTTGGTAACAACAGAGAGAACCACAATTATCTAGTATTTAACTCCATTAGAGACCTGAGAAGGATATAATACTACCTGAGTAAACAGAAAGTATAGTGTTTATCTATCTCCATGCAGAAATCTCAAGTCCAAATAGATCAAAACATAAAACAAACCACATTCAACTTCAGAGAAGCGAAAGTGGAAAGTACACTTGAACACATTGGTACAGGAGACCACTTTCTAAATATAACCCCAGCAACATGAACACTAATTGCAATATTTAATAGATGGGACCACCTAAAACTGAGAACTTTCTGAAAAGCAGAGGAAATGTTTAATAAAATGGCAGCCTACAGGATAGAAAAAGGTCTTCTTCAATCCCACTTCAAACAGATGGCTGATATCCAAAATATATAAAGAGCTCAAGGAACTGGCCATCAGAAGAACAAATAAGCCAATAGAAAAATAATTGTACAGACTTAAACAGAGAACTCTCAACAGATGACTATAAAGTGACTGAAAGACACTTAAGGAAATGCTCAACATCCTTAGCCATTAAAGAAATGTAAAAACAACTCTGAGATCCCACCTTACACCTGTAAGAATAGCCAAGATCAAAAACACTGAGGAAAGTTTATGCTGGAGAGGATGTGGGGTGAAGGGAAAACTTCTCCATTGCTGGTGGGCATGCGAACTGGTACAATCACTTTAGAAATCAGAATGGTGGGGGCTGGAGAGATGGCTCAGTGGTTAAGAGCACTGGCTGCTCTTCCAGAGGTCCTGAGTTCGATCCTCAGTAACCACATGGTGGCTGACAACCATCTGTAATGAGATCTGGCACCCTCCTCTGGCGTGCGGGCATACATGGAGGCAGAATGTTGTATACATAATAAATAAATAAATCTTTTTTTTTAAAAAAAGAAAGAAATCAGAATGGTGATCTCTCAGAAAATTAGGACACAACTTACCTCAATACCACTTTGGGTATAACATAAATGATTCTCAATCATACCACATGTGTGATATATGCATAGGGTATTTTTGCAGCTACATTCATTGCAGCACTATTTGTATTAACCTGGTAAGAACCCAAACACTCCCTGACCAAAGAATGGATGAGGAAAATGTGCTGCATTTACATAATGGAGTACCACACAGCAGAAAAAAAAATAATGACATTTTGAAATTGCAGGCAAATTTATGGATCAAGAACACATCATAAAGCCGGGCGGTGGTGGCGCACGCCTTTAATCCCAGCACTCGGGAGGCAGAGACAGGCAGATCTCTGTGACTTTGAGACCAGCCTGGTCTACAAGAGCTAGTTCTAGGACTGGCTCCAAAACCAAAGAGAAACCCTGTCTCGAAAAACCAAAAGAAAAAAGAAAAAAAAGAACACATCATACTGAGTGAGGTAATCCAGACCAAGAAAGACAAATATACAATGTCCTCACTCATAAGTGGCTTTTAGACCTAAAGCAAAGAAAACCAGCCTACGATTCTCAACCCCAGAGAACCTAGATAACAAAGAGGAATCTAAGACAGACATACATGGATATAATCTACATGGAAAGTAGAAAAAGACAGAATCTTTTGAACTAATTGTGAGCATGGAGATCATGGGAGAAGGTAGAAGAGGGCAGGAAGGGAGGAGAGAGGAGAAAAATATATACCTCAATGAAAACAATTTAAAAAATCCAAGAAATGACAAAAACAACTGACTGCCTGGACAGTCACCCAAGATTCTACTGTACTGTTGGACTTTTAAATTTAGTCTATACACCTAGAAGATCTGACCAAGTTTCTGTGAAGCAGGAATTTTAAAGGATTCTTCTGCTTTGCCATGGCAACGCTCAGCTGTCACTTTCTTTCGTGTCCTGCCTATCTAACTTAAGACAGTATACTGTGAGTAGTTAAGTCAAAGGGCACTTTCTTGCCAGTGCCTAACTCTTGCCAGCAAGAAAGTTAACTACATTTAGTCATTTCTATGATAGCCACCATTTCTCTGAAGTAGATTGGTGCTGCCAGGAACAGACATGTTTTGCCATAAAAGCCTTATATAATCGTAACATCTTAAATGCCATATTTTGAATAGGAAATGTTTGATGACTTAGTTAAAATGTATTTTTGCACTCGGGAGGCAGAGGCAGGTGGATCTCTGTGAGTTTGAGACCAGCCTGGTCTACAAGAGCTAGTTCCAGGACAGGCTCCAAAACCACAGAGAAACCCTGCTCAAATAAATAAATAAATAAATAAATAAATAAATAAAATGTATTTTTGGCCAGGGAGTGATGGCCATGTCTTTAATCCCAGTACTTGTGTGGCAGACGAAGGTTGATTTCAGTGTGCTTAAGGCCAGGCTTGTCTACAAAGTGATTTCCAATACAACCAGAGTAATATAAAGGAACCCTATCATGAAAAAAATGGAAATGAAATGTCTTTTTGTTTCACCTCGAAAGACCCCCTAACATGACCCAAAAGTATGATTATAATATGTAACTATTAACCTGTAATTTCATCAATTTAAATAGCTTGTAATAGTAATTTTAAGGACTAGAGATTTATTTTACATTGTAAAGTGACTTGTTGGGCACAAAACAATACATAAGAGTAGAAATGTATTTACAGTATGTTTTATCAAAAATAACCTTGAATTTGCATGAATATACACAAATATGTTAAATAAGATTAGAAACATCTATAATATAATGAAAATAATCTCAAATATGTATTAATATATAAAAGCCATGCTAATGTAAAATATTTAATAAAAATAGTTGTTTTTATTTAAAGTCAATTTAGTAATCTACCATATATTCTTTAATTTATTCATCTTCCCTTTTTCTTTTCAGAACAAGATAACTGAATATAATCTTCTTGGTTTATATTTTTTACTATTACCCATAGTAACTTGTTACCACCTCCACCTCAATGATGACATAAATCATGACCTAATGCATGACCAAACTGCTTACCCCAACTCTTGGAAATATGGGAACCATGTTTTAAAAATTATTTTTGGTTGTCTGTGGGCAATGGCATCTATAAGGGTCCCTGAAATAAACCTAGGATAATTTCAATTCATGGGAGCATTACATATATATCTCTGTGAGTTTGAGGACAGTCTAGTCTATCAGAATGAGTTACAGGACACGCTCCACAGCCACAGAGAGACTCTGTCTCAAAAACCAAAAAACCAAAAAAAAGAACTTTGATGGTGTAATATAGAAGACACTCAAGGTCACTGTCCAGGAAAGCAACAGACAGGGACCAAGACCACCTGAGTCAACATAACAAAAGTTGCCTCAGCAAAAATATTTCTATTCAGATGGAAATGCAGCTCTTCTAGAATCAATATGCCTTCCCACTGAGAAATCACATCACACACTTAGGAGATTAATAAAGAAAAGTCTCTTTAATGATGTTATGCATTGATCTCTGTCCAATGCTCAAGGGGAACTTGGTTAGACAGATTTTGCATTCAATATATGCTGTTATCCATAAGTATCCCTTAGGATAATGGTCAAGATTAAACTTTGAACAATTGAAATAGAAACAGGAAACTTGCCAGTCTAAATATTTAGATAAAAGAATTCTCAGAATATTCTCTTAAGTATGCCAGTGACCAGTTAAAGCAAGTCATTCTTCACTGACAGGGTTCTAAGGTGATGATCACAAGGGAAAAGAAAGACTGGACTGGAGAAGTAAAAGATAAAAAAAAGATAGTGTGGAGAGGTGTTGCAGAAGATACGTTCCATGCCTAGTAAGCTTCTGAAAAAAAATAGCATCTTAGCAGGGCGGTGGTGGTGCACGCCTTTGATCCCTGCACTCAGGGATTTTTCAAGACAGGGTTTCTCAGTACCTTAGGAGCCTGTCCTGGAACTCTTGTAGATCAGGCTGGCCTTGAACTCAAAGAAATCCGAATGCCTCTGCCTGAGTGCTGGAATTAAAGGTGTGCACAAACACTGCCTTTAAATCAGTGGTGGCTTATTTGAAATTGTTTGGAGTCAAATATCTGGACAATCCTGGTGAACAATGCAAACCCGGGCATTCTAAATTCTTCCAGCCCTAATTAGCATATACTTACATTTTGCGTGTTTTAGACGCAGTTCTCCCTCTGCTAAATTCTACTTTGTGGCATAATTATTTTTTAAGCATTGGTCAATCTATTGTATCACCAATTCTACTCTTCAACATTATGGTACAGTAGTGGAAAGCTACACAACACGTGAGATGCCTTTGATAACCACAAATTTAAATATAGATTCAGAATATATTTAAAGCTTAAATGCAAAGTGCTCGATATCGAGAAGATACTGGAGAAATGAGGCTTCTCTGAGTTTGGCAACTTGTATCCATGAATGCAGGAACCCTGTTGAAGTTGACTAGGAAGGAGTTTGGGAGCTTCCTGCTCCCAATACTCTAAGGAGATGAAGCCACAGAGCACGGTTATTCAGAGGCCTGCCCCTAGGCCCATGAGTTAGCAGGGACCATGAGGGACTTCACAATACAGGGAATATGACAGCAGGTTCCCACCCAGACCCATGGAGGTAACATCATAGTGTCTTCCGGACCTCACCCTCTGCTCCTCCCCATTAGGAGAGAGCATTCCCTCACTCACCATGTTGTGTTTCTCCATTTTGCCAAAGTTCTCAGCTCATCATATCCCTGCAACAGCAACTGCACTCGAGAACTGGAATCCACTGGCTCCAGCTCCTTTTCAAAGCAAAGACTGAATGCGGCTGCCTGGAAGAGACCTACACTGCTTCTGACTGGCAGGTCACTGGAGTGCATGATTGGCTAGTGCGTCCTGAGTGGCAAGAGCACCTCCCATAGGGCTATAGTGTGCTTAAAGAGACAGAATACTGATTCCTGTCCATTGCTTTATGGGTTTTATTCCTTAAATTCAAAGCAAACTCCAGGCAAATGAATAATAATAAAAAGAGTAGTGTTCAGCCAGGCAGTGGTGGTGCACGCCTTTAATCCCAGCACTCGGGGGCAGAGGCAGGCGGATCTCTGTGAGTTCAAGGCCAGCATGGTCTAAAAAGGTATTTCCAGGACAGGCTCCAAAGCTCCAAAGCTACAGAAAAACCCTGTCTCAAAGAGAGAGAGAGAGAGAGAGAGAGAGAGAGAGAGAGAGAGAGACTTTTCTTCTTCAAAATACTTTATATGTGACTGCTGCTGCCAGAATGTAAGGTGCTGATTAAGTTGGGCCATAGTCTTTGTTTGATTCAGTTTTTTTTTTTTTTTGTGATTTCAAGACAGGATCTTTCTGAGTAGTCGTAGAACTCATTCTGTAGTCCAGACTGGTCTCAACTGCAGAAAATCCCACTGCCTCTGCTCATGATTGATGGTGTTAAAACTGTGCACAGACACGGAGTGGAGGGATGGCTCACCTGTTAAGTGTGCACAGACTCCAACCACCTTAAGGTGGGTCCTATCATCTCAAATTATACAGATTAATGGAAGATTTTCCCATTTCAAATCCTTAAAGTAAAATCTCTCATGTATAATCAATTCTTTGTGTATCGGATGATCCCAGAGGTAGTCAGTTTTTGACTACCAAAAATAGCCATTTCAACAGCCAAGACAGAAGAAATGAGAAAAATAATTCTTGCCTGTAGGAGGCACAAAGAGCATGGGAGTTGTTTTCATAACAGTGCTTTTCCTCAACAAATGAAGCATGGGGATTTTACGTAGGGAGTCTGTCTGAACATGCTCATGCAATATTCTCCCTTTCCTGAAGCATGCTCAGTTACAAAATCCACTTCTAATCATAATCACAATGCAAAAGCAGAGACATTTAGGGACATTATTCAACTTAACCAAAAAGCAGAGAGAGAACATCCAAATTAACAAAATCATAAATGATAAGTTAGGCATAGCAACAGACACTGAGGAAATTCAGAGAATCATTTCATCATACCTCAAATACTGTATTACATAAAATTGGAAAATGTAAGGTAAATGGACAATTTCTGAATAGGTTCCACATACCAAAATTAAATCAAGACCTGGTGAACAATTCAAATACACCTATAACCTTCAAGTAAATAGAAACAGACATCAAAAGCCTCCCTTCACCTAAAAAAAAGCCAAGGACTGGATGGTTTCAGTGAAGAATTCTACCAGAACTTCAAAGAAGAGGTAACAACTATACGCCTCAAACGGTTACACAAAATAAAAACAGAAGGAGCATTTCCACACAAACATTTCCATTTTATGATGTTACAGTTACCCTGATACTAATTCCACATAAAGAATCAAAAAGGAGAATTACATGCCAATCACCCTCATGATCATTAATCCAAAAATACTCAATAAAATACTGACAAACTGAATCAAAGAACACACCAAAAATATTATTCACCATGATGAACCTAGCTTCATCCAAGGAATGTAGAATGGTTTAACATAGGAAGCATATGGTCTGTCAATGTAATCCACCATATAAATAAATTGAAAGAAAAAAATATAATCATTTCATTAGATGCTGAAAAAACATTTGACAATATCCAACACCCCTTCATGATAAAGGTCTTGGAGAGATCAGGGATACAAGAAGATAATAAAACATAATAAATAAAACATAGTAAAAGAAATATACAGAAAGCAAACATCAAATTAAATGGAGAGAAACTCAAAATGATCCCACTAAAATTAGGAACAATTGAAGGCTGTCCTCTCTCACCATATCTAGTAAACATAGTTCTTGAAATTCCAGCAAGAGACAAAAGAAAACAAAAGAAGATCATGGGGATCCAAACTGGAAAGGAAGAAGTTAAGCTTTTGCTATTCACAGATGATACGAGAGTATAAATAAGTGACCCCACAAACTCTATCAGGGAACTCCTACAGCCCATAAATAACCTTCAGTAATTTGTCAGGATAAAAGATCAGCTCAAAAAAATCAGTAGCCCTCCTATATACAAATAAAATAGAAGCTAAGAAAGAAATCAGAGGAGCATCACCATTTACAATAGCCACAAATAATTTAAAATATCTTCAGGTAACACTAACCAAAGACCTGTTATTACAGAGCTTTAAGTCTTTAAAGAAAGAAACTGAAGAAAATATAAGAAAATGGAAAGATGCTCTTGGATAGATAGAATCAACATAATAAAAATGGCAACCCCATCAAAAGAAATTAATATATTTAATGAAATTTCCACCAACATCCCAAAACTCTTCTTCCCAGACCTTGAAAGCACACTACTCAAATTCATAGGAGAAAACAAAACACACACAATAGCCAGTCTTGTGGACTGAACAACTACTGAATTCTTCACTTGATCTTAGACAAAACGTTGAGAAGTGATGGACTGGATTTTTCCAATTACCATTGGTAGGCAACTATTTTAAAGTTACCTGGACCACAGCTTGTGAGACATTCCAATAAGCCCACTTTTTACAGTCATGGTGAGATTCATTCTACCTCTTATGCTCATGTAGAGAATCTTAAATACTGCAGTTATATATTTTATTTACCTGACCAAGGAAAAAGATGTGCTGGCTAACAATAGTGCTCATGAAGAAATTATTCCTAGCTCCATTATTATCTATGTATTCAAATTTTCATGAACACTACACTTTTTTTAATTATTCATTTGCCTGGAATTTGCTTTGAATTTCAGGATTAGAACCCATAAAGCAATGGAGCCATCATCCAGCCATCAGTTGGGGAAAGACCAATCATCTTGTTTAAGATCTGGTTCCTCCTTTTCTCTTTTGTGTTGTGTGAAATCCCTGTGAAAACCATGTAAAAAGTACCTTCAGTTCATCTGACCTCAGCATGAAATCACAGAACAATCATCTTTGTGACCTTAAAGTTATCTTTAGCTGTTAATATTCTGTGCACCCTTCCCCCTATAAAACAAGAAATCACTGTATCCACCTAGCACAGCACAGTGCACAGTACAAGCTAGCTGGCCACATTGTGTCCAGGCGGAAAAAGGGAAAGTTCCTATGAAGTGCAAGATTGTGAAAGTGTCTACTTTTGGAGCAAGGGGCAAGTGCTATTGAAATGCAAACCTTGGCCAATCTAGAAAAGATCTTTGACTGGGGTGGAAGGAATGGCCAAAAACCACTGTTCTGTGTCTTTAAGCAAACTATAGCCCCATGGACAGTGTTCTTGCCACTCAGACTGCACAAGCCAATCAGGCCCTCCTGGTGACCTGCCAGTCAGAAACAGTGCAGGGCTCTTCTGGGCACCCGCCTTCAGATTCGGCTTTGTGGAGGAGCTTTTGCCA
The DNA here is from genome assembly GCF_950005125.1 of Chionomys nivalis. Lineage (NCBI taxonomy): Eukaryota > Metazoa > Chordata > Mammalia > Rodentia > Cricetidae > Chionomys > Chionomys nivalis. The sequence goes on along the minus strand of NC_080111.1, from coordinate 33,763,216 downwards.
ATTGTTTTCCACGCTGTGGTGAAGTTGGTGCTGCAGGGAGATGATGAACTGAGAGCTTTAGCTATCTGGGGAACCACAAGTTGGTGAACGAGGGAATGCTTTCTCCAGATAGGGAGGAACAGAGGGTGAGGTGCAGCAGACAGCATGGTGCATCCTTGCGGGATCTCTGTGGGAACCTGCCACCATATTCCCTGCCTTGTAAAGTCCCATATGATCCTGTTAATACCTAGACCTAATGCTGTGTGCTTAATCTGCTTAGAGAATTGGGAGCAGGGTGCTGTGTGTACAAACATCTTTCTTCTCAACTTCAATATGCCATACTCAGAGAGGCCTCATTTCTCCAGTACCTTCTTGAAATTGAGCACTTTGCATTTAACCTTACATACAATCTCCATTAATATTTAACTGTGTGGACGGTATCAAGGCATCTCACCTGTTGGATAGCGCTGCACTTCTAAGCTGCAACATAGAAGAGTTGAATTGCTGATATAAAGGATTTTCCAATGCCTTGGAAATAGTTCAGTCTCACAGAGAAGAATTAGTTGAGTGAGGACTGCCTCTAAATCACCCAGATGATAAATGTGTTTTAATCAGGGATGTTAGAGATTAGGATGCTAGGGGACACTTTGTTCAACTGGATTGTCCAGATATTTATGGTGCTATGGTTATCAGTCTGCAGGCCACTTGTTCTTAGTAAAGTTCTTGAGATAACCTGTGTTCCAATTGAGTAGAAATGTCTCACTAACCTCTTCCCAAATTCATATGATATTGTTTACTGACTTCTTATAATTCTCCCATTTCCTTCCATTTCCCCTCTGGAAGTATCCAAGATGCTATTCTTCTTTTACTCCTTTAAAAACAATTTTTTTGATATAGTGTTTCTCTGTAGGACTGTCCTGACTATCCTGGAACTCACTGTGTATACCAGGCTGTCCTTGAACTCATAGAGGTCTCTTGGCTCAGCAAGGGTATGTGCCATCAATGCCAAGCAAGTTGCTGTTTTTCTCGGGAAGCTTACTAGGCATCTGCAAGACCTCCCCACCCTAAATTTTTAACTTTTCACATTTTACATTTCTTATCTTTGTCATCCCCTGTGACCTTCAACTCAGGACCCTGTTAGTGAAGCATGATCTGCTGATTCAGGTCACCAGTGTACATAAGAAATTATCATGGAAATATCTTTGCTCTGTAACTCTCCTATCTGCCTAAATGTCTATCCTGGCAAGGTGCCTGTTTCTATTTTAATTGTTCAAAGTGTAACCTAGAGCCTAAACTTAAAGGAGGCTTAAGGACAACAGCAAATGTGGAATCTGTCTAGCTGGCTCCTCTTTGACCATTAGCCAGAGATTGATGTCTACCATCATTAAAGAGGTGTTTCTTTATTAATCTCCTAAGTGTATGAAGTGATTTCTCAATTGAAAGGCATATTAATTCTAGAACAGCTGTATTTCCATGCTGTTAGACAAATAGTTTCTGAGACAAATTCTTTTGTTGACTCAGGTGTCCTTGGTATACTACACTTTCAAATTCCCCTAAAAATGATTGTAAAACATCACAGTTTTAGGCTTATGTTGTAATAAGAACGGCGGGGCTGCGTCCCCGGCACCCAGCCGCCCGCATGGCTACCTTATGCCCCGAAATAATTACATGGAAACTGTATTCTTTTGAACACTGCCTAGCCCATTAGTTCCAGCCTCTTATTGGCTAGCTCTTACATATTGATCTAACCCATTTCTAATATTTTGTGTAGTACCACGAGCTGGCTTACCAGGAAAGATCTTAACTTTGGAGAGAAAAACTGCGCCCATGTTCCCAAATATGGTTTATAAATATTCTTTTACATTTAAAGGGGGATATGATATAGATATAAATAATTTACATTAGTATAGATTTTAAGGTCAATTTTGTTATATGTATATGTATTTCTGATCTTGATTAAGGTATTGTGCTATGTAGTTCATTTAAAAATGTAATGTATAATTAGGAAATATAGGTTGTTAGTGGATAATCATCAATACTAGTCAAATTTGTAGTCATGTTAGTTAGATTTTCTAGATATATAGAGACATATTTCAGTTAGATAGACATTCTTCATATCTTTCAAAGACTACAGAATATGGCATTTTAAATGTTTTAATAACTTAGGGCTTTTCATGACAATGAGACACATCTGCTCCTAACAGCACCAATCTACTTCAAGAGGAAGATTGGCATCAAAGAGGCTCCTTATGGAGTTTGATAGCCATTTGGGCAAAAAACTGCTCTTGCATGGACTGTTGCATAAACTGGACACAAAAAACCCTCAGAGAGAGTACTACTAAACTTGCCTAAAGGTGAGATGGTCTTTTGGGGTTCCTGACTCATAAAAGAGTCTGTGAGACATTCTGCAGGACACAGCAAAATGTGACTGAACTGTCTTTGGAATTTCCTGCTTGATGAAAATGTCTGCTGGATACTATGGGCCTGAAGGCTAAAGATGGATGCACCAACGGTACAAAAGAACTTTGGGTGACTGTCCAGGCAATGAGATGTCTCTGTCATTTCTAGAGTTTTGGATCTCTTGTTTACTTAGGTAATATTATATCCTCTGGAGTCTTTGATGGAGTTAAAAAATGGATAGATAGTTATAGTTTTCCTTAGTTATGATAAGAGATAAAATAGATATAAATATTATAACTGTAATTCTTGCTTGATAACCATTTTGTTATATGTAATTTTACTATGTTAAAGTAAAAGCCTTTCTTTTTTGTTTAAACAAAAAAAGGGGAAATGATGGAGGAGTTACTTTCATTTAATAAAGAAACTGCCTTGGCCCATTTATAGGCCAGCCCTTAGGTGGGTGGAGTAAACAGACAGAATGCTGGGAGAAAGAAGCCGAGTCAGGAGTCGCCATGATTCTCCCACTCCAGACAGACACAGGTTAAGATCTTTCCTGGTAAGCCAGCTCATGGTACTACACAGAATATTAGAAATGGGTTAGATCGATATGTAAGAGCTAGCCAATGAGAGACTGGAACTAATGGGCCAGGCAGTGATTAAAAGAATACAGTTTCCGTGTAATTATTTTGGGGCATAAGCTAGCCATGTGGGCGGCTGGGTGCCGGGGACACAGCCCCGCCGCTATTATTACAACAGACTTATGCATTTGAGTCATGTAGTTGACTATGCAATGCAGTCAGAGTAAAGGATTTGCATATTGAGCATTCCTTCTGTCTTCAGACCATAATAGGATGAATAGTTTATTGTATACACTGCAGGGGAAACAGTGAAGGCAATCAACTATTGAAGCCACCATTATGAAAAAGGGTCTGCTTGTGGTAACTTTAGTGAATTTGTAATTTCCCAGCATGTGCTATTAAAATAATGCCATGTGAATGAATGCAGATCATTTGTGTGGGTGTACAGATTGGGAAGGTTATCTTGAGACAATGAACATTGAATTTGCAATTAGGCCACTATCCTTTGTAGATGTGGTTGATCTTGCTTGACACAGTTATGTCAACTCAGAGATTTGAGAAACAGGCCATTGACTAACTCTATGTGTCAGGTTAGAGATCTCAGCAGCCAACATACGTATACGGACACTATCAATCTATCTCTTATTAATGACATGTCCTCTCTTATAGAAGGGTCTAGTCTTTCAAAGTCAATATAGAAAGTTTTATTTAATCTTAAAAGTGCAGTATTTTTGTCATTTAAAAAATCACTTATTGGTGTCATTTTCAGATATTTTCTTTAAGTATATTGCTGCTCTTGTCTCTGTTTTTGTTCTCCAACATTTCAAAGTCATTAAGAGTTGCATTTTACTTCTTTCAAGTGATGTTGATTATTGATTTCTGTGTAGAGCAGTGTGCCCTATAGTTTATGCTTGCCTCATGCTGTGTAATTGAGAATCATTTTGAACTCCTAATCAATCTTTCCTCTGCTGCCTAGTGCTGGGAAAACAGTCCTGTAACTCCTTAAAGGTTTGACCTTGATTTGTCAATGAAAGAAAAATGTAGTAGTTAATGAGTGTCTTCCGATCTTTCTGGCTTTTATTGGGGACTTAGAAGCAGTGGGACCTGTGCAAAAATTGAGCTCATTGACCAACTTGAAGCTGGTGGAGACATAGGGCAGAAACAAAAAGGTTGGACTGAGGGTGAGAGCTTTCCTCCTTCAATAGAAGTTGAGATTAACTATGTGGAATCAGAGAGTCAATTGTAGATGCTCTATGATTGTCCTGATTGACCATTGTTTGCAGTCCACAGACAAGAGCAGTCAAGAATCTTGGAAAGGGAATGACCATATCTTTAAACCTAATTGCTCTATTTACAGAAGCTCATCTAAAATAGAAGATCTAGGTGAAAAATTGTGGCCCTGCCTAAAAGTGTTGTTACTTTTCTGCATTAAGACATTAATCTTTGGATAACATATATGAGAAATCTTTAATGGGCACAAATACAAATCCCTAGTCTCCGGAGCACATGGCCATAAAGCGTGTTTAAAGTTTTTAAAATAATTTTTGAGATGAAAACTAAGTCATATTTACATTTTCCTTGCTGCCTTCAAGTCCTAATACGCCTGGATTGTTTTCTAATTCATGGTCTATTATTTTGACAACAGTTACAAAGTAACTACAGTCACATATAACAGTAATTACTTTATGAATGTGACCTGTCTTTCTCCAGGATTTCCCATCTCTCAGACAAGGTGATGGCTGCACTGGAAAGTGAGTGTGTAATGGAATGTGCACTCAAAGAACCCTTTCTTTGGATGAGGAACAGGAAGTGCTATGGGAGAGTGGAATAATGTGTGCTAAATACGAAGTTTCTAAACTGGGGCCCTTTCTGCTGGGCTGGGAGGGCAGAACAGGAAGGGCTGTGCTGTCTGAGTCATGTGATCTCTGATCCTCCAGTAGAGGAGCTGCTAATATTGTGAATCCCATCTGGGAGGCCTTAGCCAATGAGGGAATTCTGGAAAGCATTGGCAATCAAGAGTACTAGTAGCAGATAGTTTGTGGGTTCTTTCCATGACTCTCCTCTGCCTCTGTAGTAGGTAGCTTTAAGGAAGACCACAAGCTATCCCATGCTGAGTGGGGGTGGTGTATAGAGCAAGCCTGTTGAACTGTTATTTCTACTGTGACTTGGAAGGACCATGAGCCAGACTGTAGATATGTTGGTCCATGTGGTTCATGCTGGCAGTGGCCCTTGTTCTCTGAGCCTCCTTATGTGTAGATTTACTGGGGAAAGGGAGACTCTGCAGCCCTGGAATGGAAAGATATGATGCTGGTTGTATCTCTGTCCAGAGTACACACATGGGCACTGCTTTTGTTGTGCAGTGGGAAGAGAGATTAGAAAACTGAAGTTCTAATTTCTAGACTACAAAATATCTGAATAGTGCTTTCCAATTTCAGGTTTCTGTTCTAAAGATTACAAATTGTTTAGGAACTGGTAGAGCAATACTTGAGTAGAATTCTGTTAATGTGATTTTGCCACTTGCCACAATGATGTGATTCAGTGAACCTTACCAGGGGACAAAAGGAGTTTCTGATGTGCAGAGATTTCTCAGGTGTGCATTGTGTTAGACAGGTAGAGAGGGCACAATCCACCAATTCTGCCATAATGCATGTAGCAGGAAGCAGATTTTAAATCATTTTTAGGTTGTTTTGGGATTGGACATCAGTGGGACTGTGTCTACCTTAAACCAGAAGATAGCACAAGGATCTGGAGAGCTGTAACAAGAGATCTTCTCTATTTTCAAAGAGAACATATATATCATGTGGCTGCTGTCTCAGAAGACAGATCAGTAACTGGAAGTCAGAAACAAGAATCTAAGTGTCACTTTGAGATATCCTTGTAAAAGTTGTACAGTTTATGTTTATTTAATTTCTGTAGACATATAATCAAAGATGGCTGAATAGCATTGACCAAGATCACACTTTTCCTTGCCTAAGTTTACTTTGGTCTTTTGATTAAAAATTGACCACATATTCCTGCTTTTGTTCACAGCTTTTTCTCTTTAACACCTTTATTCTTTCACCAACAGTGTACACATTCTTGATTGATGGATCTTTGTGAAAAATAGAGAAAGCATATTATGTGAATTTGTATACTATTTTTTCTGTAATCTGCAACTGAAATCTAATTAAGTTATTCAGTTTCTTGAAAATTATGGACCTTCACCAATTTTATTCAGAAAATTTCTTATATCATCAGTTCCTTAAATTTGAGGATTTGGAGAAGTTTCTGTGCAGAGACCAATTTATTTCATCTTAGATGCCTGCCTCTTTTCATTTCCTGGCATATCTGTGTGTCCAGTTGTTGATGTCTTCACATTTGAGTCTTTGCTACTTAAGTGTTGATATGATTAACACATTATCCCAATGAGCATTCTGAGTGTTTCCACTGTAAATGTTACTTTGTGATTAGCTTTCCTCTTATAAATTGTTGGACGAAGTGTTTGAGTTGTATTTATTTAATGCTGCAAATTAAAATTACAAGACATCTAAATTATGATGCCTCCTGTTCCCAAAATAATTTCTTTACTTCTTTATTTATGACTTGTTTTTTTGTTTTTATCAATCTGAGAAAGACTTGGCTTATTTGATAAAATTTATTATGTGTCTTGGCAGGTGGCTCAGCACATATTTTTTCCCCTCTGGATGACCCGAGTTTAAACCTATATTTCAGGTTTGCAGGTTAACAAATCTCTACTATTCCCAGTCCAAGAGATCTGACAATCATTTTTTTTTGTATATCACAGGCATTTTGTCTCATGCACAAACGTACTCAAAAAATAGGAATAACCTTGTTTTCAAAATTGTTTGTGATTTATAAAGCAGTCAGAGTAAAGCAAGTTACTTCACATGTACAGTGATTCTTTTAAAATCTGTTTTCTTAAAATTTTATTTAAAACGTTTATACTTCCTCACTCTGATACAGACTTAGAGGCAATCACCAATTGTAGGAAATGAAATCGTGTCTAAGTGATCCTAACAGACATCATTTTCTTTATCATAAGAAAATGAGATCCTTTTAGTAATCAAAACTATTTCCACAAAGCAAAAATATCAGAAGGCATCAGGTGAATCTTGTGAATTTTGGTGGAACAGCCCATCTTACCCAACCCTTTTTCTGCTATTGGTAAAGGAGAGAACTGGAGTGTACAGGATGAGTGATGGCCAGTGATTTTCTGGAGTTTGATTTTGACTAGAATCTTGTAGTTCTTGTTTAAGGGACCATAATATATATTTGGTGGTCTGTCTTTGAGTCTTGTTTTGGCATTGGCGTCATCTATGTTGATTTTATGAACCATAATCTAATTATATCATTAAATTTCAAAACTGATGGACCTTCATCAATTTGTATTCAGAATATTTCCTCTGTTATCAGTTTCTTAAGTTTTTGTTTTGAATAGTTTCTGTGGAGTGACAGTTTTAGTTTTCTCTTCTTGATCTTAGATCCTTTTCTCTTTCCATTTTCTGGCATATCTGTGTTTTCCATTTGTTGTTATCCTCATGGTTAGGTGCTGCTTAAGTGGTTGACAGGAATAATACATTATATTTTTGGTTCTTTAAAACATTCTCATACAATATATTGTCTCTGTGTGATAATTAGCCTCAGCTGTCAACAAGACAAAGCCTAGGGTCATCTGAGGAATTATCAATTGAGTGTGTGCTTAGATCAGAATGTCTGATTTCTGTCTGAAAATGATTAGGTTTATTGATTATTGATGTTGGAAGAAGACTCTTCCACTGAGTTGGCAATGTCTTTCAGCAAGTGGGCCTGGGTTGATTAAGGGAGTTAGCTGAGCACAAGACAGTGACAAAGCACAAGAGAAAATTAGGAAACAATGGTTCCAAATGTTTTGCCTCCAGTGATTAACTTGAGTTTCTGTCCTAATATTCCACAGTGGTGGACTCTGACTTAGGGGTAACAAACAAATCAACCTGTCCATTACCAGAGTTGCTTTAGGTTAGATAATTTAATCACAGGAACAAAGAAGAAAGTTGGAATAAAATGGTACCATAAAAGTGGTTTTGTTGCTGCAATGGACTTGGGAATATGGACTGGGGAAGAATTTTCAGGATAACAGGACTTTAGAAGGCAAAAGTCATAGAAAACTCTACACAGCTTAACTGACTGTCATTGTAGGACCTGAAAGACAGGAGTGTTGAGAGTAGTGGCAGGCAGTGGAGGTCAAGGTTATGGATTTTAGTGGACAAAAGGTTCTGTGGGTGACAAAGAAGTTGGATTGGCCCATCTACCCTGACAGACATGTGCCTTAGTTATTTCACATTAAAATCTGTGGATCCTGGAGCACAGTGTGCTTTTTTAAGTTGCTGACATGGTGATGCACTCCCTTTAGCAGTGAGTCATTCAGGCTAATCTGTGTTTCTCTAATTATTCTTTAGTGGTCAAGGAAGTATGCAAGTTCAACAGGACACTTGGTCTGAGACAATAATCCTGTATTCCCTGTATAGCTTGCAGTCTTCATGATATCCTGGCAACTACACTGTATTGATTCTGGAAATTTTTATTAGCTTCTATTTCAGATAAAGGTATAAAATGTCTCACTGCTCCCAGTAAATAATCATAGCTTTATCTTGTTGTGGCCTCTCCAGCCTAAGCCTGGCTTCATTACTTTTGGCTCTATTATGTGATGTTGGCCTGGTAAGTAAATGCAGATTCTTAAAATAGTTTATAAGAACATTTAATTAGAGATCATTTGTGTGATATTTTGGCCCCAAACCTTTCTGAATTTTTCCATGTCCCAAGAATAAAAGTACTAGGAAGTTTCAGATGGTTGTTCAGTGGCAAAAAAGAGACAGAGATTTTCAAGGATTTTAGCATCATTAAAATCCCTTGCTGTGTATTTAAAGTTTAGGAAGGTAACCTAAGACTCTATCCAGCTATGCCCTTAATTTATGGATGGAATATAGAATGTAATTCCTTGTCTCATGTTGGAGGGAAGCTACTTGGCCACTTGTTTCCCAGCTGCCCAGACCCCAAAAATGGCCACAGAGAAACTGTATTAATTAAATCACTAGCCGGGCGGTGGTGGCGCACGCCTTTAATCACAGCACTCAGGAGGCAGAGGCAGGCAGATCTCTGTGAGTTCAAGACCAGCCTGGTCTACAAGAGCTAGTCCCAGCACAGGAACCAAAAGCTATGGAGAAACCCTGTCTCGAAAATACAAAAAAAAAAAAAAAAAAGAAAGAAGGAAAGAAAAAAAATTAAATCACTGCTTGACCCATTAGTCCTAGCTTCTTATTGACTAACTCTTACATATTAATTTTACCCATTTCCATTAATCTGTGTATCACCACAAGTTTGTGGCCTACCAGCAAATTTCAGCACATTTATCTCCAGTGGGGATCCATGGCATCTCCTGATTCCATTCTTCTTTCTCCCCACATTCAGTCCAGTTCTTCCTGCCTGCCTAAGTTCTGCCCTATCAGCAGGCCAAGGCAGTTTCTTTATTCATTAATGGTAATCACAGCATTCAGAGGGCACTCCCACATCAGTCTCAGAAGCAGCATCATACAGAACCTGCAGCAATTTTAGTCAAAGCTTGGTAGGGTTCATCAAATCTCAGGATTACCTATGATTTACTGATTCTGGAAACAAGAAAGATGCAAAATGTAAAGGTCATGGATTCTTCTGTGGTCTGTTCATCTCAATTGTAGCCATGTATGATTGGAGATTCAGAGCCCTAGTGAAGAGACTGAGAGTTCATTGCATTAAGTGTTAAAGATAAAGCTGTGTTACATTTGAGACCACAGGATGTTGATATTTCAAGCACTGAGACATCTGTCATGGAGGCCTGCATATGAGGAATGGAAGTTGCAACGTTGTAAGATATATGAGATGTTGCAGGGGTTGTGTAATAGTTTGATCTTATTTTGATAATCAACTTTTTTGTAGTAAGAGATCAAACCTAGCCATTAGCTGAACAAAATATCATAGAGGTTTTGAGGACTGTGAACTTTTAAGAGACTGGAAGTAAACAGGTGGGGCTGGGAGAAGATCTTTCTCTCTTTAACAAGGAGGAGGTCGGAGTTACTGGTGGTGCTCTGCTCCTTCTCTGATCTCTCAGGTCCATACCCCCATATCTAATTCCTGATTTTTTATTGATAAAGATTAATTAGATTAAGGGGTAACTTAGGCCCACAGAGATAAGTTACAGAATAGATTATTAACTTTAAAAGTTAGTGTATACTGTAAACCAACTTGGACATTGAGTCTCATGGACTGAACAACTACTGAAGTCTTCCCTTGATCATAGACAAAAAGTTGAGAAGCAATGTACTTGATATTTCCAATTTTCATTGGTAGGCAGCTATTGTTAAACAACCTGGAACACAGCCTGTGAGACATTCTAATATGCCCACTTTCTTCTTAAATGGTGAGATTCATTCTACCAGTCTGGTTCTTGTAGAGAATTTTGAATAACGCAGCTGCATATTTTTATGCATCAGTCCATGAATGAAGATGTGCTGGCTAACAACCATGCTCATAAAATCATGCTTCCTGGCTCCATCATTCTCTGCATATTTAAATTTCCATATTGCTCAAAATTTCAGGAGTAAAATTGATAAAACGGAGTCGCTGTCATCTGGCCATCAGATGGGAGAAAGATCTTGTTTGAGATCAGGTTCTTGCTTTTCTCTCATGCTTGTTTCAAATTGCTGAAAACTAGGTAAAAATACCTTCAGTTCAATCAATCTCAGTGTGGAGTCACAGGACAAACATCTCCTGTTTTGACCTGAAAACTCTATTTGTTTGTTAAGATTCTGGGCTTTCTTCCACCTGTTCTACAGGGAATCACTTTACCTACCTAGCACAGTCCACTGTACAAGCGAGCTAGCCATGTTGTGTTCAGGAGGAAAAAGGAAAAGTTCTGTTGGAGTGCAAGATTATGACAATGTCTGATTTATAGACAGGGCAAGTGCTATTGAAATGCATATCTTGGGAGATCTAGAAAAGATCTTTGATTGGGGGGAAAAGGAATGGCCAAGAACCACCATGCTGTGTTTTTAAGCATAGTATAGCCCCGTGGGAGGTGTTCTTGTCACTCAGGCCTAAGTACCAATTGTGCCTTCCTGGTGTTCTGCCAGTCAGAAGTGGTACAGGGCTCTTCCAGGCATGTGTCTTCAGACTTGGCTTTGAAGAAGAGCTGGCACCAGCGGTTTCCTGTGTTGTGGTGCAGTAGCTGCTGCATGGAGATGATGAGGTGAGAGCTTTGTCCAGCTGATGAACCACAGCATGGTGAGCAAGGGAATGCTGTCTCCAGATGGGGAGGAGCAGAGTGTGACGTGTGGGAAACACTATTGTGTATCCCCCCTGGATCTGTATGGAAACCTGCTGTCATATTCTCTGTATTATGAATTTCTACATGGTCCCTCCTAACTCATGGAACTAGGGGCAGTCCTCTGAATAACTTTGCTCTGTAGCTACATCTGCTTAGAGAATTGGGAGCAGAAAGCTGTGTGTACAAACATCTTTATTGTCAACTTCAACATGCTTGATGCATTCATGGAAATAAGTACCCTAACATGGAGAGGCCTAGTTTCTCCAGCATCATCTTGATATTGAGCACTTTGCATTCAAACTTTACACATAATCTCCATTTAAATTTACATTTTTGGTGGTTATCAAAGACATCTCATGTGTTGGAAGGCACTCCACTATTATGTCATAATGTAGAAGAGCAGAATTGGTGATACAGAGGATTTACCAATGTTCAGAAAATAGTGAAGTCTCACAAAGTAGAGTTTAGTTAAGGGGGGACTGCTGCTAAATCACCCAGAAGCTAAGTATATGCTAATCAGGGTTGGTGGAGACTCTGAAACTTTGGTACTCATTGTTCAACAGAATTGTCCAGATATTTGTCTCCAAACCATTACAAAGAAGCCATCACTCATTTAAACAAGTCACTGGCCCATGCCGGTACCAAAGAACAGGCCTTTAACAAGATGCTCAAGAGGAATTACAGAGTCCTAACCAACCTTAAGGCTGGTGAGCCATAAAGTTCCTGTTTTCTTTTTTAAAAAGGCATAGTTAGGCCAGATAGGCAACATGATACCAGGTGACATATATTTGAATTGTAAAACACTTGCCTGATCAATCAAAGCTTTCATTTAGGCCCTCAGGCAGGAAGGATAGACATTCCTAGGAGACCTAGTAACAGTCTGAGACCTAAGCCTTGAGGGTTTCCCTAAAAAGCTGATTTATTGATAATAAAACATAATTCCTTCTCTAAAATCAGGGACATGCTTTGAAGCTGGTAATGCTCTGATGCCAAGCAAGCTCTTTGTGGGGGGGTTCTTCAGATCTTTGGAACCCAACACTTGAGAACCATAAGAAGCTATAGCTAACAGTCCCAAGGATACTCTACACTTCCTGAAGTTCTTTGAGATACCCTGTGTTCCCCTAGGTAGAATTGTTTGACCAACCTCATCATAAATTTGTCACATTGTTTGATAGTTTCTACTGACTTCTTTTAATTTCCCCATTTCCATTCATTTCCTCCATAGAAGTATACAAGATACAAGATGATTCTCTTCTTCTCTTTTATTTATTTATTTATTTATTTATTTATTTATTTATTTATTTATTATTTTTGTTTTGTTTTGCTTTTTAAGACATGGTTTCGGTGTAGGACTGACTTGACTCTCTTAGACTGTCCTGACTGTTCTAGAACTCACTCTGTACTCTGTACACTTGACTCAACCTCTCAGAGATTACTTGGCTTTGCCTCTTAAATCTTGGGATTAAAGGCATGTGCCTCCATTGCTTGGCAAGTTGTTGTTTTTCTTAGGAAGCATACAAAGCATAGGGTATATCTTCTCCAAGACCTCCCCACCCTAGCTTTTATCTTCTTTACATTTTACATTTCCTATCTTTCTCATCCCCTGTTACCTTCACCTCAGAACTCTGTTAGTGAAGAATGATCTGTTGTTTCAGGTCATTCTTGTACTTAAGAAATTATTCTTTTTTTTGTATTGTTTTTTGTTTTTTGAGACAGGGTTTCTCTGTGGTTTTTGGAGCCTGTCCTGGAATTAGGTCTTGTAGACCAGGCTGGTCTTGAACTCACAGAGATCAACCTGCCTCTGCATCCCAAGTACTGGGATTAAAGGCGTGTGCCACCACCACCCGGCGCTTAAGAAATTATTCTGAGAATCTCTTTGCTGTGAAACTTTCCCATCTGCTTAAATGTATAGCCTGACAAGTTGTCTCTTACTATTTTAATTGTTCAAAGACTTTTTTATAGAGTTTTGGGATCATTTATATACACTATCATATCATCAGCAAATAACCAAAGTTTGACTTCTTCCTTTCCAATTTAAATCCCCTTGTTCTCCTTTTGTTGTCTTATTGCTATTGCTAAGACTTCAAGAACTATGATGAAGTTTCCAATCTGCTTAAATGTATAGCCTGACAAGTTGTCTCTTACTATTTTAATTGTTAAAAAAAATTTTAAAACGTTTTGGGATCATTTATATACACTATCATATCATCAGCAAATAACCAAAATTTGACTTCTTCCTTTCCAATTTAAATCCCCTTGATCTCCTTTTGTTGTCTTATTGCTATTGCTAAGACTTCAAGAACTATGTTGAAGAGATATGGAGAGAGCAGACAGCCTTCTCATGCCTGATTTTAGTGGAATCACTTTGAGTTTCTCTCCATTTAATTTTATGTTAGCTGTTGGCTTGCTGCATAGTGCTTTTATTATATTTAGATATGATCCTTATATCCCTAATCTCTCCAAGACCTTTATCATGAAAGGGTGCTGAATTTTGTCAAATGCTTTTTCTGCATCGAATGAAATGATCATATGGTTTTTTCTTTCAGTTTATTTACATGATGGATTACATTGATAGACTTTTGAATGTTGAACCAGCCCTGCATCTCTGGGATGAAGCCTACTTGGTCATGATGGATGATTTTTTTTTTGTTGTTCTTAGATTCGGTTTGCCAGTTATTGAGAATTTTGCATCGATGTTCATGAGTGAGATTGGTCTGTAATTTTCTTTCTTGGTTGAGTCTTTGTTCGGTTTTGGTATCAGGTTAACTGTAGCTTCATAAAAGAGTTTGGCAGTGAGCCTTCTGTTTCTATTATGTGGAACACTTTGAGGAGTATAGGTATTAGTTCTTCTTGGAAGTTCTGGTAGAATTCTGCACTAAATCCATCCGTCCATGGACATTTTTTGGTTGGGAGGATTTTGATGACAGCTTCTATCTCCTTGTGGTTTATAGGTCAATTTAAATTGCTCAACTGGTCTTGACTTAATTTTACTAGTTGGTATCTATCTAAAAATTTCCATTTCTTTTACATTTTCCAATTTTTTGGAGTACATGTTTTTGTAGTATGACCTAATGATTCTCTGAATTTTCTCAGTGTCCATTGTTATGTCCCCTTTTTATTTATGATTTTGTTAATTTGGATGTTCTCTCTCTGTCTTTTGATTAGTTTGGATAAGGATTTGTCAATCTTGTTGATTTTGTCAAAGAACCAGCTCTTTGTTTAATTAATTTTTGTATAGTTTTCTATTTTTCTTTTGTTGATTTCAGCCCTCATTTTTTTATTTCTAGTCTTCTTCTCCTCCTGCATGAGTTTGCTTCTTATGTTTCTAGAGCTTTCAGGCATGCTGTTAGGTCACTGATGTGAGATTTCACCATATTCTTTATGTGGGCAGTTAGTGCTATGAAATTTCCTCTTAGCACTGCTTTCATAGTGTCCCATTGGTTTGGATATGCTGTGCCTTCATTTTCCTTGAATTCAGGAAATGTTTTAATTTCTTCCTTGATCCAGGGGTGGATCAGTAGTTGACTGTTCAGTTTCCATGCATTTGTCGGGTTTCAGGGAGTAGTATTGTTGTTGAATTCTAACTTTTCCCCGTGGCAATCTGATAAGATCCGGTAGATTACTCCAGTTCCTTTGTATCTGTGGGTGTTTGAATTATTACCCAGAATGTGATCAATTTTAGAGAAGGTTCCATGATGTGCTGAGAAAAAGGTATATTCTTTTTTGTTTGGGTGGAATGTTGTATAAATGTCTGTTAAGTCTATTTGATATATGACATATGTTAGTTCTCTTATTTCTCTGTTCAGTTTTTGTCTGGTTGATCTGTCCATTGTTGAGACAGGAGTGTTGAAATCTTCTACTAATAGTGTGTGGGGTTTGATGTGTGATTTAAGTTTTAGTAATGTTTCTTTTACCTATGTGGTTGCTCTTGCATTAAGATCATAGATATTCAGAATTGAGACTTCATCTTGATGAGTTGCTCCTGTTATGAGTATAAAATGTCCTTCACCATCTCTTCTGATGGACCTTAGCTTGAAATCAATTTTGTTAGATATTATGTTAGCCACTCTCACTTATTTCTTAGGTCTATTTGATTGGAAAACCTTTTCCCAACCCTTTATTCAAAGGTAGTATCTGTCTTTGAGGTTGAGGTATGCTTCTAAAAGAGCAGAATGCTGGATCCTGTTCTTTTTCCCATTCTTTTAGCCTGTGTCCTTTTATAGGTGGATTGAGACCATTGATATTAAGTGATATTAATGACTAGTGGTTGTTAGCTCCTGTTATCTTTTGGTAGTAGTGTTAGTATGTTTCTCTTGTTTGGGTTATGCTAGTGGGGGATTATCAGAAGTCTGTGTTATTGTGGGTATAGTTAGCATCCTTGGTTGAGGTTTTCCTTCTAGTACTTTTTGTAAGGCTGGGTTTGTGGATATATATTGTTTAAGTTTGATTTTGTCATTGAATACCTTGTTTTCTCCTTCAATGGTGAATTAAAGCTTTACTGAATATAGTAGTCTGGTCTTGTATCTATGGTCTCTTAGTTTCTGCAGCACATATATCCAGCACCTTCTGGCTTTCATGGTTTCCAATTAGAAGTCACATGTAACTCTGATAGATTTACCTTTATGTTACTTGAACTTTTTCCTTTGCAGCTCTTAATATTTGTTCTTTGTTCTGTATGTTTTGTGCTTTGATTATTATATGGTGAGTGGATATTTTTTTGATCCAGTCTATTTGGTGTTCTGTAAGCTTCTTGCACTTTCATAGTGATATCTTTCTTTAGGTTGTGAACATTTTCTTCTATAATTTTTTGAATATATTTTCTCTGTCTTTGACCTGGATTTCGTCTCACTCTTCTACTCCTATTATTCCCAGGTTTGATCTTTTTATGGTGTCCCAGATTTCCTGAACATTTTGTGTTAAGAATTTATTGGATTTAATGGGTTTTTTTGACCAATGAGTCTCTTTCCTCTATAGTATCTTCAGTGCCTGAGATTCTTTCTTCTATCTCTCATAGTCTATTGGTTATACTTGTGTCTGTGGTTCCTGTTTGTTTACCCTGATTTTCAATTTCCAGAATTTCCTCAATTTGTGCTGTTTTTTATTAGCTCTATTTCAATCTTCAAGTTTGAACTGCTTCTTTCACCTGTGTGATTGCTTTTTCTTGGTTTTCTTTGAGGGATTTATTAATTTCTTCCAGATTTCTGATTGTCTTCTCTTCCATTTCTTTAATGGAGTTTTTGTACTTCCCCTTTAAAGGTCTCCATCATTTTCATAAAGTTATATTTAAAGTCGTTTTCATCTATATCTTCTGGGTTAGTATGATCAAGTCTTCCTGTAAGGTGTCCACTGGGTTCTGTTGTTGCCATGATGCTTTTTAGGATGTTGGAGGATTTCTTGCATTGGCACTTTTCCATCTCTTTCTCTAATGTCCACCAAGTATTGGACCCCAGGATCGTGTAGGGAATGGCGGGTTGGGGGTGGAGTGGATTGTAGGCCAACAAACCAGCTCCCTGATAGCAGCTTGTTTCTATTTTTAATTCCTTAATAGTCAAGGAAGTTTGGAAGCTTAACAGGGAAATTGATCTGATACAATGAACTTGTAAATCCTGTATAGCTTACAATCTTCATGACATCCTGACAACTACAACTGTATTGATCCTGGAAATTGCCATTATTTTCTGTTTATGATAAAGATATACTAATTATGATTGCTCTCATAACCTCATCTTGTTCTGGTCCCTCCGGCCCAAACCTGGCTTTATTCCTTGTGGCCCTATTGGTTGATTTTGGCCTGGTAAGTAAGTACAAGAGCTTAGAAGACTTCATAAAAAGTTTGCTAGAGATCATTTCTGTGACACTTTTGCCCCCACTCTTTCTTAATCTTTCCATGTCCCAAGAAAGTGACTAAGGCAGAATTAAAAATTAATGGACTAATATCTTTGACAGAATATTATTTCTACTGGATGATTATTACTGCTGACTCCTTCAAGTCTACAGTGCAAAAGAAACACATAAAAAGAATGAAAAATCTATGTTTTGTTGAGGAAAAATGCACTAGGTTGTTTCGGATGACTGTCCAGTAGTGAAAACAAGAGGGATTTCCAAGGATTTTACACAACTAAATAGAAGGCTCTTGCATTACATTTAAATCTAAACAAGGTGCCCTGAAGTGTAAGGCTCTATCTAGCTAAGCTCTTAATTTATGGTAAGAATATGCAAAATAATTTCTTGTATCAAAAGCAACATCATACAGAACCTACAGTAAATTTAGTTCAAGCGTCGTTGGATACCCCATATGGTCTCTCCAACAGAATTCAGCAAGGGGTTCCCTGAAAAGGGACACTGAGGATGAGGAAAAATTATATTAAGAAAAATGAAGACATAAACATAAAGCAGATTAAGAGGACTGAAAGTCAATATGAAAGAGCCCCAAGTTTATTTTTTAGCCAGTATATATACTAAATGGAGTCAGATTTTTTATGAGTTAGTCTACTTTATTTATACGTGTTGGTATGTAGGTATCAGATCTCATGAAATGGATTAACAGATATTTAGGAGCTGTCACGTGGGTACTGGGAATGGAACCCAGGTCCTCTCAATGAGCAGTCAATACTGTTAACTGCTGAGCCATCTCTCCAGCCCAAATCTATTCTTCTTAGGAAATTTACTTGACATGAGACATAGCTTGTGCAAGACTTCCCTAACCTGTTTTTATCTTTTCTGCTTTTTACTTTTCCCATCCTTCACATTCCCTAGAATCTCTATCTTTTAACTCTGGATAGAAATGTACCAAAATCAGGGCCATCAACTGATTTAAGAGGCTAGTGAAAAGCATATAAAATGGAAGGAAAGCCTGACATCTCATGATCCTGTCACTGAAGATTGTCCTACTGTTTAAGGTCACTGGTTTACTTTAGAAATAATTCTGGGAAGTCTTTGCTGTGTAAGTCTCCCAACTGTCTAGGTGGGTAGACTTGTAGTCTTCTATCCTTATTTAAATTGTTATGACTGTGGAGCCTGAACCTAATAGACATAAGGATAACATTGTATATGGAATACAAAATCTCTTCTAGCCTGGGTCCCCATTGAGCCTTAGAGATGGAAGCACCATATTATTAAATGAAATTTTTTTCTTTATTAATCTCTGAAACATGTGGAGTGATTTCTCCCTGGGAAGTCATATTAATTTTGAAAGAGTTGTACTTCTAGTCTTTTAGAATTTTTTTGAGTCTATCTTATCCAACAGAGTGGATTTGGTTCTAGTCTTCTTCTTTCCTGCACAATGACCTTCAAAATCTTAAATTAAATGATTCTACTACCTTAGAGTTTCAAAGTTATACATTTGAGTCATGAAATTGAATATCCATTGCAGGAAAAGGAAAAGCATTTGCATGTGGAGAGTGGTTTCTACCTCCATACCAGAATAGAAACAATAGTTTTGAGAGTACACTGCCGAGGGAAACAGGGCTGCTGGAGTCACAATTATGAAAGAAGACATGATTGTATTTGGGGAGCAATTTCATTACATTTCAGCATACATTAATTGATTTCTCTTTAATGAAGACAGACCAGACTGGTAGGTGCACTATTTTGGAAGGTCAACTTGCACCAAAGGATTTTGAATTTTCAATTAGGCATCTTTGCTAGGCCAATACATTGAGTCATGCTTGATAGAGTTATGTCATCTGAGAGATTTGAGAAAATGGTTATTGAGTGCAACTCTTAGTGTCATGGTTCAAATCTCAGCTGCCAACAAGTACATATGGACAAAACTAATCTATCTCTTATTAATAATTTTCCCTCTACTAGAGAAGCTTCTATTCTTTCAAAGTCAACATAGCTAAGCTTGTTTTCTTAAAAATACATTACTTTTATCATTTTAAAGTGACCTCTTAGTGGTATTGTTTTTAATATTTCCTTTAAGTGGATTATTACTTTTATTGCCATTTGTTTGTCTTCTCCAATGTGTTTATGTCATTAATAGATTCATTCCATTTCTCTCAAGTGAAGCTGATTATCTATTTCTGCATAGAGTAATATCTCTTGTAGCTTAAGCTTTCCTAATGCCAAGTAATTGAGAATTACTTTGAACTCTTTATCCCACCTCTGCTTCCCAGCACTGGGTAGACAATCCTGCAACTACATCAAGATTGGGTCTTGACAGCTCAGTAATAATGATAAAATGAACCAGTTACTGAGTGTCCATTAGTCTCTCTGGCTGTTTTTTTGGGCATAGAAATGATGTGGGAGCCGGGCGGTGGTGGCGCACGCCTTTAATCCCAGCACTTGGGAGGCAGAGGCAGGCGGATCTCTGTGAGTTCGAGACCAGCCTGGTCTACAAGAGCTAGTTCCAGGACAGGCTCCAAAACCACAGAGAAACCCTGTCTCGAAAACCCAAAAAATAAAAAATAAAAAATAAAAAAAATAAAAAGAAATGATGTGGGAGCTGTGCAGGAATTGAGTTCACTGACTAACTTTGAATTTGTTTTAGTGACATTGCAGAAAGGGAGGGGCAGAAAAAG
The DNA here is from genome assembly GCF_950005125.1 of Chionomys nivalis. Lineage (NCBI taxonomy): Eukaryota > Metazoa > Chordata > Mammalia > Rodentia > Cricetidae > Chionomys > Chionomys nivalis. Next base: position 33,743,402 of record NC_080111.1, on the reverse strand, counting down.
AGGAGAAATTTCCTGCTTCAATATTAGTTACAATAAGCAATGTAGAGTCATTCAATTAACATTTGAGAATCCATAAATTTCCTGTGTACCATTTCTTTCAGTCCACTAAACAGCACATTCAGTAACCTGGATAAAGGACTGATTTTGTCATGAAATCCATCTTTATACAAAACTGACTTTGTCATGAATTTAAATTCCAGTAGTTACACTAGTTCAACCAATATAGAAAATCTGTAAAATGGTGTGACCTAACAGGACTGCTAATTTCATGGTTTAACCTATATAGCCTCGCAAAGGATGTAAGTAATCCTTGATTTGCTCTCATACAAACCCCCTAGTCTCTGGAACACATGGCCATGGACTGTGTTTCAATTATTCAAAATGATTCTTTGAGATGATGACTCCATGTCCATAATCTCTTTTCTGTCTATGAGCTGTATCATGGACTCCTCATTGTTTTCTAATTCATGGCTTGTTTTTCTTAACATCAGTAACACAGTGACAGCAGTTACTGTTTGCATGTGACCTGTTTTTGGGTGCAGAACTTCTCAGCTATGAAGAAAAGGGTTGGCTCATTTGGATGATCAATCTGCATTGAAATTTGTACACAAAGAGCTGTGTTCCTTGGAGGTGAAGAAACATGAAGTGCTCTAGGAATAGTAGAGGAATTATTATTAAAATTTCTATTTCTCAGATTAGGGTCTACTATACCCCTAGGGTGGAAAGGCAAAGCTGGGAAGGCTTCTTTTGTCCGTTATGTAAATTCTGCTAACCCAGTAGTGGGAGAAGCTTCCCTTTGGAGTCTCACCTGGGCAGTATTATCTATTATGGGACTGTGGAAAGACTTACTGTTTGGATGTAACTTACAGATTGTTTAAAAGGTTCTCTTCTTAACTCTTCATTAAGGAACTGTGAGGGAGACCAGAAGTCTTGCCCATAGTTGACATGTGATGGCCATCCTGTATATGTGCTAAATTTATTTATTGATGACTAAATCTGTTTTGGGCAATGACTTCACAGGATAAAGTCAGGTGGGATTCCAAACAAAGATAGAGAAAGTAAGCAGAGTCAAAGAGATGCCACATATTTGCTGAAGGTGATAAACCTCAAAACACTACATGTAAGCCACAACTGCATGGTGATACATACATGAATAGAAATGGTTGAGTTTAACATGTAAGAACTAACTAGGAATATACCTGAGGCATTGGACAAACACTGTTGTAATTATATAGTTTGTATCTGACTATTTATACTTCTCTTCAACTGCATGGAATATGTAATTCAGTGATGTGTGTTGGGGGGGATGTAAATGTGCATTCTCTATCCTGGAAAATTTAAACACCTTAGATCTTATTGTAGCAGAAATTACAGATAGCTATTAAAAATCTGACCTGAGTCCTTGGAAAGAAGATTTCTTAGTCATTTAGCCTTGACTCTAGTGCTATAAATATTTTAATGTCTATTTATATCTCATTGAATTTTGGAAATAGGAAAAACTCATAAAAGCAGAAAGCCCTATTCATGAAAACAATTTTTAGTGACTTTAGCCATCAAAGTTGTCTTCAGCTTGAAGAAAAATTATTTTTCATCATAGCCTTGAAGGAAGTAAATTATGCAACATGTTCCCTCAAGATTGATGCTGGAAATCATTGCATTTTGTTTTCTATTTTGAAACATTTGAGGTAGGTACTAAAGTGTTGTATATTGTGGCAACTCCACTTACTAAAATTTATTTTGTAGTCATTTTATTCCTTCTATGGCTTTTGTTCAGCTTCTATTGTGCCTTTACCTAGTAATAGGTATTTTTCTGATGTAATATATTTAGAATGTCCTTCCTATCTTTGAAGTTTAATTTAGATGTAGACAAGAAGACAGTGTCTAATCCCCTCTGACTGGAAGTACACACAGTCGTGGGTGCTGGGTATCAATGTTGATCCCTGTGGATGAGTCACCAATGTTCTAAGTGCTGAGTCTCATCAACATGTCAGTACCAGTGCAGTATGAATGGCTGATCTAAGTTCTTTACCACAGCCTTGATGACCTGGAAGAAATAAATGAGGGGTAGCATGGGGAACTAACTTAGGCTTTCTTTTTTTTCTGTTTGACATTTTTTATTTAATTTTTTTGTTTTCTCTATTCAAAAATTTCCCCCTCCCCCTTCCCCCTACTTCCTGACCTATCCTCCTCTCTCCCCCTCCAGTCCCAGGATACCTTGCCCTGTTGGAAGGTCAAGGCTCTCCCCCTCCATCCAGGCCCAGGAAGGCAAGCATCCAAACAGACCAGAATCCCAAAAAGCCAGTACATCCAGCAGGAACACATCCCAGTGCCATTATCAGTGGCTTCTCTGCCAGCCACTACCATCAGCCACACCCAGAGAGTCCGGCCAGACCACAGGCCCATTCAGTCCTAGGCCAGCTGGATTTGGTGAGCTCCCATTAGATCAGGAACATTATCTCAGTCAGTGAACCAACCCCTCTCTGCCCTGACCTTTTTGCTCATCCTCTGCTTCCCTCTGTCTCTCAACTGGACCCTGGGAGCTCACTCCAGAGCTCTGATGTGGGTCCTGTCTCCATCTCCATCCATCCCCAGATGAAGGAAACATGGCAACACACGAGATACCCATCAGTGTCACCATGGGAAAAGGCAGGAGATGGTACGGAGTAAGGGGAGCACTTGTCCATTGCTGGAGGGAGTTTGGGCAAGTCCAGCCACTTTTGAAATTAGTGTGGCAGTTTCTCAGGGGATCGGGGGTTGGCCTGCCTCAGGGTCCAGCAATACCACTCTTGGGAGTATACCCAGGAGATGCCCAGTCATATTACAGAGGCATTTGTTCAACAATTATTGTAGTGGCATTGTTTGTGATGGCCAGAACCTGGAAAAAACCTAGATGTCCTTTAATGGAAGGATGGATAAAACAGGTGTGGAATATATCCACATTAGAGAACTACTCAGTGGAAAAAAAAAAAAACCAAAACAATGACATCTTGAATTTTGCATGCAAATGTATGGACATAGAAAACATTCCTGAGTGAGATAACCCAGACCCAAAAAGATGAATATGGTATGTACTCACTCATTAGTAGACTCTTCCCATAAACAAAGGACATTAATCCTATAGTTTGCAAGCCTAGAGAAGCCAAATAACAAGGTAAACCCAAAGAAAACCATAAATAATTCCTCCTGGAAATTGTAAGAAAACAAGATTTCCTGGCAAAAGGTGGGAGCATGGGAATGGGGGTCTGGGATGGGGAAAGGGAGAGAGAGAAGGGAGAAAGAAAAGACTGAATAGAGCTTGGGGGAGTGGGGAGGTAGAGATGGAGGAAGGGTGGATATAGGATCAGGGAACAAGATATCTATATTAAGGGAGCCATGTTAGGGTTGACAAGATACTTGGCTCTTGAAGAGATCCCAGGTTTCCATGGGGATGTCCCCAGTTAGGTCCTTGGGCAGAAGTGCAGAGGGTGCCTGAACTGGCCTTGCCCCACTATCACACAGTTTATCTCGAATATCACCATAGAACCTTCATCCGGTGATGGATGGAGATAGAGACAGAGACCCTCATCAGAAAATGGACTGAGCTCCCAAGGTCCAATTGAAGAGCAGAGGAGAGAGAAAATGAGCAAGGAAGTCTAGACCACGAGGGGTTAGTCCACCCACTGAGACAATGTGCCTGTTCTAATAGGAGCTTACTAAATCCAGCTGGACCAGGACTGAATGAACATGTGATCAAACTGGACTGTCTGAATGTGGCTAACACTGGGGGCTGACTGAGAAGCCATTGATAAAGTCACTGGGACTTATTTCTACTGCATGAACTGGCAATTTAAGACCCTAGTCTATTTGGATGCAAAGCTTCCTAGTCCTGGATATAGTGGGGAGGGCCTTGGACATGCCACAGGGCAGGGTTCTCTGCCCTCTCTTAAGGAGAGAGGGGGAGAGAGGTGGATGAGTGGGGGAGCAGGAGGGGAATGGGAGGAGGGGAGGAAGTGTAAATTTTTTTTTACTTCTTTTTATTGAAAAAAAGTACTTCCGCCTCCTCCCAGCCTCCCATTTCCCTCTCCCTCCTTCCACTCTTCTCCCCCTCCCCCAACTCCTCTCCCCCTCCCTTTCCAGTCCAAAGAGCAGTCAGGGTTCCCTGCCCTGTGGAAAGTCCAAGGTCCTGCCCCCTCCATCCAGGTCTAGGAAGGTGAGCATCCAAACTGGCTAGACTCCCACAAAGCCAGAACATGAAGTAGGATCAAAACCCAGTGCCATTGTCCTTGGCTTCTCATCAGCCCTCATTGTCTGCCATGTTCACAGAGTCCAGTTTTATCCCATGCTTTTTCAGTCACAGTCCAGCTGTCCTTGGTGAGCTCCCAATAAATCAGCCCCACTGTCTCAGTGGGTGGTTGCACCCCCCGTGGTCCTGACTTCCTTTCTCATGTTCTTCCTCCTTCAGCTCCTCATTGGGACCTTGGGAGCTCAGTCCGGTGCTACAATGTGGGTCTCTGTCTCTATCTCCATCCGTTGCCAGATGAAGGTTCTATGGTGATATGCAAGATATTCATCAGTATGGCTATAGGATAGGGTCATTTCAGGTTCCCTATCCTCAGCTGCCCAAGGAACTAACTGGGGACATCGCCCTGGGCACCTGGGAGCCCCTCTAGGTTCAAGTCTCTTGCCAATCCTAAGATGGCTCCCTTAATTAAGATATGTGCTTCCCTGCTCCCCTATCCAACCTTCCTTTATCTCAATCATCCCATTTCCCCAAGTTCCCCCCATCCTCTCCTCACTTTTCTCTCCCCATCTCCCCTTACTCTCCCCCAAGCTCCCAATTTTTACCCGTCAAAATTGCCTACTTTCCATATCCAGGATGATAACTATATGTTTTTCTTTAGGTTCACCTTCTTATTTATCTTCTTTCTGATCACAAATTATAGACTCAATGACCCTTATTTATGGCTACAAACCAATTATGAGTGAGCACATCCCATGTTTATCTTTCTGGGTCTGGGTTATCTCACTCAGGATAGTGTTTTCTATTTCCATCTACTTGCATGCAAAATTTGAGAAGTCATTCTTTTTACCGCTGAGTAGTACTCTAATGTATACATATATTCTACACTTTCTTCATCCATTCTTCCATTGAAGGACATCTAGGTTGTTTTCAGGTTCGGACTATAACAAATAATGCTGTTATGAACATAGTTGAACAAATGTTTTTGTCATATGATAGGGAATCTCTTGGTTATATTCACAAGAGTGGTATTGCTGGGTTCAGGTGTAGGTTGATCCCGAATTTCCTGAGAAACCACCACACTGATTTCCAAAGTGGTTGCACAAATTTGCATTCCCACCAGCAATGGATGAGGGTACCGCTTCCTCCACAACCTCTCCAGCAAAGGCTATCATTGGTATTTTTGATTTTAGCCATTCTGACAGGTGTAAGATGGTATATCTAAGTTGTTTTGAGTGGCATTTCCCTGATCGCTAAGGAGGTTGAACATGACCTTATGTGTCTTTTGGACATTTGAACTGCTTCTGTTGAGAATTCTCTGCTCAGTTCAGTGCCCCATTTTTTAATTGGGTTAATTAGCATTTTAAAGTCTAGTTTCTTGAGTTCTTTATATATTTTGGAGATCAGACCTTTGTATGTTGCGGGGTTGGTGAAGATCTTCTCCCAGTCAGCAGATTGCCTTTTTGTTTTAGTGACAGTGTCCTTTGCTTTACAGAAGCTTCTCAATTTCAGTAGGTCCCATTTATTCAATGTTGCCCTTAATGTCTGTGTTGCTGGGGTTATACATAGGAAGCAATCACCTGTGCCCATATGTTGTAGGGTATTTCCCACTTTTTCTTCTATCAGGTTCAGTGTGTTCAGACTGATATTGAGGTCTTTGATCCACTTGGACTTGAGTTTTGTGCATGGTGGTAGATATGGGTCTATTTTCATTCTTCTACAGGTTGACAACCAGTTGTGCCAGCACCATTTGTTGAAGATGTTTTCTTTCTTCTATTGTATACTTTTAGCTCCTTTATCCAAAATGAGGTGTTCATAGGTTTGTGGGTTAAAATCTGAGTCTTCTGTAGGTTTCCATTGGTCACTTCTCTGTTTTTATGCCAATACCACTCTGTTTTCATTACTGTAGCTCTGTAATAGAGTTTGAAGTCAGGGATGGTAATTCCTCCAGATGTTTCTTTAATGTATAAGATTGTTTGGGCTATCCTGGGTTTTTTGTTTTGTTTTGTTTTTCCATATAAAGTTGATTATTGTCCTCTCAAGATCTGTGAAGAATTTTGATGGGACCTTGATGGGGATTGCATTGAATCTATAAATTGCATTTGGTAGAATTGCCATTATTACTATGTTGATCCTCCCAATCTAAAAGCAAGGGAGATCCTTCGATTTTCTGGTGTCTTCTTCAATTTCTTTCTTCAATGCCTTAAAGTTCTTGTCAAATAGATCTTTCACTTCCTTGGTTAGAGTTACCCCAAGATATTTTATGCTGTTTGTGGCTATCGTGAAAGGTGATGCTTCTCTGATTTCCCTCTCTGCTTCCATATCCTTTGTGTATAGGAGCGGGACTGACTTTTTGGTGTTGATATTGTATCCTGCCACATTACTAAAGGTGTTTATCAGCTATAGGAGTTCTTTGGTGGAGTTTTTGGGGTCGCTTATGTACACTATCATATCATCTGCAAATAATGGAAGTTTAACTTCTTCCTTTCCAATTCGAATCCTCTTTATCCCCTTATGTTGTCTTATTGCTATTGCTAAAACTTCAAGCACTATATTGAAAAGGAATGGAGAGAGTGGACAGCCTTGTCGTGTTTCTGATTTTAGTGGGATGGCTTTGAGTTTCTCTCCGTTTAATTTGATGTTAGCTGTCGGCTTGCTGTAAATAGCTTTTATTATATTTAGGTATGACCCTTGTATCACTAATCTCTTCAAGACCTTTATCATAAAGGGGTGTTGAATTTTTTTCAAATGCTTTTTCAGCATCTAATGAAATGATCATATGGTTTTTTTTCTTTCAGTTTATTTATATGATGGATTACATTGATAGATTTTCATATGTTGAACCAGCCCTGCATCTCTGGGATGAAGCCTACTTGATCATAATGGATAATTTTTCTAATGTGTTATTGGATTCAGTTTTCCAGTATTTTGTTGAGGATTTTGCGTCAATGTTCATGAGTGAGATTGGCCTGTAATTCTCTTTCTTGGTTGAGTCTTTGTGTGGTTTTGTTATCAGGGTAACTGTAGCTTCATAAAAGGAATCTGGCAATGACTCTTCTGTTTCTATATTGTGAAATATATTAAGGAGAATAGGTATTAGCTCTTCTTGGAAGTTGTGGTAGAATTCTGCATTGAAACCATCTGGTCCTGGGCTTTTTTTGGTAGGGAGGTTTTTGATAACAGCTTCTAATTCTTCGCAACTAACAGGTATATTTAGATTGTTCACCTGGTCCTGATTTAACTTTGGTACATGGTATTTATCTAAAAAAGTGTCCATTTCTTTTACATTTTCCATTTTTGTGGCATACAGGCTTTTGTAGTAAGATCTAATGATACTCTGAATTTCCTCTGTGTCTGTGGTTATGTCCCCTTTTTCATTTCTGCCATTTGCATATTCTCTCTCTGCCATTTGATTAGTTGGGATAGGGGTTTATCAATCTTGTTGATTTTCTCAAAGAACTAGCTTTTTCTTTCATTGATTCTTTGGATTGTTTTCTTTGTTTCTATTTTGTTGATTTCAGCCCTCAGTTTGATTATTTCCAGTCTTCTACTCCTCCTAGGTGAGTCTGCCTCTTTTTTTTCTAGAGCTTTCAGGTGGGCTGTTAAGTCATCAATGTGAGCTTTCTCTGTTTTCTTTAAGTGGGCACTTAGTGCTATGAACTTTCCTCTTAGGACTGCTTTCATAGTGTCCCATAGGTTTGAGTATGTTGTATTTTTTTATTTTCATTGAACTCAAGGAAGACTTTAATTTCTTTCTATATTTCTTCCTTGATCCAGGTGTGGTTCAGTAGTTGACTGTTCAGTTTCCATGAGTTTGTAGGCTTTCTGGGGGTAGCATTGTTGTTGAATTCTAACTTTAATCCATGGTGATCTAATAAGACACAGGTGGTTACTATTTTTTTTTTGTAACTGTGGAAGTTTGCTTTGTTACCGAGTATGTGGTCAATTTTCGAGGAGTTTCCATGAGCTGCAGAGAAGAAGGTATATTCTTTCCTATTTGGGTGGAATGTTCTATAGATGCCTGTTAAGTCCATTTGATTCATTACCTCCATTAATTCTCTTATTTCTCTGTTAGGTTTCTGTCTGTTTGACCTGTCCATTGGTGAGAGAGGAGTGTTGAAGTCTCCTACTATTAGTGTGTGCAGTTTGATGGCTGCCTTCAGTTTTAGTAATGTTTCTTTTATGTACATGGGTGCTTTTATATTAGAGGCATAGATATTTAGGATTGAGACTTCATCCTGATGAACTGTTCCTGTTATGAGTATAAAATGACCCTCTCCATCTCTTCTGATATATTTAAGTTTGAGGTCAACTTTGTTAGAAAGTAGTATGGCCACACCTGCTTGTTTCTTAGGTCCATTTGCTTGATAAGCCTTATCCCAACCCTTTATTCTGAGTAGGTGCTTTTCTTTGTGGTTGAGGTGTGTTTCTTGTAAACAGCAGAATGTTGGATCCTGTTTTCTTATCCAATCTCATAGCCTGTACCTTTTTATAGGTGAGTTGATTCCATTGACATTAAGTGATATTAATGACCAGTGGTTGTTAACTCCGGTCACTTTTTTAGTAGTGGATTTTGTGTGTTTCCCTTTGAGTTGTGCTGGTGAAGGTTCTCTAGATGTCTGAGTTATTGTGGTCATTGTTGGACTCCTTGGTTTGTGATTTTACTTCTATTGCTTTCTGTAAGGCTGGATTTGTGGCTATGCATTGTTTAAATTTGTTTTCATCCTGGAAAATTTTGTTTTCTCCATTTATAGTGAATGAAAGCTTGGCTGGGTATAGTAGTCTGGGCTTGCATCCATGGTCTCTTAGTTTCTGCAGTACATCTATCCAGGACCTTCTGGCTTTCATGTTTTCCATAGAGAAGTCAGGTGTAAATCTGATAGGTTTATCTTTATAAGTAACTTGGCCTTTACCCTTTGCAGCTCTTTTAATTAATTAATTAATTAATTAATGTATTTATTTATTATGTATACAATATTCTGTCTGTGTGTGTGCCTGAAGGCCAGAAGAGGGCACCAGTCCCCATCACAGATGGTTGTGGGCCACCATGTGGTTGCTGGGAATTGAACTCAGGATCTTTGGAAGAGCAGGCAATGCTCTTAACCTCTGAGCCATCTCTCCAGCCCCTCCTTTGCAGCTCTTAATATTCTTTCTTTATTCTGTATGCTTTTTGTTTTGATTATTATATGGCGAGGGGATTCTTTTTTTTTTTTTTTTTTGATCCAGCCTTTTCGGTGTTCTGTATGCTTCTTGAATCTTCATACGTATATCGTACTTTAGGTTGGGAAAGTTTTCTTCTATAATTTTATTAAATATATTTTCTGGACCATTGAACTGCACTTCTTCTTTTTCTTCTGTTCCTATTATTCTTAGGTTTGTGATGAGAGTTTGTTGGTCTTGTGTTTTCTTTGATCAGTGCGTTTATTTTCTCTATGGTATCTTCAGAATCAGAGATTCTTTCTTCTATCTCTCGTATTCTGTTGGTTATGCTTGTTTCTGTAGTCTAATTCATTTACCTAGATTTTCCATGTCTAGTTGGCCCTCTGTTTGTGTTTTCTTCCTTGCCTCCATTTCAGTTTTCAAGTCTTGAACTGTTTCCATTATCTGTTTGATTGTTTTTCCTTGGTTTCCTAGGGTATCATTCACTGATTTATTCAATTCGTCAAACTTTCTGTTATACTTCTCATCCATTTCTATAAGGGCATTTTTTACATGCTGTTTAAGGGTGGCAATCACTTTCGTAAAGTAAATTTTTTATACTTCTTCTTGATTAAGGTGTTCATGTCCTCCTGTTGTGAGGTTGCTGGGTTCTGGTGGTTTCATGTTGTTTTTCAGATTGTTGGGTGAATTCTTTCATTGGCGCCTGCCCATCTCTTCCTCTGAATGCTCTCCTATAAATCTTCTTTTACAGGATCAGATCTCCTTGCCTACTGATGTACCTTCCCAGTGATGGCACTCCCCAGTGATGGCTCTCCTGGTGCCCAGATCAGATCTCCGTGCTGGTTTGGTAGCTTGTAAACAAAGCGCCTACCTTGCTTGCTGCAGGCAGGCTATTGAGACAGAGAAATTCCCGCCTGCCCAGTTGCCCAAAGGATTTGGCCCCAGTGCTCTGACAGGCTGAGCTGGGTGATGTTATGTGCCCAAAGAGGGAAGAGAGGCAGAAGTGGGGAGGGTTCTGGATGCAAGCTGGGTGGGATAGGAAGAGAGAGGCAGTATGCAGGAAGTATAGGCCCTGCAGGAAGACCAGGAAATATAGGGGTAGATGAGGAACGTCTGAGTTCCATGTCCCAGGCTGCTGCTGCGGGTCAGAAACGCACTCACCCCAGAGATGGCTCTCCTGGAGCCGAGATCAGATCTCCTTGCTGGTTAGGTAGCTCCTAAACAAAGCACCTATCTTGCTTGCTGCAGGCAGGCTATTGAGACAAAGAGACTCCTGCTCTCCCGGTTGCCCAAAGGATTTGGACCCAGTGCCCAGACAGGCTGAGCTGGGTGATGTTATGTGCCCGAAGAGGGAAGGGGAAGTGTAAATTTTTTTTTTGAAAAGGAAAATTCTCAATTTATTAGCAAATTTTTAGACTCTTTTAAGATCCTGTTCCATCAATTTCTTAAAAAGTCAAATCTTATTAATTGCATGCTTTTCAGTTCAGGCAGGCATATCACGCTAATGGTTTCCAGATGGAAGGCTTGAGTCATCATTTTCTAAGTATTTGATCCTGAGATCTCCAATAGAGAAAAATAAAACTCCACATGTTTGGAGGAATGGACTGAAATTCATTCTGTGCGAGTCTACTGTGACCTGGGAAAGTTCACTTGGCCATGTGCACAATAAAGTGAAGTTAGGTTGGACAAGAAGGCTGCTAGAAGTATCTTCTTCACTTTGACTTAGCATGCCACTCTGCCACCGCCATTCCAATTCCTATTTTTATTTGCACACTTGCTGTGGGGACACTCATGCTCTCAGTATGTCTTTTTCTTTTTTTATTGTTTATTTATTTATTAAAGATTTCTTTTTTTTTTGTTTTTTTTTCGAGACAGGGTTTCTCTGTGGCTTTGGAGCCTGTCCTGGAACTAGCTCTGTAGACCAGGCTGGTCTTGAACTCACAGAGATCCGCCTGCCTCTGCCTCCCGAGTGCTGGGATTAAAGGCGTTCGCCACCGTCGCCCGGCTTTATTAAAGATTTCTGCCTTCTCCCCGCCACCACCTCCCATTTCCCTCCCTCTCCCCCATCAAGTCCCCCTCCCTCATCATCCCTAAGAGTAATCTGGGTTCCCTGCCCTGTGGGAAGTCCAAGGACCACCCAGCTCCATCCAGGTCTAGTAAGGTGAGCATCCAAACTGCCTAGGCTCCCACAAAGCCAGTACGTGCAGTAGGATCAAAAACCCATTGCCATTGTTCTTTAGTTCTCAGTAGTCCTCATTGTCCATTATGTTCAGCAAGTCCGGTTTTGTCCCATGCTTTTTCAGACCCAGGCCAGCTGGGGAAGTGTAAATTTTTGAATGGAAAAAATAAAAAAGAAGGTGTGGAACATGTACACATTTGAGTGCTGTTCAGCGGTAAAAAACGTGAATGAAAAGCGTGAATGAAAATGGAGGACACTGTCCTGAGTGAGAAAACCCAGACCCAGGGAGATGAATATGGTAGGTACTCACTCATTGGTGGACTCTAGCCATAAACAGAGGACATTGCGCCTATAGTTCAGGAGCCTGGAGAGGGCAGATAATGAGGTGAACCCAAAGACAGATATAGATCCTCCTGGAAATTGAACCTGGAAATTGGAAGCAGGTAAGATTATCAGGCAGGGTTGGGAGCATAGGGAGGGAGATGGGGTATGGAGAGGGGGAGAGGAGGAGAGAGAGGGGAGAACAGGAAGATTGGGGAGAGCTTGGGGGAGTGGGAGAATGGAGATGGAGGAGGGGCAGACATGGGAGCAGGGAAGAAGATATTTTGATTAGGGGAGCAATTATGGGGTTGGCAGGAGACTTAGCTCTGGGGAGGATTCCAGGTGTCCTTGGGGATGTCCCCAGCTGGGTCCTTGGGCAGCAGAGGAGAGGGTGCCTGGAATGGCTTTCTTCTTAAAGAATTTCAGAGCCCAAGTCTCCCCCAAATGAGGGAAAAGTACAAAAAGTAATCAGGATACAAACTGACAGTAAAAGTCTTTGAAAGGAAATTAACTATTTAATCAAAGCAATTGGCCACAATTGGAGCCTAGAAGCTCACATACCAAGTGTAACCATGCTGGAATTCATTCCTCTCAAAAAGAGAGAATCATAACTTGTAGGCATGAAGACTGCCTTGTATGAATGGTATCATATTCTTTTTCCCAGGTGCCTGAAAAACATTCAGTTAGGAGCTCTAAGCACTGATGACTCAAGATGATATCCAGGTTGTGAGGACTTCCAGAGACATAAATCTGAAGTCACTATAAGGTTAAGGTGATCAGGCATCCACAAAGAGCTGTGGAATTTGAGTGGACTGATAGGAATGGAGGTTTGTGAAAGCCCGAGGATCAAATGCCAGAGAGTAGTGTTTATGATGCACCTGAAGACAAGCTGGCATCTCTTCCTCCACTCAGCTGTGCTGGGTCTTCCTCCTCTAGTTCTTCCACCCTTTACTGCTTTGGCACCTCATGTAGTGGTCAGTGACAGTACCCTGCAGCCCCCACTTTGAGGGCCCCACTGGGAATTAAAAACTCCTCAATCTCCACCATGTCAATCCCTGGTACCTGCCTGCCTGGAAGGAATAAGGATATTCTAGGAGACATTTATATATCTCCCTTTGGCCAACAAATAGCAAAATAGTAGACACCATGAAGTTCTAACTTCCCTGGGAGTTTCACTGTGGGAAAATACTGACTTCTCCAGATGAGAATGTCTCTCTGACATTTGCTCCCATTCACTATTTATCTGACCACCTTGCAGAAGTGGAGCATGGATGAGGGTTTCAGAGATGGGAGGACTTTCATTTTTTGGTTTAGTTATAGACGTTAATTGTGTTTATCTCTTGCCAGGTATCTTCACCTTTTAGGGCTGCAAGGATGCATTAATTTTCTTAGTGTCATCACTGTTGCAAATAAGTCAAACTGAAACAAATGTCATGTTTATAATTTTTCATTAATAATTCACTCATTTGTATTTCTATTGTTTCGATTTGTTTTAAAGAATAGTCTCACCATGAATCTGTGGCTGGCTTGGAACTCACTATATAGACTTTCATTTTCTACAATATCAAAGAGATTTGCCCACCTTGTTTCCAGTGTACCAGAATTGTAGGTGGATGCATTACAGACAACCAATTTGTAATTTTTTAAAAGTTTTCATGACAGGGATTATTTTTTAGCCTTGGATGTTCTGGAACTAGCTTTCTAGACCAGACTGGCCTTGGATTTACAGAGATCTATCTGTCTATGCTGCCCAAGTGTTAGGATCAAAGATATGCACCACCAACATCCAGTGTAAGTTTGTTCTTTTAATTGACTTAATAAAGACAAGTTGCTAAGCCTGCTGGTTATGGTATCCAGAAAACAGGATGTGTCCTACCTTCAGTAACAGAAGAAGACTCCCATCAAATGCTTCCCTCTTGCCATAAAGTCCCTTGACTTTCAAGTCTGAGTAATATTGGTTTTCTTTATCTTTGAATGTGCTACAATTCATCAAGAAACTAGGGCAGTGTGATGTCCTTATTCTACAGATGGTGAAATGCAAGCACGCAGGGATAAGTGATATTGGATATACTTAAGTATAACCAATCATCTTAGCTGTTCCAAAATTTTAATGACTCACTAAATGAAGCTGAAGTCAGGTAAGTCAGTCATAGTAGCACAGGCATATGGCCATTATACTTAGGAAGTGTGGGGGATTTTATAATTTCAAAGTCATTCGAGTTGAGGATGGTTAATGGAGTATGTATGTTTGGAGACCATTGGTACATAGGGATACTGTGATTGGTGGACAGTGTCCATAGTCTTCCCTCTAGCTGTAGAACTTCAAGGCCATGGCACCAGGAAGTGTTGGCTTAGGTATTTACCACTCCAAGTTTCCTATTCTTACTAATGTTTTATGTCAAATGCAGTTTAGGTCACTTAAAGGTTAGACTCATGTTGCTCAATAAAGACTAAAATTCTACTGTGAGTGGACGAATTAGCCACATTCATGGATGATTTCCATATTTGTGTATTCAAAACAGTATGTCCAGTACTGAAACCATAACACACAGCCACAGACCCAGTAGATTTAACTCACTTATTTTCATACAATATTCACTCATACTTAAGAAAGAAGAAATTGTAAGAGAAGAATTTGGAAAGGGATGGAAAGAGAACAAGGAATGGATAAAGTGATGGCATATATTTCACTTAAATTGTATAAAAATATATTTTTAATAAAAAATGTGGCTTGAGAGATAGCTTACCAATTAAGAGCAGTAGGTGTTTTTGAAAAGACAGAGGTTATGTTGCTTGAACTTCTGTAACTCTTCTGGCCTCAGTAGGTGCTGCACACAGACACAGGTGAGCAAACATTCATATGCAAAAAATGAAGCTTAAAGAATGAAATCCTGTAGAGTAATTCAAAAGCCTTGAGACAGGCAGTAATCAGGACTAGTTCAAATGAACTCTTTTCAGTCCTTCGCAGGATCTCTAGACTTTGTCTGAACCACCATGTTCAGTGTCATAAGAAAGCTTATTCTGAGGTTAGAATAAGTCAGAGTAGCTGTTTATTTAAGAACAAAATTTACAATGTGGATAGCAGTTTTCCATTTTATTTTGTATTCTAGTTCTATTTTGTTTGAATGTTGATAAATCTTTTAAATATATCTTTTACATTATACATTATGATGTATCTTTTAATCATACATTATTATATGATTATCATGCATAATCAGAAGGATAGTTCTGCTCTGTAAATCTTTATCTGCCTCAGTGGTTAAACTCTCCTTCTCCTGGAATTTTTTTGCTTTGTTCTGTTTTGTTTGTTAGTTAGTTAGTTTTTTTGCAACAGATTTTCTCTGTAGCTTTGTAGCCTTTCCTGGAAGTAGCTCTTGTAGACCAGGCTGGACTTGAACTCACAGAGGTCCACCTACCTTTGCCTTCCAAGTGTTTGGATTAAATGCTTGCACCAACACTGCCTATCTAATCTTGTCCTTTATAAAGCTGTTCACTATATAAACTTGGGCTTGAATCCCAAAGAGACTTCACAATGACAGCTTATTGCTAGAACTTCAATCAATAATTTGAAGACATATGGAGAGAGTGAACAGCCTTGTCTTGTTCTTGATTTTAATAGAATAGCTTTGAGTTTCTCTCCATTTAATTTAATGTTAGCTACCAGCTTAGTGTATATTGCTTTTATTATATTTAGATATGATCCTTGTATCCCTAAACTCTCCAAGACCTTTATCATAATGGGGTGTTGAATTTTGTCAAATACTTTTTCAGCATCTAATGAAATGATCATATGATTTTTTTCTTTCAGTTTATTTGTATGATGGATTACATTAACAGATTTTTGTATGTTGAGCTAGCCCTGCATCTCTGGCATGAAGCCTACTTGATCAAAATGAATGATGTTTTTATGTGTTCTTGGATTCGGTTTGCCAGTAATTTATTCAGGATTTTTCATCAATATTCATGAGTGAGATTGGTCAGTAACTATCTTTCATGCTTGAGTCTTTGTGTGGTTTTGGTATCAGGGTGACTGTACCTTCATAAAAAGAATTTGGCAATGACTCTTCTATTTCTATTATGTGGAACACATTAAAGAGTATAGGTATTAGCTCTTCTTGAAAGTTCTGGTAGAATACTGCACTAAACCCATCTGGTCCTGAGCTTTTTTGGTTGGGAGGCTTTGGATGACAGCTTCTATTTCTTCATGACATATAGGTCTATTTAAATTGTTAACCTGGTCTTGATTTAATTTTGTCATATGATATTTATCTAAAAAATGTTCATTTTTTTTACATTTTCCAATTTTGTGGCATACAGGCTATTATAGTAAGACCTAATGATTCTCTGAATTTCCTCAGTGTCTGTTGTTATGTCCTGCTTTTCATTTCTGATCTTGTTAATTTGAGTGTTCTCTCTCTGCCTTTTGATTAGTTTGGATAGGGGTTTCTCAATCTTGTTGATTTACTCAAAGAACCAGCTCTTTGTTTCATTGATGACTTGGATTGTTTTCTGTGTTTCTATTTGTTGATTTCAGCCCTCAGTTGGATTATTTCCAGTCTTCTACTCCTCCTGGATGAGTTTGCTTCTCTTTTTTTTGAGCTTTTAGGTGTGCTGTTAAGTCTCTCATGTGAGCTTTCTCCATTTTCTTTACGTGGACACTTAGTGCTATGAACTTTCCTGTTATCACTGCTTTCATATCATCACAGGCATAGATAAACATTTAGAAAACTACACAAGCAGCGGGACAATTGTGGTGCATGCCTTTAATACCAGCACTCGGGAGTCAGAGGCAGATCTCTGTGAATTTGAAGTCATCTTAGTCTGCAAAAGCTAGTTCTAGGACAGGCTCCACACCTACAAAGAAACCCTGTCTCAAAAAAACCAAAAAAAAAAGAAAAGAAAAAAGAATAAAAGCCAAACAAGCAATGTTCACAATGATTTTTATGTACATTTGTATGTATGTGCCAGTGCACATCTCTATGTGCATGTATGTATGTGTGTGCATGAGTGTGTATATACTTGTGGAGACGTGTGTATGTATAGGATTGTGTATGTGTGGGTATGCATTTGTGTATTTATGTGTGGAAGATAGAGGCCAACCATTGGTGTAAGTACTCTCACTGAATTTTTATTTTTTTGAGATAGGGTCTTTGATTGCTCTGTAACTTCCTAAGTATAAAAGGCTTGCTCAGTACCAAGCTCCCAGTACCTATTTGTCTGCATGTCCCAGTTACATTGCTGGTGTTAAAATTCCTTGTGACCAAACTTTTTTTCTTTTTCTCTTCAGCATGGATTCTGGGGTCTCAAATTGAGATCCGTAAGCTTACAAGACAAGCTCACCTGTCTTCTCAGTCATTCACAACTCCGGCAATTTTCTTGTCACTGTATGGTTTTGATTTAGTTTTTGAGACAGTTCTATGTAGCCACCTAGATACTGGTCCCTCAAGTGCAGTGTAACATGTCTGTCTGAAAGCCAGATGTTGATATGAAGGTTCTTCGTCAACCTCCCTCCCCTATTTATTTGTTTGTGACAGGAACTCACACTGGAGCTCTATGATTCTCCTACTGTAGCTAATCAACACATTCCAGGGATTCTCTTGTCTACATTTCCCTCTTAGCTTGGATCACAGGCCTAGGAACCCACAACCTGATATTTTATGTGGATTTTGGAAATCCAGATTTAGGTACCCAATTATCGCACACAGCACTTTAGCAACCCCTCAGGCACCACAGACACCTCCTAAAAAGCAGGCTATAAAAACATAATATGAACAGACGAATACTTGCTAGATAAACAGATTGATATGTGATAGGATATACTTATTAAATTGCTATCAGCCGGGCGGTGGTGGCGCACGCCTTTAATCCCAGCACTCGGGAGGCAGAGGCAGGTGGATCTCTGGGAGTTCGAGGCCAGCCTGGTCTACAAGAGCTAGTTCCAGGACAGGCTCCAAAGCTACAGAGAAACCCTGTCTCGAAAAACCCAAAAAATAAAAAAATAAAAAAAAATAAATAAATTGCTATCATTTTTGAAGCCTATTGTGGAGTGTAGGAGTGTATCACCTTGTTACAGTTTGACCATGAGATGTTCCCACAGTTCATGTGCTCAATTCCTCATTTCCCAGATGGTGCCAGCATCTGGGGGCTGTGGCATCTTCAGATCCTGGCCTTTCCTGTATTTTTCCCTCTGCTTTCTAGTGACCATATCATAAGAAATTCCAGAGTAACTTGTTTCAGCCACTGTGGTTTTCTGCCCAAGGGCACAGAACTAAGGAACTGTGAACAGATGTCCCAGGAGGTAGCCACACCTATACTGTATCTTCTATAAGACTAGTTAATTGATTAGAACCTCAGTAATTGTGGTGAGGTTAAGATAATAGAGGTCTAGAGCATAATGATAGTTTAAAGTAGATTTATATTTAGCCCCATTAATACCCAGGACACCTTCCCTTACAGCTGTAGGTACAGCATGACTGGCTGAGATGTTAAGATACCTTTAGTTCCATATGTATAACACTTGTAGGCATATCTGGACTTTCCAACAAGTTAGGATACCTTTTTCTCCAGAGTTATAACACTTTCAGGGATAACCTGACATCCTGAGAAGTTAGGACACTTTTCTTCTGGAGCTGTAACACTTGCAGTGCACACACACCAGCATTCATACACGTGCAATCATACTCATGCATATGCATGTTACACACTCCCAAACTCACCCAGAAGAAATAGAAATTCTGAGTAGACTTTGTTCTGATTATTGTCCATTAGCTTGGCACAAGCTAGGGTTATCTCAGTAGAGAAACCTAATTGAGAAAACACCTCCATCAGATAGACTGAAGACAATTCTGTAGAGCATTTTCTTGATTAATGATTCATATGGGAAAGTCCAGGCCATTGTGGGTGGTTTTATTCCGGGTCTGGTGTCCCTGGGTGCTGTAAAAAATCAGATTGAACAAGCCCTGAGGAACAAGCCAGTAAGCAGCACCCTACCATTTACCCTGCGTCAGCTCCTGCCTCGAGAACATGGAATAAGTTGTTTCTTCCCCATGTGCTTTGTAGGCATGTTGTTTCCTCAAAGCAGTTGGGAGCAAACTAGGCTAAGTTGTCCTCAATAAAAAGGTGGAATTGGCAATAATAAAAAGTAGAAGGCCAGTTACTTTTCTGGTCAATTTACCCAACATTTAAAGAAACAATACCAATTGCTCATAAACTGCTCAAAATAATAAAAAGAAAGATGCCAAGGAACATTTAAAGACATCTTTATGAATTCCAAGGGATGAGAAACCTTACATACAGCTGCTGACTTGGAAAATTAGGCAGCTGCTTTGGAATATAGCCTAGTAGCTCTTCATACATGAACCAGAGTGAAATATATAACAGTATTGAAAAGGAGAAGAGTAGTTATCTTTGTACAGATTGGAAGCAACTGTTAGCATCTCACCACTATTTTTGAGAATTCTCTACAGACATTTCATGGGAGAGATAATTTATAAAATAAGATTAGGACAGAAGCTAATGCAATATTTGATGATTTGCCTTTCCCCCCCACTGATTTTGCTATGATAATTTTCTATAATCCAATATTTCTTTTAAAATGTTTTTTCATAGCTGGGCGGTGGTGGTGCATGCTTTTAATCCCAGCACTCGGGAGGCAGAGGCAGGCGGATCTCTGTCAGTTTGAGACCAGCCTGGTCTACAAGAGCTAGTTCCAGGACAGGATCTAAAACCACAGAGAAACCTGTCTCGAAAAACCAAAAAAAAAAAAAAGATTTTTCAAATCTGTTGAAAACCACCATTGAATGCCACAGAAATTTATTTAAACATTCTTTTCAAATTGCACATCAAATTTTCATTATTTTTTGTAATGTGGATTAACATATTTTGTGCTGTAAGTAAAATTGGTACATATTAATCATTGAATTAACCATATCTTTTTATCTATGTCTCTCTGTGTGTGTGCATATGTGCACATGTGCACGCATGTGGATATGTGTATGTATTTCATGTATTCCAGGCTGATCTCAACCTTACTTTGGGCTTGTGGAGTTTCTTTAACTTCTAATCTCTCCATCTCTGTCTCCTTAGTATGAGAATTATAGTTATGCACCACCACGCTATACATGTGCCCTTCACTTTTTCTTAAACAAGATTACTAGTAATGGTAGAGAAGGATGAAAAGATCTGACATTTAAGGTCCTCTGTTCATATCGCAATTACTGTATATGAAGTTTATATTGATTTATTGCCCCCTCCCACTTCTTAGTTAACAATGGACACATAATCAAGAAAAACTGATTCACTAAGTGTGTAAGGGAAGATGGTATCTTGTCAGAGACTGAATAGAAAGTAGCATAGCCATACTGCTGCCAGCCCCGAATCGTGCATGCTCAGATGATATTCATGAACAGTGGCAACTCCCCCTCGGGACTCTGTGTGTATCAACTACAGTGGAGGGAGATTAAGTCCAACATCGCGACCAATCCCTTGGGTAGATCTCTACTTAGGAACCACCACTTGGGTAAAATTAAATCTTTGGCTACACAATAGAAAACCATTTTCAGTAAAATTCAAAAGGACATAGAGGGAAAAAGTGTGTATAAGTAAGATAGGTACTACATAGAGAGAGACACTGTGCTTAGGTGTCCTTACAATAGATGCTTAAAGATTTGTCACATAGCTTAACGGATATAATTCATAGTTGGGTATAGTGGTATATGCCTTTAATCCCAGAAGTTTGAGGCATCTGTCTCTGGTGGCAGCAACATGGTTTCTCCTCTGACTCTGTCTACTCTTTCTATATATTAATTCATTAACCAATAAAAGCAACTGTATATTGAGGGACTTCCCAAACCACAAAGGCAGGCTGACACTGGTCTACATAGTGAGTTCCAGACCAGCAATGGGCTACAAAAGTCCTTGTCTTAAAAAATAAAAAATAAAATAAAATAATGCAATTTATAAAACTTAAAGATTTTGTACAAATTGAAAGTAGAAGTATATGAAATTAAAAATTACTTATTTTCTGTATATTAATATTTGCCTGCATATTTATAGCCATATATATGAATCTAAAAATTACTTATTTTCTGTATATTAATATTTGCCACCATATATATATATATATTTATGCAGTGTCCATGGAGGCCAAAAGAGAGCATTGGGTCACCTGGATCTATGTTGTGATCTGATATTTGGTGTGAATCCTCTGCAGAACAGTAAGTGCTCTTAACTGCTGAGTCATCCTTTTAGGTTTTATTCCTCATCCTCAGGTATTTCCTTTGGAAATGAAGTTGTAAGGTGTATTAATTAGATTTAGAAATGAGTATGGTATGCTAACACAGTAAAATGCAAGACACAGACATTCTGGCCCTAATTAAAGAGAGTTGTCTTTTTTTTTTTGGTTTTTTGAGACAGGCTTTCCCTGTGGCTTTAGAGCCTGTCCTGGAACAAGCTCTGTAGACCAGGCTGGTCTCGAACTCACAGAGATCTGCCTGCCTCTGCCTCCCGAGTGCTGGGATTAAAGGCGTGCGCCACCATTGCCCGGCTTGTGGTTAGGGTTTTATACATTTATTTTTACCCCAGCCACAAGGTTTCTCTTTGTAACCACTCTGGCTGTTCTGAAACTTTTTTTGTAGACCAGTCTGGTCTCAAACTTATGGAGACCTTTGTGCCTCTCCTTCCTGAATGCAGGGATTGGAAACATACAACCCCTTCACCCATCTTGAGTTCTTGATCGTTTTGAACATTCTCTTTGAGATATCTTTAGAATGATGCATACTGCCTCTGCAGAAAATCTGTGTTTTATCACTTGCGTCAAATTTTCCTGACTCTTAGTGAGGAAAATATACCAACTAGACCCAAGGGGGAGCAGTTTCTACCCCTTGCCCTGCTCCTTTATTTCCTTCCTCTTTCTAGCCTGCCTCACTGAGTCCCAGTGGACAGAGGCCAACAGAAAAGGGCAGACAGAGTGCTTTTGAGAGGCTGTGGTGGCCTGGAGTCAGTTAGTGGGAGGGCCACACTGATGTTTTGCATTCAATACACTGACTGCACCTCAAGCAGCTTCTGTCCCAAACAGCAATTTCAACTCCACATTTACCAGCAGCATTTTGTGCTATGGGATACAGAAATGAAGGAATTCTGTTCCCTCAGACACTGGCCTCTGACTCACAGAGATATGAGATAGGGGATCCCAATATGACACTAAGAAAATCTATATCTAAATCTCTTATCCTTCTATTGAACTCAGAATTTAAGTGTTGAGGGAAATTCCTGCTAGCTGAGAGAGGTTGAATAACAAGTTCCTAATGTGTCCTTGTTGCTTGCATTTATGAAAAGAGGAGTGTCCTTCTACTCGGCCCCCAATTAAAAACTCTCACTACACTCAGTTTCTCACTACAGCTTCCTGTCAGATGGTTGCTGATGCAGCCTGTTGACCACAGGTTAATTTTATTTAATCAAAAAATGTAAAACATGTTTGCATCATTAAAAAGGCAGCAAAAAGTATAGGACACCTTTACACAGTGAAAATAATTATCCACAACAGCAGACCACTGTTGCAGATCAGACCTCACTCCATATGGTTGGATGATGTATAAATAGAGACTGTACTTTTGTTTGCTGACCTCTCAGACCTGAATAATCACACAAAATGATATTAATTACAACACAATTTTGTCAACAGCTGAGGCATATTGCTACATAGTTCTTACATCTTAAATAAACCCATTTCTGTTATTTTATATTTTGCTATGAGGGTCATGGTTTCTTACTTCACATCATGACTCTTGGGTGGCTACATGGCATCAGCATGACTCTGCCTTCTTTCTGCCTCCATTCAATTTAGTTTTCCAAACTAGCTATATTCTGCCCTGCCATAAGCCAAAGAAGATTCTTTATTAAACAGTGGTAATAAAGCATATTCTTACCATAGAGAAGGGAATCCCAAACCAATGATGTCCACCATTGAGGCATGTGTGCATGGGGAGTGCACACCCTCAGTGTCTCTGAAGCTCCACCTGCTCATAAGCTCTCAGAAAGGAACCCTAGGGAGGTTGTGCAGCCACCTAGGATAGATGTGGAGAGCATAATGATAACATGATGACAGGTAGCGCAAGACCCCTCAGATGAATCACGAATATTGAAAGAAGCAATTGTTGTTGAATAGGGTTGGAGAGGAACCCCAGTTTAATGTTGGTGAGGGTGTTTGGTGTTCTCTTACCAGACAGGTCTGGGTTCTTGTGATTTTTGACAGACCTAACTTCAACCTCTGCTGACATCTCCCAGAAGTCCAAGTTTTGCCTAAACTGTAAGAAATTCATCCAGCTTTGTTCATACTCGAAGAGAACACCATGCTACCATGAATGTCTCTACATAATCATGTTCATATATGCACTCCATAAAGGTATACAAGGTCTGGAATTGAGCCAGACTAGATATTAGAAGAGTAGGATTTTTGTTCCCTGATTTTGATATAATATTACAAACCAAGGGGTAGAACAGAGACAGCAAACTCCATTGGAACAGATGCAGGGGAGTAACTGAAGACTGAGTGAGTCAGAGCCAGAGACCACTGAGGGTCCGGACATAAATCTGGACCTTCAAGGGAGTAGACCTAAGCCAGGACCTTTGTTTGTCTAGGCATGAGTCTAGGACCTCCAAGGAAATAGGTCTGAGCCAGGACCTCTGCCACTCTGGGAATAAATCTGGGACCTCTGAGGGAGTAAGCAGAACCAGACACCTCTGCAGGGTCAAGTGTGAGTCGTGAACCTCAGAGGGAAAAACGCTCATCCAGGACCTCTGTTGCTCTGGGCATTGGTCTGGGACATCAAAGGGAATAGAGAGGAAACTGAAATCTCTGTGGGTCCAAGTGTGAATCAGTACTCTGAGGGAGTAAGCCTGAGCCAGGTCTTCTGCGGTTCTGGGCACACCTGAGCCTTGGAACTCTGAAGCAATAGACCGGAGCCAAAGACCTTTGCAAGACCAACTCCAAGCCAGGGACTTTTGCCTAAGAAAATCTAGATCAAGATTTACAGAAACAGGTCAAAGCTGGTAGCCTAGGTCAAAGTAGTCCTGAGACAGCAAACTCCAAGGGAGCAGAGTAAAGCCCAGGAGTGTGGAGCTATCTCCAGGAACACAGGTTAACGAATGGGGTAACTAGAACTATGGTACTGATAGTACCACAAACCAAACATCTGAGCTTTGGATTCATGGACACCTAGTAAATTAATCAACAGAATCTCAGACAGCTGCAACATGCACCTACTAGAGTAATAAAAGAGTACAAAATCAAAAACCACATGCAATACCACAAAGAGCAATAAAACACCAGGAAAACCTAAAGAACCTTCAACAGCAAGACTTGAACAATCAAATATAGATGAAGCAGAAGAAAGTGACCTAAAAAATAAATTCAAGAGTTTGAAACTCATAAAGAGGAAATGAGAAATTCCCTCAAAGAATTGGAGGGAAAATCAAACAAATAATTGGAAGACATCATCAAACCCCTTTAAAAAAATCCAAGAAAAAGCAAACAAATGTAAGAAACTATTCAAGACTTGAAAACTGAAATAGAGACAAAAAAAAACACAGTCTAAGGAGATTATAGAAAAAGAAATAATGAGAAAATGATCAGGAACTACAAACAATTATGAACAACAGTATATAAGACATGGAAGAGAGAATCTCAAGCATTGAAGATACAATACAGGAAATAAACTCATCAGTTAAAAAAGTATTAAATGTAACAAAAGCTTAACCCAAAATATCCAGGAAATATCAGACACCATGAAAAGGCCAAATCAAAGAATAATAGATATAGAAAAGGAGAAGCTCAACTCAAAAGCACAGAAAATATATTTAACAAAATCAAAGAAGAAAACTTTCTCAACCTAAAGAAATATATACCTATGAAGATAAAAGAAGTTTACAGAACACCAAATAGACTGGATCCATAAAAAGTCCACTCAACATATAATAATCAAAACAGTAAACATATAGAATAAAGAAAGAATATTAAGAGCTGCAAAGGAAAATGGCCAAGTACCATATAAATGTAGACTTATCAGAATTATACCTGACTCCTCATTGGAGACAATGAAAGACAGAAGGTCATGATCAAACATTATGCAGACATTAAGAGACCACAAATGCCAGCCCAGACCACTATACCCAACAAAACTTTCAATTACCATAGAAGGAAAAAACAAGACATTCCATGAAAAAACTAGATTTAACCAGTAACTAGCCACAAACTCAGCCCTACAGAAAATACTAAAAGGAAAACTGGCTTAAGCAACAAAACACAGACAATTGATGGTCGCATAGCAACAAATTCCAAAGAAGGGAAAAATGCACAAGTTAACATCACCAACAATGAATACTAAATTAACAGGAGATAGCAATCACTGGTCATTAATATCCCTTAATGTAAATGGACTCAACTCACCTATAAAAAGACACAGGCTAACAGATTGCATATGAATCCAGAATCCATCCTTCTTCTGCATACAAAAAAAAAAAAAAACACACATCTCAACCTCAAAGACAGACACTTTCTCAGAGTAAAGATTAGAAAAAAGGATTCCAATTAAATGGACCTAAGAAACATCAGGTATAGCTATCCTAATATCTAACAAAATAGAATTCAAGCTAAAATTAATCAAAAGGGACAAAGAAGGTGATTTCATATTAGTCACAGGAAAAATCCATCAAGAGAAATATCATTACTGAACATCTATGCCCCAAATGCAAGGGCACCCTGATATGTAAAAGAAACATTTCTAAAGCTTAAATCATACATTAAACTCCACACACTAATAGTGGAAAACTTCAATATTCCCCTCTCACCAATTGCCAGGTTAATCAGACAAAAAATGAACAGAGAAACAAGAGAACTAACAGATATTATGACTCAAATGGACTTAACATACATCTATATAATATTCCATTCAAAAGAAAAGAAAATACTTTCTTCTCAGCACTTAATGGAACCTACACAAAAACTGACCACATACTCAGTAACAAACCAAGCCTCAACAAATACAAACAAACAAAAAAGGAATACTACAATGTACTTTCTCAGATCATCATGGTTTAAACTAGAAGTAAACAGCAAAACTAATTTCAGATAACCTACAAACACAGGAAAATTAAGCAATGTTAACCTGAATCATCAATGGGTCAAGGAAGAAATAAAGGGAGAAATTAAAACTTCCTAAAATTCAATGAAAATGACCATACAACATACCCAAATTTATGGGACACAATGAAAGCAGTATTAAGAGGAAAGTTCATAGAACAAAATGCCTACATAAAGATCTGGAAAAATCCCACATGAGTGAATTAACAGAAAATTTAAAGTTTTGGAACAAAAGAAGCAAACTCACCTGAGAGATCTAAATGGCAAGACATAATCAAATTAAGAGCTGAAATCAACAAAATAGAAACAAAGAAAAATACAAAGAATCAATGAAACAAAGAGTAGGTTCTTCTACAAAACAACAAAATAGACAAAACTTTATCGAAATTAACCAAAAGGCAGAGAGACAATATCCAAATTAACAAAATCAGAAATGAAAAGGGGGACATAGCTGCAGACATGGAGGAAATACAGAGAATCATATTTTGAAAACTTGTACTCTACAAAATTGAAAAACTTAAAGCAAATGGACAACTTTCTGGATAAATATCACTTATCAAAATTAAATCAAGACCAGATAAGCAAATTAAACACACCTATAACTGCTGAATAAATAGACACAGTCAAATAAAGTCTCCTAACCAAAAAAAAGCCCGGGCCCAGAGGGTTTCAGCTGAGAAGTCTACAAGTCTTTCAACGAACTAATACCAATATTCCTCATATTATTCCACACAATAGAAACAGAAGCATAATTGACACACTCCTTTTATGAGGCTATAATTACACTGATACTCCAACCACAGAAAGACATTATAAAGAAAGAGAATTACAGCACAATCTCACTTGTGACCATTGATGCAAAAACATTAAATAAAATACTGGCAAATCAAATCCAAGAACACATCAGAACCATTATCCAGCATTATCAAGTTGGCTTCATACCAGAGATCCAAGGATGGTTCAACATATAAAAATCTGTCAAAATAATCCATAATATAAACAAGCTGAAAAATAAAAACCACATGATGATCTCACTTAGATGTCAAAAAAGCTTTAGAGAAAATACATCACTTAAAGATAAAGATCTTGGAGAGAACAGGGATACAAGGAATATGCTAAACATAATGAAGGCAATATACAGCAAGACAACAGCCAACAACACACTATAATGGAGAGAAACTCCCAGTGATACCACAGAAATCAAGAACAAAAAAAGATTGTCCACTCTCTCCATATCTATTCAAAATATTTCTTGAGGTCCTAGCCAGAGCAATAAGTTATGAATGGGAAATCAAGGGGATACAATTTGGAAAAAAAAGTCAAACTCTCACTGTTTGTTGATGACATGATAGTTTACATAAGCAATCCCAAAAATTATAACAAGGAACTTCTACAACTCATAAACACTTTCATTCAGTAATGTAGCAGGATACAAGATCAACTAAAAAAAAATAATCAGTATCATCCCTATACACAGACAATAAAAGGTCTGGGAAAGAAATCAGAGAAATACCACCCTTCAAAATAACCACAAATAGCATAAAATATCTCAGAATAACTCTAACCAAACAAGTGGAAGACTTGTATGACAGGAACTTTGAATCCTTGAAGAAAGAAATTGAAGAAGACACCAGAAAGTGGAAAGATCTCCCATACTCTTGGGTAGGCAGAATTAACATAGGAAAAATTGCAATCTTACCAAAAGCAATCTACAGATTCATTGTGATGCCCATCAAAGTCTCAGCAAAATTCTTCACAGACCTCAAAATAATGGCACTCAACATCATATTGAAAAGCAAAAATCCCACGATAGCCAAAATAATCCTTTACTATAAAAGAACTTCTGGAAGAATCACAATCCCTGATTTCAAACTTTACTACAGAGCTACAGTACTGAAAACTGTCTGGCATTGGCATAAGAACAGACAGGAAGGCCAATGGAACTGAATTGAAGACCCAGATATTAATCCACACATCTTCAAACACCTGATTTTTGACAAAAAACAAAAAATATCAAATGGAAAAAAGAAAGCATATTTAACAAATGGTGCTAGCATAATTGGATATCAACTTGTAGAAGAAAGAAAATAGACCCATATCTATCACCATGCCCAAAACTTTAGTCCAAAATGGATCCAAGACCTCAACATAAAGCCAGCCATACTGAACCTTATAGAAGAGAAAGTGGGAAGTACACTTGAAAGCAATGGCACAGGAGAACAGTTCTTTAATATAACCCCAGCAGCACAGACAATGAGAGAAACAATTAATAAATTGGACTTCTTGAAACTCTAAAGCTTCTGTAAATCAAAGGACATGGTCAAAAAGACAAAATGACAGCCTGCAGAATGGGAAAATATCTTCACTAATCCCACATCAGACAGAGGTCTGGTCTCCAGAATATACAAAGAACTCAAGAAATTGCTTATCAAGAGAACAAATAATCCAATTAAAGAACTGAACACAGAACTAAACAGAGAACTCTCAGTAGAGGAATCTAAAATGTGTGAAAGACACTTAAGGAAATGTTCAACATTTTTAGTCGTCAGAGAAATGCAAATCAAAACAACTCTGAGATTCGATCTTACACCAGTAAGAATGGCCAAGATCAAAAACACTGATGACAACTTATGCTGGAGAAGTTGTGGGGTAAAGGCAACACTCCTGCATTGCTGGTGGGAATGCAAGATAGTACAGCCCCTTTGGATGTCAGTATGGTTGTTTCTCAAAAAATTAGGAAACAACCTTCCTCAAGATCCAGTAATACCTCTTTTGGGTATATAACCAAAGGATGCTAAACATGCACAAGGACATGTGCTCAACTATGTTCATAGCAGCATTGTTCGTCATAGTCAGAACCTGGAAAGAACCTAAATGCTCCTTGACCAATGAATAGGTAAGGAAAATGTGGTACATTTACATAATGGAGTACTACACAGCAAAAAAAATAATAATGACAGCTTAAATTTTGGAGGAAAATGGATAGAGCTGGAAAACATTATTTTGTGTGAGGTAACCCAGACACAGAAAGACAATTATCACATGTACTCACTCACAGTTAGTTTTTCAACATAAACCCAAGAAAACTAGCCTACAAACCACAATCCTAAAGAAATTACCCAACAATGAGGACACTAAAAGAGACTTACATAGATCTAATCTACAGGCAAAGTAGAGAAAGACAGAATCTCCTGGCTAAATTGAGATCAAGGTCGATTTTGGACCCTGTGGGAAGGATAAAGGGGGTAGGGAAGAGGCAGGGAGGAGAGTAGAGAGAAATGTAGAATTCAATAAAAATTAATAAAAAACACATTTTTAAAAATGTCATCTGGCCATAAACAATATTAGAAACCAAGGATACAGGAGGGAGATAATGAGAGGAGAAAATGGCTTTGAGCCAAAAGGGAAAGAAAGGTCAAGTGTTCTTCAATGAGTGCTGATAATAACTGCCTCACAAGAAGAACACAAGTTTGTGGGGCAGGGAGATTAGGGAAGATCGAAACACACATTTGTCAATTTTGTGTGACTGTGAAAGTCTGGGAGAAGGCTAGGAACTATGCAGGCAGTTGTGAGGTCCTGCTGATGAACATCTTCTTGAGAGAAGTGAGGAGCCATTTGTGACTGTCAGTCAGGAAATGTTGCACTCTTAAGTAGTACTTAAAATGGTATTCCCAGAGACCCACTGAGGACACATTAAGAAAGGAAATACTAATGTCTAGTATCTATTTATTTACTTGGTACTGGTCACACTATATAGCACAGGATGACATTAATTTAACAATCAATGTGCTTTTGCCCCACAAATGCTGGTATTTTAGTTGTGAATGAAGGAACCTAGAAAAGGCTGAAGTCTTGAGATTAGATCACATTAAAATGCTGGGCACTAGCTCAGACAAGTTCAGGACAGGAGAAAACTGGAGAGTCAGATTGACAGATTTAGTGAGACTTAGACTGTGTCTCTACACAGTGGAGGTCCCCATAGTTCTATAATCTGCCCTGCATTGGTATTGGCATTTGATGACGCAGACAGAAAGTCAAGATCCCTATCTTTGCAGATCACTGCCTGCTTCATGGGTGTGAAGTCCACAATCCAGAGGACTGTAAAGACCATGTTAGAGATATAGCCCTTTGTGTTCATAAGTTTCATGTACATGAACATGATGATACTATAGAAAAATAGGACTACAGCAAGGTGCTTCAAGCAGGTGGAAAAGCATTTGCAGGGCCTGCCGGCTGAGAGCACGTTTAGGAAGGTGACCAGGATTGGCATGTCGGAAAGGCAAATAAGCTACTTGTGTAGAGGTAGCAGAAGGATGGCATCCATAAGTACAAAGTCATTACTAATTGATGTGTCACACAGGCCAGCTTCAGCACACCCCGGACCTTACAGGTGAACTTTCTGAATACTTGGTGGCCATACAATGACAGTCCCATGGCGATGACTATTTCTGTCAACTACCTGATGACATAAAATACCCAGACGGCTCTTGGAGGCATTGAGAAAAACCTGTGGCTCATGTGCACAGGTACCTGAGTTGCTGACAAATTGCAAGGTAGTGAGCACAGGCCATGATGACAAGCAGCAGGTACTCTGTGGAGCCTGTGGAATGTCTCAAATGCATCTGGATGTCACAGTCATCAGAGAGATGGATGGTCTTCTGGGATGAGAGTAGGTGGAACAGTATTAGAGGCACAAAAGTAGATGTGTAGCATTTTTTCTAAATGGAAATATTACTCAGAAATTGTATATGGGTGTGTGTAAGCAAGGATCAAACATGCACACAGTCATGAAGGCAGTGTTCTGAGCAGAGTTACCAGGTACATAACTGAGCACAGAGGAAAGAATGGTCTTCCATGGATGAGTAGTCAGAAAATTCCTTCAAGATAAATGCAGAGACTTTTGTCCTGATTCTGGGCTACATAATGCAGAGTTATGTCTGGATACAAAGTAATGTGGAAGCACAGAGGATGCAGTGTATTGAGAACACAAAAATTTTTAAGGTCTTTTCCGACAGGGATACACGTTCTGTGACTTGGGGATAGTCTCCTCATCTTCTGTAGGTTACATCACATCCATGTGAATAGTGAGGATAATTTCCCTAAGAGGGTATTTATGGAAGTATGAATAGACAGAATCACAGAGAGCCACAGCTGAATGAGAAATAAAGGTCTTTATTGTAGGACTTCTTAAAACATTTAAATGGCTAATGTTTATCGGAAGCTCTCCAAAAGCAATGTAGACTATGCACTTCCAAACGTATCTGAACTTACATCCACTTCACCTCGTATCCTGTCACAGAGAAGTGACCTGCAAACAGCATTTGAGAGCTCGTAGCCTGGATCAGAGGTCCTAAAACTTACACACATACTGGAATTATTTGGAAGACTGTCAAAACACAGTGTGTTTTCCGTTCAGAGTTTCTGGCTTAAGGCAGATGTGTGCTGTTGCTCCTATGATGGCACAGCGATAAATGGCTCTGAAGGTCCTGCTGACTTTGCTGCAGCTCTAAGCCATGGCTTAAACTGTTCTCACTATCTGGGATATTCTTCATTTTTCCCTCACCTGTAGTAGTTGATTTGTCTCTTCTGGTTCTGTTTTCCACAATGAATGCTTGTATCTCAGGAAGTGGGCAGATACTGACCTGTCAACCTGTGAGGAGGCAAACCCCACAACATTCTGGCCACAATTTTATTTTATTTATTTTTTAAAAAATATTTGTTTATTATGTATACAATGTTCTGTCTGTGTGTATGCCTACAGGCCAGAAGAGGGCACCAGAACCCATTAGAGATGGTTGTGAGCCACCATGTGTTTGCTGGGAATTGAACTCAGGACCTTTGGAAGAGCAGGTAATGCTCTTAACCACTGAGCCATCTCTCCAGCCCCCTGGCCACAATTTTAAATAAGAACTTCATAACAACCCTATCGAATACTCAGAAACCATTTGCAATTATCCAAAACAGCAATCTTGAAATTTAACCATCATTTTACCTTTATAATACCCCATAGAAAGAACATCACCCCTATGACATCTGGAAACAATTTTAGAAGATGCCATTCTCTCTCCCAACAAAGTTTGTCTTCACAGTCAGGGACAACATTTAAGAGTTGATTATTACTCATATAGGGTTGGGTGAAATTATGTAAACCCAGCGATCTCAAAAAGAGGGAAAATGGAATTGGATAATAGGTAGATTACTTACTCACACTAATAACAGTTTGTAATAGAAGGAATACTTGTGAACTATTATTTATGGATTTACATTGGTATACACTTTTGCATATTGACACAAATTCGAATTATATTTATTATATAGAATGTTTCTATTTTTGTTTAGAATATTTGTAGCAACTATACAAGGTTATTTTATCAGATTGTATAAATGCATGATTCTACCTGTTTAAAACATATTTTATTGACACTATTTATGATATATTTATCATATTGCATTATATAACTCTACCTCTGCTCAAGATTTTTATACATTGTTTACATTTTGAGGTCATTGTCCTGCTTTACTGCATAGTTGTTTAAAGATTGTTTTATATTCTATGAAGTCTTATTCTTCAACATTGTGATGAGACTTTGGTTGATTGCTCAGTCAGTTGTCTCTGTCATCTACTACACTTTTTGGAAGCTGCTAGACTGCACTACCTGTCTACTCAAGTAATATTATTGCTCTTCTCAGGAATTGATTGGGTTGAAGATGAGATAATCATACTTACCATCCTCTTATGATCTAGTTAAGCCATTTCTACTACAACATGTACTCCTTAGGATAGAATGTTTATCAAACAATTAGGATGTATTCCTTCCTTAATATTGATTATGCTTCTTGTAATTCTAACTTTATTTTGACATCTGTTTCTTGTGTACAAAGTTTTGTATAGGCTTTGGAGTTTCTTATTAAGTTAAATGGGTAGGTGCTGTGAGAGTTCCTTCAGTCAATAGCTTTAAGATATCAATCCACTTGGGCATGGTCTTTTACATTATAAATGAATCTGTAAAGTGTGTGGTTGCTTTCTTGAATCCAGCTCTTGATTCTGGATGCTAGCTATATTGTATATAAGATCCATTGCTCTGTAGGTGCTCATCTGATGTATAAAAGCCCAAGATATTCTTACACTCTAACTTGGTGTTTTCAAAAGTCAAACATTCAATTAGTACTCACATAGTTCAGGGTCTGTCACTCTGACTTGTACAGCCTTCAAAATTCATCATTAAAACAAACTCAGTGTTACATGATGAACTTAGAATGAATGCAGCTATATTAAGTAAACTCAAGCACTTCTGTCTCATGTGTTTGTATGTGTGATTATAGGTTTGGGAAGATGGGGAGATATGATACAAATCTTTAATTTTCTTTTGGAAAATGTGTGGATTGTTTTTAATTAAATATCATAAATCAGTCTGCCTTAGCAAGAGGAAGTATTTTATTCAGCTACAAAATTAATCAAAATTCCATATTTCAGCTATTCGTTTTATACTATCACTTTGTATAATTCACCCATGAACAGCTGTGTATCAAGGATTTTTTTAATTGTTTTTTATTCAACTATATATTTATCCACTACTCTCCTTTCCTCTTCCCTCCCCTTCTCCCATGATTCACATGTTCCAAATTTACTAAGATCTTGTCTTTCTCTATGTCCTATATAGATTTATGTATGTCTCTCTTTGTTTCCTCTTTGTTCTATATGTTCTGCGCACTGTGAATTGTAGGCTGACTGTCCTCTGTTTTATATCTAAAAGCCACTTAGGAGTGAGTACATATATTTTTCTTTCTGGTTCTGGGTTAACTCACTCTTTTATGATGTTTTCTAGATCCCAAAATTTGCACCTAAATTTCAAGATGCAATTGTTTTTATCCACAGTGTAGTACTCCATTGTGTAAATATACCACAATTTCTTTATTCATTCTTCAGTGGAGGGGTTGTTTTCAGGTTCTGGCTCTGACAAATAATGTTGCTGTGAACACAGTTGAGCATTCGTCCTTGTGGTATGATTGACAGTCCATTGTGTACATATCTAAAAGGCATGGTTGGGTTTTAAGATAAGTTGTTTCCTAATTTTCTTTCATTCTTTTTTTTCTAATTTTTGGTTTTCCAAGACATGATTTCTCTTTACCTTTGGAGCCTGTCCTGGAACTAGCTCTTGTAGACCAGGTTGGCCTTGAAGTCACAAAGATCTATCTCTGCCTCCCAAGTGCAGGTATTAAAGCCATGCCTCACAACCAGGCAGGTGGTTTTCTAATTTTCTATGGAATAACCATACTGATATCCAAAGTAGCTGACTCAGTTTGTAACCCCATCAGCAATGGAGTGTTCCCTTAACTCTACATCCTCTCCAGCTTAAGTTGTCATCAGTGATTTTTTTTTTTTTTTGATTTTTTGAGACAGGATTTCTCGGTAGCTTCTGGTTCCTGTCCTGGGACTAGCTCTTGTAGACCAGGCTGCCCTCAAACTCAGAGATCCGCCTGTCTCTGCCTCCCGAGTTCTGGTATTAAAGGCGTGTGCCACCACCGCCCAGCATGTCATCAGTGTTTTGATCTTGCCTATTGTTACAGATATAAGAGGGAATTTCAGATTTGTTTTAATTTTTATTTCTCTAATGACTAAAGAGTTTGGAAATTTCCTTGTCTCTCAGTCATTTTAGATTCATATGTTAAAAGTTTTTTATTTAGTTCTATACCCCATTTTTATTGGATTACTTGTTCTTTTTAATAGAATCAGTTCTATTAGTTCTCCTATCTGTTTTTGTGCCAACACCAGGCTCTCTTCAGTACTGTAGCTCTGTAGTCATCTGAAGAAGTCAGGGAATGTGATGACTCCAGAAATTATTTTTTATATAGGATTGTTTTGACTATCTTGCAATTTTTTGGCTTTTCTATATGATGTTGAGTGTTTTTATTTTTAGATCTGTGAAGAATTTTTCTGATATTTACATGGGAATGGTATTGAGCCTGTAGATTGCTATGTTGATTTCTACCTAACAAGGGCAAGGGACATCTTCCCATTCTCTGGTATATTCTTCAAAGATTTAATGTTCTTTTCCTACAGTCCTTTCACTTCTCTAGTTGGTAATTCCATAATATTTTATATTATTTGCAGCTCCTGTTAAGGGTGATGTTTCCATCATTTATTACTTCAAGCCATCTTTCTTTTTCAGAAAATATTCCTTGTAACCACCATCTATCTTCCTTCCTGATGACCACTCTCAATCGTCTGATAACCATAATTAAACCTCCAACTTCTAAGGATACTTTTATACAAAACATACAAGTAAACATGTGAGAGATTTGACTCTTCATGCCTCTCGTATTTCAGTTAATGGTATTCTATGAGCTTAAAAACATTGTTGAAACTTTTAGGATTTTATGGTTCTGGTTTGAGAGCCAAATTGTGTTTCTTTCACTGGGCCTTTTTAATGTTTGGGATGTTTTCAGGGAGATGTTGTTTTCTTATATAGTTCTAGATTCAGAGACAAAGTTCTTTCCTTTGGCTCTGGTTTGAAGATCAAATTTGGAATGCCCTTCCTGTAACCAATAATGTTTTATCCACTACTTTGCTGGTTCAAACTAAAATAAAGAGAGGTATAAAGATGCATAAACAAATTGTTGACATTATCAAACTTTTTTTCTACACAATAATTGATTTTGGTTAACTGATTGTAAGTGGCTTAACATTTGAAAGAACAATTTAAAATAAGCCCCCATGTTTTTTCCTCAGGTCCAAAAGATTATGATAATATGCACAAGCTTTCTCAGATGACTACACAAAGTCTTGCTCTTATACAAAGCACAAAATATTATGACACTGA
This sequence comes from Chionomys nivalis, assembly GCF_950005125.1. Lineage (NCBI taxonomy): Eukaryota > Metazoa > Chordata > Mammalia > Rodentia > Cricetidae > Chionomys > Chionomys nivalis. The sequence continues at coordinate 33,707,565 of NC_080111.1, read as the reverse complement.
ATTAGTTTATAGAGTTTCACTACAGTATGATTTTTTTTCTCATGTTTTTAAAAAATACACAAATTAACTTCAGGGTTTCTCTACAGAAGGGCTCATATTATGTATCTGGAGATTATTGTAAAAAAGAATTTACCACATTCCATTCACAGGTATCTCTAGAGTATGTTATATTTTAAGCCTTTTAAGAGTACAGGAGTCTACAAAGGCTTTATCAGACTGATATCATTCATAGGGTTTCTTTCCAGTATGTGTTCTTCTATGCATTTGAAGAGCACCATGTTGAGCAAAGGCCATACCACACTGATTACATTCATAGGGTTTCTCTCCAGTATGTGTTCTTTTATGCAATTGAAGATGATTATGTCATGCAAAGGACTTACCACACTGATTCCATTCATAGTGTTTCCCCCCAGTATGTGTTCTTTTATGCCTTTGAAGATTGCTGTGTTGTGCAAAGGCCTTACCACACTGATTACATTCATAGGGTTTCTCTCCAGTATGTGTTCTTTTATGCCTTTGAAGACTGCTTTGTTGTGCAAAGGCCTTACCACACTGATTACATTCATATGGCTTCTGTCCAGTGTGTGTTCTTTTATGCCTTTGAAGATGACTGAGATGTGCAAAGGCCTTACCACACTGATTACATTTAAAGGGTTTCTCTCCACTATGTGTTCTTTTATGCACTTGAAGAGTACTGTGTTGTGTAAAGGCCTTATCACACTGATTACATTCATAGGGTTTCTCTCCAGTATGTGTTCTTTTATGCCTTTGAAGATGGCTGTGTTGTGCAAAGGCCATACCACACTGATTACATATGTAGTGTTTCTCTCCAGTATGTGTTCTTTTATGCCTTTGAAGATTGCTGTGTTTTGCAAAGGCCTTACCACACTGATTACATTCATAGGGTTTCTCTCCATTATGTGTTCTTCTATGGTATTGAAGAGCAAAGTTCTGTGCAAAGGCCTTACCACACTCATTACATACATAGGGCTTCTCTCCAGTATGGGTTCTTTTATGCATTTGAAGATCACTGTGACATGGAAAGGCCTTACCACACTGATTACATTCATAAGGTTTCTCTCCAGTATGTGTTCTTTTATGATATTGAAGATGATTATGGATTTTCACTAAGGCTACCAACCCAGAGCAGTGAGTCCCTGACTAGAGGGCAGGCCTCAAGGTCCCCGCCAGGGAAAGCGGGCCCCCGCTGCTGGGTCTGCAGTCTCTGCTGTGATCTGCTGGACCTGCTCTGCCTGCGCCCTACTTCCCTTAGTCCCTGGCTCATTGGGGCATCCAGGAGTTCCTGTGTAGGTGCCGAGAAGTTTCATCGGGACGGGTGAGTGTGTGCTATCCTGGGGCGGACTGTCCCGGTAGAGAGCACAAACGCCCCTCCCCCAGTACCTGCTGTAGGGCTTTCTCTCCTACACACCCGCCCCCACCCCCACCCCCAAGCCTGCCTTGTCTGCAAGGTCCTTAGCAGTGGAGCAGTTTCCTGCCATTTCACTAAGGCTACCAACCCAGAGCAGTGAGTCCCTGACTAGAGGGCAGGCCTCAAGGTCCCCGCCAGGGAAAGCGGGCCCCCGCTGCTGGGGCTGCAGTCTCTGCTGTGATCTGCTGGACCTGCTCTGCCTGCACCCTACTTCCCTTAGTCCCTGGCTCATTGGGGCATCCAGGAGTTCCTGTGTAGGTGCCGAGAAGTTTCATCGGGACGGGTGAGTGTGTGCTATCCTGGGGCGGACTGTCCCGGTAGAGAGCACAAACGCCCCTACACTAAGGCTACCCAACCAGAGCAGTGAGTGCCTGCCTAGCGGGCAGGCCTCAGCAACCCCCGAAAGGGAGCACAGGCACCTCCAGCTTGTACTGCAGTGTCGCCTGTGTTCTACTGGACCCCGCCCGACCCCTTGCATCCGGCCTTCTTTATGCGGGTCATTGGAATACCACGCATCCATGTTTTGGTGTTGAGGAGTTCATCTGGAAGGGAACGGTTCCTGCCCCTACACTGAGGAGATACACCTAGAGAGTTAGTCACAGCAAAGACTGGTCCAAGACATCAGGCCTCTCCTGCCTCCATTTGAAGGAAAAGATGGGCAGGCGCCAATGCAAGAATTCCCCCAACAACTTGAAAGGCAAGGTGACATCACCAGGATCCAGGAATCCCGAAATGAGAAGTCTACACCCTAATTCAGAAGAATTAGAAGAATTCGACTCAAAAGTGAATTTTATGAAAATAATAGAGGACCTTAAACAGGAGGTGAAAAACTGCCACAACCAATTAGAGATTACAAACAAAAAGGTAGAGGAAATGAATAAATATCTCAAAGATACCAAGAAAACCAAGAGAAACAAGAAAAAGTAATCAAACAGGTAAGGGAAACGGTTCAAGACTTGAAGAATGAAGTGGAAGTAATAAAGAAAACACAAACCGAGGGAAGGATGGAGATGGAAAATTTGAATAAACGAACAGGAACTACAGAGACAAGTACCACCAACAGATTACAAGAGATAGAAGAAAGAATCTCAGACACTGAAGATACCATAGATAAAATAAACACTCTCATCAAAGAAAACAGCATAACCAACAAATTCTCATCACAAAACATTCAGGAAATCTGGGACACAATAAAAAGACCAAACCTAAGAATAATAGGGATAGAAGAAGGAGAAGAAGTACAACTCAATGGTCCAGAAAATATATTTAATAAAATTATAGAAGAAAACTTTCCCAACCTTAAGAAAGATATTCCTTTGAAGGTCCAAGAAGCATACAGAACACCGAATCGACTGGATCAAAAAAAAAAAAAAAAACATCTCCTCGTCATATAATAATCAAAACACAAAACATACAGAATAAAGAAAGAATATTAAGAGCCGCAAAGGAAAAAGGTCAAGTTACCTATAAAGGTAAACCTATCAGACTTACACCTGATTTCTCTATGGAAACCATGAAAGCCAGAAGGTCCTGGATAGATATACTGCAGAAACTACGAGACCATGGATGCAAGCCCAGACTACTATACCCAGCCAAGCTTTCGTTCACTATAAATGGAGAAAACAAAGTTTTCCAGGATAAAAACAAATTTAAACAATACGTAGCTACAAATCCAGCCCTTCAGAAAGTAATTGAAGGAAAATCACAAACCAAGGAATCCAACAATGCCCACAATAACTCAGACATCTAATGACCCTTCACCAGCACAACTTGAAGAAGGGAAACACACAAACTCTACTACCAAAGGAAAGAAAGAAAGAAAGGAAAAATGACCGGAGTTAACAACCACTGGTCATTAATATCACTTAACATCAATGGACTCAACTCACCTATAAAGAGGCACAGGCTAAGAGATTGGATACGAAAACAGGATCCAACATTCTGCTGCTTACAAGAAACACACCTCAACCACAAAGACAGACATCTACTCAGAGTAAAGGGCTGGGAAAAGGTTTATCAAGCAAACGGACCTAAGAAACAAGCAGGTGTGGCCATACTAATTTCTAAGAAAGTTGACTTCAAACTAAAATCAATCAAAAGAGATGGAGATGGACATTTTTTACTCATAACAGGAACAATTCACCAGGATGAAATCTCAATCCTGAATATATATGCCCCTAATATAAAAGCACCCACTTATGTAAAAGAAACGTTACTAAAACTCAAGGCAGTCATCAAACCACACACACTAATAGTAGGAGATTTCAACACTCCTCTCTCACCAATGGACAGGTCAATCAGACAGAAACCTAACAGAGAAATAAGAGGATTAAGGGAGGTAATGAATCAAATTGACTTAACAGACATCTATAGAACATTCCACCCAAATAGGAAAGAATATAGCTTCTTCTCTGCAGCTCATGGAACCTTCTCGAAAATAGACCACATACTCGGTAACAAAGCAAACTTACACAGTTACAAAAAAATATCGGTAACCACCTGTGTCTTATCAGATCACCATGGATTAAAGTTAGAATTCAACAACAATGCTATCCCCAGAAAGCCTATGAACTCATGGAAACTGGACAGTCAACTACTGAACCACACGTGGATCAAGGAAGAAATAAAGAAAGAAATTAAAGTCTTTCTTGAATTCAATGAAAACGAAGACTCAACATACTCAAACCTATGGGACACTATGAAAGCAGTGCTAAGAGGAAAATTCATAGCATTAAGTGCCCACTTAAAGAAAACGGAGAAAGCACACATTGGAGACTTAATAGCCCACCTGAAAGCTTTAGAAAAAAAAGAAGCAGACTCACCTAGGAGAAGTAGAAGACTGGAAATAATCAAATTGAGGGCTGAAATCAACAAAATAGAAACACAGAAAACAATCCAAAGAATCAATGAAACAAAAAGCTGGTTCATGGAGAAAATCAATAAGATTGATAAACCCCTATCCAAACTAATCAAACGGCGGAGAGAGAATACGCAAATTAACAAAATTAGAAATGAAAAGGGAGACATAACCACAGACTCAGAGGAAATTCAGAGAATCATTAGATCTTACTACAAAAACCTGTATGCCACAAAATTGGAAAATGTAAAAGAAATGGACACTTTTTTAGATAAGTACCATACACCAAAGTTAAACCAGGACCAGCTGAACAATCTAAATAGACCTGTTAGTCGCGAAGAATTAGAAGTTGTTATAAAAAACCTCCCCACCAAAAAAAGCCCAGGTCCAGACGGCTTCAATGCAGAATTCTACCAGAACTTCCAAGAAGACCTAATACCTATACTCCTTAATGTATTTCACAATATTGAAACAGAGAAGTCATTGCCAAATTCCTTTTATGAAGCTGAAGTTACTCTGATACCAAAACCACACAAAGACACAACCAAGAAAGAGAACTACAGGCCAATCTCACTCATGAACATCGACGCAAAAATACTCAATAAAATACTGGCAAACCGAATCCAAGAACACATTAGAAAAATTATCCATTATGATCAAGTAGGCTTCATCCCAGAGATGCAGGGCTGGTTCAACATACGAAAATCTATCAATGTAATCCATCATATAAATAAACTGAAAGTAAAAAACCATATGATCATTTCATTAGATGCTGAAAAAGCATTTGACAAAATTCAACATCCCTTTATGATAAAGGTCTTAGAGAGATTAGGAATACAAGGGTCGTTCCTAACTATAATAAAAGCTATTTATAGCAAGCCGTCAGCTAACATCAAATTAAATGGAGAGAAACTCAAAGCTATTCCACTAAAATCAGGAACACGACAAGGTTGTCCACTCTCTCCATACCTCTTTAATATAGTGCTTGAAATTCTAGCAATAGCAATAAGACAACATAAGGGGATCAAAGGGATTCAAATCGGAAAGGAAGAAGTTAAACTTTCATTATTTGCAGACGGTATGATAGTGTACATAAGCGACCCCAAAAACTCCAGCAAAGAACTCCTTCAGCTGATAAACACCTTTAGTAGCGTTGCAGGATACAAGATCAATTCCAAAAAATCAGTTGCCCTCCTATACACAAAGGATAAGGAAGCAGAGATGGAAATCAGAGAAGCATCACCCTTCACGATAGCCACAAATAGCATAAAATATCTTGGGGTAACCCTAACCAAGGAAGTAAAGGATCTATTTGACAAGAACTTTAAGTCAATGAAGAAAGAAATTGAGGAGGATACCAGAAAATGGAAGGATCTCCCTTGCTCTTGGATAGGGAGGATCAACATAGTAAAAATGGCAATTCTACCAAGGGCAATTTATAGATTCAATGCAATCCCCATTAAAATCCCATCAAAATTCTTCACAGATCTTGAGAGGACAATAATCAACTTTATATGGAGAAACAAAAAACCCAGGATAGCCAAAACAATCTTATATAATAAAGGATCGTCTGGAGGCATTACCATCCCTGACCTCAAACTCTATTACAGAGCCTCAGTATTGAAAACAGCTTGGTATTGGCATAAAAACAGAGAAGTCGATCAATGGAACCGAGTAGAAGACCCTGATTTTAACCCACAAACTTATGAACACCTAATTTTTGATAAAGGAGCTAAAAGTATTCAATGGAAAAAAGAGAGCATCTTCAACAAATGGTGCTGGCAGAACTGGTTGTCAACGTGTAGAAGAATGAAAATAGATCCATATCTATCACCATGCACAAAACTCAAGTCCAAATGGATTAAAGACCTCAATATTAGTCTGAACACACTGAACCTGATAGAAGAAAAAGTTGGAAGTACTCTACAACATATGGGTACAGGAGATCACTTCCTACGTTTATCCCCAGCAGCACAGACATTAAGGGCAACACTGAATAAATGGGACCTCCTGAAACTGAGTAGCTTCTGTAAAGCAAAGGACACTGTCACTAAGACAAAAAGGCAACCCACTGACTGGGAGAAGATCTTCACCAACCCTGCAACAGACAAAGGTCTGATCACCAAAATATATAAAGAACTTAAGAAACTAAACTTTAAAATGCTAATGAACCCAATAAAAAAATGGGGCACTGATCTGAACAGAGAATTCTCAACAGAAGAAATTCAAATGGCCAAAAGACACTTAAGGTCATGCTCAACCTCCTTAGCGATAAGGGAAATGCAAATTAAAACAACTTTAAGATACAATCTTACACCTGTCAGAATGGCTAAAATCAAAAACACCAATGATAGCCTTTGCTGGAGAGGTTGTGGAGAAAGAGGCACACTCATTCATTGCTGGTGGGAATGCAAACTTGTGCAACCACTCTGGAAATCAGTGTGGCGATTTCTCAGGAAATTTGGGATCAACCTACCCCAAGATCCAGTAATACCACTATTGGGAATATACCCAAGAGATGCCCCATCAAATGATAAAAGTATCTGTTCAACTATGTTCATAGCAGCATTGTTTGTAATAGCCAAAACCTGGAAACAACCTAGATGCCCTTCAATGGAGGAATGGATGAAGAAAGTGTGGAATATATACATATTAGAGTACTACTCAGCAGTAAAAAACAATGACTTCTCGAATTTTGCGTGCAAATGGATGGAAATAGAAAACACTATCCTGAGTGAGGTATCCCAGACCCAAAAAGAGGAACATGGGATGTACTCACTCATAATCGGTTTCTAGCCATAAATAAAAGACATTAAGCATATAATTTGTGATCCTATAGAAGTTAAATAAGAAAGTGAACCCAAAGAAAATCATATAGTCATCCGCATGGAGAGGGGGAAGTAGACAAGATTGCAGGGCAAAAACTGGGAACTTGCGGGTGAGGTGGCATGGGGCAAAGGGGAAATGGGATGAGAAACATGAGAAGGGGAGGATGGGAGGAGCTCGGGGGATTGGGATGGTTGGGATATAGAAAGGATTGATACGGGAGCAGCGAAGTACATACCCTATCTAAGGGAGCCATCTTAGGGTTGGCAAGAGACTTGACTCTTGAGGGGTTCGCAGGTGTCCAGGAATATGTCCCCAGCTGGTACCTTGGGCAACTAAGGAGAGGGAACCTGAAATGACCCTATCCTATACTGATGAATATCTTGCATATCTCCTTAGAACCTTCATCTGGCGATGGATCGAGGTAGAGACAGAGTCTCAATTTGGAGCAACGGTCTGAGCTCTTAAGGTCCAAATGAGGAGCAGAAGGAGGGAGAACATGAGCAAAAAATCAGGACCACGAGGGATGCACCCACCCACTGTGACAGTGGAACTGATTTATTGGGAGCCCACCAAGGCCAGCTGGTCTGGGACTGAATAAGCATGGGTTGATTCCGGACTCTCTGAGCATGGCGGACAATGAAGGCAGATGAGAAGCCAAGGACAATGGCACTAGGTTTTGATCCTAATACATGAACCGGCTTTGTGGGAGCTTAGCCTGTTTAGATGCTCACCTTCCTGGAAGTAGACAGAAGACCTTCGTCTTCCCGCAGGGCAGAGAATTTGGACAGCTCTTCAGTATCAAGAGGGAGGGGGAATGGTGTGGGGGGAGGAGAAGAGGAGTGGGGATAGGGGGAGGGAAGTGGGGGGAGGGGGCAATATTTGGGAGGAGGGGAGGGAAATGGGAAACGGGGAGCAGGTGGAAATTTTAATTAAAAAAGAATAAAAAAAAAAGAATTATTCCTGGGGAATAAATAAGAAAGAATTTGAAAAAAAAAAAAAAAAGATGATTATGTCGTGTAAAGGCCTTACCACACTGATTACATTCATATGGTTTCTGTCCAGTATGTGTTCTTTTATGCCTTTGAAGATGACTGAGATGTGCAAAGGCCTTACCACACTGACTACACTTATAGGGTTTCTCTCCAGTATGTGTTCTTTTATGCACTTGAAGAGTACTGTGTCGTGCAAAGGCCTTACCACACTGATTACATTCATAGGGTTTCTCTCCAGTGTGTGTCCTTTTACGTCTTTGAAGATCACTGTGACCTGCAACGGCCTTATCACACTGATTACATTCATAATGTTTCTCTCTAGTATGTGTTCTTTTATGGCTTTGAAGATTACTGTGGTGTGCAAAGGCCTTACCAAACTGATTACATTCATAGTTTTTATCTCCAGTATGTGTTCTTTTATGGATTTGAAGATTACTCTCTTGTGCAAAGGCCTTACCACACTGATTACATTCACAAGGTTTCTCTCCAGTATGTGTTCTTTTATGCAATTGAAGATGATTATGATGTGCAAAGGCCTTACCACACTGATTACATTCATAGGGTTTTTCTCCAGTTTGTATTCTTTGATGTGTTTGAAAAACAGTACAGTGAGCAATGGTTTTACCACATTGATTATATTCATAGGGTGTCTCTCTAGTATATATTCTTTTAATCTTTTGAAGATGACGGTGATCAAAAAAGACCTTACCATGCAGATTACATTCATATGATTTCTCTCCAGTATGTGTTCGTTTATGACTTTGATGAGTTTCATTAAGAAAGTCTTCATCATCTTGACCATATTCATAGGGTTTTTCTCCAGTGTGTGTTCTTTTATGCATTTCAAGATGATTGTTATAAGAAAAGACTTTATCACATTGCTTAGTTTCACAGCATTTTTCTCTGCTATTTGTTTTTTCATTCCTTAGAAGATGAATGTTATAAGACAAGTCTTTACCACAGTGAGAATATACTGAAAACTTCTCTCCAGTTTGATTTCTTTCAATCCTGCAAGGATAATTTACATATGTAAAAGCTTTACCACATTCAATGCAGTTGAACCTCATACCTATATGAATCAATTTCATATTTTTTCAAATTGTAAAAAGGAATCAAATATCAAGGTTTTATAGCTTTGTTTAAAATCATGTTTTGTTCTCATTAGGGGTCATTTTACATCTAAAAAAATATTTGTGATGATAAATTCCCTTGAGTCACGGTTTATCTTTTCATCTATAACTATACCTATATTTTTCTAGAATATTTTTTACATTTTTGAAGAGAACTGCATATACTGAGTGCTTTACCAACTTTACTCCATTCATAATTTTACTATATTGTGAATCATTATACATTTGGTAAGTGAATTAAGACACACAGAAATATTTGCATAGACCTAGAACTCATGTTTGTTTGTTTGTTTTGTTGTAATGTGACTTTGTATTTATGTATTAACCAGGATGATAGAAAATTAATTAACTTTGTATTTTTGGATCAAATTAAACATGTACACTTTACATAAGAACTACAGCTTTCCTTCTTAATTGTTCTTAAGTAGAGGTATGCTAAATCTTTCCATATTCCTATGCTCATACACTTGTGTCAAGAGTGACATATCATATATATATGAAAAAAAGAATAGTGTATAAAAGATTTCCACAATGAATCCACAAGGTTCGACTTTCACAGACTTGTGGAATAGATATTAAGGTTTCTCCACAACAACTGCCCATTGATCCTTGTCTAATCTGATTTCACTAAATGTAGCACAGTCACAAAAAGTATATGAGTGATACAAGGCTTACCATGGCCTATTGAATTAGTAGAAAGTTTTGCAGCTATACTCATCATCACTGAAATATATATACATTTTCTGTCATGAATAGCAAGAAGCAAATGAAGCAGCAGTTCTACAACATAGCTCTCATGGTGCTATGAATCAAATGGTGATATCTGTTTAGGCATTGCTACCTAGACTTTTTCTTAAATGAAGGCTTTGCAATGCAATTCACATACATGAAATTGAAATATATGGATTTGTGAGAACTTAATAACCATCAATACATTTAAAGCTGTGCTCATTTACACTGTTGCTTTTGTTTTAAAGTTCCAGAACACATTACAAACTATTCAAAGGAAATTGTTATGAACTTGCCCAAGAAAATTACCTTGCATATCTTCTAGAACATTGACAATGCTCTTCGGTGTTATGGTCTTCCCAAGTGTATCCTAAAATACAGTACCAGAATATATGTTACATTATTTAAGAATGTGCAACAATTAGCTTATTATCTTAAGTGCACCTAAGAACTGTGACTGTGTTATTTACCTCATTCTTCTTTCTCTATAACAAATTACAGAACAAAATCATAAACCAAGGAAAAGTTGTCTCCATATTTTGAAACATGAAAGAAATTCATTTTGACCTATAGTAGATAGGTTCCTGTAGGTCTCCAGCATCACATCTTTGTAGAGATTCTTCTGGGCAGGATTCAGCAAATCCCACTCTTCCTTATTGAAGTTGATGTGCACTTCATCATAGGTCACTGCCTTCAAAAATATACCATACATGAGTACAATGTAAGTTTGACAGTGAAATGCATACTTCTTTGAAAGTATAGTTTTATGATTCTGGTGTTCCCCATTCTTGTTCCATGATATAGACAATCACTTAAGAAGGAAATTGAAAAGAGAATCAATTCTATTATTTCCGTGTCCTTTGTATAGGATACCACCTTATAAGAGCAATATCTATTCACAGGGAGAAACAAAAAAAGGTCAACAGTATGTTGTATGCATGAGAAAATTAATGACTACAGAAAGGGAAAAAAAGATGGACAAACTGGGCATATTGGTATATTTTGCCTTTACCACAATACTCAGAAAACAGAGGTGGGTATATTTGTCTCTGAGATGAATGCCAGTCAAGATTTAACAGAACTGCTTATCCATTTTTGGATACCATGTATTTTGTCAGACATTGACGCATGAGCATGTCTTTGCCCAAAGGCCAGTTTTGACAACAAGAAAACAAGCTTCGAGTGTCTTCGGTGCTCAGCATTCTCTGGAAAATAGAACAATGCTACCAGTAGTAATCGTGTCTCACTTCAACAGTACCCCAGGTTATTTAAATTCCATATTTTACAGCTCTTTGAAGTGGTTGAACATTACCTATCTATGCAAAATATATTCTTTATGTGTCTAAAAAGCCTGATTATTTTAACAGTAACTATGACAAACATAGATGACTATTGATCTACAATTCTAATACCTATATAACTTAAAGACTAAGACTTCATATTAGAATATTGTACAATAAACAACTGTACAACAAATGAGGACAATGGGTGATGTGGGAGTGTCATATATCAATCTGTTGATTTCATTGTTTATGTAATAAAGAAACTGCTTGGCCCTCATAGGTTAGAACATAGGTGAGTGTAGTAAACAGAACAGAATGCTGGGAGGAAGAGGAAGTGAGCTAAGATGCCATTTCCTCTCCTCTCTGAGCCAGACGCGATGCAGTCAGCCGCCAGGTCAGACATGCTGAATCTTTCCCGGTAAGACTGATGCTACACAGATTATTAGAGATGGGTTGATTGGGATATGAGAATTAGCCAGTAAGGGCTAGAGCTAATGGGCCAAGCAGTGTTTAAAAGAATACAGTTTGTATGTTGTTATTTTGGGGCATGAGCTAGCCAGGCGATCAGGAGCTGGGGCGGCAGGAACACAGCCCACAGCTCCCACTATAGAATGGCCCCCAACGTGTGGACGACTATATCCACAGAAAGCTTGAGAATGCTTGGGAAAGAATAGAGTAAAACATGTTTTCTTGGTAGCAGCAATTTCTTGGGTCTGCTCTGCTTGCTAGAGGCAAGCAAGTGCTCCTATCTAAGAGAGGCTTCCTGACTCAGCTTTAGCTGTAAAAACTTGCAGCTCTCTTAAGAGGTCCTGCCACAAAACACTTAAATGGTATTGATAAAAGCTGCCTGAATGCTTGTTTGTTTTCAGCTGTAGCAGGAAAAACGTTGTGCTGTTTTAAAATGCTGGCATTCTGGTCCACCCTGCCAGGGCAAACTCTGACTGTTTGAGGCAGGAAAGCCAGCTACAGAGAGAGGACTTGAGTGTAGCTTAATACTGTTGCAGCCTGCTTGCTGGCAAGGACCTTGAAATGCCATAGACTGAGACTTGTGGCAATAAAAATGGCTACAGCCGGTACCTCCACCATGAGACTGGAAAGCTAAGGAATGGGCTGGATCTGGCTGGCAAAACCACGGCTTTAATCCTACCCATATTTCCTAGTAATTTAAAGGCTCATGTGGTCAGAAAAAGAGATAAATATATATAGGAAAGAGAGATTCAAAGACAAAGAAAACTTTTAAATGATTTACACTGTGTTTAAAAATATATGCAGGCTAAAAGTTAAAGTTCTTAAAAGTAAAAAAGGAAGAAAGAAAGTTGGGTATGGTAGTACACACCTTTAATCCCAACACTTGGGAGGCAGAGAGAGATTGACCTCTGTGACTTCAAGGTGTGATATCACACGCCTTTAATCCCAATGCCTGGAAGGCAGAGACAGAAGGATCTCTGAGAGTTCAAGGACAGTCTGGTCTAAAGAGTTATTCCAGGACAAATATATACAGAGAATATAAAATAAAAGTAAAAATAAATGAAATAGAGGTTAAAATAAAGCCACACAAAGATGGAAAATACAATGAGAATTTTGATACTATATGCTATTATGCTCTGTTTGAATTGTTTGAATGCTGAGGAAGGAGCAACAGCTGCTAAAAGATATTTGTTTATAAATGCTGCTGAACTAATCCAGCGTAGAGATTTTGAAAATACCTTGACTTTAGAATTTGGATCTAATGATATGATACTTTGGAAAGGAATTTCTTCTTTTGTTTTCACAGAGGATGAGACCCTGTGGATTTCTTCTATTCTAATATGGTATGATGGACCACGCCCTCCTGAAAGGTTGCTGTGAACACCTTCAAAAAATTGCTTCACTCAACTGCCAACTGAGATGAAACTAGCACACAGGTTACACCATGAAAGACCTAAATAACAGTGCCCCCATTCATCAGGAAGCAGTTTGGAGAGAAATAACTGTGCCCATATCCCAAATATTGTTTATAAATGTTCTTTTACATTTAAAGGGGGATATGACATAGGTATGAATAATTTACATTAATATGGATTTTGCTTTAGTGATTTAAATTTAAGGTCAATTTTGTTATATGTATATGTGTTTCTGATATTGATGAAGGTATTTTGATTGTGTAGTTCATTTCAAAATGTAATGTATATAGGTTGTTAATGGATAATCAATAATAGTCAAGTTTGTAGTCATGTTAGTTAGATTTTCTAGATGTACATAGATATATTTTAGATAGGCATTTTTCATATCTTTCAAAGATTATAGAATATGGCATTTTAAATGTTTTAATAACTTAGGGTTTTTCATGACAATGAGACACATCTGCTCCTGACAGCACCAATCTATTTCAAGAGGAAGATGGGCATCAAAGAGGCTCCTTACGAAGTTGGTTAGCCATTTGGGCAAAAAACTGCTCTTGCCTGGACTATTGCATAAACTGGACACAGAGAACCTGCAGAGAGAGGACTACTGAACTTGCCTAAAGGTGAGATGATCTTTCGGGGTTCCTCATTCATGAAAGAGTCTGCGAGACATTCTGCAGGACACAGATAGTGACTGAACTGCCTTTGAATTTTCCTGCTTTATGGAAATGTCTTCTGGATACCATGGGCCTGTAGGCCGAAGATGGATGCCCCAATGGTACAGAGGAACTTTGGGTGACTGTCCAGGCAGCGAGATGTCTCTGTCATTTCTAGAGTTTGGAAGTTGCTTATTTCTTGTTTACTTAAGTAATATTATATCCTTCTGGAGTCTTTGATGCAACTGAAGAATAGATAGATAGTTATAGTTGTTTTCCTTTATGATAAAAGATAAAATAGATATAAATATTGTAACTGTAATTCTTGCTTGATAACTGTTTTGTTATATGTAATTTTGCTATGTTAAAGTTAAAGACTTCCTTTTTTTGTTTAAACAGAAAAAGGGGAAGTGATGTGGGAGTGTCATATATCAATCTGTTGATTTCATTGGTTAAGTAACAAAGAAACTGCTTGCCCCTTATAGGTTAGAACATAGGTGGGTGTAGTAAACAGAACAGAATGCTGGGAGGAAGAGGAAGTGAGCTAAGATGCCATTTCCTTTCCTCTCTGAGCGAGACGCGATGCAGCCAGCTGCCAGGTCAGACATGCTGAATCTTTCCCGGTAAGACCAATGCTACACAGATTATTAGAGATGGGCTGATCGGGAAATGAGAATTAGCCAGTAAGGGCTAGAGCTAATGGGCCAAGCAGTGTTTAAAAGAATACAGTTTGTGTGTTGTTATTTTAGGGCATGAGCTAGCCAGGTGATCAGGAGCTGGGGCGGCAGGAACACAGCCCGCAGCTCCCAATAAAAATGGGCTCAAAATATAACCAATGAATAAGTATCTTGATCAGTGGAAGAAATGTACATTGTAATTTGATAAATATATTTATCAATATATAAAATGTTTTAAGCAGAGGTAGAAGCATGAATGCATACAATATTCATTATTTAACATTATATCAATATACAAAAATCTTTATCACAGCAATTGCCTATAAATTATAACTCACAAGCATTCACTCTATTAGTCACTATTATTATTAATGTATGTAAACTCACACTAATCTATTATTCCATCCTATTTTCCCTTTTTTTTTCAAAGAAATTCCTGAGCCCATAAAATTTCCCTTCTAACCCGCAACCCTAAACCAATTATGATCAACCCCTAAATGATGTCCCTAACCCTAGGACAAACTTTGTTGAGAGAGGGGATGTAGTCTTTTAGAATTACTTCCAGTTGTCATGGGGTGATGTTCTTTCTATGGGATCCTGTGAAAATAAAATGATGGTTAAGTTCCAAGATTACTGTCTGATATACTTGCAAATAGTCTCTGAGTATTTTGTAAAGTTTTTCTGATCTTCCTCTTATAAGGTCTGTCCAGAACATTGTAAAAAGTGGACCATTTCAGGTAACCATCTTGAGCAGCTGGTATGCAAAACAGGTGTGGTCATAGCACTATCACCATCATGCCATCATATCAACCAGGTTGAGTTGTTGTGGGGCCCCAACTTCTTCCTGAAAACTTCAGAAATTACTGCAGGAAAATTCATTGTTCTAATTGTGGAAAACTGAAACATTATTTATATAGACACATACAGACATATATATTCAATGACATGTACAATAGATTCAAAAGTAGAAATGTAGAAAAGTGAAAATTTTTCTAAATTCTTTTTTCTTTCTGTCCCATACTCCTGACATTGAGAGAGAAACTCTGAATTTTTATTTTAACGACATGCTTGGATTTATAGAGGGACAGAGCCAGTGTCCATCTCCAAAACCAGCTCTATATATTCATAAATATACATCCACTTACAAAAGGCACCCAATGAAATGATAGGATAAAAGTGTAGATTACTGAATCTAAAAAGAATAAAGGGCCATATGAGTATGATGTAAAAGTGTAGATCATTAACATTAATTTTAAAAAGTAACTACTTGTTTATATATTTTACATTGATATAGATATGGATGCTCCCTTTTGATATAAACTTGACATTTTTATCAAAACATACTGTCTATGATTTTTATATTATTACTCAAACTATTTTATCCAATTCAACTCACTTAAACATGTAATGAAAATTTCTAGTCCTTGAAAGTTATTATTATAAAGCAATTAGGATATAAAGTACTGCATGTTAGTATTTTGTTATTTACTACAATTGAAATCATACTCAAGTTAGGTATGTTTTCAACATTATATAAAAGTTCATTGGCTGATTCAAATGTAAATATTTTAGAGAAAATGGTTGATGAAGTACAGCAAACTTTGTCTCCTTTGGGGATTACTTCTGAAAATATACAAAAAAGGTGATTCTATTAATTATTCAGCATATAAAATACTTTTATAAAAATTTGAGCCCAAGCCGGGCGGTGGTGGCGCACGCCTTTAATCCCAGCACTCGGGAGGCAGAGGCAGGCGGATGTCTGTGAGTTCGAGACCAGCCTGGTCTACAAGAGCTAGTTCCAGGACAAGCTCCAAAACCACAGAGAAACCCTGTCTCGAAAAACCAAAAAAAAAAAAAAAAAAAAAAAATTTGAGCCCAAAAGTTAAAAATTAGGAGAGATTATTTGTGGAATCTTAATAATTTTCAGAAATTGTTGCAAGACATTGACCATCTATATCCCACTATTGGAGTAAAAAATTAAAAACAGTAATTTGGACCAAACCATAAAAGGTGACAAAGATTTAAATAGTCAAAGAGAATTATCATCTAAAGCAGAGTATAAATGGTTTAGTGAAAATAAAATTATAGGAGGCAGTTATGGATTGTTTGGATCTGATGTTTGGTTACATTCAAGAATTTTTTTTTGATACTGGTTTCTCTGTAGCTTAGGAATGTGTCCTGGAACTAGCTCTTCCAGACCAGGCTGGCCTTGAACTCCACCTGCATCTGCCTCCCAATTGCTGGGATTAAACGCTTGAGCCACCACCTCCTGGCCGTCATTCTAGGCATATTACACTCTATCCATTCCCTATAGGAATTTTACTGCAAAGGAAAGATATTATCTTATAATTGATATTTTAAACATATAAACATACTAAAAAACTAAAAAGTTATGTGGAAAAAAAGCTGAGTTGTTTTTAGAAAGAAAACTGAAACTTCATCTATTAGCAAGAATTTACCAAGGTTAAATTGTAGCATGTTTTACTAATGTTGAAATTGAATCATTATGGACAGGAAGTGAACATTGGCAAAGAGCTTACAGTAATTTCTTGGGAGAAATAAACAACAAATATCCCTTTAGCCATAATATTAGTAATCATATAGGGAATTATCTAATTCTAGGGAAAGGTTTCATCTAGCTTCCTGTATTTAATTTTGGGTTTGAGTCTCTATCTGATATCTAGGCATACAAAACAAATACTCATCCTTTAACCTCTTACAGATCTGCTGCATATGACAATTAAAATGCTTAAGTTTTTTGCAATGAAATATGAGCATGCATTACAGTGACCTTTGAAGTATCCAAAAGAAATGTGAGTCAAGCAAGGACGATTTCAACCGCACTATGTTATTGTTTCACCATCTAAACATCAGGTTTGGACTACACACTGGTCAGGACAATATCAAAATGGTACATTGAGATGATTGAGACTGCTGGGAACATATGTTTTAATTAAGTAAACAGTTCATTTTGGAGGTTTGAGGAAGAGATTATGGGCAAAAACATAGACAGGTTGAATGATGGAATTGAATCAAAGACACAGATATTAATCCTCACACCTATGAACACCTGAATTTTGACAAGCTAAAATTATACAATGAAATAATAAAGTATCTGCAACAAATGGTTATGGCATAACTGGATATCAACATGTAAAGGAATGCAAATAGATCCATATCTATCACCATGCACAATACTCAAGTCCAAAGGGGATAAAGACCTTAATATAAATCTGACCACACTGAAACTGATAGGAGAGAAAGTGAAAAGTAGGCTTCCAAGCATGGAACAGAAGACCACTTCCTAAGTATAACTCCTGTAACACAGAGTCTGAGAGGAACAATTAATAAATGGGACCTTCTGAAACTGAGAAGCTTCTGAAAAGCAGAGGACACGAGGACACAGTCAATAACACAATAAGGCAGCTTATTGAATGGGAAAATAAATTTCCAATCCCATATAAGATAGAGGACTGATCTCCAAAATATATAAGGAACTCAAGAAATTAAACATCAAAATTTCAAATAATTCAATTAAAAATGGGGTACAGAACTCAACAGAGAATTTTCTATAGAATAATTTCAAATGGCCAAAAGACATTAAGGAAATGTTCAACATGCTTAGCCATCAGGGAAATCCAAATCAAAATGACTCTGCAATACCACCTGTAAGAATAGCTAAGATCAAAAACATAATGACTGCTTATGCTGGAGAGGATATGGTAGTAAGGGGAAGACTCTTCCATTGCTGGTAGAAATGCAAATTGTACAGCCACTCTGGAAAACAGTATGGCAGTTTCTCTGAAAATTCGGATTCAACCTACCTCAAGACCCAGGAATACAAATCACAATAGTGTGAACTCTCTTATACATTAATATTGGTTGAAAGTAAAGGATATTCATGCTACAATCCACAGACACAGAGTTAGTTAACAACAAAGGATCAAGGGAGTGATACATTGATCTCCCTGAAAGGGGCACTAGAATAGGTCTTCTGAATTGAATGGTGGCAATTGGGTATGGGAACAGGAGAAATCAGGATCAGGGTGCTTGGATGTAGGGAGAATGAAGAAAGACTACAGGAATTGGGGAACATTTGGGAGTTGGTACGGTACCTAGTACAGTAAATACTCATTAGATTGTATGAAAATGCCACTAGCAAGGACTTTTAGGAAAGAGGGATAAGAAGCCTCTGGAGTCTTCTCTTACAAGCAAAGTATTCAAGTATTTTGGGACTAGGACACCAACCAGCAACAGTTACATCTACATCTAATTGTGCTTGCAAGATATATTGAGTTATTTGTTCCCCATAACTTGTAGGAGTAAACAACAAATAACTCGTGAAACTTCAGGCCTATTCCATCAGAAGGAGACAATGCCCATCCTAATTGGATGTCTAAGACCTGAAGATCACTATACTACAGGTCTATTATAGAACCAAGCAAGAATCAACAAAGCAGGAGTTATTGGTGCTCACAGAGACTCATGATCCTATAGGGGCCTGTGCTAAATGCTTTGCATATATGTTATCAGTTCATACTTTGGTGTTTTGTGGGACTACTAAGACTTGGTGCTTGTATATGTGGGGTGTACTTTAACTCATTTGACAGCTTTTGAGACCACTTTTCCTCATACTGGGTTTCTATATTCAGGCTTTATATGGATTCTGCATAGTCTTACTTTAACTTGTTGTACCATGTATGTGGGCTTGTTTTCCATGTCTACTTGACAATGACCTAGAGACATCAGAGATTAGGGAGGCTCAGAAAAAAAAATGCTTCCATGGGATTCAGAAATGAGGCATTCTCTCAATGACTGATCAATGGCAGAGGGCACAGCCCATTGAGAGTTATGCCCTAGGCTGGTCCTGGATTCCATAAAGAGAGGATGGGTAAGTCCTATGAAGTAAGAAAGTAAGAAGCACTCCCCTGTCACATTTGCATCAATTCTTGACTCAAGGATCCTGCCCTCCTTAAGTTCCTCCCCTGATATTCTTTAATAGTGAACAACAACACGGAAGTATAAGCCAACTAAACCCTTTTCACCCAATTTTGCTTTTTGGTCATGGTGTTTCCTCACAACAGCAGAATCCCTAATTAAAACAAGACACCATGTTTTGTTGATGTGTATGAGATTATAAAGGTAAACAAAGAAAAAAGAATCTCCCTGGTAAGCCACCAGCTCGTGGTGCTACACAGATTATTAGATATGGGCTAATAAAGATGTGAGAATTAGCCAATAAGAGGCTGTAATTAATAGGCCAGGCAGTGTTTAAAAGAATACATTTTCCATGTAATTATTTCGGGTAAAGCAAGCCAGGTGGCGGGAAGTGGCCCGCTGCTTCTCACAATATATCAGCACTATTTGTATTAGCCTGATAACAACCTAAACACTCCCTGACCAAAGAATGGATAAGGAAAATGTGCAGCATTTATACAATGGAGTACCACACAGCAGAAAAAATAATGACATCTTGAAATGGCAGGCAAATTTATGGATCAAGAACACATCATACTGAGTGAGGTAACCCAGACCCAGAAAGACAAATATACAATGTCCTCACTCATAAGTGGATTTTAGACCTAAAGCAAAGAAAACCAGCCTACAATTCTCAACCTCAGAGAACCTAGATAACAAAGAGGAATCTAAGCCAAATACACATGGATATAATCTACATGGAAAGTAGGAAAAGACAGAATCCTCTGAACTAATTGGGAGCATGGGGATCATGGGAGGAGGTAGAAGAGGGCAGAAATGGAGGAAAGCAGAGAAAAATATATACCTCAATAAAAACAATTTTAAAAAACCAAAAATGACATAAACTACTGACTGCCTGGACAGCCACCCAAGATTCCACTGTACTGTTGGACTTTAAACTTTAGCCTATTCACCTAGAAGATCTGACCAAGTTTCTGTGAATCAGGAATTTTGTAGGATTGTCCTGCTTTGCCATGGCAATGCTCAGCGGTCACTTTCTTTTGTGTCCTGCCTATCTAACTTGGACATATACTATAAGTAGTTAAGTCAAAGGGCAGTTTCTTGCCAGTGCCTAAGTCTTGCCAGCAAGAAAGTTATCTCCATTTAGTCATTTCTATGATATCCATCATTCTCTGAAGTAGACTGGTGTTGTCAGGAACAGACATGTCTTGCCATAAATAACTTATATAATCATAACATCTTAAATGCCATATTTTGAATAGGAAATGTTTGATGACTTATTTTAAATGTATTTTTGCCAGGGAGTGATGGTGCATGTCTTTAATCCCAGTACTTGTGTGGCAAAACCAGGTGGATCTCAGTGTGCTGAAGGCCAGTATACTCTACAAAGTGATTTCCAGGACAACCAGAGTAATACAAAAGAATCCTATCATGAAAAAAAAATGAAAATGAAATGTCTTTTTGTTTTACCTTGAAAGCCTACCTAACATGAATATAAGTATGATTATAATATGTAACCATTAACTTGTAATCTTATTAATTTAAATAGCTTGTACTAGTAATTTTCAGGACTAGAGATTTATTTTACATCGTAAAGTGACTTGTTGGGCAGAAAACCCTACATAAGAGTAAAAATGTATGTACAGTATGTTTTATCAAAAATAACCTTGAATTTCCATGAATATACAAAAATATGTTAAATATGATTAGAAACATCTACAATATAACAAAAATACTCTCAAATATGTATTAATATACAAAAATCCACACTAATGTAAAATATATATTATAAATAGTATTTTATTTAAAGTCAAATTAGTAATCTATCATTTATCCTTTAATTTCTATATCCTCCCTTTTTCTTTTCAGAACAAGATAACTAAATATTATCTCCTTTGTTTATATTTTTTACCATTACCCATAGTAACTTGTTACCACCTCCACCTCAATGATGACATAAATCATGACCTAATGAATGACCAAACTGCTTACCCCAACTCTTGGGAATATGGGAACCATGCTTTTGAAATTATTTTTTGTTGTCTGTGGGAAATGGCATCTATAAGGGTCCCTGAAATAATAATAACAATTCATGGGAGAATCGCCTGTATTATCTCTTGTACAGTCTTTGTGTAATGGGAAAGTGGAGGAATTATCTCAAGTTCTGGCTAGTGTAGTGCATTAGGACCATCTTAGATAGTAATCTTGGAACTGTCCTGAATAATTTATAGTCCAAAGCTGACCTTTGGAGGAGGGTAGTCAGTTTAGTGGCATTACCACACTCTAGGAGAAATCAATGGTGTGGGGCCCTAAGCCCCTCTTTAAGATTTTAATGGTCACTTCTAAGAATGATCTTGGTTTACTGTAGAAAACCTTTTAAGTGCTCTATGTAGTAAAGCTCAAAGTGGTTAAAGGAGCATAGTTTTTTATTTATATACAGAATTCAAAAACTTAATTTTAAGTTACTTGATAGAGATTTAGACCCAAAATCATGAACAGGAATTAAAAAGAAGCCTTTTATTTAAATTAGATTTTAGATGTAGTGCAAACTGATCTCATTCAAATCCTGTAGTTAGATAGTAGGGCTGAAAGCTGAAAGATCAAAGAAGCACAGCATCCAGTCACTAGATCTTAGCTCTATAAAGTACCCAGTCCAATGTGGGAGCCCATGTGTGACTTAGTTTCCAACTGGAGTCATTTCGGACTTAAAGATTCTATTTGAGTCCAAGCATACCTGCTGTTCTTCTTCTAGTAACCTTGAGGACTGTGAATAACACCTGTGTTAGTCAACAGAAAAAGCATTTTGCCCAGCTAAAAGAGTCCATTTTTTCTATTAATATTTGGGCTAGTGTAGTCCAGCCAGTGGCACTCCTTGTTAGGGATTAGAAGTTGCTTAGCTAAATCAGATAATGCACAGGTTTGAGCTGCCTCCAAGCACAGTGCAGGGAGGTCAGGAGCTGACTATACTGCTTTTTGATCTGCCTTTTGACTGTGTTTAGTATATATGCTGGCTGAGAAATAAACTCGAACTGTGTTCTATTGACTTTTCATCCTCACAATCTAACCTAGGATTCTATCTTCATCTCTCTTAATCTAACTTTTCCTTATCCTCAGCATTCCCTCCAATGGAAGCCCTAGATAAATGTTGTTAGACTCACCAAATGGGGTATTCTGTCTCTACAAGTCCTCAGACTGAATGCTGTTTCTACAAAACACTCAATCCTCAGCTCCTCTCTCTTACCACCTTACATTCCTCTCTCTGCCCAGGCATGCCACTTCCTATCTGCAACTCCTTAGTGATAGGAGTAAAGATATGAGACACCAGCATTGACTCTACAACAAACTAGTGTGACTACTGGGATTAAAGGTGTGTGTCAGTATTGCCTGTGGTGTAAGGCAGGCCATGGCATCTATTTTACTTTATGATCTTCGGGAAAGCTTTATTATTAAAATATAAATGAAAAAATAAAATAAAATAATTAGAAGCAAGCATTTGAGATCAAGAAGAGAAAAGTAAAACTGTTTATCACCAAAGAGTATAAAAAATATTCTGAGTACAAACTGGGGAAGGTCCATCATTTCAACAAACAATGAATGATATAATTAAATTATGGTTCAGAAAATCAACAATATGGATGACACCACTGACAAAACAGGGCACAAACACAAATACACACACACACATATATTTATACAAACATATATATATATGTATATATATATATATAATTGTTTCTTTTTTTTTATTCTTTTTTACTTAAAATTTCCAACTGCTCCCCGTTTCCCATTTCCCTCCCCCTCCTCCCACATATTGCCCCCTCCCCCCGCGCCCCTCCCCCTATCCCCACTCCACTTCTCCTCCCCCTAGTCCACTCCCCCTCCCTCTCGATACTGAAGAGCAGTCCAAATTCCCTGCTCTACAGGAAGACCAAGGTCCTCCCACTTCTATCTAGGTCCAGGAAGGTGAGCATCCAAACAGGCTACGCTCCCACAAAGCCAGTTCATGTATTAGGATTGAAACCTAGTTCCATTGTCCTTGGCTTCTCATCAGCCTTCATTGAAGAAAATAAATAAGAGTACAACCCCAGGCAATGCTGGCTTAGTGATCACGTCTCTTGGGGGAAAGATGGAGGATGATGACAGTTCCATCTAAGTTGTCAATGTGGACTATGGTGCAAGAACAGAAGAGCTGGAAACTCACTTTCATGGCTGTGGTTCAGTCAACCATGTTACTACAGTCTGTGACAAATTCAGTGGCCTTGCCAAAAGGTTTGCATAAATAGAATTCTTAGACAAAGAGTCAGTGAGGACTTTCCTGGCTTTAGATGATTCCCCGTTTAGAGGGAGTCAGATCAAGGTGATTCCCATCAGCACAGCAGACTGGTTTCCCATGTGCCCAATACTGTGCCTGAACTACCAATTACAAAGGCTCCCAATCTTGATTCTACAGTGGTTTAAACAGATGGCCCTTTGATCAAAAAACAAATTTAAAAAAAGAAAGTAAAAGAGAAGGTGGAAATTAATTTTTAAAAAAGATATACTGCGGAAGGTGGAGAATCCCATAATTAACTGAGGAGGGACCTGCTCTGGGCAGTAGGGCAGGCCCAGGGAGTGACATATTCCCTCTGGAGATTCGATATGGACACTTCTCAAATGTGCAACCTGCTTCCAGTTTCCCTGCTCCACTTCACTCTCTTTGGTCCTGCTCAAGTGTAGGTGGGCTTGGATGGCAGGAGGCCTTTTTTTTTAAACCTAGAGCTCTGAAGAGCACCAATCTGTTCAGCTTGTTTCTTTCCCTCATCTTCTCTCTGTCTTTTGCAGTCTTTGCCTCTTCCTGATTTACCGGGTCTAGACATACCCTACCCTTCTTTCCTCGGGGCTCCTGCCTCTCCAGTTTGTCTGATCAATTTTTTTTGGTTCTTTTTTGTTTATTTTTCTGTCTTGAATTTCTTTCTTTGAAGATTTTTTTTATAGTTGCCTAATTGCAAATTCTGTGTTCCTTGACTCAAGATAACCTTCCTAATCTGGACACCCACACAATGTGGTCTGTGCTCATTCACATAACATTAATTTACCCATGTTGGGCAGTTACAAACCTCTCCTGCTACCATGGTCAGGCCTTTTTCATAGTGGTGGGTCCAACAGCTGATTGCCTATGCTGTGCCCCCTGCAGTGCACACAATAATCTATTCTTCCTATTGAGGTCTGAGGACAGAAGAAATGCTCAATATGCAATTTTTTTTCCTCAACTGCATTGGGCAATCAACTACATGGCTCAACTGCATTATTTTATTTTGTTTTGTTTTATTGGTTTTGTTTGAGACATGGTATCTCTATAGCTTTGGTGCCTGTCCGGGAACTAGTTCTTGTAGACTACACTGGATTCAAACTCACAGAGACCTGCATGTCTCTGCCTCCCGAGTGCACCACCAATGCCAGGCAAAAACATAATTTTAAAACTGTGAATTGGTACAGTCATTTACGAATTTTCAGGGTGTAATATAGAGGACACTCAAGTTTGTGCAGGAAAGCTACAGACAGGGACCAAGGCCATCTGAGTCAACATAACAGAAGTTGTCTCAGAAACAATATTTCTATTGGGATGGAAATGCAGCTCTTCTAGAATTAATATGCCTTTCCACAGAGAAATCACAATACACATTTAGAAGATTAATAAAGAAAACTTCCTTTAATGATGTTATGCATTGATCTCTGTCCAATGCTCAAGGGGAGCTAGGTTAGACAGATTTTGCATTCAATATATGCTGTTATTCATAAGTATCCCTTAGGATAATGGTTCAGATTAAACTTTGAACAATTAAAATGGAAATAGGCAACTTACCAGTCTAAATATTTAGGCAAAAGTATTCTCAGAATATTCTCTAAGTACGCCAGTGACAAGTTACAGTTGTTCATTCTTCACTGACAGGGTTTTAAGGTGAAGATCACAAGGGAAAAGAAAGACTGGACTGGACAAGTAAAAGATAAAAAAGATAGGGTGGGGAGGTGTTGCAGAAGATATGTTCCATGCCTAGTAAGCTTCTTAAGAAAAATAACATCCTAAGTGGGCATTGGTGGGGCATGCCTTTAATCCCTGCAGTCTGGGATTTTTCGAGACGGGGGTTTTTCAGTAGCTTTGGAGCCTGTCCTCGAACTCTCATATATCAGGCTGGCCTTGAACTCAAAGAAATCCACCAGCTTCTGCCTCCAGCTCTAATTAGCATATCCTTACATTTTGGGTATTTTAGATACAGCTGCAACCCATTATCAAATGAAGTGGTATATTAGAGGTTAGGACCAAGTAGGTCCAGAAAACACAAGGAAGACACATGAAGAAATTGCCAACTTCCAGTGGTTTCTACTCTTGTTACAATGCCTTCTGCTGTCAAGCATATACCTATAGTCTATTCCTATGATTGGTTGAATGAGGAAGAGAAGAATAAGCCCTGGCTGATGGTTCAATACATCATGCAGGAACCACCCAGAATTAGGCAGCTGCAAGGTTACAATCCCTGGATGGGACAACCCTGAAAGATGTTTGTAAAAGGAAATGTTCACAGTGGGCAGAAATTCAAACAACACACATTTTTTTAAAAATTATTTATTTATTTATTTTTTAAAGATTTCTGCCTCTTCCCCGCCACCGCCTCCCATTTCGCTCCCCCTCCCCCAATCAAATCTTCCTCCCTTGTCAGCCCAAAGAGCAATCTGGGTTCCCTGCCCACCTCCATCCAGGTCTAGTAAGGGGAGCATCCAAACTGCCTAGGCTCCCACAAAACCAGTACGTGCAATAGAATCAAAAACCCATTGCCATTGTTCATGAGTTCTCAGTAGTCCTCATTGTCCGCTATGTTCAGCGAGTCCGGTTTTGTCCCATGCTTTTTCAGACCCCGGCCAGCTGGCCTTGGTGAGTTCCCGATAGAAAATCCCCATTGTCTCAGTTTGTGGGTGCACCCCTCATGGTCCTGAGTTCCTTGCTTGTGCTCTCTCTCCTTCTGCTCCTCCTTTGGATCATGAGATTTCAGTCCGGTGCTCCAATGTGGGTCTCTGTCTCTGTCTTCTTTCATCGCCTGAGGAAGGTTAATATTCAGGAGGATGCTTATATGTTTTTCTTTGGGTTCACCTCCTTATTTAGCTTCTCTAGTATCATGAATTATAGTCTCAATGTCCTTTATTTATGGCTAGAAACCAAATATGAGTGAGTACATCCCATGTTCCTCTTTTTGGGTCTGGCTTAATATTATAAGACAAAAGCCTGTATGCCAAAGTTGGAAAATGTAAAAGAAATGGACCCTTTAAAGATATGTACTATATACCAAAATTAAATCAAGACCAGGTGAACAATTTCAATAGACCTATAAGTCGTAAGGAAATAGATGTCATAAAAAAAAAACCCTACCAAAAAAAAGCCCAGGGCCACATGGCTTTAATGCAGAATTTAACCAGATCTTCCAAGAAGATCTAATACCTATACTCCTTAATGTATTTCACAATATAGAAAAAGAAGAGTCATAGCCAAATTCCTTTTATGAAGCTACAGTTACCCTGATACCAAAACCACACAAAGACCCAACCAAGAAAGAGAATTACAGGCCTATATCACTCATGAACATCGACGCAAAAATTCTCAATAAAATACTGGCAAACCGAATCCAAGAACACATTAGAAAAATTATCCATTATGATCAAGTAGGCTTCATCCCAGAGATGCAGGGCTGGTTCAACACACGAAAATCTATCAATGTAATCCATCATAGAAATAAACCGAAAGAAAAAAAAAAACATATGATCATTTCATTAGATGCCAAAAAAGCATTCGACAAAATTCAACACCTCTTTATGATAAAGGTCTTGGAGAGATTAGGGATACAAGGGTCATACCTAAATATAATAAAAGCTATTTACAGATAGCCGACAGCTAACATTAAATTAAACGGAGAAAAACTCAAAGCCATCCCACTAAAATCAGGAACACGACAAGGATGTCCACTCTCTCCATACCTCTGCAATATAGTGCTTGAAGTTCTAGCAATAGCAATAAGACAACATAAGGGGATCAAAGGGATTCGTATTGGAAGGGAAGAAGTTAAGCTTTCATTAGTTGCAGATGATATGATAGTATACATAAGTGACCCCAAAAACTCTACCAAAGAACTCCTACAGCTGATAAACACCTTTAGTAATGTGGCAGGTTACAAAATCAACTCCAAAGAATCAGTTGCCTTCCTATACACTAAGGATAAGGAAGCAGAGAGGGAAATCAGAGAAGCATCACCTTTCACGATAGCCACAAATAGCATAAACTATCTTGGGGTAACTCTGACCAAGGAAGTGAAAGATCTATTTGACAAGAACTTTAAGTCTTTGAAGAAGGAAATTGAAGAGGATACCAGAAAATGGAAGGATCTCCCTTGCTCTTGGATTGGGAGGATCAACATAGTAAAAATGGCAATTCTACCAAAAACAATACACATTTCAATGTGGTTTATTTGGAAGGAGAAAGGGTCTAATCTACAATTACCAATGCACTGATTGATAAGCTTTATCCAGTGGTTTGACTGGATGCTGAGGGATTAGTAAAGAGCATGATTAGAAAATTGGTGAGAGAAGACATCTGAGGAAGGAGAATGTGAATAATCTCTGTGAAAGGGAAAGGGGTATAAAGATCCTTGTATTCCATGTAAATGCTGATCAAAAAGTGAATTCTGCTGAGGAGGAGTTCAATACTCATTCAGACACGATGACTCTTCCGTGTACAGTCAGCCTCTTTTCCCAGTTATTCATGTCAGTGTCTAATGGGCCCATGACCAAAGTGGCCATATTGACAAATTGGAAGATAGGCGTGGACTCAACAATATGGACTTGCACTCATCATGGCTGACTTGGCTACAGTTTTTGCTGAGTTGCCATATCACACATCAGGAGAGACCAAAACTTAGCCCCATGTATGACACCATTACTAGAGTGACCAGCCACCAACCTACTGGCAGGTTGACTACACTGGAAAACTTCCTCTGTGAAAAGGACATTTGGGCTTCAAATGCTCTTAAACCAACAGACTAAAGAAAGAATAACAACTTTAGGCAGAGGATATATCCAGATTAGCATGGGAAATTAATTGTCTCTTCACAATACAGATAAGAAGGAAAATATGTCCGGAATTCAGGAGATATTTTAGGGCTTGTGATACCATGTCTTGTCATTAAGATAAATGAGAAACAAGAACAGTATACTCCAATAAGTATGACAAAAGTCACATGTCCATCAGGAATGCAGGCATGGGTCACTTCTTTAGAAAAAGACCCAAGAGCTTGTGAAGTGACTGCAGAGGTTGGGAGAAATACAGAATGAGCAGCAGAGTACGGCAGTTCTAAATACCATCTAAGGCCACATGACTATTGCAGCAATGAAACTTTAACTGATATGAGTGTTTCTGTTGTATTTTGTTGATAATGCATTTGTAAAATTATTTCTATGTCCTTTAAATTTCCTTAACATATGTAGTGTGAGACTTTAAGACAATTCTGAAGCCATTTCTGACAATTCTGAATCCTCTCAGCCTCCATGTCATAGTGCTTCCCCTCGTCCCTTGGGAACCAAGGACCTAACAGCTACACATGCACATACTCAGTTCCTGAACAATTACCCATATACGTATGTTTTGATTCGGTCCCCTGGGAAACAGGGTCAAAATGACCCCTTACCTCATCTGATCTGGCAACAGCTCTTCAGGAAATTATTGGTAATAGCCCTTTTGAATAAGCCAGTCACAACCCCCTTGCTTCTGTGGTCTTTTCCTTTAAAAGTAGCCTGTGCCTGCTATTTGGGGTCTCTCAGCTTCCCAAATGCTGAGGGACCCTGTCATGACAGAATTAATAAAATCCTCATGATTTTGCATCAGCCGTGGTGTATG
This sequence comes from Chionomys nivalis, assembly GCF_950005125.1. NCBI lineage: Eukaryota > Metazoa > Chordata > Mammalia > Rodentia > Cricetidae > Chionomys > Chionomys nivalis. The sequence continues at coordinate 33,678,249 of NC_080111.1, read as the reverse complement.
AGGTGGTCTCTGGGGGCGACTCCTCCTTGGTGTTTGGATGCTAGAGTCCAACATTTGGTTCCCTGACCAGGAATCTAGTTGCTCCCAGACACACTATAAACCCAGTTGGTGGTATAAAGAAATGAGTTCATTTTTATATATTGAAACAGGGCTAAGGGAGGAGGTAGATGTGTTCTGAGATCCCTTGCCCTAGCCCTGAAAGACGTTTCACGGGCATTTATGGAAAGGAGGTGCGACCAGGTCGTCCTAGTCTCCAGGGGAGGTATGATCCTCCATCTGTATTTTTGGATCTGCTGCCACGTGGCTTCTGATTTTGAGTCTATATCTGTCTTTTTGTTCTTGTGTATTTTCAGTTCTGCACTAGAGTGGTGGTGAGAGCACCAGCTTCTCTGAGTTTTGCAACTTGTTTCCATGAATGCATCAAACCTGTTGAAGTTGACTAGAAAGGTGTTTGTAGACACAGCTTCCTGCTCCCAAAACTCTAAGCAGATTAAGCCACAAAGCAAAATCATTCAGAGGTCATGAGTTAGCAGGTACCATGTGGGACTTCACAATACAGGGAATATGGTGGCAGGTTCCAAGGAGGATGCACCACATTGTCTTCTGCATCTGACCCTCTGCTCATCCCCATCTAGAGACCACATTCCCTCACTCACCATGTTGTGCTTCTCCAGCCTGCCAAAGTTCTCAGCTCAACATCTCACTAAAGCATCAACTGCACCCCAGAACAAGAATCTACTAGTGCCTGGTCCTCTTCAAACCAACACTGAAGGTGGCTGCCCAGAAGAGATCTGCCAGGCTTCTAACTGGCAGGTCACCTGGAGTGCATGATTGGCTAGTGATTCCTGAGGGGCAAGAGCACCTCCCATAGTGCTATACTGTGCTTAAAGAGACAGCACTGTTGTTCCTGGCCATTCTACCCACGCCATGAAAGATCTTTTCCAGGTCTGAGAGCATATGCATTTCAATAGTACTTGCCCCTGGCTACAAAAGCAGTCACTGTCCTCTTCCTGTCCTCCTTAAGAACTTTCCCTTTTATCCAGGACACAACTTGGTTAGCTATCTTGTGCAGTGCTTTGTGCTAGGTGGGTGGAGCAATTACCTGTCTCATAGGGGAAACGATGCCTAGAATATTAATAACTAAAGAGAGTTTTAAAGTTACAAAATGGAATAATAAAAATAAAAGTAGTTTCATTTGAAAATATAGAGAATAATGGAGCTATGAAGAATGTCTTCATGAGCACTTTTGTCAGTCAGCACATCTTCCTCCACAGTCAAATGAATAAAATATACAACTGCAGTATTCAAGATTTTCTACATGAACAGGACAGATAGAATGAATCTCACCAAGTATTTTAAAAGTGGGCTTATTAGAATGTCTCACAAGCTGTGGTTCAGGTAACTTAAGAAGAGCTGCCTACCAATGGCAACTGAAGAATCCAATAGATTGCTTCTCAGTCTTTTGTCTCAGATCAAGTGAAGAATTCAGTAGTTGTTCAGCCCACAAAACTCAGCATCGCAGCTGGTTTTAAGTATTCACCAAAATTACAATGAAGTAGGCTCTAATGCTAGTATAGAAATGAGTTTGGTAACCAGAGCTAGAGCACAGAGGCAAAAAAGAGACTTTTCTTCTTCAAAATACTTTATACGTGACTGCTGCTACCAGAATGTAAGATGCTGATTAAAGTTCGCTCATAGTCTTCGTTTGATTCAGATTTTTTTTGGAGATTTCAAGACAGGATTTTTCTGTGTAATTGTGGAACTCATTCTGTAGGCCAGGCTAGTATAGAACTCAGAAAATCCCACTATCTCTGCTCATGAGTCGTGGTGTTAAAAGTGTGCACTGCCACCAAGCAGCTGAAGATGGGTTCTATAATCCCAAATTATACAGATTAAAGGAGGGTTTTCCCATTTCAAAACCTTTAAGTAAAATCTCTCTCAGGTATAATTAATTCTTTGTGTATTAGATAATCACAGAGAGAGTCAATTTGACTGCCAAAAGTAGACACCTCAAGAGCCAACACAGAAGAAATGAGAAAATATTTCCTGCCTGCAGGAGGCGTGAAGAGCATGGGAGTTATTTTCAAAACAGTGTTTTACTCAACAAAGAAAACATGGGCATTTTACCTAGAGAGTCTGAACATGCTTATGTTATGTTCGCCCTTTTCTTAAACATGCTCAATTAACAAATCCACTTCTAAAAATAATCACAATATAAAAGCAGGGACATTTAAGCACCTTCTTACCTGAAAGTCATGTAGGAACATAAGTTATCCCATGGCGCTATAGTGTGCTTCAAAACACAGCACAGTGGTTCCTTGCCATTCCCTCCCCCATCAAAGATCTTTTCTAGATCTCCCAAGATAGGAATTTCAATAGCACTTGCTGCTGTCTCTAAATCAGACACTGTTGTAATCTTGCACTCCATAGGAACTTTCCATTTTTACTCCTGGACAAAATATGGTTAGCTAGATTGTACAGTGCACTCTGCTAGGTGGCTGGAGTTATTCCCTGCAGAACAGGTGGAAGGAAGCACTGAATATTAACAAACAAACAAGTTTTCAGGTCACAAAAGGAGATGTTTGTTCTGTGGCATCATGCTGAGATCGGATGTACTGAAGGTAATTTTTACCTGGTATCAGCAATTTCAGACAACCATGAGAGAAAAGCAAGAACCAGATCTCAAACAAGATCTTACCCCAATCTGAAGGCTGGATGATGGCTCCATGGTGTTTCAAGTTTAATACTGAAATGCAGAGCAATGTGGAAATTTGAATATGTAGAAAATAATGGAACCAGGAAGAATGATTTATGTGTACTGTTGTTAGCCAGCACATCTTCCTCCATGGACTGCTACATAAAATTGTGCAGTTGCATTATTCAAGATTCTCCACATGAACAGGACTGGTAGAATGAATCTCACCATTAAAGTAGAAAGTGGGCTTATTAGAATGTCTCCCAAGCAATGTTCCGGGTCACCTAAAAATAGCTGCCTAGCAATGGAAATTTGAAGGGTACAGGAGATTTCTTCTCAGTATTTTCTCTAAGATCAAGTGAAGAGTGCAGCAGTTCAGTCCATGAGACTCTATGTCTAAGTTGGTTTACAGGATACATCACTATTCCAAAGAAATCGGCTCTAATGCTAGTAATGGAATGAACATGGTAGCCAGAGCTACTGGAAGGAGGCAAAAAGAGAGAACCTTCTTCTTTAATATCCTTTATATGTTTCTGCTGCCATGAGAAGGTGAGATCCAGGTTAAAGGTGGATCATAGTCATGGTTTGGTTCATTATTTTTTTGTTTGTTTTCAACACAGGATTTATCTGTGTAGCTGTGGAACTCTGTGTAGACTGGACTTGCCTCTGCCTCCTTAGTGATAGTGTTAAAGGTGTGTACTGCCACCAAGCAGCTAAGGGTGGATCCTATCATCTCAAACAATCTAGATCGATAAAAGATCTACCCATTTCAAAAATTTCAATTAAGTAAAACCCCACTCAGATATAACCATTTTTGTGTGTGTATGAATTAATCCCAGAGGTAGTCAGTTTGACTACCAAATATAACCATCTCAACTGCCAAGTGAGAAGAAATGAGAAAAACCTCTTGCCTGCATGGGAGTTGTTTCAAAAGCAGTTTTTTTCCTTGATAATGGAATCATGGTGATTTTACTTAGGGAGTCTGAACATGCTCATATAATGTTTTTCCTTTTCTTTGGCATGCTTAGTTAACAAATCTACCTCTGCTCATGACCATAATGTAGAGTCATTTAGGGGCATTCTTACATCAGAGTCATGGAGGAACATAGGAAAATACAGAAACAATAGAAAGAAATATCTCTATGTTCATATTGTACCATAAGGTCTTAGTTGAAAATCAAGTAATTGACACTGTGAAAAGTAGATTGTCAAACTTGATGTTTTACCAAAGAGAAATGTGCCAACATCATAATTCTCACAGACATAAAAGATAGAGATCAAAAAACCAGAAAACTTCAAGAAAAATTACATAACAGGCCTCTATATAGTGCTCCTGGATGAACGGTTATGATGACCTCAATTAATTCCAGTGCAAAGCAGCTTTTGCTCTGAGGAGGGTTACTGAGCAGAAGGCCACAGTTGTTTCCATGCCAGACAAGAAGCAGTCCATTTTTAACTAGTCCTGACTTGCAGTTTGTCTCAAGGGTATGACATCAGTGTAGAGAATTTCATTCATTCTTTTTTCTAACTTTTAAAAATATCTGGTTAATTGGTGTTTTCACTGAATGTGCCTGTGCACAGTACGTACAGAGGGCAGAAGAAGGGAGGAGATGCCTGGGGCTGGAATTAGAGCTAATGGCTAGCTAAAATGCAGAGTCCAAGAATAGAATCAAGGTCCTCTGTAAAAGCACCCAGTGCTCTAATTGCTAAGCCATCTATCAAGCCCCCATTTTAATTTAAAAGTAATCCTCATGAATTGTTAATTAAAAAATATTACATCACTTTTTGCTTTCATCTCTTCATTCCATCCCTGTCCCCAAAACCTTCCAACTTCATCCCTGTCAAATATGGGTGAATAAGTATTCTTAAATACATGAATGCAACCTCCTGCTTCCATTTTTTGTTGGATGTGTATATATAATGCACTGACTACTCCTATTGGATAAACAAATATGGAACTATTCCCTTCTTCAGGCTAATTCTCTCAAATGGAGGAGAATTGTACTTTTTAATCATCTTCAGGTTCCTGACCCTGACTAGGCAACCTTGGACAAGAAACACAACCAAGAATAGAAAACGTAGGATAGAGAATACCTCAGCTATGGGGTATGCTACCTGCAGATAAGAGCCCTGGGTATTCTTTCAGAACATTCAGCTTCCATCCCAAGTTCATACAGAAGCTCTATACTATATTTACCTCCAAAATCAGGGCATCTGAGACCTTCTTCCAGATTCCCTGGCTTCCATAAGAAGAGGAGACTTGCACCATAAAAATTATTTTCCAAGCTGTGTGTGGTAGTAAGGTTTTTTAGTGCCAGTAATCTGGACACAGAGGCAGGAAGATCACTATACACTTTATAGCCTGTGCAACATAGAGACACACACAGGAAAAAAGAAAACTGAATAATATACAAGAAAAGGAGCACTGGAGAACTGGAACAAGATTTTTCTTGAAGTCATCTCAAGTGTCTGCTACTGGTGCCCAAATAATCATTTCCAAAACTAAATATAGTCAACACTATCCTGAATGAGGTAACCCAGACCCCCAAAAATGAATATTGTATGTACTCACTCATAAGTGGATTCTAGCCATAAATAAAGGACATTGAACCTATAACCCATAATCCTAGAGAAGCTAAATAAGAAGGTGAACCCAAAGAAAAACATATAGACATCCTCCTGGATATTGGAAGGAGACAAGATTGCCAGGCAAAAATTGGAAATTGGGGTGGGGTTGGGATAAGAGGATATGGAAAGAAAAATTAAGAAGGGGGGATGGATTCAAATGATATTAAACCAACAGACTAAGAAAGGAATAACAACCTTTGGCAGGGTGGTATTTCCAGATCACTGTGAGGAAATTGAATTGCCTCAATGTGAGGGAAGTAAGAAGGATTATGTCTGGGATGCAGCAGATCCTTTGGGGTGTCTCTATCTGAAATTGTGCCTTGTGATTAAAGTTAATGGGAGATGACAACAATCTAATACAACAAGTATGACAAAGGTCACATATTCATCAGGAATGAAGGGATAGGTCACTTCTCTAGGAAAAGTTGCAAGACCATGTGAAGTGCTTGCAGAGGGTTAAAGAAATACAGAATGTGTAGTAGAGATGGCAGTTCTCAATACCATCTAAGGCCGTGTGACCATTGCAGAAAGGAGAACTTAAACTGACGTGAGTGCTTCTGTTGTATTTTGTTGATAATGCATTTGTACAGTTATTGATATGTTCTTTAAGTTTTTTAATCATATGTTTCAATATCAATTATGAGTATATCTGTCGTATTAGAAATAATTTTGAAATAATAGAAAAATGTGCTCCAAGGGACATTGCCATTCTTCTAAAAAGATAATGCATTTGCAATTTTATTTGGTATGCTTATGTTATGTTTAGGTATAATTACAACCTGGTTATTAATTTTCATTTGGAAATTAATAAGTTGATATAATTGTATGCCAAGTTGACTAGTGATTGATTATGGAAAGCTGCTTTTGGTTGTTAACTTTGCTACATTTGGAATGAACTATAATTCCAAAAAGGAGAACACAGTTGTGATCTGGACCTTAAGGCAAGAGAACATGCCCTTGACCATGATACTGAGGATGGATGACCCCTGCCTTTAAACTAGACCTTGAGACTGGAAGGCACATGTTTAGTCTGAGTTGATATTCTGCTCGAAGGAATGTGGGCTATTATTTCTCTCTCTGCTTTCCCTTACCTTGTCATTGGTAGTCATTGTCATTGAAGTCTACTTCTTTGGGATTCCAGCATATACACTAAACAACTGAGACACATCAGTCTTGTGGGACTGAGTAACAACTAGATCTTGCACTTTCCAGTCACTGACAGCAATTGTTGGAGTGCAGCCTTTCAGTTATTCCAGTAAATTGCCATATGCACACACATATAGACACAGACAACAGACAGACATATATATGGAGAGATAGATTTAGTCCTTAAGTTCTGTTACTCTAGAGAATTCTGACTAATATACTGTGGTTTTTAGTCAATTAAATTTTTAAACCTCTAGTTCCCAATTTTTTTATTTATGCCATAATTATATACCTGAAGCACTTTTATGAAATACTTCAGTATCACATTATATACATATGAAAATAATAACCTTTTACGCAGTAATAGTAAAAAGAGTATGGGGAAAATGAAGTGTAATATTGAGTGTTATTATTGATGAAAAATTTATCAAACAGTATGAGCCATTAGATCTATGGCAAGATTTCATCATTTGTTTTGATCATGTTGAAGGTGCTTGTTCATTCTATTTATCTTTAAATTTTATCTTGCTGTCATTTATTCAAGTCCATTAAAATTTAAAATTAAGTAAATGGATGCTTGAAAGGGATATACCACCATTAAAGCTTAAACCACAGCAAGGTAAAACTCACTGATATTTTGTATTGGATGTATTGGATGTGTTGAACTAACAATCTGAAATTGTTATATACCACCATTAAAGCTTAAACCACAGCAAGGTAAAACTCACTGATATTTTGTATTGGATGTGTTGAACTAACAATCTGAAATTTTTTTCCAAGATAGATTTATGATGGAGGAAGATCATTGGTTAATTAATAAAGAAACTGCTTGGCCTCATAGGTTAAAACATATGTGGGAGGAGTAAACAGAACAGAATGCTGGGAGGAAGAGGAAGTGAGCTCAGAGGCCATGCTCCCCTCTCCCAGGCAGGCACAATGAAGCTCTGACCCAGGATGGACGTAGGCTAGAATCTTCCCGGTAAGCGCACCTGGGAGCTACACACATTAATAGAAATGGGCCAGGCAGTGTTTAAATGAATACAGTTTGTGTGTTGTTATTTCAGGGCATAAGCTAGCCAGGCAGCAGGGAGCTGGGCAGAAGGAATGCAACCAGCAGCATTCCACAACAATTTTACTCATAATTTCTCAAGTCCTTAGCTAGTAAATCATTGTATAATTAATACAAACATTTTAAGATTATTTTAACAGGCTCACTTATTTAAAAGAGTGAAAAGTGCTTAGATAGTATTTCTTCCCTTGAGAATTATGAAGTTGGAATCTACAATAAGTGCTAATCAGTTCTCCATTTTTATTTTAGGTATTGATTTCAGCATTCCCAAACAAATGGGTAGACCTTTGTTAGGTTTAAGAAACAGTAAAAAGAAAAGCAGTTTGAAAGGTTTGGGGAGGGGAAGTTTTGTTGACCCGGGTCTCACAAGATACCTTAGCCTTATTTGAATCTATTGGTGATACTCCTGCATCAACTTGCTATGTACTGAATGAAATCTAAAGTAAGAACCACCAAAATCAGCATGAATGATGTTTGTTTAACGTTTTCTTTTGTGACAGGTTCTTGCTATGTAGACTAGCCTGACCTGAAAGGCAAAATCCTCTTGTCTCCATATTCAATGTGTTGGGATTATTGGTGGGGAACAATGTGCCCAGCAGAAATCTGTCTCATTTGTCAAGCTCTGATCACTTTTAAGGCCCTCAGCCTTGAGCTGGGGAGATTGCTGAGAGGCTAAAATTACTTACTGCCCAAAAGATGATCTCAGTTCTATTCCCCATACCAATGGGTATTTGGAGAGGCAAGAAGTGAATGTGACTGTTGTGTTGCTTCTTTGTTCTGTCAGTTTTAACCAATATCTGACTCTGGGATTTTACTAATACTACTAATTAGCATCACACTTTAATCAATCATCTAGAATGTATTACCTAACTACTTATTTCTAAAGGGCACGACTTTAGTAAGTTTTCATGCTTCTTCTTGTCCAGCCCTTTCTCTGCTAGGAATACACATTCTTTAAAGTTGGTCCCTGAACTCAATTTGTACACAATCCATCTTCATTTGAAAGTTTGCATTATAATCCAGTGAAGAAGGAGGGCTCCCATTTACCAGTCTTTTCTTTTTCTCACTGATCAGTTAAGGCCCAGCCATGAAGCAGTTGCAGGACTTTTAGCACTTGGAAGCAGAAGCAGGATTAGGTGTGCAATGGAATTCTCAATGGCATAGTGTGTGGCCAGCCTAAGCTACAGGAGATATTGCTCAAAACATAAATAAGTAAACTAGACTCAATAAAAAATGGAAAGAAATCCTTAATAACCTGGAAACAATGGGGAATAGGAAGAAAGAAGAGATTAAAGCAAAGATGCATTTAAAGAAATTCTAAGTTAAAAATTGAAACTCATAGTTTGTTTTAAAAATCATGTAGCTGAAAAAAACCATATAGGTAGACTTTGAAAAACACAAAACCATTCTCTGGCGGAGGAAATGGCATTAATAAGATATTATTCCACCCTGTCCTTAAATGCAATGTTAGCTGCTGGGACCTGTCACTTGACAAACACAGTTAGAGTTAATGGATACAAACATGACAAACAAGATTGATGTCTGTATATGAGAGCTCCTTTTTGGAATTTCAATATTCATTGGCTCAATTAACCTTCCCACACTGTATACCCAAATCTGGCCTGCCTTCATTACATGACATGGATCAATACATGCTGGGAAATTACAAAATCACTTATCCATCTACAATCATAACTTATTTCATAATGGAGACTTCAAAGTTGTTTGCCTTTAGTGATTTTCCTATAGTATACATAGCTTGTCTATACTATTAAGGTCTGAAGGCCAAAACCATGCTCCACACAAATCCTTTTTGTTACCGAAATGAACAGTTGACTCCATTACAAAATTTGAAATTTCACAACTTGGTGGTGACTGATATCTTTAATCTAAAAATTTAGTTAGTTTAATCACCAGGAGAGCCAGGTCAATTCCCTGGGCAGCAACGAAGTGGGATCAAGGCTACCTGAGTCAACAAAAGAATTTTTGTCTCAGAAACTTTTTTCTACAAGACTAGAATTAATATGCCTTTCCAGCCGGGTTGTGGTGGTGCACGCCTTTAATCCCAGCACTTGGGAAGCAGAGGCAGGTGGATCTCTGTGAGTTCGAGACCAGCCTGGTCTACAAGAGCTAGTTCCAGGACAGGCTCCAAAGCCACAGAGAAACCCTGTCTCGAAAAACCAAACCAAACCAAACCAAACAAAACAAATATGCCTTTCCAGGAATAAATCATTCCACAAACTTAAACATTTAATTAACATAAATTGCTGTAGCAACAGCCTGCATGTACTAGTGGTTAATGCTAAAAAGAGGAGCCAGCCTGGAAGACATTTTGCATTCCACATAAGCTGTCATCTTGAAGTTTCTTCTGAGTTCAGGACCAAGGTTATACTGTGAACAACATAAAATGGGACAGGAGAAGTCAGGTGGTGGTAGCACACATCTTTAATCTGAACTCTAGGGAGTGAGAGGCAGACAGACCTCTATGAGTTCAAGGCCAGACTCATTTACAAGAGGTAGTTGCAGGTCAGGTTTCAAAACTACAGAGAAACCTAGTCTTGAAAAACAAAACAACAAAAGGGGAGGGAGACGGGAGAAGGCATGTCTAAACAGGTAGGTAGATGGAGATTTACAGAGCAAATCTATTGTTCTGATCAGGCAAGATCTAAAAGATAGATTTAAAAGATATATCAACATACATAAGAAATAGAACACAAATACAAAAATATGAGAAAAAGCCGGCAATGGTGGTGCACGCCTTTAATCCCAGTACTCGGGAGGCAGAGGCAGGTGGATCTCTGTGAGTTCAAGAGCAGCCTGGTCTACAGAGCTAGTTCCAGGACAGGCTCCAAAGCACAGAGAAACCCTGTTTCAAAAAAAAATATGGGAAAGTCCTATCCACATTTTAAAAGATTCTTTTAAATGAACAGCTATTTTGAACTCTTCTACCTTCAGAATAAGGCTTCTTTTGACACTGAAAATGGTGGTTTAAAGGAAGACTAGACATACTTGTAAGAAGAACCAAGAATAGTTCATTTTAACTAACCTTGACTACTATCTGTTTTAAATTTGTGAAATTTACTCTAAAGTATTTCATTCTTTAAGTTTCATTTTATACATATGGATGTTTGCCCAAATGTGTCTGTGTCAAGACCTGCAGAGGCCAGAAGAGGGAATCAGATCCCTTGAACCTGAGTTACAGGAGTTCTAGCAACATAACCTCTGCCGTCTCAAAAACAACCATTGCTCTTAATCTCTAAGCTATCTCTCAAGCCACATTTTTATTAAAAATCTATTTTCACACATTTTAATTAAAATATATTACATCTTTCCTCCCAGCATTCTGTTCTGTTTACTCCACCCACCTATGTACGAAAATTAAAAAATAAAAATATATATTTATTACATCTCTTTACCCCTCTTGTGTCATCTCTCTATCCCTTTCCAAATATTTCTCTTCCAATTCCTTTATTGTTAAGTATGTACTAATAAGTATGGACAAATTTGTGAATAGAATCTGCTGGGTCCATTTCTGTTGGTTGTGTGTTATGCTTTCAGGACTGAACATGTTCATTTGAACACACAAATAAGGAGATCAGCCATGTCTGAAGCTAATTCACCCACTTGCAGTAAAGTTTACTTGTTATTGAGGAACATGATTCCGATTTGCCTTTGACAGAAAGCATTATTAAAACTATGTTATGGGTCTTTATTAATATTTATATATTTTTAATATTATTAAGAATATGTAAACATGAAGAAAACCTATTTAAAACATAGAGTCACCTACATACCTTTTCTTCAATATTTGCCAATCTGGTGCCCTAAGGCCAGAAGAATGCACCAGATCTTCAGAACCTACAATTACAGGGAAGACTGACCAATCTGATGTGTGTGCTAGGAATAAAACTTTGGTACCTAATAGGAGCAGTACTCTTGAGACAACTCTCTGTTGTGTTGCTTCTTTGTTCTGTCAGTTTTAACCAATATCTGACTCTGGGATTTTACTAATACTACTAATTAGCATCACACTTTAATCAATCATCTAGAATGTATTACCTAACTACTTATTTCTAAAGGGCACGACTTTAGTAAGTTTTCATGCTTCTTCTTGTCCAGCCCTTTCTCTGCTAGGAATACACATTCTTTAAAGTTGGTCCCTGAACTCAATTTGTACACAATCCATCTTCATTTGAAAGTTTGCATTATAATCCAGTGAAGAAGGAGGGCTCCCATTTACCAGTCTTTTCTTTTTCTCACTGATCAGTTAAGGCCCAGCCATGAAGCAGTTGCAGGACTTTTAGCACTTGGAAGCAGAAGCAGGATTAGGTGTGCAATGGAATTCTCAATGGCATAGTGTGTGGCCAGCCTAAGCTACAGGAGATATTGCTCAAAACATAAATAAGTAAACTAGACTCAATAAAAAATGGAAAGAAATCCTTAATAACCTGGAAACAATGGGGAATAGGAAGAAAGAAGAGATTAAAGCAAAGATGCATTTAAAGAAATTCTAAGTTAAAAATTGAAACTCATAGTTTGTTTTAAAAATCATGTAGCTGAAAAAAACCATATAGGTAGACTTTGAAAAACACAAAACCATTCTCTGGCGGAGGAAATGGCATTAATAAGATATTATTCCACCCTGTCCTTAAATGCAATGTTAGCTGCTGGGACCTGTCACTTGACAAACACAGTTAGAGTTAATGGATACAAACATGACAAACAAGATTGATGTCTGTATATGAGAGCTCCTTTTTGGAATTTCAATATTCATTGGCTCAATTAACCTTCCCACACTGTATACCCAAATCTGGCCTGCCTTCATTACATGACATGGATCAATACATGCTGGGAAATTACAAAATCACTTATCCATCTACAATCATAACTTATTTCATAATGGAGACTTCAAAGTTGTTTGCCTTTAGTGATTTTCCTATAGTATACATAGCTTGTCTATACTATTAAGGTCTGAAGGCCAAAACCATGCTCCACACAAATCCTTTTTGTTACCGAAATGAACAGTTGACTCCATTACAAAATTTGAAATTTCACAACTTGGTGGTGACTGATATCTTTAATCTAAAAATTTAGTTAGTTTAATCACCAGGAGAGCCAGGTCAATTCCCTGGGCAGCAACGAAGTGGGATCAAGGCTACCTGAGTCAACAAAAGAATTTTTGTCTCAGAAACTTTTTTCTACAAGACTAGAATTAATATGCCTTTCCAGCCGGGTTGTGGTGGTGCACGCCTTTAATCCCAGCACTTGGGAAGCAGAGGCAGGTGGATCTCTGTGAGTTCGAGACCAGCCTGGTCTACAAGAGCTAGTTCCAGGACAGGCTCCAAAGCCACAGAGAAACCCTGTCTCGAAAAACCAAACCAAACCAAACCAAACAAAACAAATATGCCTTTCCAGGAATAAATCATTCCACAAACTTAAACATTTAATTAACATAAATTGCTGTAGCAACAGCCTGCATGTACTAGTGGTTAATGCTAAAAAGAGGAGCCAGCCTGGAAGACATTTTGCATTCCACATAAGCTGTCATCTTGAAGTTTCTTCTGAGTTCAGGACCAAGGTTATACTGTGAACAACATAAAATGGGACAGGAGAAGTCAGGTGGTGGTAGCACACATCTTTAATCTGAACTCTAGGGAGTGAGAGGCAGACAGACCTCTATGAGTTCAAGGCCAGACTCATTTACAAGAGGTAGTTGCAGGTCAGGTTTCAAAACTACAGAGAAACCTAGTCTTGAAAAACAAAACAACAAAAGGGGAGGGAGACGGGAGAAGGCATGTCTAAACAGGTAGGTAGATGGAGATTTACAGAGCAAATCTATTGTTCTGATCAGGCAAGATCTAAAAGATAGATTTAAAAGATATATCAACATACATAAGAAATAGAACACAAATACAAAAATATGAGAAAAAGCCGGCAATGGTGGTGCACGCCTTTAATCCCAGTACTCGGGAGGCAGAGGCAGGTGGATCTCTGTGAGTTCAAGAGCAGCCTGGTCTACAGAGCTAGTTCCAGGACAGGCTCCAAAGCACAGAGAAACCCTGTTTCAAAAAAAAATATGGGAAAGTCCTATCCACATTTTAAAAGATTCTTTTAAATGAACAGCTATTTTGAACTCTTCTACCTTCAGAATAAGGCTTCTTTTGACACTGAAAATGGTGGTTTAAAGGAAGACTAGACATACTTGTAAGAAGAACCAAGAATAGTTCATTTTAACTAACCTTGACTACTATCTGTTTTAAATTTGTGAAATTTACTCTAAAGTATTTCATTCTTTAAGTTTCATTTTATACATATGGATGTTTGCCCAAATGTGTCTGTGTCAAGACCTGCAGAGGCCAGAAGAGGGAATCAGATCCCTTGAACCTGAGTTACAGGAGTTCTAGCAACATAACCTCTGCCGTCTCAAAAACAACCATTGCTCTTAATCTCTAAGCTATCTCTCAAGCCACATTTTTATTAAAAATCTATTTTCACACATTTTAATTAAAATATATTACATCTTTCCTCCCAGCATTCTGTTCTGTTTACTCCACCCACCTATGTACGAAAATTAAAAAATAAAAATATATATTTATTACATCTCTTTACCCCTCTTGTGTCATCTCTCTATCCCTTTCCAAATATTTCTCTTCCAATTCCTTTATTGTTAAGTATGTACTAATAAGTATGGACAAATTTGTGAATAGAATCTGCTGGGTCCATTTCTGTTGGTTGTGTGTTATGCTTTCAGGACTGAACATGTTCATTTGAACACACAAATAAGGAGATCAGCCATGTCTGAAGCTAATTCACCCACTTGCAGTAAAGTTTACTTGTTATTGAGGAACATGATTCCGATTTGCCTTTGACAGAAAGCATTATTAAAACTATGTTATGGGTCTTTATTAATATTTATATATTTTTAATATTATTAAGAATATGTAAACATGAAGAAAACCTATTTAAAACATAGAGTCACCTACATACCTTTTCTTCAATATTTGCCAATCTGGTGCCCTAAGGCCAGAAGAATGCACCAGATCTTCAGAACCTACAATTACAGGGAAGACTGACCAATCTGATGTGTGTGCTAGGAATAAAACTTTGGTACCTAATAGGAGCAGTACTCTTGAGACAACTCTCTGGGTACCACATATGTCATTACAATGCTGAAGGTGAAGGTGACCCACTCTTCCTTCTGTCTCTCATCACTTGAAAGATAAAGTCACCTCAGGATGGTTGTCAAAGAATCCAATGGACAGAATGTGAATGGCATTTGTATATTCCTTCTTATTTTCATTGTTAAGACAGCTCTCTCTATGTGAGTAAAGATAAAAAAGGATGGTTGAATTCAGTCTAAGTCCAGCCAAATTTTATTAGGAAAGGGTCCATAATTTGAAGTAGGCTTTCTTCTGTGACTTTTTTGAGACAGACATGTCTACATAAACATGGATGTCAGGAATTTATTACAAGGAACAAGCTGGTCTCTATCCCTCAAACTCACTGAGTTTGGCCCCACCCACACTCCTGTGTACAGTGATTACAGCCTTACACCTCTAATTCCAGCTGAAATATGTATTTTAAAGGACATATCATTAAATGAGAGAAAAATGAATAAAATAAGCTTTAAAGGGTGGCATGATTGTTTTGATGCCAATATTTAGTCTAAGAGTGAGTTAGTAATAAGCCTAAGCTAAGGCACAAACATTCATAAGTTTTATTAATCTTCTGGATCAATTGTTTATGAAGTGGCTGTTGTGTATTTGGGAGTTTTTGGTGGGGCAGAAATATCCACCTAAAAAGGCACCCAAGGAAATGATAGAATAAAAGTATAGATTATTGAATCTTTTCTACAAAGAATAAAGGGGGACATAGATGTTATGACACAAAAGGGTAGATTGTTAAATCTACTTTGAAAATGCAACTACTTATTTTAAATATTTTGCATTGATATGGATGTTTGCATTTGATATAAATTTGACATTATTTTTGTTCAAACATAGCGACTATACATTTATATTCTTGTTCAAGATCTTGTACCTAATACAACTTACTTAACAATGTAATCAAAATATCTAGTCCTTGAAAGATATTATTAGCTGCGCGATGGTGGCGCACGCCTTTAATCCCAGCACTTGGGAGGCAGAGGCAGGTAACAGTCAACAGGCAAGTTTCCTCCAGGTGTGCTGCTCAAACACCCTCACACCATCCATCAGACCCTGAAAGTTACAAGTCTCACTCCACCCCCAAAACCATTCTACCTCCCAGACCCTTGCAACTTCAGAGGAATATTAAAACACAAGATGCAGCTTCACAGGGTGGACCAAGACAGGGACTCTGAAGCACATGCTGTGACTGCACACACTGGACCAAGAGAGTGACCCAGGAGTGCAGATGAAAAGAGCAGGCCAACAGAGAGTGCAAATACAGACCTCAGTGGCGTGGCTCTCTGAAACTCATAGTGGGCCAAGAACAGGTCTCAAAGACACAAACAACCACTTTAAGGATTGGACCAAGAGACAAAGACACTGCTGGCACCAATTGAAGGAAGAGATGGGTAGGTGTCAATGCAAGAATACATCCAACAACATAGAAAGCAACATGGTAACACCAGAAGCCAGTGGTCATAATACAGGAAGTCTTATTCATCCTAACCCAGGAGAAGCAAAAGAAAATGATTTTCAATGTAACTTTGTGAGGATGATTGCGTCAATGTAACTTTGTGAGGATGACAAAGGAAATAAAAATTCCCTTAAAGAAATCAAGGAAAAAAACAAAAAAATTGGAAGACATCTATAAATCTCTCAAAAAAACCAAGAAAAAACAATCAAACAGATGAAAAAACAGCTCAAGACTTGAAGACTGAAATAGAGGCAATAAAGAAAACACTAATGAAGGGAATTCTGTATATGAAAAATGTGGAAAAACAAATGGGAACTACAGCAGGAAGAGTAACCAAGCAGAATACAAGAGATAGAAGAGAGGCTCTCAGATGCTGAAGATACTATAGAACAAAATCAAATCATTGTTCAAAGAACACAATAAATCCAACAAATTCCTTACACAAAACATCCTGAAAATTAGGGACACCATGAAAAAAAATTAAAACCTAAGAATAATGGAGATAGAAGAAAGAGAACAATACCAACTCAAAGGCACAGAAACTATATTCTACAACAAATAAATCATAGAAAATAACTTTCCCAACCCAAAGAAGAATATCCCTATGAAAGCACAAGAAGCTTAGAGAACACCAAATAGACTGGACCAAAAAAAGTCCCCCCCCAACATATAATGATCAAAATGCAAAACAGAGAATGAAGAAAGAATATTAAGAGCTGCAAAAGATAATGGCCAAGTATAATATAAAGTCAGACCTATCAGACTAACACCCAAATTCTCCATGGAAACCATGAAACCAAGAAGGCCCTGGACAGATGTGCTGAAGACATTAAGAGACCACAGACACCAGACCTACGAAAGCTTTCAATCACCATAAATGAAAAAAAGAACAAGATATTCCATGGCAAAACCAGATTTTAACAATACCTATTCACAATCCAGTCACACAGAAAGTTTACAGTACCAACACAAGGAGGCTAACTGTAAACACCGGCAACAAATATCCTAACACCCACAAACCCCAAAGAAGAAAACACACAAACACCACTACTGAAAAGTAACAGGAACTAGCAGTCCCTTGTTATTTACATCTCTTAACATATAGACTCAATTAACCTATAAAATGGTACAGGCTAAGAAAATGGATACAAAAGTAGGATCCATCCTTTTGCCTTATAAAAGAAACACACCTAAACCTCAAAGACAATCATTGCTGAAGAGTAAAGTGTTGGAAAAAATTATCAAATCAAATGGACCTAAGCAGCACACAAGTATAGGTATCCTAATAGCTAACCTAATAGACTTCAAAGTAAAGCCAATCAGAATAGACAAAGGACATTTCATTCCCATAACAGAAACAATCAATCAAGATGAAGACGCAATCCTGAACATCAATGCACCAAATATCAGAACACCCACACATGTAAAAGAAACATTACTAAAGCTTAAATTCCACCTCAAACCCCATACAAGAATAGGAGGAGACTTCAACACCCCACTCTCCCAATTGGGCAGGTCATTTAGACAAAAACTTAACAGAAAAATAAGACAACTAACAAAAGTCTTGACTTAAATGGACTCAATGAACATCTACAAAGCATTCCACCCAAACACAAAATATACCTTCTTCTCAGCACATCATGGAACTTTCTCTAAAATGAACCACAAACATGGTAATAAAGCAAACCTTAACACACAAAAAAATGGAATAACCCCCTGTGTCTTATCAGATCACCGTGTTTTAAAGTTAGAATTTAGCAACAACAATAATCACAGAAAGCCTAAAAACTCATGGAAAATGAACAGTGCTCTATTAAACCACCCCTAGGTCAAGCAAGAAATAAAGAAAGAAATTAAATACTTTGTAGAATTCAACAAAAATGATGGCAAAAAATACTCAAATCTATGGGACACTATGAAAGCAGTGCTAAGATGAAAGTTCACAGCACTAAGTGCCTACATAAAGAAAATGGAGAAAACTACACCAGTGACTTAAGAGCACAACAAAAGCTCTAGAACAAAAAGAAGCAGACTCACCCAGGAGGTGTAGAGGATAGGGAATAATCAAATTGAGGGCTGAAGTCAATAAAATATCAAAATTAAATCAATACCGGAGGAACAATTCAATTGAGCTTCTAACCTGCAATGAAATAGAAGTCATCAAAAACCTTCCAACCAAAAAATCCAATGGCAGGAGAGTTTCAGTTCAGAATTCTGTCAGAACTAAGAACTAATAACTATACTCAAAGGGTTCCACATAATAGAAACAGAAGTAAGATTGCCAAACCCCTTTTATGAAGCTACAGTTACCCTTCTATCAAACCACACAAAGATTTAAACAAGAAGGAGAATTCCAGACCCATCTTACTGATGAACATAGATGCAAAAAAACTCAATAAAATACTAGCAAATCAAATCCAAGACACATAAAAAATCATCTATCATGATGAAGTCAGCTTCATCTCAGAGATGCAAGGATGATTCAAGATACAAAAATCTATTAAGAATCCTGCCCTCTAAAATATCCAAGTTATGTAAAAAAAAAAAATCCTGCCCTCTTGAGTTCCTTCCCTGACATCCTTTAATAGTGAACAACAATATGGCAGTATAAGCCAAATTAACCCTTTTCTCCTCATCCTTGGTTTGGGTCATCGTGTTTCATCACAAAAACAGAAACCCTAATTAAGACACCATGTTTGGTTGATATGTATGAGAGACCTGCTCTTTTCTGAAGTTAAACAAAGGAGAGAGATTTGGGGGAAGGTTGGGACAGAGAGAAATAGTGGGAGGAAACACTGCAGTCAAGATGAAAGAATAAATAAAAGATAAATGAAAGAGAGGAATGAGGAAAACTGAGGGAAAATTGGGTCAAGGAAAGATGAAAATGCAGGAAGGCAAATGACAAATCTCTATCTCAGGTATATGGGCTTCATTTTCAAAGGGCTTAGAAAGTTCTATCCATGCTGAAGCATTAATCTAATTGACATTTAAAAATAAGAAATCAGGAGTCAGAGAGCAGGGTGAGAAACTGAAAGGTCAGAGAAGCAGTTAACCAGCAAATTGTGACTACCACCTCTTCAGCTTCTCCATGTTAGTAAAGTGCTAATATTCTCTTAGGCCTGCCTTAGGAATCCTGACTCCTATCTGTCCAGAGTCCTCCAAACCTCTATGGTAAATTTTGGTCAGGTAGTGATTAGCTCTGCTGTAACGCTAAGCAAGCTTTATTATCCGAATATAATCAAAATATCACACATTTCCCTATTTGTCTAATTAAAAAGTGAAGTTTTAACTATCACAGTAAAGCTATATACACTAAATACAATAACTAGATATAATATAGACAGGGAAGAATTATACTAACAATGTCCAATCCATTTGCATTTGGTAAATTTAGAGAAAATGTTTGATCATCTATCCTATCTTAGTAAGCCCAAGGTGTTGTACCTAAATTACATTTTATCCTAACTGGTATTACTAACCTTAAATAATCTTTCTGTCTCTTAGCCTTATATACTTTATACATTTTTAGTTCATTTTTTTCAATTTGTTAACATGCATAATTACAATTATCGAGTCTTTAGCTCCATCAGAGAACTCAGAGGGATATAATATTACCCAAGTAAACAGGAAGTATAAAGCAAAAAAACATTTAAAATGAAGAAACAACACCACCTGTCTATGTAAAATGAATTTTTGTCACACTGTAGTGGTGCATGCCATTAATCCCATGACTTTATAGCAGAAGGAGGTATATCTCACTAAGTTAGAGGCCAGCCTGTTTTGCAAAGTGAGTTCCAGAAAAGCCAGAGCAACACAGAGGAATCTGTCTTTTTGTTTCACCTTAAAAACACACCTAAAATGATAATAAATAAGTGACAGGCCAATTTATTCTTTTGACCGGGGATATTTTATTTGGATGATGTGTTATTTTTTAGATACCTCGGTTGTCTAGTGGTTTTTAGATTCCTTAGTTCAACATTTTCGTGCTTTTGTAAAGAAAAAACAAAACTCTGCTGTAATTCTAACTTTATGAAGATTTACTGTTGGAAATTATATTTAATCAAAAGGAAAACATCTGGTAGTGTTATGAATTAGGTAAGATTGAGTGGTAATGCTCTCTGATGAACTATTGTCTCTTTTACTCAAGATATCTTTTTGTTTGAAGCTAATCTTTAAGAATTGAAATGGTATCTATAATGTTATTTCCCAATTTAATACATATTTTGGTTTTTATTCTGAATGCAATGTATCTTTAAAGCATACAGGTTGATTTAATTTAGCAGGGCTTTTTTATTATCTAATGTCTCCCCACAGCTTCTGTTTCCTTTTTACTAGCATTTAAAAGTGTGAAGGTTAATAATCTATTCTATAACCTATCTCTATAGCCTTAATTCCTCCTTTCTGTTAATTGAGCACATATTTTAAGAAGCCTGATGAACTGTTAATCTAATTAATTCTTTTCAATATCAAAACAACATAAAAATGATTTAAAATCTGCTTCTTGCTACATGGCATAGAGCAGAATATGTGGATTGTGCCCTATCTACCTGTCTAACACACTGCACACCTGAGAAATCTCTGCACATCAGAAACTCCTTCTGTCCCCTGGAACTAAGCTTCACTGGATCACACCATTGCAGCTAGTGGTAACACCATGTTAAAAGCACTCTACTCAACTATTGCTCTACCAGGTCCTAAACAATTTGCAATCTTTATAACACAAACCTGAAATTGGAATGCAATATTCAGAACTTCTAGAAACTAAACCTTCAGTTTTCTAATCTCTCTTCCCAATGTACAACAAAAGCAGTGCCCATGTGTGTACTCTGGACAGAGATACAACCAGCATCATTTCCTTCCATTCCAGGGCTGCAGTATTTCTATACACAAAGAGGCTCAGAGAACAAGGGCCACTGCCAACATGAACCACATGGACCAACATAACTACAGTCTAGCTCATGGTACTTCCAAGTCTCAGCAGATATGACATTTCAACAGACCTGCTCTGAACACCCCCGACTCATTACGGGATTGATAATGATCTTCCTTACCACTCCCTACAGCAGAGCAGAAGAAAATCATGAAAAGAACTCAGAAACTGTCTGCCACTTGTACTCCTGATTTCTAACCCTTCCCAGAATCCCTCACTAGCTAAGGCCACTCAGCTGGGCCTCTCAATATTAGCAGCTCCTCTTCAGGAGGATCAGAGATCAAATGACTCAGACAGCACAATCCTTCCAGTCCTGCCCTCCCAGCCCAGCAGACAGGGCCCCAGTTTAGACAGTTTGTATTTAGTACACATTTTCCCACTCTACTAGAGCACATCCGCTTCCTCATCTAAAGCACAGGGTCCTTTGTGTGCACATTCCATTACATACCCACTTTTCAGTTCAGCCATCCCATTGGTTCAGAGATGGGAAATCGTGCAGACAGACAAACAGGTCACATTCATAAAGTAACTACTGTTACTGTGCAACTGTGGTTACTTTGTAACTGTTGTTAAAGAAGAACAGACCAGGAATTAGACAACAATCCAGGGATCTTAGGGCTTGGAAGCAGCAAGGAAAATGTAAATATGATGTAGCTGTCACCTCAAAAATTATTTTGAAAATTTGAGACAGACATTATGGTCATGTGATCCAGAGACAAGGGATTTGTATTAGAGCACAGTAAAAAATTTTCATGTATTTTCTCTATTGATCAATGTCTTAATAGAGAAAAGTCCTGTTAAGTATGGCCACAACATTTTGCGCAGATCTTCTATTGTAGATGAACTACTGTAAATATAGCAATTAGGTTTAAAGATAAGGTCTGTCCCTTTCCCGGATTCCTTTTTGCGTTGGTCTGTGGACTGCCAACAATGGTCAATCAGGACATTCATAGAGCATCTACTATTGACGACCTGAATCCACATAGCTAATCTCAACTACTTATGAAGGGGAAAAGTTTTCACCCTCAGTCCAGCCTCTCCTTTTCTGCACTGTGTCTGCATCAGCTTCAATAAACTCTTCCTCCTATTGTAGTCTGAGGACAGAAGGAATGCTCCATATGCAAATCCTTTCCCTGCAACTGCAATGCATAGTCAACTGCATGACTCACATGCATAATTTTAAAGCTGTGAGGTGGTACAATGATTTTTAAAGGAATTTTGAAAGTCTAATGAACAGAACAGCAAGGTCATTGCGCTGGACAGTAGCAGAACAAGGCCACCTGTGTGAACATATGAGAACTTGTCTCAGCAATTATTTTTCTAACAGGATGGAAATGCAGCTGTTCTAGAATTAATATAACTTTCATTGAGAAATCACTTCACACACTTACGGTGCCAAACTGTCATGCCTCCTTGAAAGGCTTGATAGAGGTTGTTTTTGATATGGGGATGTGCCTGGTGTCTGGTTTTAAATCATCAGTAGATTCTTTGCAATGGTTTGGAGCCAAATATCTGAACAATCCAGTTGAACAATGTGTACCCTGCACCCTAAACTCTAACAGCCCTGATTAAAATACATTTATCTTTTGGGTGATTTAGAGGCAGTCCTTCCTCAGCTAAATTCTACTTTGGGAGACTGAACTATTTCCAAGGCATTGGCAAAACCTTTGTATCAACAATTGTCCTCTTCTATGCAGCTTAGAAGTGGAGTGCTACCCAAGAGATGAGATGCTTTGATACCGTCCACATAGTTAAATATAAATGGAGACTGTATGTAAAGGTTATATGCAAAGTGCTCAACATCGAGAAGATGCTGAAGATACTAGGCTTCCCTGACTTTGGCATATTGAAGTTGACAAGAAAGATGATTGTACACACAGCACCCTGCTCTCAATTCTCTAAGAGGATTAAGCCCAAAGCGCAAAGTTATTCAGAGGACTGTCCCTAGGTCTAGGAATTAACAGGACCGCGTGGGACTTCACAATGCAGGGAATCTGGTGGCAGGTTCCCACACGGATCCCAGGAAGACACAACTTGCTGTCTCCTGCACCTCACCCTCTGCTCCTCCCCATCTGGAGACAGCATTCCCCGCTCACCATGTTGTCATATCTCAGCTCGACAAAGTTCTCAGTTTACCAACTCCCTGCAGCAGCAACTTCACCGCACACAGGAAACCAATGGTGCCAGCTCCTCTGCAAAATCAAGAGTAAATGCAAAAGCCCGGAAGAACCCTGCATGATGTCTGACTGGCAGGTATCCTGGAGTGCCTGATTGGCTAGCGAGGCCTGAGTGACAAGAACACCTCCCACAGGACTGAAGTGTGCTTAAAGAGACAGAACAGAGATTTCGGGCCATTCCATCTACGTGAGTCATCATAATCTTGCACTCCTTAGGATCTTTCCCTTTTACCTCCAGTATACTACCTGGCCAGTTAGCTTGTACAGTGCACTGTGCTGTGCTAGGTGGGTACAGGGATTTCCAGTCCCACAGGGGAATATTAACAGCTAAGGAGAATTTAAGGTCACAAAAGGAGATGTTTGGCTTCATGCTGAGGTCAGATGAACTGAAGGTACTTTTTACATGGTTTTCACAGGGATTTACACAACAGAAAAGAGAAAAGCAAGAGCCAGATCTCAAACAAGATGATAGGTGTTTCCCCCATCAGAAGGCTGGATGATGGCTCCATTGCTTTATGGGTTTTATTACTGAAATTCAAAACAAACTCCAGGAAAATGAATAATAATAAAAAGAGTAGTGTTCATAGAAATGTGAATACATAGAGAATAATAAAACTAGAAGGAATGTCTTCATGAGCATTATTGTTAGCCAGCATATCTTCCTCCATGGTCAAGTGGATAAAATATACAACTGTGGTATTCAAGATTCTCTACATGAATAGAAAAGGTAGAATGAATCTCAACATGTATGTAAAAAGTGGGCTTATTAGAATGTCTCACTAGCTGTATTTCAGGTTGTCTAAAAATAGCTACTTATATAAAACAATTGAAGAATCCAGTAGATTGCTTCTCAGCCTTTTCCCAAAGATCAAGTGAAGAATCCAGTAGTTGTTCAGCCCATAAGGCTTGATGTCTCAGCTGGTTTTAAGTATTCACCAAAATTTCAAAGAAGTAGTCTCTAGTACTAGTAAAGAATGAGCTTGGTAGCCAGAGCAAGGTGACAAAAAAGAGACTTTTCTGCTTCAATATACTTTCTTTGTAATTGCTGCTACCAGAAGGTGAGAAGGTTAAAGTTAGATCATAGTCTTGTTTGATTCAGATTTTCTTGTTTTTGGTGATTTCAAGACAGGATATTTTCTGTGTAGGTGTGGAACTCATTCAGTAGGCCAGACTGGTCTCAAAGTCAGAAAATCCCAATGCCTCTTTTTGTGCCCATATTATGACCCCCAGAGAGAGACCACCAGAGAGGTCCAGACTGTAATAAGCAAGGTTTAATCAGCCTGATGAAAACATGTTTGGAACTCTTCTCTATTCCCCTTACATCAAGGTAGAGAGGAGTTGTATCGCCTCTGTGGGGTAAGCTTTTTTTTTTTTTTTTTTTTTGGTTTTTCGAGACAGGGTTTCTCTGTGGTTTTGGAGCCTGTCCTGGAACTAGCTCTTCTAGACCAGGCTGGTCTCGAACTCACAGAGATCTGCCTGCCTCTGCCTCCCAAGTGCTGGGATTAAAGGTGTGTGCCACCACCGCCCAGCTAAGCTTTTAAAAAAATAACTACAAAGAGAATCTTTGATGTTGCTTTGGCATGGGTACAAGGTCTTTTGCTCCCTCCCATTTTGTTAAGTCAGCTTTCTCCTTGTTCTTAGAGCAAGGTCACTGTCCTTCAGTTAGGTCATCTTTAACAGCCTGTACCAGGTGGCTGGCTGGGCTGACCTAAGTGACCTTGTGCTCAGAATCTCCTGGGTGGGAGAGGGGAAGGCCACTATCTTCCTGGGAAAACATTCTGCTGGGAAATCTCTTCTCGCCCCTTTGAGAATGAGGGATGAGGTTTCCACATTCCCCATTCTTTTTGGTCCTAAGCTCAATCATGAGCTAGCTTTACTAACATTAGCTAAATTGTATTTTACAATTACAGATCATTTTTATGGTTTTTTTTTGACTTAGCATTTTAACCAGAGATGATTTGATGATGTATTCTTTTAACTACTTCTAGCTGATTTTAGCGCATTGTTGTCAAGGGTTAACAAAGGTAAAATGTTAATCAAAAAGAGAAAATTTTAGGAACATTTGGATTGTGGATTTGTTGAAGAGCTAGGGAGCATTTACATTGACTAGACTGGTCCACATCAGTTTTTCACAAGTTCATGGTCCACAGTCATTTGGAGCAGGTTGTAGTCAGCAATTGATAGTTGTTTTTGTCCAGCAACCAAAGCAAAACCTGTTGAGACAAATTTAAACTAGGAACAGAAGTTAATACATTTGAAACTTTTAGGCCCATATTAAAATTCATGTTATAGAAATAGCAAATAACACAAAGCTATAAAACAGTAAAAATAGACTTATACCTTGGAGTCCCAGCAAAAACACAAAAAATCTTGAGTTTGTAACCTAAATAGTATATAGTCCTTGTTTAATTGTTTATGGACTTTTATGTTCTCAGATTTTATATATAATGAACTAACAAGCGGGCTATAGCTTTGTGTAAGGATCTGGATATCTTTTTGCTCTTAAATTGATATTATAGCTGGCCTAGCCATTAATACAGAAATCTTAGAAGGATAAAAAAATTATACTTAAGTTCAGACAAAACAGAAAAATGACAGAGACCAGCCCATATGCAGTCATACCCAGGTCGTCATAGCATTGGAGGCAGAAGTATCAGAACAGCAGGCTTTACCAGAACTATAAGGTGATTGGTTTCTGTGGAAGAGGGACATGGAAAAGACTGACCTTATTTGTCTAGGCAAAACTGGTGCAATCAAGTCTTCAAGGTCCTAGTGTTTGTTCACAGTCTGGGCTAGGTCCTGGAAGCCAGTGCTGTACTGGGGGTTCATTGTTCCCAGTGGTCAGCATTGTTGTTATCCAGGTGGACATATTGTGGTGTCCCATAATCTTCTTTATAGACCTTGGGTCACTGTTAGGATCTCAGGGTCTCTGTCTGATACAAGCTTTTTAAATTTTATTTTAAGTGCCATTTTTATAGATCTCTGAAGTATTTGGGGCTGTTTAGGTATCTCTGATTAGAAAGACTTTATTTTAAATTACATGTTTTAAGCTTTGAAACATATATAGGGGACTAAATAAGGCTTATCTATCTCTGCATTTATATTAGTACTTTGAGGATGATTGATTATTAACTAGTATTTTTTTTCCTTTTTTTTGGATTTTCGAGACAGGGTTTCTCTGTAGCTTTGGAGCCTGTCCTGGAACTCCCTTTGTAGACCAGACTGGCCTCAAACTCATAGAGATCCACCTGCCTCTGCCTCCTGAGTGCTGGGATTAAAGGCATGCGCCACCAACGCCTGGCTGCTCTTTATATATTTTGGAGATCAGACCTTTGTCTGTTGCAGGGTTGGTGAAGATCTTCTCCCAGTCAGTAGGTTGCCTATTTGTCTTTGTGACAGTGTCCTTTGCTTTACAGAAGCTTCTCAACTTCAAGAGGTCCCATTTATTCAATGCTGTCCTTAATGTCTGTGTGGCTTGGGTTATACGTAGGAAGTGGTCTCCTGTGCCCATATGTTGTAGAGTACTTCCCACTTTCTCTTCTATCAGATTCAGTGTGGTTGGATTTATATTGAGGTCTTTGATCCATTTGGACTTGAGTTTTGTGCATGGTGATAGATATGGATCTATTTTCATTCTTCTACAGGTTGACATCCAGTTATGCCAGCACCATTTGTTGAAGATGCTTTCTTTCTTCCATTGTTTATTTTTAGCTCCTTTGTTGAAAATCAGGTGTTCATAGGTTTGTGGGTTAAAACCCGGGTCTTCTATTCGATTCCATTGGTCGACTTCTCTGTTTTTATGCCAATACCAAGCTGTTTTCAATACTGTAGCTCTGCCTCCCAAGTGCTGGGATTAAAGGCATGAGCTACCATCGCCCAGCCCACCAAAGCTTTTTTAAAACAGTTTTTGTTAATCTTTTTTTTTTTGACCATGAACTCAGATTCTCTGATTTACATTTACTCAGACTTTTAATTGCAAGCAGTCAATTCCCTGCCACCAGCGTGCATATCCCTCTCTCCTGTCAAAGCAAAGGCTCTCAAGATACAGAGAGAGAACAGGTCTGCCCTGTTCTGTTGCAGCCAGCCTCTCTGAGACTAGCTCCAACTCCTGTCTTCTGAAGGGGCATTCTTCTGCCCTCAGCCAGGTGCATGATGATTTTGCCTCCTACTCTGTCCCAGGTGCCACTGCTCCCTGGACTTGGAGCCCCACAGGCCCCAAAGATCCTCTGCCACGTTGCATTTTCCAGTCTCAAGGCTTAGCTCTCAGCATCCAGGCAGTGTATTCTCTGCCATCAGACCTGGCTCAGGGCTAGGGATACAGACCCTAGATGGGCTGCTGTCAAGTCTTCTATATTTTTACATTTAAGCTTTATCTTTTTTTTTTAGTCCTTGCCAGGCTAGTCTTAAACATAATAAGCAAAGAGACAACAGTTATCCGGAACTCCAGAGGATCACCATCCACTGGATGTAGTGGCCCCAGAGACATTCCAAATTATAAGCATGCACTCCCTAGCCTCTCCACACCCAGTTCCTTTCTGGTGCTCTCCAAGATTTTGCCTCTCTCTTCTCCATCCCCAAGGACTGCAGGGGAGGTGGCTAGGGCTCCAGAGGAGCTGAAGGATCCTCTAGGATAGGAGTTGAGAGAGATAGAAAACAAAGCAACAATTACCATAACATAACACAAAAAGACTTTGACAAATTCCTGGGACAAGACACAGTGACATTTTCTCCCAAGGTGGGAGAAACCCAAACAGCTTTCTTTGAGGTAGCTGCAAATGACCCAGGGATGAGAGAATGATGGCCCCTATCTATTAACCCAGGACTGGGAAAATTCCCATCTGGGAGCAAAACTCCCTATCTAAAAATGACCCAGAGCCCTTGTCTGGAAAAGACCTGGGAGTGGAGAATTCCCATCCCTCTCTGGAAATGGTGGACAAGGCATTCTTTGCTTCTCCAGGGTCTCTGTACAAACATGTCCCCTTCAGAGAACACCTGTCAATACCAAAATCCTGGTACAAAACCAAAGCAGCCATGGTCAGACAGACAAGACAAAATGATAGAGACAGAGACAAGAGACAAAAGACAAAGAGAGCTCTCTCACTGGTAGATGCTAATAAACCTCCAGACTTTCACCATCCCACTGGAATCTCTGGGGTTCCAGGCCAATGCACCAAATGTTGTGCTCAGATTATGACTCCCAGAGAGGGACCACCAGAGAGGTCCAGACTGTAATAAGCAAGGTTTAATCAGCATAATAAAACATGTTTGGAATTCATCTCCTCCCCCTTACAGCAAGGTAGAGAGGAGTTGTATCTTCTCTGTGGGGTAAGCTGTATCTTCTCTGTGGGGTAAGATTCTTTGAAGCTGCTTTGGCATGAGTACAAGGACTTTTGCTCCCTCTCATTCTGGTAAGTCAGTGAAAGACCCCAAGTGCTAGGGAGACTCTCCCTCAAGTCTCGGGATAACACGACCCCCCAGTAACTCACGAGAGACTGTCGTTGCTGCAATCACATGAGGCTTTAATTGATGAGATGGGAACCAGTGCACTGGGGCCGAGACTCATAACCCACGCAGGGGAAGATTTCGACCCCAAGTGACCTGGAGAAGGGTTTTTTATAGGAAGAAACCACAGCCTAGTAATCCAAATGGGGCAGGGAGGGTGTCACAGAAAATCACAAGGGGGCAAATCCCTGCCTCTCAAAATCACTCAAGGTCATAATCAGCTTGTTCCTGAAACACAGTATTCCAAAAATACCTAATGATAATCACAAGGGGGAAACTCTCTGTTTCTCAAGATAATTCTCAAGATTACAATCTAACTTTATCTTCAGCTAGTTCCTGAAACACAGTCACTGAACTGGCTAATGCTAGATTCCTGATTCTTCTCTTCCTGCTTAGATTTTTGCTATTTTCTTCCTGCTGGGGGGGTCTGGATTTATCCAGGTGTTCCATCAGCTTTCTCCTTGTGCTTAGAGCCACTGTCCTTGAGTTAGGCCATCTTTATCAGCTTGTACCAGCTAGCTGGCTGTGAAAGACCCCCAGTGCGGGGAGACTCCCACTCATGTCTCCGGATAACACCCCCCCCAATAACTCACAAGAGACCATCCTTGCTGCAATCAAACGAGGCTTTAATTGATAAGATGAGACAGGAACCAGTGCACTGGGGCCGAGACTCATAACCCACGCAGGGGAAGAGTTCGAACCTGAGTGACTGGGAGAAGGAGTTTTTAAGGGAAGAAACCACAGCCTAGTAATCCAAAAGGGTCATAGGAAATTCCAAAAATCCAGTGATAGTCACAAAAGGGCAACTCCCTGCCTCTCAGGACCACTTCCAAGGTCATAATCAGCTAGTTCCTAAAACAGAGTCCAAAGACAATCACAAGGGGGAAACTCCCTGTTTCTCAAGATTATTCTCAAGACTACAATCTAACTTTATCTTCAGCTAGTTTCTGAAACACAGTCATTGAACTGGCTAATCCTAGATTTTTGATTCTTCTCTTCCTGCTTTTGGGGTCTGGATTTATCCAGGTCTTTCAGCTGGGCTGACCTAAGTGACCTTCTGCTTGAAATTTTGCAGGTGGGAGAGGTGAAGGCCACTAACTTCCTGAGAAAACATCCTGCTAGGAAATTACTTCTCGCCACCTTTATAAGAAGGGGTGAGGGTACCATACCTCTTGCTCCTGAGTCATGTTGTTAAAAGTGTGCATGACCACCAAGCAGCTAAACGTGGATCCTATTATCTCAAATTATCCAGATTAACGGAGGATTTTCCCATTTCAAAACCTTTAAGTAAAATCTCTCTCAGGTATAATTAATTCTTTGTGTATTAGTTAATTCCAGAGGTAATCAGTTGGACTACCAAAAATAGCCATTTTAACAGCTAAGGAAAAAGAAATGAGAAAAAATTTATTGCTTGTAGGAGGCACAAAGTTCACAGGAGTTATTTTCAAAACAGTGTTTTTCCTCCACAAAAGAAGAATGGGGATTTTGCTTAGGATATCTGAACATGCTCATGTAATGTTCTCCCTTTTCTTAAGCATTCTAAATTAACAAATCCACTAGTGAACATGATTACAATGTAAAAACAGATATTTAGGGACATTCTTACCACAAAGTCTTGTATGAACATATTTAAATTAGACAAATGATGGAAAGAAATGTCTCTGGCATGTTCATATTTTACCATAAGGTTTTACTTGAAAATCAAGTAGATGACACTGTGAAAAGCTGATTGTCAATCTTGATGTTTGATCTAAAAGATAACTGTACCAACACCATATATCTCACAGACACAAAAGATAGAGAACACAAAACCAGAAAACTTCAAGGAAAAGTCACCTAACAGCCCTCCATACAGTGCTCCTGGATGAACGGTTATGATGATCTCTATTACTCTCAGAGCGAAGCTGGTTTTGCTCTGAGCAGGGTGGCAAGGCAGAAGGCCACAGCTGCTTCCATGGAAGGAAAGAAGGAGTCCATTTTAATTAGGCCTGGCTTGCTGTCTTCTCAGGGTCAGGACATCACTTTTGAGAATTTCATTCTTTCTTTTTTCTAAACTTAAAGAATCTTTAGTTATATGGTGTTTTGCTTGCATGTGCCTATGCACAGTTTCTACAGAGGGCAGAAGAAGGGATGAGATACCTGGAACTTGAATCAGAACAAATGGTGAGCTAGCATGCAGGGGCTAGGAATGGAATCAGGGTCCTCTGTGAAAACAGCCAGTGCTCTAATTGCTAGGCCATCTATCTAGCCCCTCTTTTTAATTCATAATTAATCTTTAAAAATTGTTAATCAGAAGACAATACATCATTTCTTATCTCTTTATTCCATCTCTGCCACAAATCCCTTCCAACTTCATCCTTGTTAAGTGTGGGTCAATAAGTATGCTGAAATACATAAATATGTCATGCCTAAATCTGCAAAGTCTCCAAAAAGCCAACAAGGAGATCAAGTTCTATATATAAAAGCAAAGAGCCTTTATTTTATGCAAGTTTGTAAACTCGATCTCTCTGCATGTCCAGCATATTGGAATAACTGGAGAGCCCTGAGCTGAGATAGAGTTGGGATTTTTTAGTAGTAAATGTGGGGGTGAGGGGTTTCTAAGGTTCAGGACCTCTGATTGGCTGACATTTGCCTAGGGGTGTCCTGGTGGGTGCGTGCGGGCAGGTGATCCTATTTACAGCTGTTGGAATGTTAAGCATTTCCTTTGGATGGTCTATTTTGGGTGGTGCTTAGGTAATCTCAGTTTATATTGATATGGATTCTTGTAAATTGATACAAATTTATAGTTGTTTTGTTAGTAAATTACATATATATATACGTTTCTAATCTTGATCAAAGTATTGTACCTATATACCTTATTTAACAATTTAATGCAAATTTGTACACCTTGAAAGTTATTAGTATCAACTAATTAGAATATCATGAAATATAAATTGATAGTCATCAATTATAATTCATCATATCTGGTATATTTTCAAAGTCAAGCTGAAATATATTTTAGATAGCCTATGACAAATGGGCATGACTTACCATGGGTATGGTTTTCTCTGTAAATGTGACCAAAAAAGGGAGTAGAAGTTTATGTTCTCTCTTTGTTAGTCAGAGATGGTGCAATCCTGGCTGTTGGTCATCATAGGTCCAGGGAGAATTACAAGACAGGAACATCTAGAACAGTGGCATCTACCTAGTTCTCTATTTCTGAGTTTATTTTTCCTTTGAACCTTGAATAAATTGTTAAATACACTTTTGTGGGTTTTCACTTTAATAGGAAGCATGGTGGTGTGCACGCAGACTTGGTACTAAAGAAAGAGCTGAGAGCGCTACATCCAAATCACTACACAGCAGGTAGTGAAAAATACTTATATGTCCCTTGACCAAAGAATGAACAAGGAAAGTGTAGTACATTTACACAACTGAGTACTACACAGCAAAATAATGACATCTTGAAATTTGCAGGCAAATCAATGGATCTAGAAAACATTATATTGATTGAGGTAATACAGACCCAGAAAGAAATATTGTATGTACTCACTCATAAGTAACATTTAGACATAAAGCAAAGAAAAACCAGTCTATAATTCACAATTCCAGAGAACCTAGACAATATGAGGACCCTAAAAGAGGCATACATGAATCTAATATACATGGAAAGTAGAAAGACAAAGTCATGACATCTGTTAGTTCTCAAACACAGTGGTGTTTGTTTATACAGCTTGTTGCCATGTAATAGAAAAGAACATTTTCATTCCTGTGCTATTGACATGATATTTTTATGAATTCTGATGTCATCATCCCATTTCCAAACAATTATTATTCAGTTTCTACATTTCCTTATGCTAGAGGACCTGACAGGCCCATGTGGGATGTAATGTGTGTTATGTATATAAGACAAAGCCTATTCCTGATTATATCTTGAGACTGAAGAAACAATGGAGTCAATTCTACATCATCTGGTATAAATTCTGTGGTTTCAATATGCAAAATTACTCTTTCTGCATATTGCAAATCAATAACTATGTTGAGAAGTCCTTTAAAATCCCTTAGTACAGAAAATAGAACACTAAGACAAATAACTATTAAAGGGGCTAAAGATGATCTGAGATAAACTATAATTGTGCTCTAAACCTACATCATCCAAACCTCTTCAGAATCACAAAAGTTCTAATCAATTGATTGTTCTTGCAGAAGTCCCAGTGTTGGTGTGGCGTTCTACAGGGAACAACTGTGCCATTAGGCAGAAATTCATAATGACTGGAAAGGTTACTGAGAAGTTTCTTTATGACACGGGGACTAGAAAGCAGAGAGAAGGAATACAGGAAAGGCCAGGGAATTATATAACTTGCAGGGCACATCTCCAGTGACCTACTTCCTCCAACTATACTCTAAAGATCACACTAATCCCAAATGGTGCCACCATCTGGGAAACAAGTCAATAAGCATATGAACTATGGAATCATTTCATTTTAAAACTCTAACAATCGCAATGAACTCCTAAACACTAAAGCTAGACTTCACAATTGATAGCCATTTTGTGTCATCTGTTTATCTAATATCTATCCATTTGTTCACACTGTTTTCATAACCTGCTTTTAGGAGATGGCAGTGGGGCATGGGGGATGTTAAAGTACTTAGTGCAAGTATTTGATAACTGATATTGGATTCTTAGCACCCACATAAAATGTTAGGTTCTGGATGCCCATGCCTGTAATTTCAGGTAAGGGGAAGAAGCAGACAAGAAGATTCCTGGGATTTATTGATTAGCTAGAGTAGGAAAATTTGAGTGCTCCACTTTGAGATACTGTCTCAAAAAATTAGAAAGACAGATTGGAGGTACATAGATAGGTAGGTAGATAAAGCACTTGGGATCCAATCTCAAGGCTATATGGAACTATCTGACAAACTAAATCAAAACTAAACAATGCTCACAGAATATCTGTAGTTGAGAGGGCCTGAGAAGACAGGTGAGCTTCTTGTGAGAAGAAGGAACTCAGTTTGAGCCCAAGAATCCATGCTGAAGAGAAAACAAAAAATGGTATGGTCACAAGGACTTTTCACACCAGTAATGGGAAAGGGACATGGAGACAAATGAGTACCTGGTACTTGTTGGTCAGCTAGCCTAGTCTACTTGGAAAGTTACAAAGCAATCAGAGACCCTATCTGAAAAGAAATAGAAAATAAAAGTTTGGTGAAATCAAAGGGCTGAAACCAGAGATTCACTTCTGTCTTCCAAATATATATGCACACATATATACAATTACATACTTATATTTCCACAAGTATATACACACAGAATGCCCAAACACACATACAGATATACAATAGCACATACAAATTCATACAATAGCACGTACAATTCATTGCTAGCTTTGATTGTGTCTTTCTATGGTTATTTATGCTGGTTTGTATTTGTAACACACACATTCTCAGCTATTGAGTAGGTCTGATGTAAAAAAGATATCAGCTTCGTGACAGGTTTTGAATATTTTGCAAAGCAAATCCCATGTACAAGGAACATTTGTGGTGGAGTGATTATTCTGTTGTATACTCTGAAGATTTGTCACTCAATTTGCTTTAATAAAACAATGACTGGCCAGCAGATAGGTATGAGACAGAGGGAGCATGTCTAGATTGTGTCATGCTAATAAATGTTCTACTATGTGGAGAATATGTGTTAACTTAAAAATGTCACAGGTAGTTAGTAATAAGCCTGATATATTGGTCAAGTATTTTCAATTATTAAAAGCCTCAATGTAGTTACTATGAACTGGTAGGTAGGAAAGAAATGACTGTTTAGAAATGGCATTCCTATGTGTGGCCAAAATTTTCACATAAAATCTGAAATACCTTGGAAAAGGAATCTAAACACAAACTACATAGTCAAATGCAGCTTCTCGGTAACTGCCTTTTCTTTGGTAGGCTATGCTAGAGATCAGTGATCAGAGCCTTGCCTCCTTTTACAGATGGCTTTCTAAATCAGCATTTGCAGAAAATAGGCAGTTCTTTTAAGAGACATCAAGTTTACTCATACAGTGTCGTTTTCTCTTGCTGACCTGAGAGCCTAGGTTATCACCCTGCTGGCCACACCCCTGTATTTCTGCAAATAAAAAAATATAAAAAATGTGTGGAGCCCTGACTTGATTCTTCAGGATAGACATGCTCAGTTGTTAAGGTCAGGTGTCTGTGGCTGAAGCCCACCTTTGGTCTTTTACTCGACATGACTGCATCTTGAATAGTTTCTAGTCAGTATTATTGGGAATTACCTTCAACACCTTCACGGAAATGTCCTTTCTTAGTCAGTACACTGATCTCCTTTGCAACTTGCACTATATCATATAGAAATTTACCATAAAGTTCTGTGTTCAAAGTTATGATTGTTGATTTCTACTGAGGAATGTGATTTTCCTCATTTTTAATTCTGTGTCCAATTCCTTGATAGTTCAGAATTTTGAGTTATTTAAATGCATGATGATTATGGCTACAAACAAAAGTCAGGATAAGAGAAAATTTTAAACTGTGAATACAAAAGTGATGTGTTTACTGTCATTAATAGGAGGTGCCACCAATATATGATAACAACATGACTGCTCTTTCTTGCCAACCAAGAATGATTCACAACCTTGTAGAATGAACTCAAGCAAGGGTATACCTGATAAGTGAGTTTTTATGTTCCAATTGTAGCCAATTGCTTTGGTTAAATAACCAAATATCTTTTAAAGACTTACATTTTCAGCCGGGCAGTGGTGGCGCACGCCTTCAATCCCAGCACTCAGGAGGCAGAGGCAGGCAGATCTCTAGGAGTTTGAGGCCCACCTGCTCTACAAGAGCTAGTTCCAGGACAGGCACCAAAGCTACAGAGAAACCCTGTCTTGAAAAAACAAAAACAAACAAACAAAAAAAAAAAATAAAGACTTACATTTTCAGCTAGTTTCCTGATTTTTTTTTTTTTACTTTTCCCTCATTTGAGGAAGATTTAGGCTCAGGAATTCTTTAAGAATCAAGACTAAGTTAGTTTTGGTCCTTTATTTCTTCTGGCCCAAGGATGAGTTAAGATGAACTTAGATCAGCCTTTTATACCTTACTGCTATTAATGACAGGTTCATGGGCCTGAAAAGAAGGCTCAGCACTTAGAACATTGGTGACTCATCCAGAGAATCTTTGATACCCAGCACCCACAAGACAGCTCACAACTGTCTGAACCTCCAGTCAGAGGACAGTAGACACTGTCTTCTGGTCATCACTACTGCCTGAGATACACTTGCTACACTCACTGGTCAAACTCCTGCATCTAAATTGAATTTCATTCCTTTTTAAGGTAACATGAAGAAAGCCTAGTTAAAATATAGAATCAAATACAGATCTGTCTTGTCAGTATTTGCACACTTTTGCACCCTAAGAGGCCAGAAGGATGCATCTAATCTTCAGGACCTCCAATTACAGGGAGTTCTGTCCAATCAGATATGGTGCTATGAATCAAACTTGGGTACCCAAGAGGAGTAGTACTCAGGAGACAACTCTCCAGGTCCCACATATGTCATAATTCTTTTTTTTTTTTTTCGAGACAGGGTTTCTCTGTGGCTTTGGAGCCTGTCCTGGAACTAGCTCTGTAGACCAGGCTGGTCTCGAACTCACAGAGATCCGCCTGCCTCTGCCTCCCGAGTGCTAGGATTAAAGGCGTGCGCCACCATCGCCCGGCATGTGTCATAATTCTTAAGGTAGAGGAGTCACACTCTTCCTTCTGGCTTTAATCACTTGAAGGATAAAGTCCACTATAGATGGTTGTCAAAGATTCAATGGATGGAATGTGAATGGAACTTGTATATTTCTTCTTATTTTCATTGTTAAGAGAGTTCTCTGTGAAGGAACATTTAAAGGTTGGTTGAAATCCATTTGACTCCAGCTAGATTTTATTAGGAAAATTTCCTTAACTTGGGATAGGCTGTCTTTTGTGATCTTTTTGAGATATGATACGTCCATGTAGCCATTGATGCCAGGTATGCATTATGTGGAACAAGCTGGCCTCAAACTCACTGAGATTAGACTCACCCACACTCCTGTGTTCTGTGATTAGAGCCATGCACCTCTAAGTTGAGCTGAAATGATTTTAAAGGACTTATTAAGTAAAAAAAAATCATAATGAAAGACTTAAAAGGGAACATCATTGGTTTGATAAATAACAATATTTCTTCAAATTGTGTAATTTAAATGGCCAAATCAGTTTATATCTTCACAATGAGTTATTTTTATTGCATTGTCAATTCCATCCATTTAAAAATGTTTGAAGTGAGTTTTTGTGAATACACCTGTGCCATGTTGTGTATGTAGCCCAGACAGGAAAACTAACAGGGGTCTATGATCTACGTCCACTTTGTGAGATTTAGTCATTAAACCTAGGGAGTCATTTAACTGCAAAGACACTCAAAGACACTTCCTTTGGTTTAAAAATTATTTCTGAATGAGATGATGTAGGAATGTGTATAAGTAACTGATGAAGTCAACAAATATGAAAAAAATTGTAAGAGTATTAGGGTAAACAAGATATAGAAGCCAGGTTATCAGACTTAAAGGCAACAAACTTTAATAAATGATGCAATTTTCTGGCATGCAATTTTGGTTCTGAGAAAGTCTAAATACATGTCTTGTTCTCAGAATGAAGAAATTAAAAAATCTGTGCTGGTAAGAATATTTTCACATGCATAGCAGATTGACTATTCAAATTGTCCCATGATCCTCTATTCTTGTATGAAATTATATTTACAATTTGAAGAGAAAACAGGACTTTAATGTTGTAACATTTCTTCTAATTGAATTTGAGCACCAATGAGATGCTTCAGTGGGAAAGGACTCTTATGGGCAAGACTAGAATTCCAATCAATTACATCTTGAATTTTTCAGGAAAATGGATGGAGCTAGAAAACATCATTTTGAGTGAGGTATCCCAGACACAGAAGACAATTATCACATGTACTCAGTCATTAAGTGGGTTTTAATCATAAAGCAAAGAAAACCAGTCTACAAATCACAGTACCAGGGAACTTAAACAGCATGAGGACACTAAGGAGACATACAAAGTTCTAATATACATGGGAATTAGAAAAAGATAAGATCTCCTGAGTAAATTGGGAGGATGGGATCTTGTGGCAGGGCTGAAGGGAAGGGAAGAGGCAGGAGGGGAGCAGCGAAAAATGTAGAGATCAATAAAGATCAAAAAATATAAAAGAAAAGAACATTAAGTTACGGTGTCAGATAAACAGTTGATTGCTGATTATACTACTTTATTACACTATAAAAGATAAATGAAAATACTTCTTTGAATACACATAAGGTATTTAATGTTTCTTAATATTTATTTATCAGTCATTTTAATGTGAATATTGTCAAATCCTCTTGAAATACCACACACATTTGGAGTTCATCATCTACCCTTGGACTTGTATTCAGGGGGCAGACATTTGAGCATCATGAGTTCAAAACTATCCCTGAATTTTTACTGATATCCAAGCTGGGATTAATAACAAACAAAAGCTGAAGGGAATTTGTGAAAAGATAAAAATCAAGACCAGAAACAAAACCCAAAACATTTACCTGAAAAGTATGTTCCCACATGGCCTGACACTTCAATAACCAATGGGAACCAAGTATGATGGGTTTACCATTGTATACATTATAGCAGAAAAATACCCATCACTTGGTAAAGGCATAATAAATGATGAACAAAATCCATAGAAGTAATATAAAGACTACAAAATAGAATTCACTAAATGGATTCGCTGCACATATAGCTCACTTTAGTACGTACCTCAAATATTTCAACGTAGAAACCACAATGCAATGATCTCCAATAGTCTTGATTAAACATGGTATGTAATTTACTTCCTTCAGTGCTATGATAAAATTTTACTTAAAGCTAAAGAAAACTGTGATGTCTAAAAAAATTAACCAATTGTTGTCATGAATTGAACTTTCTTTTTTCTAAGTTTGTGTTCCTATTTCCAGACTTCAAAAAGATATAAATAGACTTAAAATATTTAAGGCACTAGAGTCATACCTAGGTGAGAACTAATGTCAGATATTTGACAGCTTCCGGTAATTTCTTCTGTAATAATATCCAAAGTATTATCTTTATGTGGATACAGAAAGCATATTCAAATACACACAGAGACACATACATACATGACATAATTACAATTAAAACAACTTTTAAGACAGTTTTTCACTCATGAACACTTTTCTCCTGTAAACATTCATTCCTGTAAAAGAGGAGCTGAGAGCCATCTTACAGCTTACTTACACAATAAATTGGTTCTTGTAAAGAAAAAGCACACTTAGACTTGAAGTAAAAGAAATTAATTCTTTTTTTTTTTTTTTGGTTTTTCGAGACAGGGTTTCTCTGTGGTTTTGGAGCCTGTCCTGGAACTAGCTCTTGTAGACCAGGCTGGTCTTGAACTCACAGAGATCCACCTGCCTCTGCCTCTCAAGTGCTGGGATTAAAGTTGTGTGCCACCACCACCCGGTCAAGAAATTAATTCTTCTAAGAAAGTTTTCCAGGCCGGGCAGTGGTGGTGCACACCTTTAATCCCAGCACTTGGAAGGCAGAGGCAGAGGCAGAGGCAGGTGGATCTCTCTGTGAGTTAGAGACCAGCCTGGTCTACAAGAGCTAGCTCCAGGACAGGCTCCAAAGCTACAGAGAAACCCTGTTTCAAAAAAAAAGAAGAAAATAAAAACAAAAACATAAAAAGAAAGTTTCCCAGTAGAAATATCTGGTGCTGATCTCCTCCACTCACAAGGGAACATTTCATAATATATGTCCAATTCTTCTGTCATCTTCTGAACTAAGTAAGTTCCCAAACAGAGGTATCAATTGTATCTTGGCTCAACTCCAGGAGTTTCTGAAACATTCCAGTGAAAGAGATATTCTCATAAATCGTGAATCAGATTCATTTGAGAAGGAAGAAAACATGAGTATGAATACCTCTGCCAAGTGTGGAAAGGGGGAGCTGCATACTGAATGAGCATATGGTTCAAATAGGACTTCTTAGTAAGAGAGAGCAAAGGAGATTTTGATGGTGGGAATTTCCTGATTTCAATCGCTGATCCTAAAAAAACTCAGAGATGGGCTTGATTTTATGCTGAGGGATTGGTTGCTTTTGTGCTCAGTTGGACGAGAATAGAGTTTGTTTTTATGGTTCTGGTTTGAGAGCCAAATTGTGTTTATTTACTGGCCCCTTTTAATGTTTTAGATGTTTTCAGAGAGATGTTGTTTCATTAAGTACTTCTAGATTCAGAGACAAGGTGCTTTCTTTTCGCTCTGGTTTCAGGACCAATGTATATTTCTGTGAATACCCTTTCTCCACCAATAATGCTTCATAAAATGTTTGTCCATTAGTTTGCTACTTCAAACTAAAATAAAAAGAGGTATCATGATGCTTGAACAAATTGTTGACGCTATAAAAATTTTTTCTATACAATAACTGATTTGGGTTAAAGAAATAATTTACAATAAGCCCTCAGTTTTTTCGTCAGGTCCAAAGATTATGGTAATATGCACAAACTTAATCAGATTGATTACACACAAAAAGTCTTACTCCTATATGCAGCACAAAACATTCCAACACTGATTTCATTCATAGAGTATCACTACGGTATGATTTTTCTCATGTTTTTAAAGAATACACACATTAAACTCAGAGTTTCTCTATAGGATGGCTTATTTTACATATTTGGAGGTGGTTGGGAAAAAGGATTCACGACAGATTCCATTCACATGTATCTCTCCAGTATGTCTTCTTTTATGTGTTTGAAAATGATTGTGACATGCAAAGTCCTGATCACCTTGATGACATTCATAGGGTTTCTCTCCAGTATGTGTTCTTTTATGATTTTGAAGAACATAGTTTTGAGAAAAGGCCTTACCACATTGATTACATTCATAGGGTTTCTCCAGTATGTGCTCTTTTATGAGTTTGAAGATTACTGTGTTGAGCAAAGGCCTTATCACACTGATTACATTCATAGGGTTTCTCTCTAGTATGTGGTCTTTTATTCTTTTGAAGATGACTGTGATCAGCAAAGGCCTTACCAAGCAGATTAAATTCATATGTTTTTTCTTCATTATGTGTTCTTTTATGACTTTGATGAGATTCATAAAGATCAAAGTCTTTATCATCTAGACTATACTCATAGGCTTTCTCTGCAGTGTGTGTTCTTTCATGCATTTGAAGATGACTGTGATAAGCAAAGGCTTTACCACATTGCTTAATTTCACCACATTTTTCTCCAGTATGTGTTTTTTCATTTC
Organism: Chionomys nivalis; assembly: GCF_950005125.1. Classification (NCBI taxonomy): domain Eukaryota; kingdom Metazoa; phylum Chordata; class Mammalia; order Rodentia; family Cricetidae; genus Chionomys; species Chionomys nivalis. The sequence goes on along the minus strand of NC_080111.1, from coordinate 33,637,185 downwards.
TTAGAAGGTGAGTGTCATAAGACAAGGCTTTAGCACAGTGAGAATATACTGAAGATTTCTCTCCAGTTTGATTTCTTTCAATCCTGTAATGATAATTGACACATGTAAAAGCTTTACCACATTCAATACACTGTTGAACCTTATATCTGTATGAATTAATTTCATAATTTGTTCCAATTGTAAAAATGAATCAAATATTAATTTTTATAACTTTTTTTAAAATCATGTTTTCTTTCATTAGGGTCATTTTGCATCTGGAAAAATATTTGTGTTGATAAATTCCTTTGTGTCATGGTTTACCATTTCATCTATACCTACACCTATATTTTTTCTATGATATTTTTCACTTTTTTGAAAAGAACTGCATACACTGAGTGCTTTACCAAATTTACTGCATTCATTAATTTTACTATACAATGAATCATTATACATTGGCTAAGTGAACTAAGACACCAAGAAGTATTTTCACAGAAATAGAACTCATGGGGATTTTTGTAATGTGAGATTGGTTATGTATTAACAATGATGGTAGAAAACCAATTACTTGTATACTTGGATTTAATTGAACAAGTATACTCTACATGGGAACTATAGTTTATCTTCTAATTGTTCTTAATGAAATGTAGGCTACATTTTTTCATATCCATATTCTCATATGCTTGTGTCAAGAGTAACATATGATATACATAGTAAAGGAAAAATAGTGAATAAAGATTTCCACATTGAATCCTCATGGTTTGACTTGCTGTTCCTCATAGACTTGTGGTATAGATATTAAGGTTTCTCCACAACAACTGCCCCTTGACCCTTGACTCTAACTGCCACTTTCACTAAACTTAGCAAGTCACAAAAAGTATATGAGTAATCCAAGTCTTACCATAGGCTATTGATTTAGTAGAAAGTTTGCAGCTATACTTATCACTGAAATGTGTATACAGTTTTTGTCCTAAGTATCAAGAAAGAAATGAACCGGCAGATCTACTACATAGCTCTCATGTTGTTATGACTCAAATGGTGATATCTGTTTAGTCATTGCTTCCTTGACTTTTTCTTAAATTAATGCCTTGCAAATACAATTCACATACGAGAAATTGAGGTATGGGCTGGAGAGATTGCTTAGTGGTTAAGAGCATTGCCTGCTCTTTCAAAGGTCCTGAGTTCAAGTCCCAGCAACCACATGATGGCTCACAGCCATCTGTGATGGGGTCTGGTGCCCTCTTCTGGCTTGCAAACATACATGCAGACAGACTATTTTATACATAAAAACTAAATAATTTTTAAAAAAAGAAATTGAGGTATATGGATTTGTGAGAATTTAATAACCATCAATGCATTTAAAGCTGTGCTTATTTACACTGTTGCTTTTCATTAATTGCTCCAGGACACATTACAAACTAGTCAGAGTCACATTGTTATAAACTTGCACAAGAAAATTACCTTGCAGGTCTTCTAGAACATTGACTATGTTCCTCAGTGTTACAGTCATCCAAAATCTACCCTAAAATACAGTACCAGAATATGTATGTTATATTATTTAATATTGTACAACAATTAGCTCATTATCTTAAGTGCACCTAAGAACTATGATTGTGTTATTCATCTCATTTTCTTCTTTCTAAATCAAATTATAGAACAACATTATAAGCCAAGGAAAAGTTGTCTTCATATTTTGAAACATGAAGGAAATTCATTTTTACCTATAGCAGTGAGGTTCCTGAAGGTCTCCAGCATCACATCTTTGTAGAGATTCTTCTGGGAAGGATTCAGCAAATCCCCCACTTCCTGAGTGAAGTTTATATGTAGATCATCATAGGTCACTGCCTTCAAATATATACCATACATGTGTACAATGGTAAGCACAACAGTGACAACATTGGAGATGCATACTTCTTTGAAATTATAGTTGTATGATTCTGGTGTTCCCCAGTCTTCTTCCATAATATAGGCAGTCATTTTAGAAGTAAATTGAAAAGGAGAGTCAATTCTATCATTTCTATACACTTTGAATGGGATTTTGTAGGTATAAGCCCTGCCCATTAGGGGGCGTGTTCACCTCGGGCTAATGTTTACCGATAAATCTGCCGGGCGTGATCCCAGAAGCCCCTTTTTTCTGCTTTCCTGTTCTCTGTGGGAACCTGTGGTCCTGTAAATCTATTTCCCCATTAAAGCTGTATATATTTTTATAATCTGTCCGCTTCATTTACACCATTACATTTTGGCATTCAATGTCGGGCTATTTTGCCCCTGCCCCAGCATGGGGGATGCAAGCTCAATCTTTCCCAGCCTTTATGAGCAAGTTAGCTACCGGAGCTCAGGAAGCACGATTCGGCTCCAGCAAGCATAGCCTGCTAGCTTTCACAGCAGGCTCCCGGCTAGCTTTCCCTTCCCCCACTCCAGGCCACAATACAGTGGCAGAGCTCGACCCCCACTCAGCCCCATACACCTGCGGACCCTGTATTGGTTTTGTTTAGGACTGGGTATCTCTGTAGCTTTCGTGTATGTCCAGGAACTAGTTCTTGTAGACTCTGTGTGCACCACTACTGCCAGGCAAATACATAATTTTAAAACTGTAAATTGGTACAGTCATTAAGGAACTTTGAGGGTGTAATATAGAGGACATTCAAGGTTGCTGAGGAAAGCAACAGACAGGGACCAAGGCCACCTGAGTCAACATAACAGAAGTTGTCTCAGAAACAATATTTCTATTGTGATGGAAATGCAGCTCTTTTAGAATTAATATGCCTTCCCACTGAGAAATCACAATACACATTCAGAAGATTAATTAAGAAAAGTCTCTTTAATGATGTTATGCATTGATCTCTGTCCAATGCTCAAGGGGCGCTAGGTTAGACAGATTTTGCATTCAATATATGCTGTTATCCATAAGTATTCCTTAGGATAATCATCCAGATTATACTCTGAACAATTGAAATAGAAACAGGCAACTTGCCAGTCTAAATATTTAGGTAAAAATATTCTCAGACTTTCTTATCAAGTATGCCTGTGACCGGTTACAGCAGGTCATTCTACACTGACAGGCTTCTAAGGTGAAGATCACAAGGGAGGAGAAAGACTGGACTGGACAAGTAAAAGATAAAAAAGATAGGGTGGGAAGGTGTTGCAGAAGATACATCCCATGCCTAGTAAGCTTCTGAAGAAAAATAGCATCTTAGCTGGGTAGGGGTAGGGCATGCCTTTAATCCTTGCACTCTGGGATTTTTGAGACAGGGTTTTTCAGCTTTGGAGCTTTGAAGCCTGACCTGGAAGTCTTGTAGATTAGGCTGGCCTTGAACTCAAAGAAATCCACCTGACTCTGCCTCAAGAGTGCTGGAATTAAAGGCATGCACCACTGCCATCTGACAGTGACTTTTATTTTTAAATCAGTGATGGCTTCTTTGAAATGGTTTGGAGTCAAATATCTGGACAATCATGGTAAACAATGTATACCCGGACATACTAATCTCTTCCAGCCCTAATTAGCATATACTTACATTTTGGGTGTTTTAGATGCAGTTCTCCCTGTGAAAAATTCTACTTTTTGAGACTTAATTATTTTTTAAGCATTGGTTAATATATTGTATCACGAATTCTACTCTTCAACATTATGGTAAAGTAGTGGAAAGCTACATGACACATGAGATGCCTTTGATAACCTCCACAAATTTAAATATAAATTCAGATTATATTTAAAGATTAAATGCAAAGTGCTCGATATGGAGAAGATACTGGAGAAACAAGGCTTCTCTGAGTTGGCAACTTGTTTCCATGAATGCATGAACCCTGTTGAAGTTGAATAGGAAGGTGTTTGTGCACCCAGCTTCCTGCTCCCAATACTCTAAGGAGATGAAGCCACAAAGCAAAGTTATTCAGAGGCCTGCCCCTAGGCCCATGAGTTAGTAGGGACCATGAGGGACTTCACAATACATGGAATATGACAGCAGGTTCCCACCCAGACCCATGGAGGTAACACCATAGAGTCTTCCGCACCTCGCCCTCTGCTCCTCCCCATCAGGAGACAGCATTCCCTCACTCACCATGCTGTGCTTCTTCATTTTGCCAAAGTTCTCAGCTCATCGTCTCTCTGCAACAACAACTGCACCCGAGAACAGGAATCCACTGGTGCCAGCTCCTCTTCAAAGCCAAGACTGAAGGCAGCTGCCCAGAAGAGACCTGCACTGCTTCTGACTGGCAGGTCACCTGGAGTGCATGATTGAGTGGCAAGAGCACCTCCCATAAGGCTATAGTGTGCTTAAAGAGAGAGAATACTGGTTTCTGTCCAATCCATTCACCCCAACAGAGAACTTCTCCAGATATGAGAACATATGCATTTTAATAGCACTTGCCCCAGTTACAAAAACAATCAATGTCATCTTCTTGCACTGCTAGGAACTTTCCCTTTTTCTTCCAGCACACTACTTGACTTGTATGGTGCACGCTGCTAGGTGGGTGGAATAATTTCCTGTCCCACAGAGGTAAGGAGGCCTGGAATACTAAGAACTAAAGAGAGTTTTAAAATTACAAAATCAAATATTTGTTCTGTGGCTTCATTCTGAGGTCAGATGAACTGCAGGTACTTTTTACATGGTTTTCACAGGGATTTTATACAACAGGAAAGAGAAAAGCAGGAACCAGATCTCAATCAAGATGATTGATCTTTCCCCTATCAGAAAGCTGGATGATGACTCCATTGCTTTATGGGTTTTATTCCTTAAATTCGAAGCAAACTACAGGCAAATAAATAATAATAAAAAGAGTAGGGCTCATGGAAATTTGAATATGTAGAGAATAATGGAGCTAGAAAGAAAGTCTTCATGAGCACTATTGTTAGCCAGCACATCTTATTCCATGGTCAGGTAAATAAAATATACAACTGCGGTATTTAAGATTCTCTACATCAACAGGACAGGTAGAATAAATCTGACCATTATGTAAAAAGTGAGCTTATTAGAATGTCTGACATAATAATAAACAGGTAACTTAAGAACAGCTGTTTACCAATAGCAATTGAAGAATACAATAGCTTGCTTCTTAGCCTTTTGTCTAAGATCAGGTGTGGAATCCAGTAGTTCTTCTGCCTACAAGGCTCTGTGACTTAGCTGGTTTTAAGAATTCACCAAAATTGCCGGGCGGTGGTGGCACACACTTTTAATCCCAGCACTCGATAGGCAGAGGCAGGTGGATCTCTGTGAGTTCGAGGCCAGCCTGTTCTTCAAGAGTTAGTTCCAGGACAGGAACCAAAAGCTACGGAGAAACCCTGTCTCAAAAATCCACCCCCCCATAAAAAGAATTCACCAAAATTAATATGAAGTAGGCACTAATGCCAGTAAAGGAATGCGTTTGGTAGTCAGAGCTAGAGCACACAGGCAAAAAAAGTTTTCTTCTTCTTCAAAATACTTTATATGTGACTGCTGCTACCAGAATGTAAGATGCTGATTAAAGTTGGGCCATAGTCTTTGTTTGATTCAGTTTGTGTGTGTGTGTGTGTGTGTGTGTGATTTTAAGACAGGATTTTTCTGTGTATTTGTAGAACTCATTCTGTAGGACAGACTGATCTCAAACCAGAAAATCCTACTACCTCTACCCATGAGTGATTGTGTAAAAACTGTACACTGACACGGGCTGGAGATATGGCTCACTGGTTAAGTGTGCACAGACACCAAGCAGTGTAAGGTGATTCCTATCATCTCAAATTACATAGACTAATGGAGGGTTTTTCCATTTCAAAACCTTTAAATAAAATCTCTCAGGTATAATCAATTCTTTGTGTATAAGATGATCCCAGGGGTAGTCAGTTTCGAGTAAGAAAAATAGCCATTTCAGCAGCCAAGACAGAAGAAATGAGAAAAAGAAATCTTGCCTGTAGGAGGCACAAAGAGCATGGGAGTTGTTTTCAAAACAGTGATTTTCCTCAACTAATGAAGCATGGGGATTTTATGTAGGGAGTCTGAACATGCTCATGCAATGTTCTCCCTTTCCTTAAACATTCTCAGTTAACAAATCCACTTCTAACCATAATCACAATGTAAAAGCAGAGACATTTAAGGACATTCTTTCCTCAAAATTATGTGGGAACAAATGTAAATTAGACAAACGATTGAAAGAAATGCCTCTGGCATGTTCATATTGTACCATAAGGTCTTGGTTGAAAATCAAGTAGATAACACTGTGAAATGTTGATTATCAATCTTGAGGCTTCTTTTAAAAGATAACTTTACTAACACCATAATTTTCACAAACACAAAAGATAGAGAACACAAAACCAAAAAACATCAAGGAAACGTCCCTTAACAGCTCTATATACAATGCTTCTGGAGGAACAGTTATGATGATCTCTATTAATCTCAGAGGAAGCTGCTTATACTCTGAGTAGGCTGACTAAGCAAAAGGTCACATCTGCTACGTAGTCTACTGTGGCGGCGTAAATGAATGCAGACAGATTATAAAAATATATATAGCTTTAATAAGGAAATACTTACAGGACCACAGGTTCCCACGGAGAACAGGAAAAGCAGAGAAAAAGGGGCTGCTGGGATCATGCCCAGCAGATTTATCAGTAAACATTAGCCCGAGGCGAACACGCCCCCAATGGGTGGGGCTATATCCCTACAGTCTACACAAAAAAAAATCACACAACCCAGGAAAACAAGAAACCTGAATAATATACAAAAAAAGGAGTACTGGAGAATTGGAACAATATTAGCTTCTGAATTCATTCCAAATGTCTGCCGCTGCTGCTCATAAAAGCATTCATAAAAGTAAATATAGTCAAATATGCAAGCACATGGCATTAATTCAATTCACTGGGAAAAACTGAACATTTGACAGTGGGTCACAGAAATTACTTGTCAAAAGTGAGAAGTGTTAAGTCTGGAGCTTAGCCTCTAGCCCCTGGCATCCATTTCAGCCCCCTGGCCTGAGAGTTGTGTTAGCCTGGACTCCAAATCCCAGCATGCCAGGTACAGACCCCCCCTAGGAATGGGTCAAATCTACTCCCATAGTGTATTTAGGAGGGATTCTAGAAGAGAAACATGTGGTTCTGGGTTTGCATGGGCTCCCCGCTTACCTGTCTCCCCACATGTGCTCAGCCACCAGAGAGCACAGTATTTAATAAAATGATGGGCATTTTGATTTGGTTTGATTTCACCTAATTTGACTTCTTTGTGCTGGCAGAACTGTGCCTTCTAAGAATTTTTTCTTAGCAAGAAGGAAACACAGAACACAGAACAAACACTCTTAACAGTTTATTAGAGGGGGCATGCACAGGCCTGGGAAGTCAGTGTGCAGAGAGAGGGAGAAAGATGGCTCACCCAGCTTTTAAAAACTGCTTAGGGCATGCACACAGGGGCTGACATGGCTACGTCATATGCAGATGATGGTGCTAATGCAAGGGGGCAAGGGCTTAGCTGAGTCATATGTGGATAATGCAGGAGGGCACCTTTAACATCCCCAATTGGCTGAGGGCTTCTCTTCTGTAACGATGTAAATGAATGCAGACAGATTATAAAAATATATATAGCTTTAATGGGGAAATAGACTTACAGGACCACAGGTTCGCATGGAGAACAGGAAAGCAGAGCAAAATGGGTGCTGCTGGGATCATGCCCGTCAGATTTATCAGTAAACATTAGGCCGAGGTGAACATGCCTCCAATTGGTGGGGCTTATCCCTACATCTCCCCGTTTTGTCTAAATAAGACAGAACTAAACCAAATACAACCATATACAATAATAACAAATAATAAATATAACAAAAAAATATTGAGAACAAAAGTTTTGCTAAACATTCTATCTCAAGGAGTCTAATAACATAGAAAGTAACTACAATTATATAATCTTCAACTCCGCCAAAGATCTGAGAACGGAATAAATATTACTTAACAAATGAGAGATATCCAAAATGTGCAACAATTGGCAGAGACAACTGACTACCTGGGTAATCACCCAAAGTCTCGTTTGCAATGTTGAATCAACCAACTTTGGCTAAGGCCTAACATAACTGACATACCATTCTTAGAACTATCCTACCCTGTCTTGGCAGGATAAGACAATCCTGTTTCATCCACTTAGGGATATTCTGTATCTTTTTCAGAAGTTGAGGTATGGGCTTTTCTTAACCCAAAGGCCAGTTCTGCCAAGAAGACAAGCTCCCAGTGGAGTGTCTTTGGTGCTCAATGTTCTCTCGGGAGTAGAGTGGCATTGCCAGGAGTAATTGTGTCTCGTTGGCACAGAAATTTTAGGTTAGATTAAAGGCCATTTTCTACAGCTCTTCGAAGAGGCTGAAGATCATACTATCTATACTAAATATAATCTCTATGTATCTAAAAGACCTGATTAACCTAAAAATAAATATGACAAACATATAATTCTCAATACCTACCTAACTTAAAGACTAAAAGAATAAACAACTGTGCAATATATGAAGACAATGATCTTCAACTGTAAACAATGTCATAGTATCAGAGGTAGAAATGTACATTGTAATTTGGTAGATGTATCACTACAATATAGACAAAGTTATAAGCATACTCATACAAAAATAGAAGTAGGAAGACTCACATTCAATATTCAATATATCAATATACAAGAAACAGTACCAATACAATTTTCTATAAACAGTAATTCACAAATACCAATCATCCCATAAAACCAGTTAATCCCCCTTCCTCTTCTTCTTTTTTTTTATTTTTGAAAATACCCCTAAGTCCATAAAATATCACCCCATTCCCTCAACCCTAAACCAACCACTAAAAGATGTCCCTAACCCTGAGGGCAAACTCTGTAGGGAGATGGGATGTCGTCCTCTAAGATTGCTTCTAGCTGACATGGGGGCGACGTTCTTCTTAGGGGGTCCTGGGAAAGCAAATGATGGTAAAATTCCCAATTTAACCTTTGACCTAAGAAAATTGTAACTAGTCTCAGACTGTTTTGAGAAGGTCCAGCCAGAGTGTTGTCAAAAATGTGCACCATTCGAAATTGTCTCGTGTAGTTGGTACCAAAAAACAGGTCTAATATTAGCGCTTTAAAAAAAATTCGTGACGTCATAAAAACCAGATTGAGTTGATGTCGTGGGGCCCCATCTTCATCCTGGAAACTTCAAAGCTTACTGTAGGAAAATTTGTTGCTTGTTATGGGAAATTTAAACATTAACAACAAGGACATATACTGACAAATAAAGAAAGACACAGATATGAGGAAAGGCAAAGAAAATTGAAGATATATATATATATAATTCATACTTACAGAACATGTCCCTCCATCAGTAATTAAATATTCAGGGTCCCTTAAATTCTTTGGATATGGGTATTTTCCTGTGGAGATAAGAAGAGGACCCTGCCCCCAACCTATCTGTATTACTTACCAGCAGTATGATCGTCATCCATGTGATTGAATTGTTATTTATCTTTCCTATGTCGCATTTCTTCATCAAAACAAACCTTTAATAATTTTGATGGTATCGACAATTTTTCCTCACCTGTGGAGACAAGAGCAAATCCCCTTCCCCAAAGCAGCACATCTCCTGGCTTCCATTGTGAGGTCAGCACATCATTGAAATAAACTGGTTGATTTAGTTCAGTAGACTTTTCCATTATCCAATGTCTTTCTGCAGCCAATGTTCCCTTCTCATCAGCCTTGAGAAAATACAAGGTTAACAAAGCATTATGTAACCTATATCTGGGGGTGTTTTCCACCCCTTTCTGTTTGTTCAACATATCCTTTATAGTTCGATTTGATCTTTCTAGACTGCTTGACCTGTAGGATTATATGGTATACCTGTAACATGCTTGATATTGTAATAATCAAAAAAACGTTTCATTTTCCTAGAGACATAAGCAGGACCATTATCTGTCTTTATTTGTGTAGGTATACCCATGATAGCCATGACTTCTAATAAATGAGTGATTACTGAATCAGCCTTTTCTGAACTTAAAGCCGTTGCCCACTGAAAGCCTGAATACGTGTCAATGGTGTGATGAACATATTTTAATTTGCCAAATTCTGCAAAGTGGAACACATCCATCTGCCAGATTTCATTCCTTTGGGTGCCCTTTGGATTAGCCCCTGCAGGTAGTGGCGTTTGGTTATAGAAAGAGCAAGTAGGGCATTTCTTTACAATCTCCTTAGCTTTTGCCATGTAATAGAAAACTCTTTCTTCAAACCGTTGCTATTAACATGATGTTTCTTTTTTTTTTTTTTTTGGTTTTTCGAGACAGGGTTTCTCTGTGGCTTTGGAGCCTGTCCTGGAACTAGCTCTGTAGACCAGGCTGGTCTCGAACTCACAGAGATCCGCCTGCCTCTGCCTCCCGAGTGCTGGGATTAAAGGCGCGCGCCACCACCGCCCGGCTAACATGATGTTTCTTATGAAATTCAGAGGCTTGTAGCACACTACCAATCAATAATTGATCAATTTTTGCATTACCTTGTACTAGAGCACCTGGCAGACTCGTATGGGATCGGATGTGTGTTATGTACATAGGGCAAAGCCTGTTCCTAATCAAATCTTGCACCTGGATAAACAAAGAGGTTAGTTCGGTATCATCAGGTATAAATTCAGCAGTTTCAATGTGTAAAATAACTTTCTGCATATTATGAATCAGTAACAATATTAATAGTTTCTTTAAAATCCCTTAGCACCATAAGAATGGCATATAATTCTGCCTTCTGGACAGAATCATAAGGACTTTGTTCCACCTTACCTAAATCTTCTGATTTGTAAACTGCCTTCCCTGATTTATTGGCATCAGTATAGAATGTACAGTCTCCAGTTATTGGAGCATCACAGAAGATTAGAGGAAGGGTCCAAGAAGTTCTCTTTATGAAGTTATTAATGTCAGTTAGTTGTTATTAATGTCTCCCAAAAAATTAGCACAAGCTTTTTGCCATGGTTTATTATCTTCCCATAATTTCTTTAGTTCATCAGCAGTGAAAGGCACTATAATTTCTGCTGGGTCTATGCCTGCTAGTTGACTAAGTCTCAACTTGCCTTTTATAATTAACTCAGAGACTTTTTCCACATAAGTTTTCAGTTTCTTACTTGGTTTATGTGGTAAAAAGATCCATTCCTAGATAATATCATCTCTCTGCATTAAAATTCCTGTAGGGGAAATTTTTGATGGTAGTATGACGAGAATACAGTCGAGCTCTGGATTTACCCTGTCCACATGTGCCTGTTGTAATTTTTCCTCAATCATTGTCAGTTCCTTTTCTGCTTCAGCTGTTAATTCTCTGGGACTGTTTAAATCTTTGTCACCATCCAAGGTTTTGTTCAAATGAATTATTAGATCAGGTGTTATCCCAATAGCTGGTCGTAGACTGGAAATATCCCCTAACAGTTTTTGAAAGTCATTAAGAGTCCGTAGGCGATCTCTCCGAATTTGTGCCTTTTGTGTCTTAATTTTTTGCAAACTTATTTTATAACCTAAATAATTAACAGAATCTCCCTGCTGAACCTTTCAGGAGCAATTTGTAATCCCCATTTAGGTAAAAGTATTTTTATTTCTTCAAACAGTCTGTTCAAGGTATCCATGTTTGAATCGGATAACAAAACGTCGTCCATGTAATGATATACTATCGATTTGGGAAATTTCTTGTGTATTATTTGCAATGGTTGATTCACAAAATATTGGCACAGGGAGGGGCTATTTAACATACCCTGGGGGAGGACGGCCCAGTGGTACCTCCTTGAAGGTTGAGAATTATTATAAGTAGGCACTGTGAAGGCAAATTTTTCTCTATCTTCTTTTTGTAAAGGTATAGTGAAAAAACAATCCTTTAAATCAATAACTATGAGAGGCCATCCTTTTGGCAATAAAGAGGGCAAAGGAATTCCAGATTGCAGAGGGCCCATAGGTTGAATAACCTTGTTGATAGCCCTGAGATCTGTCACCATTCTCCATTCACCTGATTTTTTCTTAACCACAAATAGAGGAGAATTCCAAGGGCTGCTAGATTTTTCTATACGTCCAGCATCTAATTGCTCTCGTACCAGCTTTTCTAAAGCCTGTAACTTTTCCTCAGCTAAAGGCCATTGTTTTGTCTATATTGGTTTCTCAGTCAATCATTTTAGAGGCAAGGCTGTTGGTATCTCTGAAGGGACATCAATTGCTTGTTCTTGTACAGCCCGAATGGCCGGGTTTTTCCGTTTGTAATATCTTTTAATATTATTGTCAGAAATATAGGCTCTAGAAGTAGCAGGAATGTTAATTTGTGTATTCCATTGTTGTTATAGGTCACGACCCCATAAATTCATTGCAATATTGGCTACATATGGCCTTAATTTTCCTATTTGTCCCTCTAGTCCTATACATTCAACCCATCTCATGCTCTGCCTTACTCGAGATAGGGTTCCAATTCCCAGGAGCTGAACATTTAAATTCTGAAGAGGCCAATACGGATGCCAAGATTCTGGGGTAATGATACTTACATCCGCACCTGTGTCCAGCAGGCCAGTAATAAAAATGCCATTGACACACACTCTCAGCTTTGGTCTTTGATCATTTATAGAAGTTTGGCAAAACACACGGAACTCATCTTTCTGATCATTATTGCTTATAACAGTAGGCATGGGGCTTTCTAATTGTCCCGACGAGTCACATTCTCTGCAGTAACTGGAAATGACTGAACCATGTTTGCCATGGGGGCCTGTGAGGCCCCTCTCACGTTTCCCGTCTGTATCAGGTTGCCTTGTCTATCTCTTGTATACCTGCATTCATTCGTCCAATGTCTGCCCTTTCCACATCTTCTACATAAACCTGAAGGCTGAGTCCTCCTATTTCTGTTATTTCTAGAAGATGCATTATTATTATTTCTGAAAATCCATTGTATACAATTCCTTTTCATATGACCCGTTTTGCTACAATTAAAACATTTGGTATTCTAATGTCTCCTTTTACCATTGGAAATTGCTTCTTCTACCCATGCTTCAGTGCCATAGTCAAATATATCAACATTCAGTGTATGCAAGACCCATTCTTCCAATGGTGCTGATCTGAGCTTTAAAGGTCCCAAAATCCTTTTTCATTCCACATTTGCATTTTCATAAGCCAAAGACTCGATCATTATACATCTTGCTTCTGGGTCAGCTATCCCTATTTGTACAGCTTTAGTTAGTCTTTTTAAAAAGTCACTAAAGGGTTCTCTCTGACCCTGTTTAACTCTGACAAATGATTCCATTCTCTGTCCTGGGTCTTTCACCCTGTCCCAAGCTCTTAAGGCTGCTGTAGTACACATGGAGAGTGTGTTTTCATCCAAATTAGCTTGTTCCTAAGGGTTGGAAAAGAGCCCCTCTCCTAGAATTTGATCTAGGGAAATCTCAATTCCCTTTGCTCTTTCCTGCTGTTCTAAAAGTCTAGCCTCTTGCCTGAATAAGCATTTCCATTTCAATTGCGTTCCACTCTCAAGGACAGCCGAGCTCAGTTGTAACCAGTTAGAGGGCGTGACTTTGTTTGTTGTGGCCCAAGATCTTAGCATCTCTTTAACAAAAGAGGCATTTATCCCTAAAGTCATTACAGCCTGTTTAATTTCTTTGAGATCATTCATACGGACAGGTTCCCATGTATCTTTCTTGATGACCCTAGAGTTTCTGGAACCAAACACTTTCTCTGTTGTTACTACTGGAAAGGCAGGTAGAACGGTAGGTAGAGCTTTGTGGGAATTGTCCCGGAGAGATTTACCCACAGATGTAGTTAAAATTTGCCTTTCTACCTTTTGCTCTTCTTCATCAGAATTTAGAAATTCCTCAATCTTTTCAATTCTATTCACCATTGCCTTCTGTAATGTCTGAATCTCCTGTCCAGAATTATGTTCTAAAGCCTTCATTGAGGATTCTAAAGTATGAAGTTTGTCCATTAGAGATAACATCTCATCTTTGGACATAATTTTTATAGCATAAACTGTGCCTTCTTGTATTGACAATCTTTCCGCCAATCTGTCATAAGCTTTAGACAAAATTCGATTGTCACATTCAGCAGTTTCAATTCTCTCAGTTAATGTTTCAACTCCTACTGAAAGGGACTGAAGCTTACGATCCAAATCAGCTGTTCCCTCTTCTGTAGTAATGAATTTCTCCTTCACATCAGCCTGTACCTCTTCTAAATTTTGTTCAGTTTGTTGAGTTGTGTTAAACAAAGATCTGTTCTCTGCCTGGAGAACTTCAACCTGATTTTTGAGAAGATTGTTGTCATTCTCAATTGTTTTTAAGCGTTCAACCTCATCTCGTAAAGACTTTATCATATTTCTATTATCAAACCATATAGTACCAAGGAAAACTATGAATCTCAGAAAGATCCATATCTGTGGACTGACAGACACTTCTTGTAAAATCTCCCACATGGTACAATTGAAAAGGCTGTTAAAGTCTTGAATGGTAATGTTTTCAGACATTTTTCTTATTTATAAAAGAAAATTATTTACCTGTAATGACGTTTTCCTGACAGTGGTGGCAAAAGAAATGCACCTGAGTCCACGTGGTCTAAGTCAGAGCTGGTCTGAAACAATTAACTCCAAACAAAAATTATTGTACTGCCTGAGAAGTTAGATTGGTGGCGGAAGGGGTCACTTTGTCTGTTGCTTTGGGGGCTTTTGCTTCAAAACCGCAGGTGCTTCCATTAATTCAGGCAGTGGGGCTTTGGAAGGCAAGCAGGGAGCAGTTAACTGCTCTGTGGGGGTTGCTGCTCTGGGACTGTATTTTGGCCTGGAGTGGGGGAAGGGAAAGCGAGCAGGGAGCGCGCTGTGAAAGCTAGCAGGCTATGCTTGCCCAATCGCACTTCCTGAGCTCCGGTAACTAACTTGCTCACAAAGGGTGGGAAAGATGGAGCTTGCGTCCCCCCTGTGCAGGGGCGGGGCCAAAATAGCCCGACGTTGGAAACCAAAATGTAACGACGTAAATGAATGCAGACAGATTATAAAAATATATACAGCTTTAATGGAGAAATAGACTTACAGGGCCACAGGTTCCTGCGGAGAACAGGAAAGCAGAGAAAAAAGGGCTGCTGGGATCACACCCGGCAGATTTATCAGTAAACATTAGCCCGACGCGAACATGCTCCCAATGGGTGGGGCTTATCCCTACAGAAGTGTGCTTCTGTCCAATAATGTGCCATTTACTTTTTCATCTCTGTGATATAATTTCCTGACATCTGGAAATAGAGAATTTCAACACAGAAAAGTCTCCAGTAGATCTCATTTATAAGGGACATTTTATGATTAATGATTCAAGTGGGAGAACACAGACCACTGTGAATTATGACACTGTTGGGCAGGCAAAGCAAGACACTAAACAACATTTCTCTACTTTAGTTCCTGTTGTGATTTCCTCAATGATGGACTGTGATTAGGAAATTGAAGTCAAATAAGGCCTTTCCTCCTCAAGCTGCACTGAACATTGTGACTGATATCACAACAATAGAAAACAAACTGGGACAAGTAGAAGTGAAATCAGAATCACATTTCAAGCAATTTGGCAGCCATAACAGAAATACAGAAAGAAGAAATAAGAATAACTTCAATGTTGAAGTTACATTTTGTTTCCTAAGTGTACTAACTTTGATTATGAAGCTTTGGAGTAAAGAGGGCACACAGTACTTAAAGGATCTCAACTCAATCAAGCTGTCTCCTTAATGATCATGTAGTTAAGAGCTGCAATATTGGAGAACATAAGAAGTTTCTCCTTGCCTATCCACTTTTCAAAAGTTACATATATTCTTTTAGTTTCCCTTTGCTTTCTTTCTTCCTCATTCTTTCATTTCTTTCTCTTTTGTGTATGCATGAAACTTTTCAAATATAAAATAAACACCTTAAGATAAATCTACAATAAATAGCTGTGTTGGTTCATTTACAGAGGCTGTGACTAAGATACCCTTGAGAACAACTCAAGGACAGAAAGTGAGCAGTGGTTCATTAGGTCCAGTCATTGATCATGTCAATGCAGAAACACAACCCCACCATGAAAAAGATAAGAGATGGTTCATTCTAGAGAAAAATATGATCAGTTTCCCAGGTACAGGTTCACCACATTTCCTTCTGCAGAAATGTAAGTTTTATGAAGGTTTGTCGAAACAGAAGAAAGGACATACATTAAGATAATTTTTAAATACTTTGGTGAAACTGTGGTTATGAGTCATGTGTGTTAGATAATACTTTGGAGACCTCTGGTATAGGCCATTGGATTGGTAGAAATAAGGGTTTGTAAACTAGTACATTCCAAAGATTTCTATTTACAATTAAAGGATGTTAAGTGAGACATAATGGTGGATAAAGAATATCATGGTTTGTTTAAGTAAAAATTTCTCAATTGGTTTATATATTTGAATACTTAGTTCTACCAAGGATTGGCAGTGAATGGGAGGCAATAGGTATGATGTTGTTAGAGTGGGTTTGGCCTTGTTAGAGGAAGTATGTCACTAGTAGTTGGCTTTGAGTTTTAAGAGCCCCACCCAGGTCCAGGGTCTGTATTTTCCTTCTGGCTGCAGATCTGGACATAGAAATCTCAACATCTTCTGTAGCACGCTGGCTACCTACGTGCTTCCATTTTTCCCACCATGACAATAATAGACTAAATGTCTGAAAGTGTAAACAACTCTCAATTAAATGTTCTTTTTTTTTTTTTTGGTTTTTTGAGACAGGGTTTCTCTGTGGTTTTGGAGCCTGTCTTGAAACTAGCTCTTGTAGACCAGGCTGGTCTCGAACTCACAGAGATCTGCCTGCCTCTGCCTCCTGAGTGCTGGATTTAAGGCGTGTGCCACCACCGCCAGGCTTAAATGTTCTTTTATAAAATTTTATAAAAGAATTACCACAGATCTTGTGTCTCTACACAAAATAGAACACAAGACAAATGGCTATTAAAGGTGCAAAACATAATCAAATAATCAAATGTAAAAGATAATCAACTGTGAAGTAGAATTATGCTCTGATCCTATATCATTCAAACTGCTCCACAGTCACTGAAGTGCTAATCAATTAATTAGTCTTGTGGAAGGGCCAGTAGAGGTGTAGATTTCTTCTGGGTACAACTGTTCACAGTTGCTTAGTCCTGTGCCCTTGGGGAAAAATCACAGTGGCTGGATCAGGTTGTTGAGGAATTTCCTTATGACATGGGGATCAGAAAGCATAAGGAATACAGAAAAGACCAGGGAAATATTTAACTTTCAAGTCATATCTCCAGTGATCTATTCCTGCACCTAGACTAAAATGATCCCACAATCCCCAAATGGTGATACCATCTGGGAAACCAGTTATTAAGCACATAATCCATGAGCAAATTTCATGTTCAAAATGTAACAATGGCAAAACATTCCTAAACTCCACATTTAGACTTCATAATTATTAGGTATTTAATGTTTGTCTTATCATATATCAATCTGTTTATCTAATATCTAACCATCTGTTCACATTGTTTTTATACCATGCTTTTTAGGAAATATCTGTGGAGGTTTGGGTGTTAAAGAACTGTGTGTAAGAATTCGGTGCTTGATTTTGTATTCCCTGTACCCATATAAAATGTCAAGTTGTGGATGGCTATGCCTGTGATCCCGGCTAAGGTAAGATATAGAAAAGAAGATCCCTGAGATTTGTGGATTAGCTAGAGTAGGAGAATCAGAGAACTCCAGTGTTAGATCCTGTCTCAAAATGGGATATAGATAAAGAGAGAGAGACAGAGAAAGAGAGATGGAGATAAAGAGACAGATTGAGGAATCCCCTTCATATCAACTTCTGAACTTCACATACACATGTTATACAGCACTTGGGGACCCAGACTCTAGGTTAAACCAAAACCAAACAGTGAGGACAAAAAACCTGGAATTGAGTGGGGCTGAGAAGACGGGTGAGCTTGTCTTGTGAGCTTAAGGAACTCAATTTGAGGCTCAGAATTCATGCTGAAGAGAAAAAGAAGTATGGTCACAAGGACTTTTTACATAGTACTGTGACATGGAGAATAATGGGTATCTAGGGCTTGTTTGGCAGGTAGCCTAGTCTACTTGGAAAGTTATAAAACAATCACAAACCCCATCTCAAAAGACAATAACAGATAAGTTTGGTAAAATCAGAGTTTCTCCTCTGTCTTCCACACATATATGCACATGCATACACAATCACACACATAATCTCTCCAAATATATATATACACACTCATGCACAATCATACACACAAAAAATATACACTGGTATATACATATACATACACTACATTACTAACTTTGCTTGTGTAGCTTTCCAAATGCTTATTTATGCTAATTTATATTTATAATATGAACATTCCCAGATATTGGGTAGGTTTTACATAAAAATGAAGTCATTGTTTCATGAGTATCCACATTTTGAATATTTAGTAAGCCAAATCCCATTTCCAAGTAATTTTATTGTATACTCTAAAGATTTGTCACTCAAATTGGTTGAATAAAACACTGACCAGAAGCTGGGCATGACGCATTGGGAGCATGACATCAACGTGCCATGCTGATAAATGTTTTACCAGTAAAAGATACTAAATGGGGAATATGGGTTAACTTAAAATGTAAGAGCAGGTTAGTAATAACTATGATCTTTGGGTAAACATTTTCAATTCTTAAAATCTTAAAAGCTTCTGTGTGATAATCTTGAGGTGTCAGTTAGGGAAAAAAATGTCTGTTCACAAATGGCATTCCAATGTGTAGCCAAATTTTCACATAAAATCTGAAATAACTTGGAAAAAATTCTAAAGACCCCAAAACATAGTCAAATGCAGCATCTTTGTAATGCCTTTTCTTTGGTGGGCTATGTTTTCTAGCAGTGACAAGAGGCTTGACTCCTTCAACCAAGGACTTCATGACTCAACATTAGCAACAAATCAAGCAGCTCTCTTAAGAGTTCCTAAGTTTACTGTTTGTGTGTCTTCTTTCTCTATCTGACCTGAGAGCACAGGTCAGACACCTTCTGGCTGCTTTCCCTGTATTTCTGTAAATCAAAGAATGTGTGGAACCTTGATTTGATTGTCTAGGACAGACACCCAGAAGTGTCAAGGTCATACATTTGTTTGTGGCTCCAGCCCACCTCTGTCTGTTATTCAACATGGCTGCCTCTTGAATAGTTTCCGGGAAGCATTACTGGGAATTACCTCCAACTCCTTCCCTGAAATGTCCTTTCTTAGTCAGTCCACAGATCTACTTTGTTAACATGCACTAGACCCTATAGAAATTTGCCACAAAGTTCTTGGCCCAAATATGATTGTGGACTTGTAATTTGAAATATTTTTTTCCCAATTTTAATTGGTGTCAAATTTATTGATAGTTCAGAATGATGAATTAGTTAAATGCATGATGGTTAATTGAGGTCTATAAACAAAATTCAGGATATGAGAAATTTGTGATGTGTATGCATACAAAAGTAATGTTGTTTTTACTGTAGACCCTAGGTGGTGCCACCAATAAATGAAAACAATGTGGTTGTTCTTGCTGGTCTTTGTGGCACATGAATGAACAAGTGCATATGTCCAAGAATGTGTGCACATGAAAGAAATGATTTCACTAGTCCTCACAATGTAACATAAAATGTACTTGTGCATATAAAAACATTCATTAAGTAGAAGCACTCTGGAAAGCAACAGATTGAGGAAAGACAGCAAGAATTTGCAAAGGCTTGCAAATCAGCTGGTAGTCTGACATGACTGCTTAAGAAAGCTTCAAGTGGAATACTGCAAAAGATTTAAATGTAGGTGGAAATGCAATCAGCTGAAACATGTTGTTTATTAAACATGGGGAATGTTATATCTCTGCACAATTCCGCAATGTAAAAGTTAAATCATACAGAAAACAAACAGGCCATTTGCTTGTGTTCTCTTCCACTAGTTTGAATTGTGGAATATTACAGAGATCCCTGTTCATTTAATTCCAAAAGAATGCTCTTGCTTCTCTTTAAGGAGCAATACCATTTGAGTAACTATTTAAATAATATGAAAACATAAGTAATACGCAAAGCAAAAATGAAAGTGTTACTGTCTAAGGTGATTTATTTCAAGAAAAGAAAACATTCAATTGTCTAAGATTATCCCATTTTTGTCAAACTACCATGTATTGTCATTGTTTAACTTCAAACAAAACAAGGCAGTTTATTTCTTCACTTTAATTTTAGTTTTTGTGTAGTATGACTCATTGGCAAAAAGTTCTCCACCTAATCAAATAAAGCAATTTTTTGGCATTTTTATGCCATAATACCATATTTTCCTCTCTTCTCCAAAACAACCCTTGCTTTAAAAAGCTTGATATTTTTGTTCTCCTCATACCAACTAAATGAACATTAGAAAAACCCTTTAAAAGTGATTACCTCAGCTAGATTCATTTTTTGACCTTAATTTTTCATTGCTACCTTAGTTAGATTAATTATATCGGCTCTTCATTTTTTTTTATTGCTGTAGCTCTCACTTACATGTGATTTATGAGAGCAAAATAGTGATTAAAACAGATGAGAGAAATAGGTGGGTTGACATACCGTAAGCTGTAATTACATTTTATTTTATGATGGACACAGTACTGACTGTGACAGTTCTTTTGACCATTGCTATCATCCTCATTCATTTTCTAGCACATTGGCCTCATGAGACAACACTTCTTTTCTAGAAGTGAACATTTAGGTTGTTTTTATATTTAGAACACCATGAATATAGCTGCCATAAGCATGAGAATACAATAATTCTTAATTCTAATTTCAATAATATGGAAACAATAATGAGGATATTGCTGGGATCTATAATAATTTATATCATTTTATGAGTACTACTCTGTATATAGTGAAGACACATAAACACATGGATATAAAGAGAATGTCTGGGCATGACACTTTACTGTCCCCTGTGGTAATGGTGCTGGCCTATGGGAGTATTATGTCCAAATGTATCAAAATACATACACTAAATATGTGTAATTTTACATCAACTATAACAGTGCAACATGTTGTTATTTAATTAGTTAATATCTGTGGGAAATCCTAACCTATTGCTATCAGAGTTTATTTCCCTTGATACTGCACAATCTCATGTCACATTCAGATTCATTGTTAAATTCTGGAACATGCATTATTTTCAATGTTTGTTTTCTCATTTAAATCATACTGAGTGTTGAAACTTTCAGGTGAAAATAACAATGTATTTTTTGTCACTATACTATACTATACTATACTATACTATACTATACTATACTATACTGCAGTCTTCTTTCTGTGTCTCTGTGCATTATTTTCCAAATACACACTCAAGAATGTTTAGAGTCCTGTGTGGATGGCCTAAATCAACACATGAATGAACAGAACCACAGTCTATCATATGGGAGTCAACAAACTCCCAGAAGATCTGACAGCCCAGCCAACCTACTCTTCCTATTCAGAAGGCAATGTACCTCCACTTCCCATGCAATGACTTATGGTCTCACTCACATTTCCCCAGAGCATCATAAGAGGAGAAAACTAGAATAATCCCCAAATCTACCTCCCAATTGTGTCCCTTACTATCACCCTGCTGGGCCTCAGGATAATAGCAGCCCACCTACTAGCAGAGCAGAGGTCAAAGATTAGACTGCACAGGCCTTCCCAGCTATGGCCTTCCACCCTAGGGGAAGACAAGACTCTCATTAAGGAAATTGGTTTTTAATAGGAACTCTTCCAGTCTCTCAGTGCACTTCCTGTTCCTCCTCCAAGATACAGTGTTCCTTGTGTGCATGTTTCTTTACATATTTGATGTCCAGTGCAGACAAGTCCATGCGTCATAACTCATAAATTATTCTGCCAAAGAAAGGTCACATTTACACAGTAACTGCTGTTAAAGCAAAAGGAGGCCATAAATTAGAAAACAATGAAGAGTGTATGAAAAAGCTTAGAAGAAGGATAAGGAAGATGGAAATTAGGGAATTGTTATCCACAAAAATTATTTTAAAAAGTTGAAATAGGCTTTATGGCCATATGCTCCAGAGTCAAAAGTTTTATAATAGAGCACACCAAGTTTCAGTCACTTTCTCTCAGAATGTTCATCTTAAACCTATAAAATAACAGTTCTTTTGGCAGGGCCATATCATTTTATCCAGTTATATTTTGTTCAAATTAGTATATCTTCTATAATTTGGTTCCATAATAAGTTCCAAACTTTATCCACATTCTCAATTTCCTTGTCTGTAGATGTGAGAAATGACCAGTCTGGACATTTATCAATTACTACATAATAGTTTGTGTTTGTTCCAACAAATAAAGCTTGCCTGGATATTAAAGGTGGGGGGTAATCACTAGTGGACCACAGGATCTGGCAGGACGTGGCTCGTCCCTTTAATTCCAGCATTTGGGAGATTAAGACAGGAATATAAGATGGATGGGGACAGGGTCTCATCCCCCATTTGGTCCAAGGATTTGGACAGCTAAAAAGTGAATTTGGCTGATGGATTTCTTCTCTGTTCTGTCAGATTTTTCCCAATATCTGACTCAGGAATTTTATTAAAAATACTAATTAGGATCATGCTTTAATCAATGAAGTTAACTCCTTATTTTTAATGTGGCTGCTTGGTTACTTCTTTGTTCTCTCAGTTTTACCCCAATATCTTACTCTGGAATTTTAGTGATAATACTATTTCAGATTACACTTCAATTAATCAACTTAACTACTTATTTCTAATATACACTACTTTCAAAAGAGGGAAGTATTTATGCTCCTTCTTGTCTATGCCTTTTTCTGCTGGGACTACATATGTTTTACATTTGGCCATTGAACTCAATTCTTACAAAGGAGCACACTCATTTACTGGTCTATTTTTCCTTCTCACTGCTCAGGTAAGGCCCATGCTTGAAGCAGTTGCAGGGCTTTCTTTCTGGCACTGGGCAGCAGAAGCAGGATTATGAGTTCAAAGGAATTATCAAACTGCTCACTGTAAGACAAGCCTAAGCTACAGAAGACATTGCTCTGAACAGAAATAAATAATCAACATAACTTAAGAAAACAAGGAAGAAATTCTTAATGACCTAGAAGCAATTGGGAACAGAAAGAAATAAGAAAGTAGAACAAGGATAAATTTAAAGGAATTCAAATTTAAAAACTGAAACTCATAATTATTTTTAAAAAACAAATATAACTGAAAAAAAAAACACATAGGTAAATTGACTTTGCAAAAGAGAAAATCATTCCCTGGCAGAGGGAATGGCATTCATAAGATATTAATTTACCTTGCGCTTATATGTAATGTTAGCTGCTGAGACCTGTCACCTGAAATATGCAGTTACAGCTAATGGATGTAACAATGAGAGCAAGATAGAACATATCTGTATATGAGAGCTCCTTAGAATTTCCATATTTATTGGTTGGTTCTATTTACCTCCACATTGTATACAGAAATCTGGCCTGATTTCATTTATATGGCACGAATCAATACACGCTGGGAAAAACAAAACCCCATAACCATCTAGAATCATACTGTATTTCATAATGGTGACTCTACAACTGTTTGCCTTCACTGTTTCCCCTATAGTGTACATAGTAAACTATTCCACCTATTACGGTATGAAGGTAAAAACCATGCTGCACACACAAATCCTATTTCTATTACTGAAATGGACCCTTGAATACATGACTCAAATTTGTAATTTTATAACTGAGTGATGATTGAGTTCTTTAACCTAAGAATTTAGTTGGTTTAATCATGAGGAGAACAAGCTTATTTCCGGGGAACAATGGAGTGAGATCAATGCCACATGATCCAACATAAAAACTTTTGGTTCAGAAAAATTTTGTTACAAACTGGAGATATTGATGTTCAAGAATAATATGCCTTCATCTGCATAAATCATTCCACAAACTTAAAAGTATGATAAACAAAATCTCTAATAGCACCAGGCATCTGGGGTAGTTAATTTTAAAATGAAGAGCCAGGCTGGAATAGATTTTGCATTCCACATAAGTTATCATCTTGAAGTCTGTTTTGGAGTCAAGGCCAGGGTTATACTGTGAACAATTTAAAATGGGATGGGATAACCCAGGCGGTAGTGATGCATAACTGTAATCCCAGCATTCATGAGGCAGAGGCAGGTGATCTCTGTGACTTCACGACCATCCTAGTCTGCAAGAGCTAGTTTCAGGACAGGATCCAAAGCTACAGAGTAATCCTGTCTTGAAAAATGAAACAAAACAAAAAACTAACAAATGAAAAATGGGACATGAGAAGGCATGTCTAACCACTTAGGCAGATGGAGATTCACAAAGCAAAACTATCTTTTTAATAATGCATGATGATCAGAAATTCAAAAAGAACCAAGTCTAAGTTAGTTTCTGGTGCTATCGATTTTTTATTTCTTCTGGGTCATCAAGGCTGAGTAAAAGATGAACTTATTATACCAGCCTTTTCCACATCACTGTTATTAGTGACATGTTCATGAGGCTGAAAAGAAGACTCAGCACCTAGATCACTGAAGACTCATCCACAGGGCCTAACATTGAGATTTACTACCCACAACTGTCTGTAACTCCAGTCGCAGGGGATTAGACATCATCTTCTGGTCACCACTGGTACCTGGGATACCTTTGGTATATTCACTGGTCAAACATTTACATCTAAATTCAATTTCATTCTTTTCTAAAATATGAGGCAAACAAAAATACCTACTAAAATAAAGAGTCAAATACATACATGTCCTTTCAGCATTTGCATATCTGGTGCCCTAGGAGACCAGAATAGGACACCAGATCTTCAATGTCTGCAATGACAGGGAGTTCTGATCAATCAGATGTGGTGCCACAACTTGAGCTTAGGTACCAAAAAGGATCCTGAGACAACTCTCCTGTTCCCACATGTGTCATTATAAAGCTGAAGGTGAAGATGTCCCATGGTTCCTTCTGTCTCATAGCACTTGAAGAATCTCAATGTCCTCTAGATGGTTGTCAAATGATTTCATGGACTGAATGTAAATGAAATTTCAATACTGTTTATGATTATTGCTATTACAGTTCTTTTTTATGTAAGTGAAGATTAAAAAAAAAAGTTCGTTGAAATCAGTCTGAGTCCAGCCTGATTTTATTAGCAAAAGTTCCATAATTTGAGATAGGCTTTTTTTGGAATTTTTGAGACAGAATACCTTCACATAGCCATGGAGGCCAGGAATTTATTATGGGGAACTAGCTGGCCTCACTAAGATCAATCAACCCACACTCCTGTGTGCTGTAATTATAGCCATATACCTTTAAGTCCAGTTGAAATATGTGTTTTAAGGACTTCTCATTGAATCATAGAAAGAAATAATAAAATAATATACAAAAAGCAACATCATTGTTCTGGTGAATAGCAATGTTTCTTGAAGTTCTATAATTTAAATGACCAAATCATTTCACATGCTCTCAACAATGGGTTATTTGCATTGTGTTGTTAATTCCATCCATTTAAAAATGTTTGAAGTGTGACTGTGTGAATACACCTGTGTCGTGATGTGTATGTAGCACTGACAGGAAAACTAACAGGGGTCTATAATCTACTTCTGCTATGTGAGTTCTAATGATTAATCCTATGGAGACATTTGACTACAAAAGACCTAAATGGCACTTCTTTGGGTTTAAATATTATTCATGAATGAACTCTTAGAGAAGTGTATCTGTGTCACTGCTGAAGTGAAGAAATGTGAGAAAATTTGTACAAGTATTGTATATAAGCCAGCGATAGATACCAGGTCATCAGACTTGGCAGCAATGAACTATAACTTTACGAAATGAGACAATTTTCTGGTGTATAATTTTGGTCCTGAGAAAGTGTTATAAATAAATGTCTACTCCTCAAAATGAACAAATTTTACTGTTGTAATTTTTTTTCACATTGAATTTGAGCACCAGTGAAATGTTTCAGTGAGAAAGTACTGTTGTGAGCAAGTCTAAAAACCTTACCTCAATTCCTATAGAACATCAAACTATGGAATTACATACACAGATGTTTGCTGATTTTCATAAATTATTACATCCATATCAGATAAATGAAAGTACTTCATTGAATACACACATGAGGTATTTCAAGTTTCTTATAATTTTTATCAGTTATTTTAACATTTACATTGCTAAATTCTCTTAAAATCACAGTACATTGGGTGTACATCATCTATCCTTGGATTTGTACTCAAGAGTAAGACAAATGAGCATCATGAGTTCAAATGTATCCCTGAATCATTACTGACATCCATGGTAAGATGAATACCAAACAACAAAATTTCAATGAAATTTGTAAAAAGATGAAAATCAAAACCAGAAAAACACAATCCACCACCCTTATGTGTGATCAAACATGGCCTGATATTTCAATAACCAATGGGCAAATTATATGATAGGGGCTCCATTATATACATTACGGAAGAAAAATACATATCATATGGTGCAGGCACAACAGAATATGAACAAAAGTCACAGAAGGAATACAAAGTCTACAAAATAAACTTCACTAAATGAATTTGCCACACATACAGAACACTCTAGTGACTACCTCTAATGTTTAAAAATAGAAACCACGATGCAATTATCTCCTCCATCAGTCTTGACTAAACATGGTTTATAATTTACTTCCTGCAAGGCTATGATGAAAATAATTTATGTTGAACCTGAAGAAATCTGTGATGTTTAAACTCATTAACATTTTTTTCATGAATAAGAATTTCTTCTTTATGAGCTTGTTTCAATTTTGGTCTTAAAATTGATTTAAATAGAATATAAAACATTTAAAACAATAGAGTAATGGTTACTTGGCAAACTGAATTTATTCACAGAGTTTCAATGCAGTATGATATTTTTATGTTTTTGAAGCCTACATTCATTAAATTCATACTTTCTCTCCTGAATGGTTGATTGTGACAAAGGATTTACCACATAGATTTCAATCATGGTTGTTCTCACATACAGGAGATTATGCATTTAATGATGAATAAGATATAAAAAGGCTTTATCACACTGATTACATTCATAATGATTCTTACTCTTTTAAGCCTTTGAACATTACTGTCGTCTGCAAAGGCTTTACACACTGAATACATCAATGGGGTTTCTCTCTTTTGTATGCTCTTTTATGTCTTTAGAGATTACTGTGTTGTTCAAAGCCCTTACAACATTGATTACAATCAAAGAATCTCTATCTACGATAGATCTTTTATGCCTTCTAGGATTACTGTGAGCTACAAATTTCGTATCACACTGATTACATTCATAGGGTTTCTCTCCAGTATCTGTTATTTTATGACTTTGAAGTTGATTATGTGCTACAAAGGCCTTCTCACACTGAATAAATTCAGAGTTTCTATCTAGGGTGAGAATTTTTATACCTTTGAAGATGACTGTTCTTTGCAAAGGCCTTACCACACTGATTACATTCATATGGTTTTTCTCCAGTGTGTGTTCTTTGATGACTTTGAAGATTACTGTGTTGTACAAAGGCCTTACCACACTGATTGCATTCATAGGGTTTCTCACCAGTATGTATTCTTTTATGCCTTTGAAGATGAATGGTCATTGCAAAGGCCTTACCACACTGATTACATTCATAAGGTTTATCTCCAGTATGTGTTCTTTTATGGCTTTTAAGATGATTGTATTGAGCAAAGGTCTTACCACACTGAGTACACTCATAAGGTTTCTCTCCAGTATGTGTTCTTTTATGGTTTTTAAGATTACTCTGAGCTGCAAAGGCCTTACCACATTGATTACATTCAAAAGGTTTCTCTCCAGTATGTGTTCTTTTATGCAATTGAAGATGATGACGACGTGCAAAAGCCTTACCACACTGAATACATTCATAGGGCTTTTCGCCAGTATGCGTTCTTTGATGGTGTTGAAGAGTTCCCTGAAATGCAAAGGCCTTACCACATTGATTACATTCATATGATTTCTCTCCAAGATGTGTTCTTTGATGGTTTTTAAGATTACTCTTAGTTGCAAAGGCCTTACCACACTGATTACATTCATATGGTTTCTCTCCAGTATGTATTCTTTGATGTCTTTGAAGATTACTGTGTTGTGAAAAGGCCTTACCACACTGATTACATTCATATGGTTTCTCTCCTGTGTGTGTTCTCTTATGGGATTGAAGATGACTGTGAGATGCAAAGGCCTTGCCACATTGGTTACATTCATAGGGTTTCTCTCCAGTATGTGTTCTTCCATGATAGTGAAGAGCACTGTACCGTGCAAAGGCCCTACCACACTGATTGCATTCATAGGGTTTCTCTCCAGTATGCGTTCTTCCATGGTATTGAAGAGCACTGTACCATGCAAAGGCCTTACCACACTGAGGACATTCAAAATGTTTCTCTCTAGTATGTGTTCTTTTATGGGTTTGAAGAGTACTGTGTGCTGAAAAGGCCTTACCACACTGATTACATGCATAGGGTTTCTCTCCAGTATGTGTTCTTTCATTCCATTTAAGGTGACTGACATGTGTCAAGGGTTCACCTTGTTGAATATCTACTGAAAGTTTTTCTCCAGCTTGAATTCTTTCAATCCTGCAAGGATAATTGTCACATATAAAAGCTTTACCACATTCAATACATTGTTGTGCCTAGACATTCGTATGAATTAATATTATAATATATTCCAACTATAAAGAGGAATCAGATACTAAGTTTTTATAACTGTGTCTAAACTCGTTTTGTTTCTAATTAAACACTTGTTTGCAACTTGGAAGATACCTCCGATGGTAAATTCCTTTCTCTTATGGCTTGCCATTTTACCTTCACTGAAACTTTTTTCTATAGGATATTTTATACATGTGTGAAGAGAAATGGATAAACTCAGAGCTTTAACAATCATGAATTCTCCTATACTGTGAATCATATGGAATATACTATGTCAACTAGCACACCCAAAACTATTTGCACTATTGTAGAGCTCATACAGCTTTTTTGCAGTGTGAGTTTGTTCACATATTAACAATGATGGTAGAAAAACAATTAATAGTATACTTGAATCAAATTCAACAAGTATACTCAACATGTGGCTACTAGTTATCTGATTGTTCTCAGAGAGTGGTATGCTACATCTCTCTATATCCCTAGGCTCATACACTTGTATCAAGAATAATGTGTGGTATACATATTAAAGAAGAATAACAAATAAGATATTTCCACATTGAATTCTCAGGTTTTGACTTGCTGTTCCTCACAGACTGGTGGTATAGATATCAGGGTTTCTGCAGTACAACTGCCACATCACTCAACTCTAACTGCTTCTATCACTAAACTTATCACAGTTACAAGAGGTGTATGAGTAATACAAGATTTACTATGGGCTATTGTTTTTTTACAGAGTTTTGCATATATACTTATCATCTTCAATGTGTATACCTTTTGTATTATGAGTAGTAAGAAAGAAATTTATTTGCAGATCTACAACAAAGCTCTCATGGTGTTATGCCTCAAAAGGTGATTTATTTAGCCATTGCTTTCTTAAAAGAAGGTCATTTAAATGATATTCACATATATGACTTATGGATTTGCGAGAATTTGATACCTGTCAGCGCACTTAAAACTGTGCTTATTTACAGTGTTGCTTTAGACTAAAACTTTCAGGATGAAGAAAAATTTCATCAGAGGCACATTGTTATAAGCTTGCACAAGAAAATTACCTTTCATGTCTTCTATAACATGGACAATGTTCTTCAGTATTATGGTCTTCCCAAATGCATTCTAAAATATAATACCAGAAAATGTATGTTATGTTATTGAAAATTGTGCAATGTTTAAGCTGTTATCTTAAGGGACCCTTAGAACCATGACTGCTTTATCCAACTCATTCTTATTGTTTTTAAATAAATTACTGAAGAACATTATTAACCAAGAAAAAGTTGTCCCCTTAGTTTGAAACATGAAGGAAATTCATTTTTACCTATAGTAGTGAAGTTCCTGTAAGTCTCCAGCATCACATCTTTGTAGAGATTCTTCTGGGAAGGATCCAGCAAATTCCACTCTTCTCGAGTGAAGTTGATATACACATCATCATAGGTCACTGCCCTCTAAAATATTTCATTCATGTTTATAATGGAAAGCAGAAAGGTAACAACATTGTAAATCAATACATCTTTGACATTATAGTCATAAAATTCTGGTGTTCCCCACTATTATTACATGACACAGATAATCACTTTAGAAGGAAATTGGTTAGGAGTCACCTCTGTCATTTCTTTACTCTTTGAATGGATATCACCTTATAAAAGAACTTCCTATTAACAGAGAGAGCCAAGGAAACCGATAAACAGGACATAGTACACTGAGAAAATTATATGAAGAGATACTAATTACAAAAAAAGAAAAATACAGTTGGCAAAGTGGGTGTATTGACTCATGCCTTTAAGCACAGCACTCAGAAAGCATAGTTGTATATATTTTGTCTCTGAGTTGAATGCCAGCCAAGTCTATGGAATCATTTTTAGAACAGGCGGAAATACACAGTAAGACCCTAACTCTATTGCAAAAATCAGTGAAACACACAAATCAGATTGAAAAAATTCAGAGATATTTACTGAATTTCCTACAAAGAATTATGCATTCACTCCAGATCTGTATTCATATTCCAGACATAAAGTTTCCTATTTTCAACTGCAATACCAAAAACCTTTTATGAAAAGCTTTTTCATGTTTAAAATAATTACAAATTGAAAGGTGAAAACATTAGCTATATAAATGTTGGGCATAACAAATTAACACAGTTTTGGAAATATGGTTGAGTACTTCTGAGCTCTTTCTGGTCTTAAAAAGAGGTGGGCACAATTGCCAGTACTTACATGGGGATCACAACTACTTATTTTTCCAAGTTCAGAATTTCTGAGAAGCTTTGATCACTCTGATGACAGAGTACCCATATGATGCATATCCATGCAGACACATTAAATAGTCAAATTGAGTAAAAAATTAACAGCAAGCACAACAAGCAGAAAGAAGTTCATGCACCTGCAATTCAATGACTCAGAATGCTCAGGCAGAATTAATGTCATGAATACATGGATTCCTGGGAATCAGAATGATACCCTCTGTCAAATTTAAAATTCAAGATATGTATGAAGCTGAGCACAGCAGCATATGCTTGACATGTAAAAAGCCTACATTCCAGAGTCATCACCCAACAACGTAAAAACAAATAAAGTCATGAATGAAGTCCCCCTCCCTTTACTTTCAGGAATTTGGAGCTACACAGCAAAGGTTACTCAGACAACCAAACAAAACAATTAAAACTACAGGCTACCAAACTCCTTAGCACTGAACAGCAATTATTTCTTCTATATTTTATGTGATTTACAGATCAAGCCTATTATGATAATAAAACATTTCAGTATGAGTGGGCAGCTGACTGATTAATTCCAACAACAACACAGTAGACATAAAAGTCAGTAAATTAGTTAAGGATATTGAGACTCATCACATACAATGAGGCATTTCATCTAGAAAGGGCTTTCCTACTAAAGGTTCATAGGAAATTGAAAGAAAGGCAACAAAGGAGAAAAACTTCTTCAAGTACATGATCTTTTCTGGGAGGTTGTTCATTCAATGAACTGCACAGACTAGACCAAGAGAATGACCCAGGAGAGCAGACCAAAAGAGCAGGCCAAGACAGATGGCAAAGACAGACCTCTGAGGTATTGCTCTCTGAAACACAGACTAGGCCAAGAACAGTTCTCAAAAAAATAAGCTACTTTATAGATTGGACCAAGAAGCAAAGACACTGCTGGCACCCATTGAAGGATGAGATGGGTGGGTGCCAATGCCAGAATTCAGCCGACAACATAGAAAACAACATGGTAACAGCAGAAACCAGTGGTCATACAACAGGAAGATTTGATCATCCTAATCCAGAAGAAGCAAGAGTAAATGATTTTCAGTGTAACTTTGTGAGGATGATGAGGAAATGAAAATTCCCTTAAAGATACTGAGGAAAACACAAACAAAAAATTTGAAGACATCAATAAATCTCTCAAAGAAACCCAAGAAACCAAGAAAAAATAATCAAAGAGGTGAAGCAAAGTAGTTAAAAGACTGAAAGACTGGGGCTGGGTAGTGGTGATGTGCATGCATTTATTCCCAGCACTTGGGAGGCAGAGGGAGGTTGATCTCTGTGAGTTTGAGTTCAGCCTGGTCTACAAGGGCTGGTTCCAGGATAGGCTCCAAAGCTACAGAGAAACCTTGTCAAAAAAAAAAAAAAGACTTGAAGACTGAAATAGAGGCAATAAAGAAAACACAAATGACGGAAATTCTGTACATGGAAAGTCTGGGTAAACAAACGGGAACTACAGCAGGAAGTGTAACCAACAGAATACAAAAGATAGAAGAGAGAACCTTAGGTGCTGATGATACTATAGAGGAAAGAGATTCATTGGTGAATGAAAACAATAACTCCAACAAATACCTTACAGAAAACATCCTGGAAATCTAGGACACCATGAAAAAAATCTATACCTAAGAATAATAGGGATAGAAGAAAGAGAAGAATACCAACTCAAAGGCACAGAAAATATAGTCAACAAAAAAAATATCTTAGAAGAAAACTTTTCCAGCCAAAAGAAGGATATATTTATAAATGTACAAGAAGCTTAGGGAACACCAGAAAAACTGGACAAAAGAGTCCCCCTAACATATAATGATCAAAATGCAAAACATATAGAATGAAGCATGAATATTAAGGGATGCAAAGGACAATGGTCAAGTACAATATAAAGGCAGACATATCGGAGTAACATCCAAATTCTTCATGGAATCTATGAAAGGAAGAAGGCCCTGGACAGATGTGCTGAAGACACTAAGAGACTAAGGACTCTACTATAACCAGCAAAGCTTTCAAACACCATCAATGAAAATAAACAAGGTATTCCATGATAAACCAGATTTAAACAATACTTTTCCACACAAATCCAGTCATACAGAAAGTACTATTGGGAAACCCAAGAAAGCTAACTGTAAACACAGGAAACAGATAACTTGACATCTCAAACCCAAAGAAGAGAATCACACAAACACCACTACTGAAACATAACAGGAAGTAGCAATCACTGGTCATTTACATCTCTTACTATCAATAGATCCAATTCACTTACAAATTGTCACAAGCTTAGAGAATGTATCCTTTTGCTTTATAGAAGAAATAACCTAAACCTCAAAGACAACATTACTTCAAGGCAGGACCTCGAGGGGTGTGTCCACCCACAGAGACTAGTGGGAGCTCACCAAGGACAGCTGGACTGGGTCTGAATGAGCACATGATTAAACCAGACTCTCTGATGGTGGCTGACAATGAGGGCAGACTAAGAAGCCAATGATAATGACACTGGATTTTGATTCTACTGCATGTACTGGCTTTTTGGGAGCCTAGTCTGTTTGGATGCACATCTTCCAAGGAGGGAGGGGTGCTTGGACTTCCCACAGGGCAGGGCACCATGACTTCTCTTAGGACTGGAGAGCAAGGGGCGGGAGGAGGGAGTGGAAAGGAAATGGGAGGATGGGAGGAGGTAGAAATTTTAAATTAATTAATTAATTAATTAAAAAATAAAATAGACTTCAAAGTAAAGTCAATCAGATTAGATGAAGGACACTTCATACTCATAAAAGGAACAATTCATTAGGATGAAGTCTCAATCCTGAACAGCTATGCCACAAATATAAGAACACCCACATATGTAAAAGAAACACTACTAAAGCTTAAAATGCACATCAAATCCCACATATTACTAGTAGGAGACTTCAACAACCTACTCTTCCCCAATGGACGGGTCAATTAGACAGAAACTTAACGGAGAAATAAGACAACTAACAGATGTCTTGACTTAAATGGACTCAACGGACATCTACAGAATATTCCATCCGAAAACAAAAGAATATACTTTTTTCTCAGAACCTCAGGGTATCTTCTCTAAAATGGACTACAAATATGGTAACAAGGCAACCCATGACACACACACACACACACACGCACGCGCGCACGTGCATTGAAATAACCACCCATATTTTATCAGATCACTATGTTTTAAAGTTAGAATTTAACAAAAACAATAATCACAAAAAGCCTAAAAACTCATGGAGAATGAAGAGTGCTCTATCAAACTACCCCTGGGTCATGGAAGAAATGGACATACTACCAAAAAAGTTGTTCTCCACAAAATTTGAAAGTTTAAACACATCTATACAGGATTAGTCAGCAAAATAAAAACAACCTACTGATGGCAGACAACTTATCCAATTATCTTTGGCCAATTCTGATGAGACCTGATTTTGAAATTCAGGAGCCTAATTAAAAAGTGAAGGTTTTAACTAACACAGTAAGGCTATATACAATAAATACATAGGTAATATATACTGGGAAGAATCATATTGACAATGTCCAATCCCTCTGCATTTGGTAAATTTAGAGAAAATATTTTATTATCTATCCTATCTCAGTAAGCCCAAAGTGTTGTTTGTAAATTTCTTTTTATCCTAACTTGTATTAATAACCTTAAATAATGTTCCTATGTCTCTTCACATCATATATCCTATATATTTTTGTGTTCAATTTTCAATTTGGTAGCATGCATCATTACAATTATTGAGTCTTTAGCTCCATCAGAGAACCCAGAAGGAGAAAATAATACTACCTGAGAAAACAGGAATTATAAAGCAAACAACATTTAAAATAAAGAAACAACACCACCTGTATATTTAAAATAATTTTTTGTCAGGCTGTGGTGGTGCAAGCCTTTAACCCAACACTTTCATAGCAGAGTCAGGTATATCTCATTGACTTCAAGGCCAGAATGATCTACAAAGTGAGTTCAAGGAAAGCCAGAGCAGCACAGAGGAATCTGTCTAGAAAAAAAAAAGGAAAATGTATTTTTTTTTTGATTTTTCGAGACAGGGTTTCTCTGAAGTTTTTGGTGCCTGTCCTGGAACTAGCTCTTGTAGACCAGGCTGGCCTCGAACTCGCAGAGATCTGCCTGCCTCTGCCTCCTGAGTGCTGGGATTAAAGGCGTGCGCCACCACCGCCCGGCAGGAAAATGTATTTTTGTTTTCCCTTGAAAACATACCTAATATGATTATAATAAGTGACTGTTAGGCCAATTTATTCTTTTGGAGGGGGACATTTTATTTGGATGATTTGTTGAAATTGTATTTAATCAAAAGGAAAACATCTGTTAGTCTTACAAATTAGTTAAGATTGAATGGTATTCTCTTCTTGTTCCACCCAGCTTGCATCCAGAACCCTTCTTCCTTCTGTCCCCTTTCCTCTTTGGGCACATAACACCATCCAGCTCAGTCTGTCTGGCGCTGGGGGCAAATCCTCAGGGCAAGTAGGCAGGCGAGACTTCCTTTGTTTCACTGGCCTGCCTGCACCAACCAAGGTAGGCGCTTTGTTTACAAACTACCCAACCTGCACGGAGATCTGATCTCGGCACCAGGAGAGACAGCAGTGGGGTGAGTTTGTGACTGGTGGCGGCGGAAGCAGCCATGGACAGGGAACTCTGAAGTTCCTCATCCCCCTCCCTATACTCCCTGGGCTCCCTGCAGGGGCTCTACACCCCGCATACTGCCTCTCTCTTCTTGTCCCACCCAGCTTGCATCCAGAACCCTTCTTCCTTCTGCCCCCTTTCCTCTTTGGCCACATAACACCATCCAACTCAGTCTGTCTGGCGCTGGGGGCAAATCCTCAGGGCAAGTAGGCAGGCAAGACTTCCTTTGTTTCACTGGCCTGCCTGCACCAACCAAGGTAGGCGCTTTGTTTACAAACTACCCAACCTGCACTGAGATCTGATCTCGGCACCAGGAGAGATAGCAGTGGGGTGAGTTTGTGACCGGTGGCGGCGGAAGCAGCCCTGGACAGGGAACTCTGAAGTTCCTCATCCCCCTCCCTATACTCCCTGGGCTCCCTGCAGGGGTTCTACACCCCGCATATTGCCTCTCTCTTCTTGTCCCACCCAGCTTGCATTCAGAACCCTTCTTCCTTCTGCCCCCTTTCCTCTTTGGCCACATAACACATAACACCATCCAGCTCAGTCTGTCTGGCGCTGGGGGCAAATTCTCAGGGCAAGTAGGCAGGCGAGACTTCCTTTGTTTCACTGGCCTGCCTGCACCAACCAAGGTAGGTGCTTTGTTTACAAACTACCCAACCTGCACGGAGATCTGATCTCGGCACCAGGAGAGACAGCAGTGGGGTGAGTTTGTGACTGGTGGCGGTGGAAGCAGCCCTGGACAGGGAACTCTGAAGTTCCTCATCCCCCTCCCTATACTCCCTGGGCTCCCTGCAGGGGCTCTACACCCCGCATACTGCCTCTCTCTTCTTGTCCCACCCAGCTTGCATCCAGAACCCTTCTTCCTTCTGCCCCCTTTCCTCTTTGGCCACATAACACCATCCAGCTCAGTCTGTCTGGCGCTGGGGGCAAATCCTCAGGGCAAGTAGGCAGGCGAGACTTCCTTTGTTTCACTGGCCTGCCTGCACCAACCAAGGTAGGCGCTTTGTTTACAAACTACCCAACCTGCACGGAGATCTGATCTCGGCACCAGGAGAGACAGCAGTGGGGTGAGTTTGTGACTGGTGGCGGTGGAAGCAGCCCTGGACAGGGAACTCTGAAGTTCCTCATCCCCCTCCCTATACTCCCTGGGCTCCCTGCAGGGGCTCTACACCCCGCATACTGCCTCTCTCTTCTTGTCCCACCCAGCTTGCATCCAGAACCCTTCTTCCTTCTGCCCCCTTTCCTCTTTGGCCACATAACACCATCCAGCTCAGTCTGTCTGGCGCTGGAGGCAAATCCTCAGGGCAAGTAGGCAGGCGAGACTTCCTTTGTTTCACTGGCCTGCCTACACCAACCAAGGTAGGTGCTTTGTTTACGAACTACCCAACCTGCACGGAGATCTGATCTCGGCACCAGGAGAGACAGCAGTGGGGTGAGTTTGTGACTGGTGGCGGCAGAAGCAGCCCTGGACAGGGAACTCTGAAGTTCCTCATCCCCCACCCTATACACCCTGGGCTCCCTGCAGGGGCTCTACACCCCGCATACTGCCTCTCTCTTCTTGTCCCACCCAACTTGCATCCAGAACCCTTCTTCCTTCTGCCCCCTTTCCTCTTTGGGCACATAACACCATCCAGCTCAGTCTGTCTGGCGCTGGGGGCAAATGTTCAGGGCAAGTAGGCAGAGGAGACTTCCTTTGTTTCACTGGCCTGCCTGCAACAAGCAAGGAGAGACATCACTGGAGCACCAGAAGAGCTATCACTGCAGAGAGCCATCACTGGGAAGGTACATCAGTAGGCAAGGAGACCTGATCCAGTAAAAGAAGATCCATAGGGGAGCATTCGGAGAAAGAGATGGGCAGGCGCCAATGCAAGAATTCACCCAACAATCTGAAAAACTATATGAAACCACCAGAACCCAGCGACCTCCCAACAGGAGGACATGAACACCTTAATCATGAAGAAGTAGATAAAATTGACTTTATGAAAGTGATTGACGCCCTTAAACAGCATGTAAAAAATGCCCTTATAGAAATGGATGAGAAGTATAACAGAAAGTTTGAAGAATTGAGTAAATCAGTGGATGATACCCTAGAAAACCAAGGAAAAACAATCAAACAGATAATGGAAACAGTTCAAGACTTAAAAACTGAAATGGAGGCAAAGAAGAAAACACAAACAGAAGGCCAGCTGGACAGGGAAAATCTAGGTAAACGAATAGAGACTACAGAAGCAAGCATAACCAACAGAATACAAGAGATAGAAGAAAGAATCTCAGATTCTGAAGATACCATAGAGAAAATAAACACGCTGATCAAAGAAAACAGCAAGGCCAACAAATTCTCATCACAAAACATTCAGGAAATATGGGACACAATAAAAAGACCAAACCTAAGAATAATAGGAATAGAAGAAGGAGAAGAAGCGCAGCTCAACGGCCCAGAAAATATATTTAATAAAATTATAGAAGAAAACTTTCCCAACCTAAAGAAAGATATACCTATGAAGGTTCAAGAAGCATACAGAACACCGAATAGGCTGGATCAAAAAAAAACATCCCCTCGCCATATAATAATCAAAACACAAAGCATACAGAATAAAGAAAGAATACTAAGAGCAGCAAAGGAAAAAGGCCAAGTTACTTATAAAGGTAAACCTATCAGACTTACACCTGACTTCTCTATGGAAACCATGAAAGCCAGAAGGTCCTGGATAGATGTACTGCAGAAACTAAGAGACCATGGATGCAAGCCCAGACTACTATACCCAGCCAAGCTTTCGTTCACTATAAATGGAGAAAACAAAATTTTCCAGGATAAAAACAAATTTAAACAATACGTAGCCACAAATCCAGCCTTACAGAAAGTAATAGAAGGAAAATCACTAACCAAGGAGTCCAACAATGACCACAATATCTCAGACAACTAGAGACCCTTCACCAGCGCAACACAAAGAAGGGGAACACACAAAATTTACAACTAAAAAAATGACCGGAGTTAACAACCACTGGTCATTAATATCACTTAATGTCAATGGACTCAACTCTCCTATAAAAAGGCACAGACTAAGAGATTGGATACGAAAACAGGATCCAACATTCTGCTGTTTACAAGAAACACACCCCAACCACAAAGACAGGCACCTACTCAGAGTAAAGGGTTGGGATGAGGCTTATCAAGTAAATGGACCTAAGAAACAAGCAGGGGTGGCCATACTAATTTCTAACAAAGTTGACTTCAAACTTAAATCAATCAGGAGAGATGGAAAGGGACATTTTCTACTCATAACAGGAACAATTCATCAGGATGAAGTCCCAATCCTGAATATCTATGCCCCTAATATAAAAGCACCCAAGTACGTAAAAGAAACATTGTTAAAACTCAAGGCAGCCATCAAACCGCACACATTAATAGTAGGAGACTTTAATACTCCTCTCTCACCAATGGACAGGTCAATTAGACAGAAACCTAACAGAGAAATAAGAGAATTAATGGAGGTAATGAATCAAATGGACTTAACAGACATCTATAGAATATTCCACCCAAATAGGAAAGAATATACCTTCTTCTCTGCAGCTCATGGAACCTTTTCAAAAATCGACCACATACTCGGTAACAAAGCAAACATCCACAGTTACAAAAAATATTAATAACCACCTGTATCTTATCAGATCACCATGGATTAAAGCTAGAATTCAGCAACAATGCTACCCCCAGAAAGCCTACAAACTCATGGAAAATGAATAGTCAACTACTGAACCATACCTGGATTAAGGAAGAAATAAAGAAAGAAATTAAACTCTTCCTTGAAGACAATGAAAATAAAGAAAAAACATACTCAAACCTATGGGACACTATGAAAACAGTCCTGAGAGAAAAGTTCATAGCACTAACTGCCCACTTAAAGAAAACAGAGAAAGCACACATTGGAGACTTAACAGCCCACCTGAAAGCTCTAGAAGAAAATGAAGCAGACTCACCTAGAAGTGGTAGAAGACTGGAAATAATCAAAATAAGGGCTGAAATCAACAAAATAGAAACACAGAAAACAATTGAAAGAATCAATGAATCAAAAAGCTGGTTCCTGGAGAAAATCAACAAGATTGATAAACCCCTATCCAAACTAATCAAACGGCAGAGAGAGAATTTGCAAATTAATAAGATCAGAAATGAAAAGGGGGACATAACCACAGACACAGAGGAAATTCAGAGAATCATTAGATCTTACTACAAAAGCCTGTATGCCACAAAACTGGAAAATGTAAAAGAAATGGACGCTTTTTTAGATAAATACCATATACCAAAGTTAAACCAGGACCAGGTGAACAACCTAAATAGACCTGTTAGTCGTGAAGAATTAGAAGCTGTTATCAAAAACCTCCCTTCCAAAAAAAGTCCAGGACCAGATGGTTTCAATGCGGAATTCTACCAGAACTTCCAAGAAGACCTAATACCTATTCTCCTTAATGTATTTCAAAATATAGAAACAGAAGAGTCATTGCCAAATTCCTTTTATGAAGCTACAGTAACTCTGATACAAAACCACACAAAGACCCAACCAAGAAAGAGAATTACAGGCCAATCTCACTCATGAATATCGACGCAAAAATCCTCAACAAAATTCTGGCAAACCGAATCCAAGAACACATTAGAAAAATTATCCATTATGATCAAGTAGGCTTCATACCAGAGAGGCAGGGCTGGTTTAACATACGCAAATCTATCAATGTAATCCATCATATAAATAAACTGAAAAAAAAAAACCATATGATCGTTTCATTAGATGCTGTAAAAGCATTTGACAAAATTCGACATCCCTTTATGATAAAAGTCTTGGAGAGATTAGGGATACAAGGGTCATACCTAAATATAATTAAAGGTATTTACAGCAAGCTGACAGCTAATATCAAATTAAATGGAGAGAAACTTAAAGCCATCCCACTAAAATCAGGAACACGCCAAGGCTGTCCACTCTCTCCATACCTCTTCAATATAGTTCTCGAAGTTTTAGCAATAGCAATAAGACAACATAAGGGGATAAAGGGGATTCAAATTGGAAAGGAAGAAGTTAAACTTGGATTATTTGCAGATGATATGATAGTGTACATGAGCGACCCCAAAAACTCCTCCAAAGAACTCCTACAGCTGATAAACGCCTTTAGTAATGTGGCAGGATACAAGATCAACTCCAAAAAATCAGTCGCCCTCTTATACACAAAGGATATGGAAGCAGAGAGAGAAATAAGAGAATCATCACCTTTCACGATAGCCACAAACAGCATAAAATATCTTGGGGTAACTCTAACCAAGGAAGTAAAAGATCTATTTGACAAAAACTTTAAGGCATTGAAGAAAGAAATTGAAGAGGATACCAGAAAATGGAAGGATCTCCCTTGCTCTTGGATTGGGAGAATCAACATAGTAAAAATGGCAATTCTACCAAGGGCAATTTATAGATTCAATGCAATCCCCATTAAAATCCCATCAAAATTCTTCACAGATCTTGAGAGGACAATAATCAACTTTATATGGAGAAACAAAAAACCCAGGATAGCCAAAACAATCTTATACAATAAAGGAACTTCTGGAGGCATTACCATCCCTGATTTCAAACTCTATTACAGAGCTACAGTAATGAAAACAGCATGGTACTGGAATAAAAACAGAGAAGTCGACCAATGGAATCGTATAGAAGACCCGGATTTTAACCCACAAACCTATGAACAACTGATTTTCGATAAAGGAGCTAAAAGTATACAATGGAAGAAAGAAAGCATCTTCAACAAATGGTGCTGGCACAATTGGATGTCAACCTGTAGAAGAATAAAAATAGATCCATATCTATCACCATGCACAAAACTCAAGTCCAAATGGATCAAAGACCTCAATATCAATCTGAACACACTGAACCCGATAGAAGAGAAAATGGCAAGTACCCTACAACATATGGGCACAGGAGATTGCTTCCTATGTATAACCCCAGCAGCACAGACATTAAGGGCAACATTGAATAAATGGGACCTCCTGAAACTGAGAAGCTTCTGTAAAGCAAAGGACACTGTCATTAAGACAAAAAGGCAGCCTACTAACTGGGAGAAGATCTTCACCAACCCCGCAACAGACAAAGGTCTGATCTCCAAAATATATAAAGAAATCAAGAAACTAGACTTTAAAAGGATAATTAACCCAATTAAAAAATGGGGCACTGAACTGAACAGAGAATTCTCATCAGAAGAAGTTAAAATGGCCAAAAGATACTTAAGGTCATGCTCAACCTCCTTAGCGATCAGAGAAATGCAAATCAAAACAACTTTGAGATATCATCTTACACCTGTCAGAATGGCTAAAATCAAAAACACCAAGGATAGCCTTTGCTGGAGAGGTTGTGGAGAAAGGGTTACCCTCATCCATTGCTGGTGGGACTGCAAACTTGTGCAACCACTTTGGAAATCAGTGTGGCGGTTTCTCAGAAAAATTGGGATCAACCTACCCCTGGACCCAGCAATACCACTCTTGGGAATATACCCAAGAGATGCCCTATCATATGACAAAAG
Source organism: Chionomys nivalis (assembly GCF_950005125.1). NCBI lineage: Eukaryota > Metazoa > Chordata > Mammalia > Rodentia > Cricetidae > Chionomys > Chionomys nivalis. Next base: position 33,595,223 of record NC_080111.1, on the reverse strand, counting down.
CATTTGTCCAACTATGTTCATAGCAGCATTATTTGTAATAGCCAGAACCTGGAAACAACCTAGATGCCCTTCAATGGAAGAATGGATGAAGAAAGTGTGGAATATATACACATTAGTGTACTACTCTGCGGTAAAAAACAATGACTTCTCGAATTTTGCATGCAAATGGATGGAAATAGAAAATACGATCCTGAGTGAGGTAACCCAGACCCAAAAAGAAGAACATGGGATGTACTCACTCATAATTGGTTTCTAGCCATGGATAGGAGCCACTGAGTCTATAATTTGTGATCCTAAAGAAGCTAAACAAGAGGGTAATCCCAAGGAAAAACATATAGATATCCTCCCAGCTATGGGAAATAGACAAGATTGATGGGCAAAAAATTGGAATCTTGGGGGTGGGGTGGGATGGGAATGAGGGGTGATGGGGAGAGAAAAGTGTGAAGGAGAAGATGAGGGGAACTGGGGGAATCGGGGTGATTGGGGATAAAGGAAGGTGGGATAGGGGAGCAGGGAAACTCATACCTTAGGTAAGGGAGCCACCTAAGGGTTGGCAGGAGACTTGAACTTGGAATGGCTACCAGATGCCCAGGGCAATGTCCCCAGTTAGTTCATTGGGGCACCTGAGGATAGGGAACCTGAAATGAACCTATCCTATAATCATACTGATGAATATCTTGCGTATCGCCATAGAACCTTCATCTAACGATGGATGGAGATAGAGACAGAGACCCACACTGGAGCACCGGCCTGAGCTCCCAAGGTTATAATGAGGAGCAGAAGGAGAGAGAACATGAAGAAGGAAGTCAGGACCATGAGGGGTGCACCCAACCACTGAGACAGTGGGGCCGATCTATTGACAGCTCACCAAGGCCAGCTGGACTGCTACTGAAAAAACATGGCATAAAACCGGACTCTCTGAATGTGGCAGACAATGAGAGCTGACAAGAGGCCAAGGAGAATGGCACAGGAACTTTCATCTGGCAATAGATCGAGAGAGAGACAGAGACCCAATTTGGAGCAACGGTCTGAGCTCTTAAGGTCCAAATGAGGAGCAGAAGGAGGGAGAACATGAGCAAGGAAATCAGGACCACGAGGCGTGCACCCACCCACTGTGACAGTGGAACTGATCTATTGGGAGCTCTCCAAGGCCAGCTGGACTGGGACTGAATAAGCATGGGTTGAAACTGGACTCTCTGAACATGGCGGACAATGAAGGTTGATGAGAAGCCAAGGACAATGGCACTAGGTTTCGATCCTAATACATGAACTGGCTTTGTGGGAGCATAGCCTGTTTGGATGCTCACCTTCCTGGGCCTGGATGGAAGTGGGAGGACCTTGGTCTTCCTGTAGGGCAGGGAATTTGGACTGCTCTTCAGTATCGAGAGGGAGGGGGAATGGACTGGGGGGAGGAGAAGAGGAGTGGGGATGGGGGAGGGGAGTGGGGGGAGGGGGCAATATGTGGGAGGAGGGGGAGGTAAATGGGAAACGGGGAGCAGTTGGAAATTTTAATTAAAAAAGAATTTAAAAAAAATAAAATAAAATAATTAAAAAAAAGATTGAATGGTATTGCTCTCTGATGAACTATTATCTTTTTTATTCAATAGATCTTTTCTTGAAACTAATATTAACTGACTTTATTGGAATGTTATTCTAATTAATTATTATTAATAAAAATCAGGAGTCAGATATAGGGGTATGAACTTGAAAGATCAGAGAAGAAGCAGAGCACAACCAGTGATTCTGACTGCTGCCATCTAGAAGAGAGAAGGATCCTCTCTCAGCCTCAACTGTCTACTTCCTGTCTCTGATCAGTTTTCAGTCCTCAAAGTGTCTACGATATTTTGTTAAGCTAATGGCTAGCTTTTATCTCTGACTACAAAGTTTATTATCAAAATAATGTCAAACTATTACACAGATCCCTGCCACTTCTCATATATATTACTCTATTGCTACTTCCATTCCCCATATGCAGGGCTCGATGACAGATGTCTCATATCTTGGAAATTTCAACATCCTGTGCTCTCAAATGTAACCCAGCTTCATCTGCAACACTTAATGCAATGAACTCCCACAGTCTCTTCACTAAGGCTCTGAATATCCCAATCATAGATGGCTATAATTGTGATGAACTGACCACAGAAGAAGAATCCATGACCTTCACATTTTGTAGCTTTCTTATTTCCAGATCAGTAAAGCATAGGTGATCCTGCCAAGATTCAATGAACCCTACCAAACTGATGGAGGAATTACTTTCATTTAATAAAGAAACTGCCTTGGCCCATTTATAGGCCAGCCCTTAGGTGGGTGGAGTAAACAGAACAGAATGCTGGGAGAAAGGAGCCGAGTCAGGAGTCGCCATGATTCTCCCATTCCAGACAGACGCAGGTTAAGATCTTCCCTGGTAAGCCAGCTCGTTGTGCTACACAGAATATTAGAAATGGGTTAGATCAATATGTAAGAGCTAGCCAGTAAGAGGCTGGAGCTAATGGGCCAAGCAGTGTTTAAAAAAATACAGTTTCCGTGTAATTATTTTGGGTAAAGCCATGCGGGCAGCCGGGTGCCGGGGATGCAGCCCCGCCGCTCCTATTACAACACCAAACTTTGACTAAATTTACTGCAGGTTCTGTATGATGTTCCTCTCAGGGTGATGTGGGAGTGCCCTCTGTGTGCTGTGATTATCATTAATGACTAAAGAAACTGTTTTCCTGCTGAAAGGTCAGAACTTTGGCAGGTGGGGAGGACTGGACTGAATGTTGGGAGAAAGAAGGGCAGAGTAAGGAGATGCCATGGATCCTCCACTGGAGAAAAATGTGCACAAACTTTGCTGGTAGGCCACAAACTTGTGGTGATACACAGATTAATGGAGATGGGTAAAATTAATATGTAAGAGTTAGCCAATAAGAAGTTAGAGCTAATGAGTCAAGCAGTGATTTAATTAATATAGTTTCTGCATGGTTATTTTGAGGGTCTGGGTGGGCGGGGAATGATCAAATGGCCAAGTAGCATCCCTCCAACATGAGACAATAATTATATTGTATACTACTTCTATAAATTAAAGGCATAGCTGGATAGAGTCTTGGGCATTGGACACTTTCCTAACTTTAAATTCAGAGCAAGGGCCTTCCTTTCATGGTGCTGAAAACCATGAAAATCCCTGTCTCTTTTTCATCATTGGACTTCCATCTGAAACTACCTAGACATGGAAAAATCCAGTTAGTTTTGGGGCCAAGTATCACACAAATGATCTCTACTTAAATGATTTTATGTGGTCTTCTAAGCACCTGCACTACTTACCAGGCCAAGATCACATAATAGAGCCACAAGGAATGAATCCAGGCTTGGGATGGAGAGGCTACAGCAAGTTAAGCTATGACTGTGTATTGAGAGCAATCAGACATTTGATAACTTTATCAGAAATAGAAGATAATAGAAATTTGCAGGATCAATACAGGATAGCTGCTAGGATATCATGAAGACTGTAAGCTATACAGGGAATACAGGATTATTGTCTCAGACCAATTTTTCTGTTGAGCTTCCAAACTTCCTTGACCACTAAAGGAATACTCAGAGAAACAGAGATTACCCTAATGCCTTACTCAAGGCACACTCACTGTGTCCTAGGATCCATGGATTTTAACCTGAAAAAAACCTAAGACAAACATCTCTCAGGATAGATAGACCAATCCAACTCCTTTGTTCCCTGCAAAGTCTTTTGCCCACTAAAATGCTATAATTTTAACATGCACTGTCCACCAGTACTCTCAACATTCACATCTTTCAGGTCCTACAAAAACAATTAAGGTGTGTAGAGTTTTCTGTGACTGACTTTTGCCGTCTAAAGTCACAATATCTTGAAAATTCTTCCACAGTCAAGATACCCACAACTTTAAGAAACCATCTTACACCTGTCAGAATGACTAAAATCAAAAACACCAATGATTGCCTATGCTGGAGAGGATGTGGACTAAAGGAAACACCACCATTTGTTGGTGGGAATGCAAACTTGTGTAACCACTTTGGAAATAAGTGTGGCGGTTTCTCAGAAAACTGGGAGTCAACATACCTCAGGATCCCACAATTCCACTCTTGGGAATATACCCAAAAGATGCCTAATCATACTACAAAAGCAGTTGTTCAACTATATTCATAGCAGCACTATTTGTGATAGCAAGAACCTGGAAACAACCTAGGTGCCCCTCAGGTGAAGAATGGATAAAGAAGGTGTGGGAGGGAAATGGAGGATGGGAGGAGGTGGAAATTTTTAATAAATAAAGATAAAAATACAAAAAAACCCGCTCAATTAAGCTGTGTAGATTTTTCTGTGACTGATCTTTGCCATCTAAAGTTCTGATATCTTGAAAATTATTCCACAGTTAATATTCCCAAGTCCACTGCAGCAACAAAATCACTGTTAAGGTACCTCCTTTAATCCAACTTTCTTCTTTGTTGATGTGATGAAATTATCTAAACAAAAGGAACTAACTCTGGTAATAAACACGTTTATTTGGTTATTACTCCTAAGTTAGGGTCTACCACTGTGGGAGCTTAGGATAAGAAACTCAAGTTTATCACTGAAGGCAAAACATGCAGAACCATTGTTTCCTAATTTTCTCTTTTGCTTTGTTACTGTCTTGTGCTCAGTTAGCTACCTTAATCAGCCCAGGCCCACTTACTTAGAGACACTGACAACTCAGGGGAAGAGTCTTCTTCCAAGTCAATCACCAATCAACATAATCTCTTTCAGACAGAAATCAGACATCATGATCTAAGCAAAGACTCATTTGATGTTGCCTCAGATGACCCTAGGCTTTGTCATGTTGACGGATGAGGCTAATTAGCACACAGAGACAATATTATATGGAAAGGTTTTAAAGGACCAAAAATAATGTAATATTCTTGTCAATCACTTAAGCAGCAAAGACCTAAACATGAGGATAACAACAAATGGATGTAGGGACATAGCCCCACCCATTGGGGGCGTGTTCGCCTCGGGCTAATGTTTACGGATAAATCTGCCGGGCGTGAGCCCAGCAGCCTTTTCTTTTGCTCCGCTTTTCCAGTGCTCCGCGGGAACCTGCGGTCCTGTAAGTCTATTTCCTTATTAAAGCTGTATATATCTATATAATCTGTCTGCATTCATTTGCGACACCACATTTGGCGTCCCAACGTCGGGCTATTTTGCCCCCGACCCGGCACAGGGGGGGCGCAAGCTCCACCTTTCCCGGCTAGTTACCTGAGCTCAGGAAGGCGATTTACAGCGTGCTCCCTGCTCGCTTTCCCTTCCCCCACTCCAGGCCACTACAGTCGCAGAGCAGCGACCCCCCACAGAGCAGTTAATAGCTCCCTGCTTCTTCCAAACCCTCACTGCCTGATTTAATGGAAGTACCTGCGGTTTTGAAGCAAAAGGCGCCAACCCCTTCCCTTAACAGGCAGTACAATAATTTTTGTTTTGAGTTAATTGTTTCACACCGGCTCTGGCTTAGACCACGTGGACTCAGGTGCATTTCTTTAGCCACCACTGGAAGGAAAATTTCATTACAGGTACATAATTTTCTTTTATAAATAAGAAAAATGTCTGAAAACATTACCATTCAAGACTTTAACAGCCTTTTCAGTTGTACCATGTGGGAGATTTTACAAGAAGTGTCTGTCAGCCCACAGATATGGATCTTTCTGGGATTCGTAGTTTTCCTTGCTACTGTATGGTTTGATAATAGAAATATGATAAAGTCTTTACGAGACGAGGTTGAACGCTTAAAAACAATTGAGAATGACAACAATCTTCTCAAAAATCAGTTTGAAGTTCTCCAGGCAGAGAACAGATCTTTGTTTAAAACAACTCGACAAACTGAAAAAAATTTAGAAGAGGTACAGGCTGATGTTAAGGAGAAATTCAATACTATGGAAGAGGGAACAGCTGATTTGGATCGTAAGCTTCAGTCCCTTTCAGTAGGAACTGAAACATTAACGGCTGGTATTAAGGAGAAATTCATTACTATGGAAGAAGGAACAGGTGATTTGGATCGTAAGCTTCAGTCCCTTTCAGTAGAAACTGAAACATTAACTGAGAGAATCAAAACTGCTGAATGTGACAATCGGATTTTGTCTAAAGCTTATGACAGATTGACAGAAAGATTATCTATACAAGAAGGCACGGTATATGCTATAAAAATTATGTCTAAAGATGAGACGTTATCTCTAATGGACAAACTTCATACTTTAGAATCCTCAATGAAGGCTTTAGAACATAATTCTGGATAGGAGATTCAGACATTAAAGAAGGCAATGTTGAATAGAATTGAAAAGATTGAGGAATTTCTAAATTCTGAGAAAGAAGAGCAAGAGGTAGAAAGGCATATTTTAACTAAATCTGTGGGTAAATCCCTCCGGGACAATTCCCACAACGCTCTACCTACAGTTCTACCTGCCTTTCCAGTTGTAACAACAGAGAAAGTAGTTGGTTCCAGAAACCCTAGGGTCATCAAGGAAGATACATGGGAACCTGTCCGTATGAATGATCTCAAAGAAATTAAACAAGCTGTAATGACTTTTGGAATGAATGCCTCTTTTGTTAAAGAGATGCTAAGATCTTGGGCAACGACAAATAAAGTCACGCCCTCTGACTGGTTTCAACTGAGCTCTGCTGTCCTTGAGAGTGGAACGCAATTGAAATGGAAATGCTTATTCAGGCAAGAGGCTAGACTTTTAGAACAGCAGGAAAGAGCAAAGGGAATTGAGATTTCCATAGATCAAATTTTGGGAGAGGGGCTATTTTCTGAGCCTCAGGAACAAGCTAATTTGGATGAAAACATACTCTCCGTGTGTACTACAGCAGCCTTAAGGGCTTGGGACAGGGTGCAAGACCCAGGACAGAGGATGGAATCATTTGTCAGGGTTAAACAGGGTCAGAGAGAACCCTTTACTGACTTTTTACAAAGAATAACTAAAGCTGTACAAATAGGGATATCTGACCCAGAAGCAAGACGTATAATGATCGAGACTTTGGCTTATGAAAATGCAAATGTGGAATGCAAAAGAATTTTGGGACCTTTAAAGCTCAGATCAGCACCATTAGAAGAATGGGTCTTGCATACACTAGATGTTGATATATTTGACTATGGCACTGAAGCATGGGTAGAAGAAGCAATTTCCAATGGTAAAAGGAGACATCAGAATACCAAATGTTTTAATTGTGGCAAAACGGGTCATATGAAAAGGAATTGTAGACAACGGATTTTCAGAAATAATAATAATGCATCTTCTAGAAATAACAGAAATAGGAGGACTCAGCCTTCAGGTTTGTGTAGAAGATGTGGAAAGGGCAGACACTGGACGAATGAGTGCAGGTCTACAAGAGATAGACAAGGCAACCTGATACAGACGGGAAACGTGAGAGGGGGGGCCTCACAGGCCCCCATGGCAAACATGGTTCAGTCATTTCCAGTTACTACAGAGAACGTGACTCGTCAGGACAATTAGAAAGCCCCATGCCTACTGTTACAAGCAATAATGATCAGAAAGATGAGTTCCGTGTGTTTTGGCAAACTTCTATAAATGACCAAAGACCAAAGTTGAGAGTGTGTGTCAATGGCATTTTTATTACTGGCCTGCTGGACACAGGTGCGGATGTAAGTATCATTACCCCAGAATCTTGGCATCCGTATTGGCCTCTTCAGAATTTAAATGTTCAGCTCCTGGGACTTGGAACCCGATCTCGAGTAAGGCAGAGCATGAGATGGGTTGAATGTATAGCACTAGAGGGACAAATAGGAAAATTAAGGCCATATGTAGCTAATATTGCAATGAATTTATGGGGTCATGACCTATTACAACAATGGAATACCCAAATTATCATTCCTGATACTTCTAGAGCCTATATTTCTGGTGATAATATTAAAAGATATTACAAACGGAGAAAACCGGCCATTTGGGCTGTACAATAACAAGCAATTGATGTCCCTTCAGAGATACCAACAGCCTTGCCTTTAAAATGGTTGACTGAGAAACCAATATGGACAAAGCAATGGCCTTTAGCTGAGGAAAAGTTACAGGCTTTAGAACAGTTGGTACAAGAGCAATTAGATGCTGGACATATAGAAGAATCTACCAGCCCTTGGAATTCTCCTCTATTTGTGGTTAAGAAAAAATCAGGTAAATGGAGAATGGTGACAGATCTCAGGGCTATCAACAAGGTTATTCAACCTATGGGCCCTCTGCAATCTGGAATTCCTTTGCCCTCTTTATTGCCAAAAGGATGGCCTCTCATAGTTATTGATTTAAAGGATTGTTTTTTCACTATACCTTTACAAAAAGAAGATAGAGAAAAATTTGCCTTCACAGTGCCTACTTATAATAATTCTCGACCTTCGAGGAGGTACCACTGGGCCATCCTCCCCCAGGGTATGTTAAATAGCCCCTCCCTGTGCCAATATTTTGTGAATCAACCATTGCAAATAATACGCAAGAAATTTCCCAAATCGATAGTATATCATTACATCTGATTCAAACATGGATACCTTGAACAGACTGTTTGAAGAAATAAAAATACTTTTACCAAAATGGGGATTGCAAATTGCTCCTGAAAAGATTCAGAAGGGAGATTCTGTTAATTATTTAGGTTATAAAATAAGTTTGCAAAAAATTAAGACACAAAAGGCACAAATTCGGAGAGATCGCCTACGGACTCTTAATTATTTTCAAAGACTATTAGGGGACATTTCCAGTCTACGGCCAGCTATTGGGATAACACCTGATCTAATAATTCATTTGAACAAAACCTTGGATGGTGACAAAGATTTAAACAGTCCCAGAGAATTAACAGCTGAAGCAGAAAAGGAACTAACAATGATTGAGGAAAAATTACAACAGGCACATGTGGATAGGGTAAATCCAGAGCTCGACTGTATTCTTGTCATACTACCATCAAAAATTTCCCCTACAGGAATTTTAATGCAGAGAGATGATATTATCTTGGAATGGATCTTTTTACCACATTAACCAAGTAAGAAACTGAAAACTTATGTGGAAAAAGTCTCTGAGTTAATTATGAAAGGCAAGTTGAAACTTTGTCAACTAGCAGGCATAGACCCAGCAGAAATTATAGTGCCTTTCACTGCTGATGAACTAATGAAATTATGGGAAGATAATGAACCATGGTAAAGAGCTTGTGCTAATTTCTTGGGAGACATTAATAACAACTATCCAAAACGCAAGAGGCTTAACTTCATAAAGAGAACTTCTTGGATCCTTCCTCGAATCGTCCGTGATACTCCAATAACTGGAGCCCCGTACGTTCTATACTGATGCCAATAAATCAGGGAAGGCAGGTTACAAATCAGAAGACTTGGGTAAGGTGGAACAAAGTCCTTATGATTCTGTCCAGAAGGCAGAATTATATGATGGAGGAATTACTTTCATTTAATAAAGAAACTGCCTTGGCCCATTTATAGGCCAGCCCTTAGGTGGGTGGAGTAAACAGAACAGAATGCTGGGAGAAAGAAGCCGAGTGAGGAGTCGCCATGATTCTCCCACTCCAGACAGACGCAGGTTAAGATCTTTCCTAGTAAGCCAGCTCATGGTGCTACACAGAATATTAGAAATGGGTTAGATCAATATGTAAGAGCTAGTCAATAAGAGGCTGGAACTAATGGGCCAGGCAGTGATCAAAAGAATACAGTTTCCGTGTAATTATTTTGGGGCATAAGCTAGCCATGCGGGCGGCCGGGTGCCAGGGATACAGCCCTGCCGCTCGTATTACAACAGAGTGGCGCCCAACGTGCTAATGAACTCCACGTAAAACTTGAGAGGGCTCAAAAAGGAGAGAGAGAGAATTTAAGACAGCTTTTTGCTGTTTGTGGGTTGCGTGCGGCAAAGAAATTGTCCTGACTCAGCAGCAGGAAAAAACTGGCTGTTTTAAAATGCCGGCTTTCTGGGCTGTGCGGCCATTGCGATCTCTGTCTGGCTCCTGCGGGAGACAGAGCTTTTGAACGGAGCATTTGGAGTAAAGTGCTACGATTTGTTTGATGGCAACTAGACTCACTGTGTGCCTAAAAGGAAGTCATTTTGTGCTGCGGCTCAGAGGCACAAGCAGCTCCACCATGCTACTGGTGCAATGTGCAAGAATCAGAGGCACGAGCGGCTCCGCCATGTTGGACTGGGCGGGGCAAGCAAGCAGTACCTGTTTTTGACCTAGGAATGTCACAGCTTAGATTCTTAAGCGCTTAGCGATTTAAAAGCACAAAACAAAGTGCTCCTGGATAGTAAAAAAATTACAGATTCACAATAGAACTGATTCAGACACTGTTGGATAAATGTACGTAGGCTTGAGAGAGAAAAATATATATATATAAAGAATAAAGTTAATGTCTTAAAAAAAAGGATAAAATCTTTAAAGAGACAGAGTACAGATAGTTATAGATTAAAAGAAATAAAGAAAAATAAGCCACGTAAAAATGGAAAATTCACAGAGAGTCTGGATTCTTTGTATTATTGTGTTTTCTTTAAAATTTTTGACTGTGAAGGAGCTAAGTACAGAGAGACATTTCATTATATGGGCTGCCAAGCTAAACGAGAATGGATATAAGGGTATTATGATTTCAGAATATAGGTCTAAGGATATGATGCTTTGGAGAGGGTCTTCTTTTGTTTTCACAGAGGATGAGACTCTGTGGATTGCGTCTATCCCGATATGGTATGATAGACCATGCCCTCCTGAAAGGTTGCTGTGAACACCTTCAGAAAATTACTTCACTCAACTTCCAACTGAGATGACCCTGACACACAGGTTATACCATGAAAGATCTGAATACAGCGCCCCCATTCAGCAGGAAGCAGTTTGGAGAAAAAAACTGCGCCCATGTTCCCAAATATTGTTTATAAATGTTCTTTTACATTTAAAGGGGGATATGATATAGATATGAATAATTTGCATTGGTGTGGATTTGAAGGTCAATTTTGTTATATGTATATGCATATTTCTAATCTTGATTAAGGTATTGTGATTGTATAGTTCATTAAAAATTGTAACGTATATAGGTTGTTAATGGATAATCATCGATAATTGTCAAGCTTTTAGTCATGTTAGTTAGATTTTCTATATGTGCATAGATATATTTCAGCTAGATAGGCATTCTTCATATCTTTCAAAGACTGCAGAATATGGCATTTAAATGTTTTAATAACTTAGGGCTTTTCATGACAATGAGACATGTCTGCTCCTGGCAGCACCAATCTACTTCAAGAGGAAGATGGGCATCGAAGAGGCTCCTTAAGGAGTTTGATAGCCATTTGGGCAAGAAACTGCTCTTGCCTGGACTGATGCATAAACTGGATGCAAAGAACTCGCAGAGAGAGGACTGCTGAACTTGCCTGAAGGTGAGATGGTCTTTTTGGGTTCCTGACTCATGAAAGTGTCTGCGAGACATTCTGCAGGACACAGCAGATAGTGACTGAACTGTCTTTGGAATTTCCTGCTTTATGAAAATGTGTCTGCTGGATACTATGGGCCTGTAGGCTGAAGATGGATGCCCCAACGGTACAAAAGAACTTTGGGTGACTGTCCAGGCAGCAAGATGTCTCTGTCATTTCTAGAGTTTTCTTATTTCTTGTTTACTTAGGTAATATTATATCCTTCTGGAGTCTTTGATGGAGTTGAAGAATGGTTAGTTATAGTTACAGTTTTCCATTGTTATGATAAAAGATAAAATAGATATAAGTATTGTAACTGTAATTCTTGCTTTATAACTGTTTTGTTATATGTAATTTTACTATGTTAAAGTTAAAGCCTTTCTTTTTTGTTTAAACAAAAAAAGGGGAAATGATGGAGGAATTACTTTCATTTAATAAAGAAACTGCCTTGGCCCATTTATAGGCCAGCCCTTAGGTGGGTGGAGTAAACAGAACAGAATGCTGGGAGAAAGAAGCCGAGTGAGGAGTCGCCATGATTCTCCCACTCCAGACAGACGCAGGTTAAGATCTTTCCTGGTAAGCCAGCTCATGGTGCTACACAGAATATTAGAAATGGGTTAGATCAATATGTAAGAGCTAGTCAATAAGAGGCTGGAACTAATGGGCCAGGCAGTGATCAAAAGAATACAGTTTCCGTGTAATTATTTTGGGGCATAAGCTAGCCATGCGGGCGGCCGGGTGCCGGGGATACTGCCCTGCCGCTCGTATTACAACAATTATATGCCATTCTTATGGTGCTAAGGGATTTTAAAGAACCTATTAATATAGTTACTGATTCACAATATGCAGAAAGAGTTATTTTACATATTGAAACTGCTTAATTTATACCTGATGATACAGAACTAACCTCTTTGTTTATCCAGGTGCAAGATTTGATTAGGAACAGGCTTTGCCCTATGTACATAACACACATCCAATCCCATACGAGTCTGCCAGGTGCTCTAGTACAAGGTAATGCAGAAATTGATCAATTATTGATTGGTAGTGTGCTACAAGCCTCTGAATTTCATAAAAAACATCATGTTAAGAGCAAAGGTTTGAAGAAAGAGTTTTCTATTACATGGCAACAAGCTAGGGAGATTGTAAAGAAATGCCCTACTTGCTCTTTCTAGAACCATATGCCACTGCCTGCAGGGGCTAATCCAAAGGGCACCCAAAGGAATGAAATCTGGCAGATGGTTGTGTTCCACTTTGCAGAATTTGGCAAATTAAAATATGTTCATCACACCATTGACACGTATTCAGGCTTTCAGTGGGCAACGGCTTTAAGTTCAGAAAAAGCTGATTCAGTAATCACTCATTTATTAGAAGTCATGGCTATCATGGGTATACCTACACAAATAAAGACAGATAATGGTCCTGCTTATGTCTCTAGGAAAATGAAACGGTTTTTTGATTATTACAATATCAAGCATGTTACAGGTATACCATACAATCCTACAGGTCAAGCAGTCATAGAAAGATCAAATCGAACTATAAAGGATATGTTGAACAAACAGAAAGGGGTGGAAAACACCCCCAGAAATAGGTTACATAATGCTTTGTTAACCTTGAATTTCCTCAACGCTAATTAGAAGGGAACATCGGATGCAGAAAGACATTGGATAATGGAAAAGTCTACTGAACTAAATCAACCAGTTTATTTCAAGGATGTGCTGACCTCACAATGGAAGCCAGGAGATGTGCTGTGTTGGGGAAGGGGATTTGCTCTTGTCTCCACAGGTGAGGAAAAATTGTGGATACCATCAAAATTGATAAAGGTTCGTTTTGATGAAGAGAAGCCAGTTGGGAAAGATAAATAACAATTCAATCACATGGATGGCAATCATACTGATGGTAAGTAATACAGATAGGTTGGGGGCAGGGTTCTCTTCTTATCTCCACAGGAAAATACCCATCTTCAAAGAATTTAAGGGACCCTGAATATTTAATTACTGATGGAGGGACATGTTCTGTAAGTATTAATTTATATATATATTATATATATATAATATATATATAAGTTCGGTAAGTATTAATTTATATATATATATATATGTCTTAAACTTTCTTTGCTTTTCCTCATATCTGTGTCTTTCTTCATATGTCAGTATATGTCCTTGTTGTTAATGTTTAAATTTCCCATAACAAGCAACAAAAATTTTCCTACAGTAATCTTTGAAGTCTCCAGGATGAAGATGGGGCCCCACGACATCAACTCAATCTGGTTTTTATGACGTCATGAATTTTTTTTTAAGCGCTAATATTAGACCTGTTTTTTGGTACCAACTACATGAGACAATTTCGAATGATGCACATTTTTGACAATGCTCTTGCCAGACCTTCTCAGAACGCTCTGAGACTAGTTACAATTTTCTTAGGTCAAAGGTTAATTTGGGAATTTTACCATCATTTGCTTTCACAGGACCCCCTAAGAAGAACGTCGCCCCCATGTCAGCTAGAAGCAATCTTAGAGGACAACATCCCCTCTCCCAACAGAGTTTGCCCTCAGGGTAGGGACATCTTTTAGTGGTTGGTTTAGGGTTGAGGGGATGGGGTGATATTTTTATGGACTTAGAAAAAAAAAAGAAGAGGAAGAAGAAGGGAGATTAACTGGTTTTATGGGATGATTGGTATTTGTGAATTACTGTTTATAAAAAATTGTATTGGTACTGTTTCTTGTATATTGATATATTGAATATTGAATGTGAGTGTTCCTACCTCTATTTTTGTATGAGTATGCTTATAACTTTGTCTATATTGTATTGATACATCTACCATATTACAATGTACATTTCTACCTCTGATACTATGACATTGTTTACAGTTGAAGATCATTGTCTTCATATATTGCACAGTTCTTTATTCTTTTAGTCTTCAAGTTAGATAGTTATTGAGAATTATATGTTTGTCATATTTATTTTTAAGTTAATCAGGTCTTTTAGTTACATAGAGATTATATTTAGTATAGATAGTATGATGTTCAACCTCTTCAAAGAGCTGTAGAAAATGGTCTTTAATCTAACCTAAAATTTCTGTGCCAACGAGACACAATTACTCCTGGCAATGCCACTCTACTCCCGAGAGAACGTTGAGCACCAAAGACACTCCACTGGGAGCTTTCTTCTTGGCAGAACTCGCCTTTGGGTTAAGAAAAGCCCATACCTCAACTTCTGACAAAGATACAGAATATCCCTAAGTAGATGAAACAGGATTGTCTTATCCTGCCAAGTCAGGGTAGGATAGTTCTAAGAATGGTATGTCAGTTATATTAGGCCTTAGCCAAAGTTGGTTGGCTAAACATTGCAAACGAGACTTTGGGTGATTGCCCAGGTAGTCAGTTGTCTCTGTCAATTGTTGCACATTTTGGATATCTCTCGATTTTTAAGTAATATTTATTCCCTTCTCAGATCTTTGACAGAGTTGAAGATTATATAATTGTAGTTACTCTCTATGTTATTTAGACTCCTTGAGATAGAATGTTTAGCAAAACTTTTGTTCTCAATATTGTTTGTTATATTTATTATTTGTTATTATTGTATATAGTTGTATTTGGTTTAGTTCTATCTTATTTAGACAAAAGGGGGAGATGTAGGGATATAGCCCCACCCATTGGGGGCGTGTTCACCTTGGGCTAATGTTTGCTGATAAATCTGCCGGGCATGATACCAGCAGCCCTTTTTTGCTCTGCTTTTCCTGTTCTCCGCGGGAACCTGTGGTCCTGTAAGTCTATTTCCTTATTAAAGCTGTATATATCTTTATAATCTGTCTGCATTCATTTACAACAATGTACAACAGGCTACGGGATAACACTTCATTCTAACTATACGTGGCAATGATGTTATAGTAGGGGATCCAGATGTTTAACAGGCTCCAGGATAACACTTCATTTTAGCTGTAGATGGCAAAGATGTTATGGCAGGGAATCCAGATGTTTAAATAGGAATGAAAGAGAATCACCATCATCTCAGATATGAGGAACAGCTTACTTTTTGCCAGATTTCTTAATTCCACCTGTGGCTAGGGGTCCCTTCCCCGCAGCCTTGGCTTTTAGCTCCTCGAGTTTCTTCTGCTCCTCTTTTTGTTTCTGCTTGTAAGCCTTATCTTCCTCGTCCATTTCCTTGGCCTGCTTCTTAGGCTGTTTCAGGTGCTTCTTTTTGCCACCTTCCCGGCCTGACATGGCGCCTCCAGACACGCCCTTCTCCAGACCCTGATCCTAAGCCGTCTCCTATAATTTCTATATCTTCCCTTTTTCTTTTCAGAACAAGATAACTAAATATTATCTCCTTTGTTTATATTTTTTTACCATTACCCATAGTAACTTGTAACCACCTCCACCTCAATGATGACATAAATCATGACCTAATGAATGACCAAACTGCTTACCCCAACTCTTGGGAATATGGGAACCATGCTTTTGAAATTATTTTTTGTTGTCTGTGGGCAATGGCATCTATAAGGGTCCCTGAAATAAACCTTGGATAATTTCAATTCATGGGAGAACTGCCTGTATTATCTCTTGCCAAGTCTTCGTGTAATGGGAAAGTGGAGGAATTATCTCAAGTTCTGGCTAGTGTAGTGCATGAAGACCATCTTAGATAGTAATCTTGGAATTGTCCTGAATAATTTATAGCCCAAAGCTGACCTTTGGAGGAGCGTAGTCAGTTTAGTGGCATTACCACACTCTAGGAGGAATCAATGGTGTGGGGCCCTAAGCCCTTGTTTAAGAGTTAATGGTCACTGCTCAGAATGATAATGGTTTACTGTAGAAAACCTTTTAAGTGCTATATGTAGTAAAGCTCAAAGCAGTTAAAGGAGCATAGTTTTTTATTTATGTACAGAATTCAAAAACTTAATTTTAAGTTACTTGATAGAGATTTAGACCCAAAATCATGAACAGGAATTAAAAAGAAGCCTTTTATTTAAATTAGATTTTAGATGTAGTGCAAACTGATCTTATTAATAAATCCTGTAGTCAGATAGTAGGGCTGAAAGCTGAAAGATCAGAGAAGCACAGCATCCAGCCACTAGATCTTAGCTCTATAAAGTTCCCAGTCCAATGTGGGAGCCCCTGTGTGACTCATTTTCCATCTGGAGTCATTTCAGACTTAAAGATTCTATTTGAGTCCAAGATACCTGCTGTTCTTCTTTTAGTAACACTGAGGGCTGTGAATAACACCTGTGTTAGCCAACAGAAAAAGCATTTTGCCCAGCTCAAAAAGTCCATTTTTTTCTATTAAAATTTGGGCTAGTGTAGGCCAGCCAGGGGGACTCCTTGTTAGTGATTAGAAGCTGCTTAGCTGAATCAGATAATGCACAGGTTTGAGCTGCCTCCAAGCACAGTGCAGGGAGGTGGGGAGCTGACTGTACTGCTTTTGATTTGCCTTTTGACTGTGTTTAGTATATATGCTGGCTGAGAAATAAACTCGGGCTCTTTTTTATTGACCTTTCATCCTCTAGGTCTAACCTATGATTCTGTCTTCATTTCTCTTAATCTAACTTTCCTTAGCCTCAGCATTCCCTCCAATGGAAGCCATAGATAAATGTTGTTAGACTCACCAAATGGGGTATCCTGTCTCCACAAGACCTCAGACTGAATGCTGTTTCTACAAAACACTCAATCCTCAGCTCCTCTCTCTTACCACCTTATATTCCTCTCTCTGCCCAGGCATGCCACTTCCTATCTGCAACTCCTTAGTGATAGGATTAAAGATATGAGACACCAGCTTTGACTCTACAACAAACTGTTGTGACTACTGGGATTAAAGGTGTGTGTCAGTATTGCCTGGGGTGTAAGGCGGGCCATGGCATCTGTTTTACTTTATGATCTTCAGGCAAGCTTTATTATTAAAATATAAATGAAAAAATAAAATAAAAAAATTAGAAGCAAGCATCTGAGATCAAGAAGAGAAATGTAGAACTGTTTATCACCAAAGAGTATAAAAAATATTCTGAGTACAAACTGGGGAAGGTCCATCATTTTCACAAACAATGAATAATATAATTAAATTATGGTTCACAAAATCAACAATATGGATGACACCACTGACAAAACAGGGCACAAACACAAATCTACACACACTCACACACACACACAGACATATATATTATTGTTTCTTAAAGAAGAACAACAAGTTTCTAATCTAATTCACTGAATCACTGGCCATCACGCATCCTGTACACTCCTGTTCTCTCCTTTACCAATAATAGAAAATGGGTTCGGTGAGAAGGGCTGTTTCACCAAAGTTTATAATATTAACTTGAAGTCTTCTGATGTTTTTACCCTACAGAAAATAGATTTGATTACTGAAAGCATCTCATTCTCTTTTGATAAAGAAAATAATGTCTGTTAGGATCACTACCATGTTGTTTTCTACAATTGGTGATGGAATCCAAGTCTGTATTACAGTGAGGAAATGAAATCTTTTTAAATGGAATTTCAAGGGAACAGATTTTTAAAGAATCATTGTACATGTAAATCAACTTGATTTACTCCATCTACTTGGTGTTCCAAGCACTTCTGAAAGCAAGGTTACTGCTACTTTTTTGTGTACGTTTGTATATATTTTGTGTATGATATTCTCTGTATGATTGCTAGAACTGATCAAAGCTTCAGGGAGTCAGGGAGGTAGAGGAACAGGATGAGAAATTAAAGGAGCTACAAAATGAGATAGAGAAGCAAACAAATAAGAGTACAACCCCAGGCAATGCTGGCTTAGTGATCATGTCTCTTGGGGGAAAGATGGAGGATGATGTCAGTTCCATCTAAGTTGTCAATGTGGACTATGGTGGAAGAGCAGAAGAGGTGGAAGCTCACTTTCATGGCTGTGGTTCAGTCAAACATGTTACTACAGTCTGTGACAAATTCAGTGGCCTTGCCAAAGGGTTTGCATATATAGAATTCTTAGACAAAGAGTCAGTGAGGACTTTCCTGGCTTTAGATGATTCCCCTTTTAGAGGGAGACAGATCAAGGTGATTCCCATCAGCACAACAGACTGGTTTCCCATGTGCCCAATACTGTGCCTGAACTACCAATTACAAAAGCTCCCAATCTTGATTCTACCATGCTTTAAACAGCTGGCCCTTGGTTCAAAAAACGAATTTTAAAAAAGAAAGTAAAACAGAAGGTGGAAATTAATTTTTAAAAAAGATATACTGTGGAAGGGGGAGAATCTCATAACTAACTGAGGAGGGACCTGCTCTGGGCAGTAGGGCAGGCCCAGGGAGTGACATATTCCCTCTGGAGATTCAATATGGACACTTCTCAAATGTGCAACCTGCTTCCGGTTTCCCTGCTCCACTTCACTCTCTTTGGGCCTGCTCAAGTGTAGGTGGGCTTGGATGGCAGGAGGCCTTTTTTTTAAACCTAGAGCTCTGAAGAGCACCAATCTGTTCAGCTTGTTTCTTTCCCTCATCTTCTCTCTGTCTTTTGCAGTCTTTGCCTCTTCCTGATTTACCGGGTCTAGACATACCCTACCCTTCTTTCCTCGGGGCTCCTGTCACTCCAGTTTGTCTGATCAATTTTTTTGGTTCCTTTTTGTTTATTTTTCTGTCTTGAATGTCTTTCTTTGCAGATTTTTGTAGCGGAAAGAACTCACTCCCAGTGCATTCAGTGTAAATCCCACTTACCGCAGGGGAAAAACACTACTTTTTTTTGGGAAGTTACGCAGTGCTGTTTTTTTTTTTTTTTTTGGTGTTGTTGTTTATCAGGTGTTCTTTTTTTGTTTTCTTTTTGATTACATTTTTTGCCTTTTATTTTGAGGGAATGGGAAGAAGTGGGAATAAGGAGGTGGGAGCTGGATTTTGTTTATTTTTTAAACTCAATAACAAGTAATGGGTTTTTTTTAAAAATAATGTGTCATGAGGAAAGTTGTTTATGAAAAAAAGAAAAATGATTTAAAATTTATTTTCTCCTACATGGATTATGGCCCAAGATGTGGCTTATACTCTATCTACTTGCCCAACACAGTGCATTCCTGAGAAATGTCTGCAGATCAGAAACTCCTTTGTCCCCTGGAACTAAGCTTCACTGGATCACATCATTGCAGCTAGTGGTAGCATCACATTAAAAGCATTTTGAACATGCATTGCTAGATCAATATCATCATTTCTTACCACTTCCTAAACTATTTGTAATCTTTATAACACAAATCTGAAATTGAAATGCAATATTGAAAACTTCTGGAATCTAGACCTTCAGTTTACTAATGATCTTCCCAATGCACACCTAGAGCAGTGCCCATGTGTGTACTCTGGACAATCACAATCATATCCTGAATTCCCAGAGACTCCCCTACCCCAATAAATTCATATACAGGGAGGCTCAGAGGACAAGGGACACTGCCAACATGAAGCACATAAACCAACATAACTACAGTCTTGCTCATGATCAGTCCAAGTCACAGCAGAAATTACAGTTCAACAGACCTGAACACCCAACACTCACCACAATATAGCTTGTGATCTTCCCTCCTACTCCTACTGCAGAGGCAGAATAGAATCATGGAAAGAACCCACAAACTGTCTGCTACTAGTACTCACCATTGCTAACCCTTCCCATAATTCCCCACTGGCTAGGGCCACCTAGCTGGGATTCACAATATTAGCAGTTCCTCTATAGGAGGATCAGAGAGCAAATGACTCAGACAGCACAGTCCTTCCAGTTCTGCCCTCCCAGCCCAGCAGGCAGGGCCCTAGTTTAGATAGTTTGTATTTAGTACACATAATTCGACTCTCCTACACCACATCCTGTTTTTCATCCAAAGCACAGGGTCCTTGTGTGCACATTGCATTGCACACTCACTTTCCAGTGCAGCCATCCCATTGCCTCAGAGATGGGAAATCCTGAAGACAAACACAGGTCACATTCATAAAGGAATCATTGTTCCTGTGTAACTATGGTTACTTTGTAACTGTTGTTAAACAAAAACAGACCATGAATTAGAAAACAATCAGGATCATGTTATGGCTCAGAGGGAGCAAAGACAAAGTGAATATGATGCAGCTTTAATCTCAAAAATTATTTTGAAAACTTGAAATAGACTTTATGGCCATGTGCTCCAGAGACTAAGGATTTGTATTAGAGCACAATAAGTATTTCTCATGTATTTTTGCTAAAGATGAAGACCTTATTCCAGAAAAGTAACAGTCCTGTTAAGCAGGGACACAACATTTGACCCAGATATCTGTTTTTGATGAACTATTGTAAATATCACAATTAGGTTTCAAGATAAGGTCAGACCCATACCTAGATTGTTATTGTCTGTGGACTGCAAACAATGGTCAATCAGGACAATCATACAGGATCACAATTGAACTCCTGATTCCACATAAGTAATCTCAGTTGAAGGAGGAAAGCTCTTACCCTCAGGCCAATTTCTCACTTCCTGCACTGTGTCTCCACCAGCTTCAAAGTTGGTCAATGAGTTCAATTCTTATACCAATCCCTCTTCATTTCTAAATCCCAAATAAAAGCCAGAATGAATAGCAGACACTCATTAACTGCTCTATTTTTCTTTCTCACTGACTAGTGAAGGAAAAACCTGGAAGGAGTTGCAGGACTCTCTTCTCACAACTGGGCAACAGAGACAGGATTAGAGGTTCAAAATAATTCTCAATTACATAGCATGAGACAAGCCTAAAGTATAGGAGACATTGCTCTACATAGAAATCAACATAACTTGAAAGAAATGAAATGAAACTCTCAATGACTTAGAAACATTGGAAAACAGAAACAAATAGAAATAACAGCAGCAATATACTTAAGAAATTATTTGAAACTGATACCAAACAGTGATTTTTAAAGTGAAAATAATAATAATGCACTTTTAGCTGGGCAGTGGTGGCTCAGGCCTTTAATCCCAGCACTCAGGAGACAGAAGAAAGTGGATCTTTGTGAGTTTGAGGTCAGCCTGGTCTACAAGAGCTAGTTCCAGGACAGGCTGCAAAGCTACAGAAAAACCCTGTCTCAATACACCAAAAAATACACTTTTAAGATTAAATAAAAATTTCTATATTGATTTTAAAAAAGAGTAGGCCCTTCCCTAGGAGAGGGGGTGTCATTAACAAGAGGTAGATTGATGGTACCCATATACATATGTTGACTGCTGAGATTTGTAACCGAATACATAGAGTTAGTCAATGGCCTGTTTTTCAAATCTCTGAGCTGACATAACTCTGTCAAGCAAGCTCGATCATATTTCTTACCAAAAGCAATCTATAGATTGTATACAATGCCCATTAAAATCACAGCAAAATTCTTCAAAGATTTCAAAATAACAACACTCAAATTCATTTGAAAAACAAAAAACTCAGGATAGCCAAACCAATCCTATACAATAAAAGAACTTCTGGAAGCATCACAATCCCTTCTTCAATCTTTACTACAGAGATACATTACTGAAAACAGCCTAGTATTGTCATTAGAACAGACAGGAGGACCAATGGAGCTGAATAGAACACCCGGATATCAATCCACGTGTTTCTGAACACTTGATATTTAATAAGAAAGCAAAAAATATCAAATGGAAAAGAGAAAGCATATTTAACTAGTGGTGCTGGCATAACTGGATATCAACATGTAGAAAAATCAAGATAGACCCATATCTATCACCATGCACAAAACTCAAACCCCAATGGATCAAAGATCTCAACATAATGCCAGCCACACTGAAAATTATAGAAGAAAAAGTGGGAAGTACACTTGAAGGCATTGCACAGGGAACCACTTCCTAAATATAACCGGAGTAGCACAGACACTGAGAGAAACAATTAAATGGGATGTCCTGAAACTAAAAAGCTTCTGTAAAACAAAGGACATGATCAACAAGGCAAAACCACAGCCTACAGAATGGGAAAAGATCATCACTAACCCCACATCAGACAGAGGTCTGATCTCCAAAATATACAAAAAACTGAAGATATTGGACACCAGAAGAACTCATAATCCAATAAAAGTATGGAGTAAAGACCTAAACAGAGAACTCTCGACAGAGGAATCTAAAATAGCTGAAAGACAATTAAGGAAATGTTCAATATCATTAATCAGAGAAATGCAAATCTAAACAATTCTGAGATTACATCTAACAACTGAAAGAATGGCCAGGATTAAAAACACTGATGACAACTTATGCTGCAGAAGTTGTGGGGAAATGGAAACACTTCTACATTGCAGGTGGGAATGCAAGCTGATATAGTCGCTTTGGATGTCAGTGTGGCAATTTCTCACAAAATTAGGAAACAACCTTTCTCAAGACCCAGTAATCCCACTTTTGGGTATGTAACCAAAGGATGCTCAATTGTACCACAAGGACATGTGCTCAACTATGTTCATAGCAGCTTTGTTTGTCATAGCCAAAATGTGGAAACAACCTAAGTGCCGCTACATAGAAGAATGGATAAGAAAAATGTGGTACATTTACACAATGGAGTGCTACACAGCAGAAAAAAAAAAAAAACGACATCTTGAATTTTGCAGGAAAATGGGTGGAGCTAGAAAATATTATTTTGAGTGAAGTAACAAAGATACAGAAAGATAATTATCACATGTAATCACTCATGGGTGGTTTTCAAGCAGAAAGCAAAGAAAGCCAGCCTACAAATCACAAATTCAGATCTTAGACAAAAATGAGCATGCTAAAAGAGACTTACAGAGTTCTAATCTACATGAGAAGTATAAAGTATAAAAAGACAGAATCTCCTGAGTAAATTGGGTGCATGGGGACCTTGGGAGAGGGTTGAAGGGGGAGTGGAGAGGCAGGGAGTGAGGCAAAGAAATTGTAGAGCTCAGTAAATATCAATAAACAAATATCGATCATATATGCAGAGGATAGTTGCCTAATTGCAAATTCAGTGTTCCTTGACTCAAGATAACCTTCCTAATCTGGACATCCACACAATCTGGAATGTGTTCATTCACATAACATTAATTTACCCATGCTGGGCAATTACAAACCTTTCCTGCTACCATGGTCAGGCCTTTTTCATAGTGGTGGCTCCAACATCTGATTGCCTATGCTGTGCCCCCTGCAGTGCACACAATAATCTATTCTTCCTATTGAGGTCTGAGGACAGAAGAAATGCTCCATATTCAAATCTTTTTCCTTCAATGCATTGGGCAATCAACTACATGGCTCAAATGCATTATTTTATTTTGTTTTGTTTTATTGGTTTTGTTTGAGACATGGTATCTCTGTAGCTTTGGTGCCTGTCCAGGAACTAGTTCTTGTAGACTACACTGGATTCAAACTCAGAGAGACCTGCATGCCTCTGCCTCCTGAGTGCACCACCACTGCCAGGCAAATACATAATTTTAAAACTGTGAATTGGTACAGTCATTTAAGAACTTTGAGGGTGTAATATAGAGGACACTCAAGTTTGCGCAGGAAAGCAACAGACAGGGACCAAGGCCATCTGAGTCAACATAACAGAAGTTGTCTCAGAAACAATAATTCTATTGGGATGGAAATGCAGCTCTTCTAGAATTAATATGCTATTCCACAGAGAAATCACAATACACATTTAGAAGATTAATAAAGAAAACTTTCTTTAATGATGTTATGCGTTGATCTCTGTCCAATGCTCAAAGGGAGCTAGGTTAGACAGATTTTGCATTCAATATATGCTGTTATCCATAAGTATCCCTTAGAATAATGGTCCAGATTATACTCTGAACAATTGAAATAGAAGCAAGCAACTTGCCAGTCTAAATATTTAGACAAAAGTATTCTCAGAATATTCTCTTAAGTACGCCAATGACCTGTTACAGCAAGTCATTCTTCACTGACAGGGTTCTACGGTGAAGATCATGAGGGAGGAGAAAGACTGGACTGGACAAGTAAAAGATAAAAACGATAGGGTGGGGAGGTGGTGCAGAAGATACCTCCCATACCTGAAGAAAAATAGCATCTTAGACGGGCAGTGGTGGGGCACACCTTTAATCCCTGCGCTGGGGAATTTTTCGAGATGGAAGTTTCCCAGTAGGTTTGGAGCCTGTCCTGGAACTCTTATAGATCAGGCTGGCTTTGAATGCAAAGAAATTCACCCGCCTCTGCCTCCAGAGTGCTGGAATTAAAGGTGTGTACCACCACCATCTGACAGTGTCTTTTTATTTTTAAATCAGTGATGGCTTCTTTGAAATGGTTTGGAGTCAAATATCTGGACAATCCTGGTGAACAATGTATACCTGGGCATTCTAATCTCTAGCAGCCCTAATTAGCAAATACCTAAAGTCTGGGTGTTTTAGATGCCATTCTCCCTCTGCTAAATTCTACTTTGTAAGACATAATTATTTTTTAAGAATTGTTCAATCTATTGTATCGCCAATTCTACTCTTCTACATTTGGTACAGTAGTGGAAAGCTACACAACACGTGAGATGCCTTTGATAACCTCCACAAATTTAAATATAAATTCAGATCATATTTAAAGCTTAAATGCAAAGTGCTCGATATCGAGAAGATATTGGAGAATCTAGGCTTCTCTGAGTTTTGCAACTTGTTTCCATGAATGCATGAACCCTGTCGAAGTTGACTAGGAAAGTGTTTTTACACACAACTTCCTGCTCCCAATACTCTAAGGAGATGTAGCCACAGAGCAAAGTTATTCAGATGCCTGCCCCTAGGTTCAGGAGTTAGCAGGGACCATGAGGAACTTCACATACAGGGAATATGGTGACGGGTTCCCACCCATGGAGATAACACCAAAGTGTTTTGCGCACCTTGCCCTCTGCTCCTCCCCATCAGGAGACAGCATTTCCTCACTCACCATGTTGTGCTTCTCCATTTTGCCAAAGTACTCAGTGCGTCATCTCCCTGCAACAGCAACTGCACCCAAGAACAAGAATCCACTGGTGCCAGCTCCACTTCAAAGCCAAGACTGAAGATGGCTGCCTGGAAGAGACCTGCACTGCTTCTGACTGGCAGGTCACCTGGAGTGCATGATTGGCTAGTGAGTCCTGAGTGACAAGAGCACCTCCCATCGGGATATAGTGTGCTTAAAGAGACAGAATACTGGTTCCTGTTCAATCCATTCACCCTAATAGAGAACTTCTTCAGATCTGAGAATATATACATTTCAATAGCACTTGCCCCTGGCTACAAATGCAATCAATGTCATTTTAATGCACTCCTAGGAACTTTCCCTTTTTCTTCCAGCACACTATGTGACATGTAAGGTGCACTGTGCTAGGTGGGTGGAGTAATTTCCTCTCCCACAGAGGTAAGGATGCCTAGAATACTAACAATTAAAGAGAGTTTTAAAGTTACAAAAGTAAATATTTGTTCTGTGGCTTCATTCTGAGGTCAGATGAACTGAAGGTACTTTTTACATGGTTTTCACAGGGATTTTACACAAAAGGAAAGAGAAAAGCAGGAACCAGATCTCGAGCTAAATGATTGGTCTTTCCCCCATTGGAAAGCTGGATAATCGCTCCATTGCTTTACGGGTTTTGTTCCCTAAATTCAAAGGGACAAATGAATAATAATAAAAAGCGTAGTTTTCATGGCAATTTGAATATGTAGAGAATAATGTAGCTAGAAAGAATATCTTCATGAGCACTATTGTTAGCCAGCACATCTCCCTCCATAGTCAGGTGAAGAAAATATACAACTGCAGTATTTAATATTCTCTACATCAGGGGCTGGAGAGATGGCTCAGAGGTTAAGAGCACTGCCTGCTCTTCCAAAGGTCCTGAGTTCAATCCCCAGCAACCACATGGTGGCTCACAACCATCTGTAATGAGGTCTGGTGCCCTCTTCTGGCCTGCAGGCATACACACAGACAGAATATTGTATACATAATAAATAAATAAATTTAAAAAAAAAGATCTAGTTCCAGGACAGGCTCTAAAACTACAGCGAAATCCTGTCTCGAAAAAAAAGATTCTCTACATCAACAGGACTGGTAGAATGAATCTCACCATATATGTAAAAAGTGGGCTTATTAGAAAGTCTCACAAGGTTTTGTCCAGGTAACTTAAGAATAGCTGCCTACCAATGACAATTGAAGAATCCAATAGCTTGCTTCTCAGCCTTTTGTCTAAGGTCAAGTGAAGAATCTAGTAGTTGTTCTGCCCACAAGGCTCTGTGACTCAGCTGGTTTTCAGTATTCATCAAAATTACAATGAAGTAGGCTCTATTGCTACTAAAGGAATGAGCTTGGTAGCCTGAGCTAGAGCACAGAGGCAAAACAGAGACTTTTCTTTTTCAAAGTACTTTATATGTGACTGCTGCTACCAGAATGTAAGATGCTGATTAAGTTGGGCCATAGTCTTTGTTGGATTCAGGTTTGTTGTGTGATTTCAAGATAGGATTTTTCTGTGTAGTTGTGGGACTCATTCTGTAGGCCAGTCAGGTCTCAAATGCAGAAAATCCCACTGTCTTTGCTCAAGAGTGTTGGTGTTAAGACTGTGCACAGACATGGGTTGGAGAGATGGCACACTGGTTACGTGTGTACAAACACCAAGCAGCTTAAGGAGTGTGCTATCATCTCAAATTATACAGATTAATGGAGGATTTTCCCATTTCAAAAACCTTTAAGTAAAATCTCTCTCAGGTATAATCAATTCTTTGTGTACCAGATAATCCCAGAGGTAGTCAGTTTTAAATACCAAAAATAGCCAGTCATTTCAACAGGCAAGACAGAAGGAATGATAAAAAAAAATTATTGCCTGCAGGAGGCACAAAGAGTGTGGGAGTTGTTTGCAAAACAGTATTGTTCCTCAACAAATGAAGCATGGAGATTTTACATAGGGAGTCTGAACATGCTCATGTATCATCTCCCTTTCCTTAAGCATGCTCAGTTAACAAGTCCACTTCTAACCATAATCACAATGTAAAAGCAGAGACATTTAGGGACATTCTTACATCAAAATCATGTAGGAACAAAAGTAAATTAGAAAAATGATGGACAGGTAGAATGAATCTCACCAAGTATTTTAAAAGTGGGCTTATTAGAATGTCTCACAAGCTGTGGTCCAGGTAACTTAAGAATAGCTGCCTACCAATGGCAACTGAAAAATCCAACCTTTTGTCTTAGATCAAGTGAAGAATTCAGTAGTTGTTCAGCCCACAAAACTCGGCATCTCAGCTGGTTTTAAGTATTCACCAAAATTACAAGGAAGTAGGCTCTAATGCTAGTACAGGGATGAGTTTGTTAACTAGAGCCAGAGCACAGAGGCAAAAAAGAGACTTTTCTTATTCAATACTTTATGTGTGACTGCTGCTACCAGAATGTAAGATGCTGATTAACGTTCGGTCATAGTCTTTTTTTGATTCAGATATTTTTTTTGAGTTTCTTTTTTTGTTTTTGTTTTTGTTTTTTCGAGACAGGGTTTCTCTGTGGCTTTTTTTTTTGGAGATTTAAAGACAGATTTTTCTGTGTAATTGTGAAACTCATTCTGTAGGCCAGTCTAGTCTCCAACTCAGAAAATCCCGCTACCTCTGCTCATGAGTCATGGTGTTAAAAGTGTGCACTGCCATCAAGCAGCTGAAAATGGGTTCTATAATCCCAAATTATACAGATTAATGGAGGGTTTTCCCATTTCAAAACCTTTAACTAAAATCTTTCTCAGGTATAATTAATTAATTCTTTGTGTACTAGATAATCACAGAAAGAGTCAATTTGAATGCCAAAAATAGACATCTCAACAGCCAACACAGAAGAAATGAGAAAATATTTTCTGCCTGCAGGAGGCGTGAAGAACATGGGAGTTATTTTCAAAAGAGTGTTTTCCTCAACAAAGAAAACATGGGCATTTTACCTAGAGAGTCTAAACATGCTTATGTTATGTTCGCCCTTTTCTTAAACATGCTCAATTAACAAATCCACTTCTAAAAATAATCACAATATAAAAGCAGGGACATTTGGGCAGCTTCTTACCTGAAAGACATGTAGGAACATAAGTTATCCCATGGTGCTATAGTGTGCTTCAAAACACAGCACAGTGTTTCCTTGCCATTCCCTCCCCCATCAAAGATCTTTTCTAGATCTCCCAAGGATGCATTTCAATAGCACTTGCCCCTGATTTAAATCAGACATTGTTGTAATCTTGCACTCCATAGGAACTTTCCATTTTTACTCCTGGACAAAATGTGGTTAGCTAGATTGTACAGTGCACTCTACTAGGTGGCTGGAGTTATTCCCTGTAGAATAGGTGGAAGGAAGCACTGAATATTAACAAACAAAGAAGTTTTCAGGTCACAAAAGGAGATGTTTGTTCTGGGGCTTCATGCTGAGATCGGATGTACTGAAGGTAATTTTTACCTGGTATCAGCAATTTCAGACAACCATGAGAGAAAAGCAAGAACCAGATCTCAAACAAGATCTTACCCCAATCTGAAGGCTAGATGATGGATCCGTGGTGTTTCAAGTTTAATACTGAAATGCAGAGCAATGTGGAAACTTGAATATGTAGAAAATAATGGTGCCAGGAAGAATGACTTACGTGTACTGTTCTTAGCCAGCACATCTTCCTCCATGGACTGCTACATAAAAATGTGCAGTGGCATTATTCAAGATTCTCTACATGAACAGGACTGGTAGAATGAATCTCACCATTAAAGTAGAAAGTGGGCTTAATAGAATGTCTCCCAAGCTCTGTTCCAGGTCACTTAAAAATAGCTGCCTAGCAATGGAAATTTGAAGGATACAAGAGATTACTTCTCAGTCTTTTCTCTAAGATCAAGTGAAGAATGTAGCAGTTCAGTCCATGAGACTCTATGTCTAAGTTGGTTTACAGGATACATCACTATTCCAAAGAAGTCGGCTCTAATGCTAGTAATGGAATCAACATGGTAGCCAGAGCTACTGGAAGGAGGCAAAAAGAGAGAACCTTCTTCTTTAATATCCTTTATATGTGTCTGCTGCCATGAGAAGGTGAGATCCAGGTTAAAGGTGGATCATAGTCATTGTTTGGTTCATTATTTTTTTTTTGTTTTCAACACAGGATTTATCTGTGTAGCTGTGGAACTCATTGTGTAGACCAGGCTTTCCTCTACCTCCTCAGTGATAGTGTTAAAGGTGTGCACTACCACCAAGCAACTAAGGGTGGATCTTATCATCTCAAATAATCTAGATCAATAAAAGGTCTACCCATTTCAAAAACTTCAATTAAGTAAAGCCCCACTCAGATATAACCATTTTTGTGTGTGTATGAATTAATCCCAGAGGTAGTCAGTTTGACTACCAAATATAACCATCTCAACTGCCAAATGAGAAGAAATGAGAAAAACCTCTTGCCTGCATGGGAGTTGTTTCAAAAGCAGCTTTTTTCCTTGACAATGGAAGCATGGGGATTTTACTTAAGGAGTCTGAGCATGCTCATATAATGTTCTTCCTTTTCTTTGGCATGCCCAGTTAACAAATCTACCTCTGCACATGATGATAATGTAGAGTCATTTAGGTGCATTCTTATGTCAGAGTCATGGAGGAACATAGGAAAATTACAAAAACAATAGAAAGAAATATCTCTATGTTCATATTGCATCAAAAGGTCTTAGTTGAAAATCAAGTAATTGACGCTGTGAAAAGTAGACTGTCAATCTTGATGCTTGACCAAACAGAAATGTGCCAACATCATAATTCTCACAGACATAAAAGATAGAGATCAAAAAACCAGAAAACTTCAAGAAAAATTGCCTAACAGCCCTCTATATAATGCTCCTGGATGAACGGTTATGAAGACCTCTATTAAATCCAATGCAAAGCTGCTTTTGCTCTGAGCAGGGTTACTAGCAGAAGGCCACAGTTGTTTCCATGCAAGACAAGAAGCAGTTCATTTTTAACTAGCCCTGGCTTGTAGTTTGCCTCAAGGGTATGACATCAGTGTAGAGAATTTCATTCATTCTTTTTTCTAACTTTTAAAAATATTTGGTTAATTGGTGTTTTCACTAAATGTGCCTGTGCACAGTATGTACAGAGGTCAGAAGAAGGGAGGAGATGCCTGGGGCTGGAATTAGAGCAAATGGCTAGCTAAAATGCAGGGTCCAGGAACGGAATCAAGGTCCTCTGTAAAAGCACCCAGTGCTCTAATTGCTGAGCCATCTATCAAGCCCCCATTTTAATTTAAAAGTTATCCTCATGAGTTGTTAATTAAAAAATATTACATCACTTTTTGCTTTCATCTCTTCATTCCATCCCTGCCCCCAAAACCTTCCAACGTCATCCCTGTCAAATATGGGTGAATAAGTAGGCTGAAATACATGAATGCAACCTCCTTCTTCCATTTTTTGTTGGATGTGTATATATAATGCACTAACTACTCATATTGGTTTTTTTCGAGACAGGGTTTCTCTGTGGTTTTGGAGCCTGTCCTGGAACTAGCTCTTGTAGACCAGGCTGGTCTCAAACTCACAGAGATCTGCCTGCCTCTCCTCCTGCTGGGATTAAAGGCGTGTGCCACGACTGCCTGGCTGACTACTCATATTGGATAAACAATTAAGGAACTATTCCCTTCTTCAGGCTAATTTTCTCAAATGGAGGAGAATTGTACTTTTTAATCATCTTCAGGTTTCTGACCTTGACTAGGCAACCTTGGACAAGAAACATAACCAAGAATAGAAAACGTAGGATAGAGAATACACTAGCTAAGAGGTATGCTACCTGCAGATAAGAGCACTGGGTATTCTTCCAGAACATCCAGCTTCTATCCCAAGTACATACAGAAGCTCTCTAGTATCTTTACCTCCAAAATCAGGGGTTCTGAGACCTTCTTCCAGATTCCCTGGCTTCCATAAGAAGAGGAGACTTGCACCATAAAAATTATTTTCCAAGCTGTGTGTGGTAGTAAAGTTTTTTAGTGCCAGTAATCTGGACACAGAGGCAGGAAGATCACTATGCACTTTAAAGCCTGTGCTACATAGTTTATATGCAAACATAAAGAGAAACACACAGGAAAAAAAAACTGAATAATATACAAGAAAAGAAGCACTGGAGAATTGGAACAAGATTTTTCTTGAAGTCATCTCAAGTGTCTGCTACTGGTGCCCAAATAATCATTTCCAAAACTAAATATAGTCAACACTATCCTGAGTGAGGTAACCCAGTTCCATAAAGGTGAATATTGTATGTACTCACTCATAAGTGGATTCTAGCCATAAATAAAGGACATTGAGCCTATAACCCGTGATCCTAGAGAAGCTAAATAAGAAGGTGAACCCAAAGAAAAGATATTGGAAGGAGACAAGATTCCCAGGCAAAAATTGGAAACTAGGGGGTGGGGTTGGGGTAAGAGGATATAGAAAGAAAAAAGTGAGAAAGGGGGATGGGTTCAAATGATATTAAAGCAACAGACTTAGAAAGGAATAACAACCTTTGGCAGTGTGGTATTTCCAGATTACTGTGAGGAAATTGAATTGCCTCAATGTGAGGGAAGTAACAAGGATTATGTCCAGGATGCAGCAGATCCTTTGGGGTGTCTCCATCTGAAATTGTGCCTTGTGATTAAAGTTAATGGGAGATGACAACAATCTAACACAATAAGTATGACAAAGGTCACATATTCATCAGGAATGAAGGAATAGGTCACTTCTCTCGGAAAAGGTGCAAGACCATGTGAAGTGCTTGCAGAGGGTGAAAGAAATACAGAATGTGTAGTAGAGATGGCAGTTCTAAATACCATCTAAGGCCGTGTGACCATTGCAGAAAAGAGAACTTTAACTGACCTGAGTGCTTCTGTTGTATTTTGTTGATAATGCATTTGTACAGTTATTGATATGTTCTTTTAGTTTTCTAATCATATGTTTCATTATCAATTATGAGTATATCTGTGGTATTAGAAATAATTTTTGAAATAAAAGAAAAATGTGCTCCAAGTGACATTGCCATTCTTCTAAAAAGATAATGCATTTGCTTATTTGATATGCTTATGCTATGTTTAGGCATAATTACAACGTGGTTATTAATTTTCATTTGGAAATTAATAAGTTGATATAATTGTATGCCAAATTGACAAGTGATTGATTATGAAAGCTGCTTTTGGTTGTTAACTTTGCTACATTTGGAATGAACTATAATTCCAAAAAGGAGAACACAGTTGTGATCTAGAACTTAAGGCAAGAAAACATGCCTTTGACTCAGATACTGAGGATGGATGACCCCTGCCTTTAATCTAGACCTTGAGACTGGAAGGCACATGCCTAGTCTGAGTTCATATTCTGCTCAAAGGAATGTGGGCTGTTATTTCTCTCTCTGCTTTCCCTCTCCTTGTCAGCACATGTATTCACTGTCATTGAAGTCTACTTCTTTGGGATTCCAGCATATACACTAAACAACTGAGACACCCTGTCTTGTAGGACTGAGTAACTACTAGATCTTGCACTTTCCAGTCACTGACAGCAATTGTTGGAGTGCAGCCTTTCAGTTATTCCAGTAAATTGCCATATGCACACACACTTAGACAGACAAGAGACAGACAGATATATAGATGGAGAGAGATATTTAGTCCTTAAGTTCTGTTACTCTAGAGAACACTGACTAATATACTGTGATTTTTAGTCAATTAAATTTTTAAACTTCTAGTTCCTAGCTTTTTTATTTATGCCATAATTACACACCAGAAGTACTTTTACCAAATACTTCAGTATCACATTATATACAAATGAAGAAAATAACCTTTCACGCAGTAATAGTCAAAAGAGTATGGGGAAAATGAAGTGTCATATTGAGTGTTATTTCTGATGAAAAATTTATCAAACACTATGAGCCATTATATCTATGGCAAGATTTAATCATTTGTTTTGATCAAATTGAAGCTTGTACATTCTATTTATCTTTAAATTTTATCTTGTTGTCATTTATTCAAGTCTATTAAAATTTAAAATTAAGTAAATGGATGCTTGAAAGGGATATACCACCACTAAAGCTTAAACCACAGCAAGGTAAAATCCACTGATATTTTTTATTGGATGTGTTGAATTAACAAACTGAAAATTTTTTCCAAGATAGATTTTCCTCATAATTTCTCAAATCCCTAGCTAGTAAATCATTGTATATTTAATACAAATATTTTAAGATTATTTTAACAGGCTCACATATTTAAAAGAGTGAAGAGTGCTTAGATAGTATTTCTTCCCTTGAGAATTATGAAGTTGGAATCTACAATAAGTGCTAATCAGTTCTCCGTTTTTATTTTAGGTATTGATTTCAGCATTCCCAAACAAATGGGTAGACCTTTGTTAGGTTTAAGAAACAGTAAAAAGAAAAGCAGTTTGAAACATTTGAGGAGGGGAAGTTTTCTTGACCAGGGTCTCACAAGATACTTTAGCCTGGTTTGAATCTATTGGTGATACTCCTGCATCAACTTGCTATCTACTGAATGAAATCTAAAGTATGAACCACCAAAATTAGCATGAATGATGTTTGTTTAATGTTTTTTTCATTTTTATTAATTAATGTATTTAATTATTAAAGATTTCTGCCTCTTCCCCGCCACCACCTCCCATTCCCTCCCCCTCCCCCAATCAAGTCTTCCTCCCTCCTCAGCCCAAAGAGCAAGCAGGTTTCTCTGCCCTGTGGGAGGTCCAAGGACCACCCACCTCCATCCAGGTCTATTAAGGTGAGCATCCAAACTACCTGGGCTCCCACAAAGCCATTACGTGCAATAGGATCAAGAACCCATTGCCATTGTTCTTCAGTTCTCAGTAATCCTCATTGTCCGTTATGTTCAGCGAGACCGGTTTTGTCCCATGCTTTTTCAGACCCCGGCCAGCTTGCCTTGGTGAGTTCCTGATAGAACATCCCTTTTGCCTCAGTGTGTGGGTGCACCCCTCGCGGTCCTGAGTTCCTTGCTCGTGCTCACTCTCCTTCTGCTCCTCCTTTGGATCGTGAGACTTCAGTCCAGTGCTCCAATGTTGGTCTCTGTCTCTGTCTTCTTTCATTGCCTGATGAAGGTTAATATTCAGGAGGATGCTTATATGTTTTTCTTTGGGTTCACCTTCTTATTTAGCTTCTCTAGAATCACGAATTATAGTCTCAATGTCCTTTATTTACGGCTAGAAACCAAATACGAGTGAGTACATCCCATGTTCCTCTTTTTGGGTCTAGCTTACCTCACTCAGGATAGTGTTTTCTATTTCCGTCCATTTGTATGCAAAATTCAAGAAGTCATTGTTTTTTACTGCTGAGTAGTACTCTAATATGTATATATTCCATACTTTCTTCATCCATTGTTCCATTGAAGGACATCTAGGTTGTTTCCAGGTTCTGGCTATTACAAACAATGCTGCTATGAACATAGTTGAGCATATATTTTTGTTGTATGTTTGGGCATCTCTTGGGTATATTCCCAATAGTGGTATTGCTGGGTCGAGAGGTAGGTTGATCCCGACTTTCCTGAGAAACCACCACACTGCTTTCCAAAGTGGTTGCACAAGTTTGCATTCCCACCAGCAATCGATGAGAGTGCCCCTATCTCCACAACCTCTCCAGCAGAGGCTATCATTGGTGTTTTTGATTTTAGCCATTCTGACAGGTGTAAGATGGTATCTTAATGTTGTCTTGATTTGCATTTCCCTGATTGCTAAGGAAGTTGAGCACGATCTTAAGTGTCTTTTGGCCATTTGAACTTCTTCTGTTGAAAAGTCTCTGTTCAGCTCAGTGCCCCATTTTATAATTGGATTGATTAACCTTTTACAGTCTAATTTCTTGAGTTCTTTATATATTTTGGATATCAGACCTTTGTCAGTTGCGGGGTTGGTGAAGATCTTCTCCCAGTCAGTGGGTTGCCTTTCTGTCTTAGTGACAGTGTCCTTTGCTTTACAGAAGCTTCTCAGTCTCAGGAGGTCCCATTTATTCAATGATGTCCTTAGTGTTTGTGCTGCTGGGGTTATACGTAGGAAGTGTTCTCCTGTGCCCATGTGTTGTAGAGTACTTCCCACTTTCTCTTCTATCAGGTTCAGTGTGTTCAGACTGATATTGAGGTCTTTACTCCATTTGGACTTGAGTTTTGTGCATGGTGATAGATATGGATCTATTTTCATTCTTCTACAGATTGACATCCAGTTTTGCCAGCACAATTTGTTGAAGATGCTCTCTTTTTTCCATTGTATACTTTTAGCTCCTTTATCGAAAATCAGGTGTTCATAGGTTTGTGGGCTAAAGTCAGGGTCTTCTATTCTATTCCATTGGTCGACTTCTCTGTTTTTATGCCAGTACCAAGCTGTTTTCAGTACTGTAGCTCTGTAATAGAGTTTGAAGTCAGGGATGGTAATGCCTCCAGACGATCCTTTATTGTATAAGATTGTTTTGGCTATTCTGGGTTTTTTGTTTTTCCATATAAAGTTGATTATTGTCTTCTCCAGATCTGTGAAGAATTTTGATGGGATTTTGATGGGGATTGCGTTGAATCTATAGATTGCTTTTGGTAGAATTGCCATTTTTACTATGTTCATCTTCCCAATCCAAGAGCAAGGGAGGTCCTTCCATTTTCTGGTGTCCTCTTCAATTTCTTTCTTCAAAGACTTAAAGTTCTTGCCAAATAGATCTTTCACTTCCTTAGTCAGAGTTACCCCAAGATATTTTATGCTATTTGTGGCTATCGTGAAAGGTGATGCTTCTCTGATTTCCCTCTCTGCTTCCTTATCCTTAGTGTACAGGAAGGCAACTAATTTTTTGGAGTTGAATTTGTAACCTGCCACATTACCAAAGGTGTTTATCAGCTGTAGGAGTTCTTTGGTAGAGTTTTTGGGGTTGCTTATGTATACTATCATATCATCTGCAAATAATGAAAGCTTAACTTCTTCCTTTCCAATATGGATCCCCTTGATCGCCTTATGTTGTCTTATTGCTATTGCTAGAACTTCAAGCACTATATTGAAGAGGTATGGAGAGAGTGGACATCCTTGTCGTGTTCCTGATTTTAGTGGGATGGCTTTGAGTTTTTCTCCATTTAATTTAATGTTAGCTGTCGGCTTGCTGTAGATAGCTTTTATTATATTTAGGTATGACCCTTGTATCCCTAATCTCTCCAAGACCTTTATCATAAAGGGGTGTTGAATTTTGTCGAATGCTTTATCAGCATCTAATGAAATGATCATATGGTTTTTTTCTTTCAGTTTATTTATATGGTTGATTACATTGATAGATTTGCGTATGTTGAACCAGCCCTGCATCTCTGGAATGAAGCCTACTTGATCATAATGGATAACTTTTCTAATGTGTTCTTAGATTTGGTTTGCCAGTATTTTATTGAGAATTTTTGTGTCGATGTTCATGAGTGAGATAGGCCTGTAATTCTCTTTCTTGGTTGGGTCTTTGTGTGGTTTTGGTATCAGGGTAACTGTAGCTTCATAAAAGGAATTTGGCAATGACTCTTCTGTTTCTATATTGTGAAATACATTAAGGAGTATAGGTATTAGCTCTTCTTGGAAGTTCTGGTAGAATTCTGCATTGAAACCATCTGGTCCTGGGCTTTTTTTGGAAGGGAGATTTTTGATAACTGTTTCTAATTCTTTGCGACTAACAGGTCTATTTAGATCGTTCACCTGGTCTTGGTTTAGCTTTGGTATATGGTACTTATCTAAAAAAGTATCCATTTCTTTTGCATTTTCCAGTTTTGTGGCATACAGGCTTTTGTAGTAAGATCTAATCATTCTCTGAATTTCCTCTGTGTCTGTGGTTATGTCCCCCTTTTCATTTCTGATCTTATTTATTTGCGTGTTCTCTCTCTGTCGTTTAATTAGTTTGGATAGGGATTTGTCAATCTTGTTGATTTTCTCCAAGAACCAACTTTTTGTTTCATTGATTCTTTGGACTGTTTTCTGTGTTTCTATTTTGTTGATTTCTGCCCTCAGTTTGATTATTTCCAGTCTTCTACTCCTCCTGGGCGCGTCTGCTTCTTTTTTTTCTAGAGCTTTCAGGTGTGCTGTTAAGTCCCCAATGTATGCTTTCTCCGTTTTCTTTAAGTGGGCACTTAGTTCTATGAACTTTCCTCTTAGCACTGTTTTCATCGTGTCCCATAGGTTTGAGTATGTTGTCTCTTTGTTTTCATTAAATTCCAGGAAGACTTTAATTTCTTTCTTAATTTCTTTCTTGACCCAGGTGTGGTTCAGCAGTTAACTGTTCAGTTTTCATGAGTTTGTCAGCTTTCTGGGGGTAGCATTGTTGGTGCCTTCTAACTTTAATCCGTGGTGATCTGATAAGACACAGGTGGACACTGATATTTTTTGTGTCTGTGGAGGTTTCCTTTGTTTCCAAGTATGTGGTCAATTTTCGAGAAGGTTCCATGAGCTGCAGAGAAGGTGTATTCTTTCCTATTTGGGTGGAGTGTTCTATAGATGTCTGTTAAGTCCATTTGATTCATTACCTCCTACAATTCTTTTAATTCTCTATTAGTTTTCTGTCTGATTGACCTGTCCATTGGTGAGAGAGGTGTGTTGAAGTCTCCTACTACTAGTGTGTGTGATTTGATGTCTGCCTTGAGTTTTAGCAGTATTTCTTTTACATAAGTGGGTGCTTTTATATTAGGGGCATAGATATTCAGGATTGAGACTTCATCCTGCTGAGTTGTTCCTGTTATGAGTTTAAAGTGTCCCTCTCGATCTCTTCTGATTGATTTTAGTTTGAAGTCAGTTTTGTTAGAAATTAGTATGGCCACACCTGCTTTTTTCTTAGGACCATTTGCTTGAAAAACCTTTTCCCAACCCTTTACTCTGAGTAGATGCCTGTCTTTGTGGTTGAGATGAGTTTCTTGCAAACAGCAGACTGTTGGATCCTGTTTTCGTATCCAATCTCTTAGCCCGTGCCTTTTTATTGGTGAATTGAGACCATTAATATTAAGTGATATTAATGACCAGTGGTTGTTAACTCCGGTTATTCTTATTGCTTTCGGTAGAAGAGTTTGTGTGTCTCCCTTCTTTGAGTTGTGCTGTTGAAGGGTCGCTAGATGCCTGGGTTATTGTAGGCAGTGTTGGCAATGTTGGATTCCTTGGGTTGTGATTCTCCTTCTATTACTGGGCTGGATTTGTGGCTATGTATTGTTTAAATTTGTTCTTATCCTGGAATGTCTTGTTTTCTCCATTGATAGTGAATGATAGCTTGGCTGGGTATAGTAGTTTGGGTTTGCATCCATGGTTTCTTAGTTTCTGTAGTACCTCTATCCAGGACCTCTGGCTTTCATGGTTTCCATAGAGAAGTCAGGTGTAAGTCTGATCGGTTTACCTTTATAACTTACTTGGCCTTTTTCCTTTGCAGCTCTTAATATTCTTTCTTTGTTCTGTATGCTTTGCTTTGTGTTTTGATTATTATATGGTGAGGGGACCTTTTTTTTTTGATCCAGTTGTTTGGTGTTCTGTATGCTTCTTGAATATTCAAAGGAATATCTTTCTTTATGTTGGGAAAGTTTTCTTCCATAATTTTGTTAAAAATGTTTTCTGGACCTTTGAGCTGTGCCTCTTCTCTTTCTTCTATCCCTATTATTCTTAGGTTTGGTCTTTTTATTGTGTCCCATAATTCCTGAATGTTTTGTGATGAGAATTTGTTGGTTTTGGTGTTTTCTTTGATCAGTGCGTTTATTTTCTCTATGGTGTCTTCAGAATCTGAGATTCTTTCTTCTATCTCTTGTATTCTATTGATTATGCTTGTTTCTGTAGTCTCTGCTCGTTGACCTAAATTTGCCATATCCAGCTGGTCCTCAGTTTGTGTTTTCTTCCTTGCTTCCATTTCAGTTTTCAATTCTTGGACTGTTTCCATTACCTGTTTGATCGTTTTTTCTTGGCTTCCCAGGGTATCATTTACGTATTTACTCATTTCTTCAAACTTTTTGTTATACTTC
The DNA here is from genome assembly GCF_950005125.1 of Chionomys nivalis. Lineage (NCBI taxonomy): Eukaryota > Metazoa > Chordata > Mammalia > Rodentia > Cricetidae > Chionomys > Chionomys nivalis. The sequence continues at coordinate 33,556,009 of NC_080111.1, read as the reverse complement.
TCATCCATTTCTATGAGGGCATTTTTTACATGTTGTTTAAGGGACTCTATTGCTTTCAAAAAGTCAGTTTTTTCCTCTTCTCCTGTGTTAGGGTGTTTAAGTCCTTGTGTCGTAAGATCATTGGGTTCTGGTGTTTTCATGTTGTTTTTCAGATTGTTGGGTGAATTCTTGCCTTGGCGTCTGCCCATCTCCTCTTACCGATGCTATCTACTGGGTTTGATTTAATTGTAGCGGGGCAATTTGCTCTCAGTGCGGGCTTCACTGTTTCTTGCCCGCACTATCCTGCATCCAGTGCCTCCGCCGCCCGGACTTGCCTGGCTGCCGGTGCCTCCGCCGCCCGGGCCTGCCTGCGCGCCGATGCTTCCGCCGCCTAGGCTTGCCTGCCGGTGCCTCCGCCACCAGGGCCTGCCTGCCGGTGCCTCCACCGCCCGGGCCTGCCTGCACGCTGGTGCTTCCGCCACCTAGGCCTGCCTGCTGGTGCCTCCGCCACCTGGCCTGCCTGCCGGTGCCTCCGCCACCCGGAGCCTGCCTGCGCGCCGGTGCCTCTGCCACCCAGACTTGCCTGCCTGCCGGTGCCTCCGCCGCCCGGGCCTGCCTGCGCGCCGGTGCTTCCGCCGCATAGGCCTGCCTGCCGGTGCCTCCGCCTCCCCGGACTGCCTGGGCTTGCCTGCCGGTGCCTACGCCACCAGGGCCTGCCCGCCGGTGCCTCCGCCACCCGGGCCTGCCTGTGCGCCGGTGCCTCCCTTAATGTTTTTTTTTTTGAGACAGGTTTTTGCTATGTATACTAACTGGACCTGAAAGGTAAAATCCTCCTGTTCCCATATTCAATGTATTGGGATTATTAGTGGGGAACAATGTGCCCAGCAGAAATCTGCCTCATTTGTCAAGCTCTGATCACTTTTAAGGCCCTCAGCCTTGAGCTGGGCAGATTGCTGAGAATCTAAAATCACTTCCTGCCCAAAAGATGATCTCAGTTATATTCCCCATACCCATGGGGTTTGGGGGAGGCAAGAAGTGAATGTGACTGTTGTGTTGCTTCTTTGTTCTGTCAGCTTTACCCAATATCTGACTCTGGGATTTTACTAATACTACTAATTAGCATCACACTTCAATCAATCATCTAGAATGTCTTACCTAACTACTTATTTCTAAAGGGCACTACTTTAGTAAGTTTTCATGCTTCTTCTTGTCCAGCCCTTTCTCTGCTGGGATTACATATTCTTTAAAGTTGGTCCCTGAACTCAATTTGTACATATTTCATCTTCATTTGGAAGTTTGCATTATAATCCAGTGAAGAAGGAGGGCTCCCATTTACCAGTCTTTTCTTTTTCTCACTGATCAGTTAAGGCCCAGCCATGAAGCAGTTGCAGGACTTTTTAGCACTTGGAAGCAGAAGCAGGATTAGGTTTGCAATGGAATTCTCAATGGCATAGTGTGTGGCCAGCCTAAGTTACAGGAGATATTGTTCAAAACATAAATAAGTAAACCAGAGACTTGATAAAAATGGAAAGAAATCCTTAATAACCTGGAAACAATGGGGAATAGGAAGAAATAAGAGATTAGAGCAAAGATACATTTAAAGAAATTCTAAGATAAAAATTGAAACTCATAGTTTGTTTTAAAAACCATGTAGCTGAAAAAACCATATAGGTAGACTTTGAAAAACACAAAACCATTCTCTGGCAGAGGAAATGGCATTAATAAGATATTATTCCACCCTGTGCTTAAATGCAATGTTAGCTGCTGGGACCTGTCACCTGACAAACACAGGTAGAGCTAATGGATACAAACATGACAAACAAGATGATGTCTGTATATGAGAGCTCCTTTTTGGAATTTCAATATTCATTGGCTCAATTAACCTTCCCACATTGTACACCCAAATCGGGCCTGCCTTCATTACATGACATGGATCAATACATGCTAGGAAATTACAAAATAACTTATCCATCTACAATCATATCTTATTTCATAATGGAGACTTCAAAGCTGTTTGCCTTTAGTGATTTTCCTATAGTATACATAGCTTGTCTATACTATTAAGGTCTGAAGGCCAAAACCATGCTCCACACAAATCCTTTTACTGTTACTGAAATGAACAGTTGACTCCATGACAAAAATTGAAATTTTACAACTCGGTGGTGACTGAGATCTTTAATCTAAAAATTTAGTTAGTTTAATCACCAGGAAAGCGAGGTCAATTCCCTGGGGGGCAATGGAGTGGGATCAAGGCTACCTGAGCCAACAAAAGAATTTTTGTCTCAGAAACATTTTTCTACAAGACTGATGTTCTAGAATTAATATGCCTTCCCAGGAATAAATCATTCCACAAACTTAAACATTTAATTAACATAAATTGCTGTAGCAACAGCCTGCATCTACTAGTGGTTAATGCTAAAAAGAGGAGCCAGCCTGGAAGACATTTTGCATTCCACATAAGCTGTCATCTTGAAGTTTCTTTCTAATTCAGGACCAAGGTTATACTGTGAACAACATAAAAAGGGACAGGAGAAGTCAGGTGGTGGTAGCACACATCTTTAGTCTGAACTCTAGGGAGTGAGAGGCAGACAGACCTCTGTGAGTTCAAGGCCAGACTCATCTACAAGAGGTAGTTGCAGGTCAGGCTTCAAAACTACAGAGAAACCTATTCTTGAAAAGCAAAACAACGAAAGGGGGAGGGAGACGGAAGAAGGCATTTCTAAACAAGTAGGCAGATGGAGATTTACAGAGCAAATCTATTGTTCTGATCAGGCAAGATCTAAGAGATACATTTAAAAGATATATCAACATACATAGGAAATAGAACACAAATACAAAAATATGGGAATGTCCTGTCCACATTGTAAAAGATTGTCTTAAATGAACAGCTATTTTGAGCTCTTCTAACTTCAGAATAAGGCTTCTTTTGACACTGAAAATGGTGGTTCAAAGGAATACCAGACATACTTCTAAGAAGGACCAAGAATAGTTCATTTTAACTAGCCCTGACTACTATTTGTTTCAAGGCTGTGAAATTTACTCTAAAGGATTTCATTCTTTAAGCTTCATTTTATACGTATGGATATTTGCCCAAATGTGTCTGTCTCAAGACCTGCAGAGGCCAGAAGAGGGAATCAGATCCCTTGAACCTGAGTTACAGGAGGTCTAGCAACATAACCTCTGCCATCTTCAAAAACAACCATTGCTCTTAATTTCCAAGCTATCTCTCAAGTCATATTTTTATTAAAAATGTATTTTCACATATTTTAATTAAAATATATTACATCTCTTTACCCCTCTTGTGTCCTCTCTATCCATTTCCAAATATTTCTCTTTCAATTCCTTCATTGTTAAATATGTACTAATAAGTATGGACAAATTTGTGAATAGAATCTGCTGGGTCCATTTCTGTTGGTTGTGTGTTATGCTTTCAGGATTGAATACATTCATTTGAACACACAAATAAGGAGATCATCCATGTCTGAAGTTAATTCACCCACTTGCAGTAAAGTTTTACTTATTATTGAGCAACATGATTCTGATCCTTAAGTGTCCGAGGCTCCCTTTGACAGAAAACATTATTAAAACTATGTCATGGGTATTTATTAATATTTATGTATTTTTAATATTATTAAGAATATGTAAACATGAAGAAAACCTATTTAAAACATAGAGTCACCTACAAACCTTTTTCTTAAACATTTGCCAATCTGTTATCCTAAGGCCAGAAGAATGCACCAAATCTTCAGACTCCTGCACAGGGTTCTGACCAATCTGATGTGTGTGCTAGAAATCAAAGATTGGTACCCAAGAGGACCAGTACTCATGAGACAACTCTCTGGGTCCCAGATATGTCATTACAAAGCTGCAGGTGAAGGTGACCCACTCTCCCTTCTGTCTCTCATCACGTGAAAGATAAAGTCACCTCTGGATGGTTGTCAAAGGATCCCATGGACAGAATGTGAATGACATTTACATATTCCTTCTTATTTTCATTGTTAAGATAGCTCTCTCTATGTGAGTAAATATAAAAAAGGATGGTTTAATTCAGTCTGAGTCCAGCCAAATTTTATCAGGAAAGGTTCCATAATTTGAAGTAGGTTTTCTTCTGGGACTTTTTTGAGACAAATATGTCTACATAAACATGGATGCCAGGAATTTATTATGAGGAACAAGAAGGCCTCTATCCCTCAAACTCACTGAGATTGGCCCCACACACACTCCTGTATACAGTGATTACAGCCTTACACCTCTGAAACCAGCTGAAATATGTATTTTAAAGAACATATCATTGAATGAGAGAAAAAAGAATAAAATAAGCTTTAAAGGGTAGCATGATTGTTTTGATGTCAATATTTAGTCTAAGAGTGAGTTTGTAATAAGCTTAGGCTATGGTAAAAACATTTATAAGTTTTATTAATCTTCTGGATCAATTGTTTATGAAGTGGCTGTTGTGTATTTGGGAGTGTTTGGTGGGGCAGAAATATCTACCTAAAATGGCACCCAATGAAATGATAGGATAACAGTGTAGATTATTGAATCTTCTCTACAAAGAATAAAGGGGGACATAGATATTATGAGACAAAAGGGTAGATTGTTAAATCTTTTTAAAATGCAACTACTTATTTAAATATTTTACATTGATATGGATGTTTGCATTTGATACAAATTTGACATTACTTTTGTTCAAATATACTGTCTATACATATACATTCTTGTTCAAGATATTGTACCTAATACAACTTACTTAACAATGTAATGAAAATATCTAGTCCTTGAAAGATGTTATTATCAACTAATTAGGATATAAAATACTGCATGTTAGTAGTTTGTCATTTATTACAATTGATATTATACTCAAGTTAGGTATTTATAAGGTTACACAGAATTTTATTAGCTGATTCAAATGTAGATACTTTAGAGAAAATGTTTGATGAAGTGAAGAAAATTTTATATCTTTGGGTATTACAAATTAGTACTGAAAATATACAAAGAGATTCTATTAACTATTTAGGACATAAAAAACATCTATAAAAATTTGATCCCAAAATTTAAAAATTAGGAGAGATCAACTGTGGGCTTCTAATGACTTTTAAAATTTCCTGGAAGGTATTGCCAACATATATTTTGGATTAATCCAGCAGCATTTATAATTAAAAGTCTTTCAGCTGCTGTTGCTCCTTCCTCAGCATTCCAACAATTCAAAGACAACAAAATAACATACATTATCCAGACTCTCTGTGTATTTTTCATCTTTATATGTGGTTTTATTTTAAACTCTATTTTTTCTTTTTGTTTTTAATATTTTTTTTGACAAAGGGTTTCTCTGTATATATCTAGATGTCATAGATCTCATTCTGTAGACCAGGTTGTCCTTGAATCAAATCTACCTGCCTCTGTCACTCAGTATGGGATATGAAGTCATGTGTCCCCACAACCAACTACTCTCTTCCTTTTTTTTAGGACTTTATCATTTTATTTCTTTCCCAAGTCTACATATATTTTTAAACACACAAGAAACCATTTAAAGTTTTTTTTCATTTGAATTTATCTTTAATGTATATCTCTCTTTTTCTGACCAAATGAGTCTATAATTTGCTAAGCAATATGGCTACGGATAAAACCTTGGCTTTGACAGCTGGATCCACATGATTCCTGAGCTTTCTGAGAGTCTAGCCTCATGGCTGAGGTACTGGCAGGAGCCATGCTTATTGCCATAATTCTATAGAGTTTCAAGGTCCCTATCACCACCAAGAAGCATGAGGGTGACTGTACATAAGACACAATTTAAGTGTTTGATGTGGTGCTTCTTAAAAGGGCTGCAAGGTTTTTACAGCTAAAACTGAATCAGGAAGCTTCTCTTAAATGAGAAATGCTTGCCTCTATCAAACAGAGCCCAGCTAAGAAAATGCTGATACTTAGAAACCATGCTTAACTCTGTTCTTTTGTGTCTAGAATTAATTTCCAAGCTCTCTCATGTTTCAATTGGATTTAGTTATCCATGTTGACAACATTAATTAACAGAGGTTTCAGTTTCACCTGGTTCAATAGCCATTCAGTCCCCCAAAACAAACAGAGGTCTACATTGATTTTAAACTGGTGTGCCTATTAGATCATGCTTCCTATTAACCCTTACATCCTACAATCACCCATAATTCTTGTCTGTGTCAGCCACATGGCGTGGTACCTTTAGTCAGCAAGGAAATCTCATCTTATATCCTCTGCCTCTGGGTGATAACTGCAGGCTGAACCTTTCCTCTTCCCAGAATTCTCCTGCTCTGATCTGCCCTGCCTATACTTCCTGCTTGGTCATGCAGCATATACTTCCTGCATGGCTACTGGCCAATCAACATTTTGTTAAAACAATACAATTGACAAATCTTTAAAAAGTTCATGACCAGCCGGGCAGTGGTGGTGCACGCCTTTAATCCCAGCACTTGGGAGGCAGAGGCAGGAAGATCTCTGTGAGTTGGAGACCAGCCTGGTCTACAAGAGCTAGTTCCAGGACAGGCTCAAAACCACAGAAAAACCCTGTCTCGAGAAACCAAAGAAAAAAAAAGGCCTGTACTAAAAAGTCTATGATCATTGCCCCACAGCAAACTTCATCTAATTTAGAATCAAAGGAATAGGTAAGAAACAGTTCAAAAGTACCCAAGTTACATGATCAAATACCTGATTTCAGACTAGGAGAAAAAGTAGCAAGAAAGGTATGAATAATAGTCCCTGAGGGGACCTGGTAAATTGCTCATAGTTCTTGATACAAAGAGATCAGAATTTTGGTTTTTAAACTCTTATTAGTATTTTTGTCTATTACACTAAAAAAAAGAAACACATTTCAAAAAAAAACAGAATGGAGACAATTGGGAATGTCCATATGTCGCTTTCCATAGAAGACAGATAGTTTTTCCTAAAATTTCCTTTGCAAATGTAATGGAAGCTGAGAGGAATTCACCGTGGTGATAGAATGAGACAGTGACAGAAAAGACACGAAATGAATCGGAAGTTTGTAAACTTTCTTCAAATTTAGTACCAGTGCATCAACCCTCGCTAGCTTTCGTGTTTCATACAGAAGTTTAAGAGAACACACTAATTCTAATTCATGCAAAATTACATCTGAAAACTCAGTCAGTTGAAACCATCCTCCTTTAATTCAGAATGAATTACTTAGAATAGCTAGTACAACATTGGACCCATTTCCCCTGTGTGGTTATGCAAGTGTAAAGATAGTTTCTATTGTATGGAATCACACAATATAATATTACCATATTTTCACACACACAATAAAAGGACATAAAGAAATACAAGTTTGGCCAGGAAATAGTGGTGCATGCTTTAAACTCCTGCACCTGGGAGGAAGAAACAGGCAGATCTCTGTGAGTTTGAGAACAACCTGCTGTATGGTTTGTGTGCCAGCAGAGCCAAATATACAGAGAAAGCCCACCAACGTATAATTATCAAAATGCGAAACATAGAGAATGAAGAAAGAATATTAAGAGCTGCAAAAGATAATGGTCAGGTACAATATAAAGGCAGACCTATCAGAATTCTCCATGGAATTTTCCATGAAAACCATGAAACCACGAAGGCCCTGGACAGATGTGCTGAAGGCACTAAGAGACCACAGACACCAGACCCACCAAAGCTTTCAATCACCATCAATGGAGAAAAAAAGATATTCCATGGCAAAACCAGATTTAAATAATACCTATCCACAAATCCAGTCACACAGAAAGTACTACAGGAAAAACTCCAACCCAAGGAAGCTAACTATAAACACAGGCAACAGATAACCTAACATCCGCAAACCCCAAAGAAGGGAAACACACAAACACCACTATTGAAAAATACCAGGAACTAGCAATCACTCGTTATTTACATCTCTTTATATCAATAGACTCAATTAACCTATAAAATGGCACAGACTAAGAAAATGGATACAAAAGCAGGATCCATCCTTTTGCTTTATACAAGAAACATACCTAAACCTCAAAGACAAACATTGCCGAAGAGTAAAGTGTTGGAAAAAGATTTTCCAATCAAATGGACCTAAGCAGCACACATGTATAGGTATCCTAATAGTGAACAAAATAGACTTCAAAGTAAAGCCGATCAGAATAGATGAAATAGGACATTTCATTCCCATAACAGGAACAATCCATCAGGATGAAGGCTCAATCCTGAACATCTATTCCTCAAATATAAGAACACTCACACATGTAAAAGAAACATTACTAAAGCTTAAATCGCTTTACAAGAATAGTAGGAGACTTCAACACCCCACTGTCCCCAGTGGGCAGGTCATCCAGACCGAAACTAAACAAAAAAATGAGACAACTAACAGATGTCTTGACTTAAATGGACTCAAAGACATCTACAGAACATTCCATCAAAACACAAAAGAATATACCTTCTTCTCAGTACCTCACGGAACCTTTCTAACATGTACCACAAACATAATAACAGAGCAAAGCTCAACACACACAAAAATGAAATAACCCCCTGTGTCTTATCAGATCACCATGTTTTAAAGTTAGGATTTAACAACACTAATCACAGAAAACCTAAAAACTCATGGAAATTGAACAGTGCTCTATTAAACCACCCCTAGGTCAAGCAAGAAATAAAGAAATTAAAGACTTTGTAGAATTCAACAAAAATGATGGGAGAGAATACTCAAATCTATGGGACACTATGAAAGCAGTGCTAAGATGAAAGTTCATAGCACTAAGTACCTACATAAAGAAAGTGGAGAAAGCTCACACCAGTGACTTACCAGCACACCTGAAAGCTCTAGAACAAAAAGAAGCAGACTCACCCAGGAGGAGTAGAAGATAGGAAATAATCAAATTGAGGGCTGAAGTCAATAAAATACCAAAATTAAATTAAGACCAGAAGAACAATTCAAATCAGCTTATAACCTGCAAGGAAAGAGAAGTCATCAAAAGCCTTCCAACCAAAATAGCCCAAGGAAAGACAGTTTCAGTTCAAAATTCTGTCAGAACCAAGAAGTAATAACTATACTCCTCAAAGGGTTCCACATAATAGAAACAGAAGTAAGATTGCCAAACCCCTTTTATGAAGCTACAGTTACCCTTATACCAAATCACACAAAGATTCAAACAAGAAGAATTCCAGACCCATCTCACTGATGAACATAAATGCAAAAATACTCAATAAAATACTAGCAAATCAAATCCAAGAACACATCAAAAAAATCATCTACCATAATGAAGTCAGTTTGATCTCAGAGATGCAAGGGTGGTTCAATATACAAATATCTATTCAGGATCCTTCCCTATTTAAGTTCCTACCATGACATCCTTTAATAGTGAACAACAATAGGGCAGTATAAGCCAAATTATCCCTTTTCTCCCAATCTTGCGTTTTGCTCATTGTGTTTAATCACAACAACAGAAACCCTAATTAAGACACCATGTTTGGTTGATATGTATGAGAGACCTGCTCTTCTCTAAAGTTAAACAAAGAAGAGAGATTTGGGGGAAGGTTGGGACAGACAGCAACGGTGGGAGGAAACACAGCAGTCAGGATGAAAAAATAAATAAAAGATAAATGAAAGAGAAATGAGAAAAACTGAGGGAAGAGTGGGTCACGGGGGGCTGGAGAGACGGCTCAAAGGTTAAGAGCATTGCTTACTCTTCCAAAGGTCCTGAGTTCAATTCCCAGTCACCATGTGGTGGCTCACAAGCATCTGTAATGGGGTTTGGTGCCCTCTTTTGGCCTGCAGGCATACACACAGACAGAATATTGTATACATAATAAATAAATACATAAATAAATATTTTTTAAAAAGTGGGGCAAGGAAAGATAAAAATTTAGTGGGGCAAATGACAAATCCTGTGGCTCTATCTCAGGTACATGGGCTTCATTTTCAAAGGGCTTAGAAAGTTCCATCCATGCTGAAGCACTCATCTAATTGATATTAAACAAGAAGAAATGAGGAGTCAGAGAGCAGGGTAACTAACTGAAAGATCAGAGAAGCAGTTAACCAGCAAATAGTGACTACCACCTCTTCAGTTTCTCCATGTTAGTAAAGTGCTAATATTCTCTTGGGCCTGCCTTAGGAATCCTGACTCCTATCTGTCCAGAGTCCTCCAGAAAACCTCTATGGTAATTTTTGGTCAAGTAATGATTAACTCTGCTGTGACCCTAAGGAAGGTTTATTATCAGAATATAATCAAAATATCACACATTTCCCTATATGTCTATTTAAAAAGGGAAGGTTTTAACTAACACAGTAAAGCTATATACACTAAATACAATAACTATATATAATATATACAATGAAGAATTATACTAATAATGTCCAATCTATTTCCATCTGGTAAATTTAGAGAAAACGTTTGATCATCTATCCTAACTTAGTAAACCCAAGGTGCTGTACATAAATTACTTTTTATACATTTTAGTTCATTTTTTTCAATTTGTTAACATGCATAATTATAATTATTGAGTCTTTAGTTCCGTCAGAGAACTCAGAGAGATATAATATTACCTGAGTAAACAGGAAGTATAAAGCAAACAACATTTAAAATGAAGAAACAACACCACCTGTCTATGTAAAATAATTTTTTGTCAGGTTGTAGTGCTGCATGCCGTTAATCCCATCACTTTATAGGAGAGGCAGGTAGATCTCACTAAATTAGAGGCCAGCCTGACCTGCAAAGTGAGTTCCATGAAAGCCAGAGCAACATGGAGGAATCTGTCTTTAAAAAGGAAACAAAATGTCTTTTTGTTTCACCTTGAAAACACACCTAACATGATTATAATAAGTTACTGTTAGGCCAATTTATTCTTTTGAAGGGGCATATTTTATTTGGATGATGTGTTATTTTTTTAGATACCTCAATTGTCTAGTTGTTTTTAGATTCCTTAGTTCAATGTTTTCATACTTTTGTAAAGACAAAACAAAACTCTGCTGTAACCCTAACTTTATGAGGATTTATTGTTGGAAATTATATTTAATCAAAAGGAAAACATCTGTTAATCTTATGAATTAGTTAAGATTGAATGATAATGCTCTCTGATAAACTATTGTTTCTTTTATTCAAAAGAACTTTTTGTTTGAAGCTAATCTTTAAGGATTGAAGTGGTCTCTATAACTTTAATCCCCAATTTAATACAAATCGTGGTTTTTATTCTGAATGCAATGTATCTTTAAAGCATACAGGTTGGTTTAATATAGCAGGGCTTTTTCATTATCTAATGTCTCCCCACAGGTGTTGTTTCCTTTTTACTAGCATTTAAAACTGTAAAAGTTAATAATCTACTGTGTAACCTATCTCTGTGGTCTTAATTCCTCCTTTCTATTAACTGAGCATATATTTTAAGATGCCTGATAAAGTGTTAAACTAATTAATTTTTTTCAATATCAAAACAACCTAAAAAATGATTTAAAATCTGCTTCCTGCTACTTGGAATAAAGCAGAATATGTGGATTGTGCCCTATCTACCTGTCTAACACACTGCACAGCTGAGAAATCTCTGCACATCAGAAACTCCTTCTGTCCCCTGAAACTAAGCTTCACTGGATCACACCATTGCAGCTAGTGGTAACACCATGTTAAAAGCACTCTACTCAACTATTGCTCTACCAGTTCGTAAACAATTTGCAATCTTTATAACACAAACCTGAAATTGGAATGCAATATTCAGAACTTCTAGAAACTAAACCTTCAGTTTTCTAATCTCTCCTCCCACTGTACAACAAAAGCAGTGCCCATGTGTGTACTCTGGACAGAGATACAACCAGCATCATTTCCTTCCATTCCAGGGCTGCAGTATTTCTATACACAAAGAGGCTCAGAGCCACTGCCAACTGGAACCACACGGACCAACATAACTACAGTCTAGCTCATGGTACTTCCAAGGATCAGCAGAAATGACATTTCAACAGACCTGCTCTGAACACCCCCCACCCACTTATTACAGGATTGCTTATGGTATTTCTTACCACCCCGTACAGCAGAGACAGAAGAGAATCATGAAATGAACTCACAAACAGTCTCCCACTAGTACTCTATATTTTTAACTCTTCCCAGAATCCCTCACTGGCTAGGGCCACCCAGCTGATCCTCTTAATATTAGCAGCTCCTCTACAGGAGGATCAGAGATCAAATGACTCAGACAGCACAATCCTTCCAGTCCTGCCCTTCCAGCCCAGCAGACAGGGCCCCAGTTTAGACAGTTTGTATTTAGTACACATTTTCCCACTCTACTAGAGCACACCCTCTTCCTCATCTAAAGCACAGGGTCCTTTGTGTGCACATTCCATTACATACCCACTTTCCAGTTCAGCCATCCCATTGGCTCAGAGATGGGAAATCCTGCAGACAAACAGGTCACATTCATAAAGCACTGTTACTGTGTAATTGTGGTTACTTTGTAACTGTTGTTAAAGAAGAACAGACCAGGAATTAGAAAACAATCCAGGGATCTTAGGGGTTGGAGGCAGCAAGGAAAATGTAAATATGGTCAGTCCCTTTCCCAGATTCCTTTTTTCATTGGTCTGTGGACTGCCAACAATGGTCAGTCAGGACATTCATAGAGCATCTACAATTGACTACCTGAATCCACATAGCTAATCTCAACTACTTATGAAGGGGAAAATTTTCCCCCTCAATCCAACTCTCCTTTTCTGTACTGTGTCTCCACCAGCTTCAATAAACTATTCCTCCTATTGTAGTCTGAGGACAGAAGGAATGCCCCATATGCAAATCCTTTCCCTGCAACTGCAATGCATAGTCAACTGCATGACTCACATGCATAATTTTAAAACTGTGAGGTTGTACAGTCATTTTTTGTAGGAATTTTGAAAGTGTAATATACAGGACAGCAAGGTCATTGTCCTGGGCAGCAGCAGACATAGGGCACCTGAATCAACATAAGAGAACTTGTCTCAGCAACTGTTTTTCTAACAGGATGGAAATGCAGCTGTTCTAGAATTAATATAACTTTCATTGAGAAATCACTTCACACACTTACGGTGCCAAACTGTAATGCCTCCTTGAAAGGCTTGATAGAGGTTGTTTTTTGATATGGGGATGTGCCTGGTGTCTGGTTTTAAATCAACAGTGGATTCTTTGTAATGGTTTGTAGACAAATATCTGGACAATCCAGTTGAACAATGTGTACCTTGGTATCCTAAACTCTAACAGCCCTGATTAAAATACATTTATCTTTTGGGTGATTTAGAGGCAGTCTTCTCTCAGCTAAATTCTACTATGTGAGACTAAACTATTTCCAAGGCATTGGCGAATCCTTTTCATCAGCAATTCTCCTCTTCTATGTTGCAGTTTAGAAGTGCAGCTCTACCCAACAGGTGAGATGCCTTGACACCGTCCACATAGTTAAACATTAATGGAGATTGTATGTAAAGGTTAAATATGCAAAGTGCTCAACATCGAGAAGATGCTGAAGATACTAGGCTTCCTTGACTTTGGCATATTGAAGTTGACAAGAAAGATGTTTGTACACAGCGCACCCTGCTCCCAATTCTCTAAGCGGATTAAGCCCAAAGCGCAAAGTTATTCAGAGGTCTGTCCCTAGGTCTAGGAATTAACAGGACCACTTGGGAATTCACAATGCAGGATATCTGGCGGCAGGTTCCCACACCGATCCTGCCAGGACAAAACATACTGTCTCCCGCACCTCACCCTCTGCTTCTCCCCATCTGGAGACAGCATTCCCCCACTCACCATGTTATGGTTTCTCAGCTCGCCAAAGCTCTCAGTTTATCAACTCCCTGCAGCAGCAACTTCACCGGAACACAGGAAACCACAGGTGCCAGCTCCTCTGCAAAATTGAGACTGAATGCAGAAACCCGGAAATGCCCTGCATAACATCTGACTGGCAGGTCATCTGGAGGGCCTGATTGGCTAGTGAGACCTGAGTGACAAGAACACCTCCCACAGGACTGAAGTGTACTTAAAGAGACAGCACAGAGATTTCGGGCCATTCCATCCACCTGAGTCAAAGATCATTTCTTGATTGGCTGAGATATGCATTTCAATAGCACTTGCCCCTGACTATAAAAGCCGACATCATCATAATCTTGGACGCCATAGGAGCTTTCCCTTTTACCTCCAGAGTACGACGTGGCCAGTTAGCTTTTACAGTGCACTGTGCTGTGGTAGGTGGGTACAGTGAACTCCTGTCCCACAGGGGAAAGAATGCCCAGAATATTAACAGATAAAGAGAGTTTTAAGGTCACAAAAGGAGATGTTTGTTCTGTGGTTTCATGTTGAGGTCAGATGAATTGAAGGTACTTTTTACATGGTTTTCACAAGGATTCACACAACAGAAAAGAGAAAAGCAGGAGCCAGATCTCAAACAAAATGATAGGTCTTTACCCCATCAGAAGACTGGATGATGGCTCCATTGCTTTATGGGTTTTATTACTGAAATTCAAAGCAAACTCCAGGGAAATGAATAGTAATAAAAAGAGTACTGTTCATGGAAATGTGAATATGTAGAGAATATTGGAACTAGAAGGAATGTCTTCATGAGCATTATTGTTAGCCAGCACATCTTCCTCCATGGTCAGGTGGATAAAATATACAACTGTGGTATTCAAGATTCTCTACATGAACAGGAAACATAGAATGAATCTCAACATGTACTTAAAAAGTGGGCTTATTAGAATGTCTCACAAGATGTGTTTCAGATTGTCTAAAAATACCTACTTATAAATGACAATTGAAGAATCCGGTAGATTGCTTTTCAGCCTTTTCCCAAAGATCAAGTGAAGAATCCAGTAGTTGTTCAGCCGATGAGGTTTGATGTCTCAGCTGCTTTTAAGTATTCACCAAAATTTCAAAGAAGTAGTCTCTAGTACTAGTAAAGGAATGAGCTTGGTAGCCAGAGCAAGGTGACAAAAAAGAGACTTTTCTACTTCAATATACTTTCTATGTAATTGCTGCTACCAGAAGGTGAGAAGGTTAAAGTTAGATCATAGTCTTGTTTGATTCAGATTTTCTTGTTTTGGTGATTTCAAGACAGGATTTTTCTGTGTAGGTGTGGAACTCGTTCGGTAGGCCAGACTGGTCTCAAACTCAAAAAATCCCAGTGCCTTTTGTTGTGACCAGATTATGACCCCCAGAGAGATAGACCACCAGAGAGGCCCAGACTATAATAAGCAAGGTTTAGTCAGCATAATATAAGCATGTTTGGAACTCATCTCCATCCCCTTACAGCAAGGTAGAGAGGAGTTGTATCTCCTCTGTGGGGTAAGGTTTTAAAGGCATAACTACAAAGAGAATCTTTGATGCTGCTTTGGCATGGGTACAAGGAGTTTTGCTCCCTCCCATTCTGTTATGTCAGCTTTCTCCTTGTTCTTAGAGCAAGGAAACTGTTCTTGCGTTAGGCCATCTTTAACAGCCTGTACCAGGTGGATGGCTGGGCTGACCTAAGTGACCTTCTGCTTGAAATCTTGCAGGTGGGAGAGGGGAAGGTCACTATCTTCCTGAGAAAACATTCTGCTAGGAAATTTCTTCTCACCCTTTGATAATAAGGGATGAGGGTACCACACCTCTTGCTCCTGAGTCATGGTGTTAAAAGTGTACATGGCCACCAAGCAGCTAAAGGTGGGACCAATTATCTCAAACTATCCAGATTAATGGAAGAGTTTCCCGTTTCAAAACCTTTAAGTAGGCTTGTGATTTGGTGATGAGTTCCCAGAAAGGCAACGTGGCTCGCTCCAGGCCTCAGAAACACCAGAATATGTTCACCTTCAAAAATGACAAGTTTGATAAGTGTGCTCAGACCAAGAAAATTAATGCAAAACTTCATGATGGAGTATGTCAGCGATGCAAAGAAGTTCTCGAGTGGCGTGTAAAATACAGCAAATACAAACCACTGTCAAAGCCTAAGAAGTGTGTTAAATGTTTACAGACGACAGTAAAGGACTCTTATCACATAATATGTAGACCATGTGCCTGTGAGCTTTAAGTTTGAGCAAAATGTGGAACGAAAGAAGACATTGTTATTCCCTTTAATAAAGAACCAGAAATTTCAGAAAATACTGAAAATCAAGGTTCTACCTGTAGACGAAGCTGCAGAGGGGAGGAAGACAGTGACGAGGATTTAGACACTGGCACTGACTCAGATGGGGAAGATGGGGACTCTTAGGTGACCTGACAGCACCGAGGCGACTGCAGAGGGTTGGCAGACACAGAGACATCCAATGTGGAAGTCCGAAAAGGCTGTCCAAAACAGGCAGAGCTGACGCATGAGCAGTATAAATTATTTATAACATTCGAATAACAGAAACTTTCAGGTTTTCACAATAAAACTTGAGCTGCATATACAGAATATTCATGGAAACTTCCTGTGGTCTGTTGTACAATCTATGGAAATTGTTTAGAAAAGCATATTATCTAATGTCAAACTATCCGGTGTTGAGAATTGCTGGTTGTACAGAACTATCTCTTGGAAAATTAAGATGATTAACTCATAGTGAGTACATTTTTATAACCTGACCTCACGTGTGTAACTTCCTTAGCAAAAGTCCCCTCATATCTTACAAAGCAAAACCATTTATTTTTATACACAAACGCACATAAAATCAGGTATAGTGATCTTCCTTCAAAATATTTTTATATATGCCATTCCATTGTTTTTACCTTTTCCAGTTTGGAAATACATACTCAGAAAAAATGTGTGGAGTATATAATTAATAACTGGAAGGAAACTAGCCTTCATACTCAATGGAGATACTCGCAGTGTCAGAAGCTCCAGTGATGCTCTTCCATGTAAGCTATTACATTGCTCTGAATTCTCACTTTGCTGCCAGTGGTTCTACTTGTGGACAGTGTAGGTTAGCTTTGTGTGATTGCTGAATGTGTGTGTATGCTTAAAATCCAAAAGCTATAGAAAGGTGGTGAGGCAATACAATGAACTTTTCGACATTCTGTTCATCGATTCTCAATTTTAATGTTTTATTATGCTTTCTTTGTGTCTTAATCTCCACATATGTATATATGACATGTATGTATGTGTATATATGTGCATATATATTTTCTGAACCATTGAAATAAATGTGAAACCCTGGCTTTAAAACAAAAACAAAAAACAAAACCTTTAAGAAAAATCTCTTTCAGGTATAATTAATTCATTGTGTATTAGTTAATTCCAGAGGTAGTCAGTTGGACTACCAAAAATAGCCATTATAACAGCCAAGACAAAAGAAATGAGAAAAAATTATTGCTTGCAGGAGGCACAAAGTGCCCTGGAGTTATTTTCAAAATAGTGTTTTTCCTCAACAAAGGAAGAATGGGGATTTTACTTAGGATGTCTGAACATGCTCATGTAATATTCTCCCTTTCCTTAAGCATGATAAAATAACAAATCCACTAGTGAACATGATTACAATGTAAAAACAGATATTTAGGGACATTCTTACCACAAAGTCTTGTATGAACATATTTAAATTAGACAAATGATGGAAAGAAATGTCTCTGGCATGTTCATATTTTACCATAAGGTTTTACTTGAAAATCAAGTAGATGACACTGTGAAAAGCTGATTGTCAATCTTGATGTTTGATCTAAAAGATAACTGTACCAACACCATATATCTCACAGACACAAAAGATAGAGAACACAAAACCAGAAAACTTCAAGGAAAAGTCACCTAACAGCCCTCTATACAGTGTTCCTGGATGAACGGTTATGATGATCTCTGTTACTCTCAGAGCAAAGCTGCTTTTGCTCTGAGCAGGGTAGCAAGGCAGAAGGCCACAGCTGCTTCCAAGAAACGTAAGAAGGAGCCCATTTTAACTAGCCCTGGCTTGCTGTCTGTCTTAGGGTCAGGACATCACTGTAGAGAATTTCAATCTTTCTTTTTTCTAACTTTAAAAATCTTTAGATATATAGTATTTTGCTTGCATGTGCCTATGCACAGTACCTACAGAGGGCAGAAGAAGGGATGAGATACCTGAGACTTGAATCAGAACAAATGGTGAGCTAGCATGCAGGGGCTAGGAATGGAATCAGGGTCCTCTGTGAAAACAGCCAGTGCTCTAATTGCTGGGCCATCTATCTAGCCCCTCTTTTTAATTTATAATTAATCTTTAAAAATTGTTAATCAAAGACAATACATCATTTTTTATCTCTTTATTCCATCTCTGCCACAAATCCCTTCCAACTTCATCCTTGTTAAGTGTGGGTAAATAAGTATGCTAAAATACATAAATATGTCATGCTCAAATCTGCAAAGTCTCCAGAAAGCCAACAAGGAGATCAAGTCCTATATATAAAAGCAAAGA
Organism: Chionomys nivalis; assembly: GCF_950005125.1. Classification (NCBI taxonomy): domain Eukaryota; kingdom Metazoa; phylum Chordata; class Mammalia; order Rodentia; family Cricetidae; genus Chionomys; species Chionomys nivalis. The sequence goes on along the minus strand of NC_080111.1, from coordinate 33,537,747 downwards.
GCCTTTATTTTATGCAAGTTTACAAACTCAGTCTCTCTGCATGCCCAGCGTATTGGAATAACTCGAGAGGCCTGAGCTGAGTTAGAGTTGGGGTTTTATAGTTGTAAACGTGGGGGTGAGGGGTTTCTAAGGTTCAGGACCCCTGATTGGCTGACATTTGCCTAGGGGTGTCCTAGTGAGTGTGTGATGGCAGATGATCCTATCTACAGCTGTTGGAATGTTAAACATTTCCTTTGGATGGTCTATTTTTGGTGGTGCTTGGGAAATCTCAGTTTATATTGATATGGATATTTGTAAATTGATACAAATTTACAGTTGTTTTGTTAGAAAATTACATATATACATATGTATATGTTTCTAATCTCAATCAAAGTATTGTACCTATATACCCTATTTAACAATTTAATGTAAATTTGTACACCTTGAAAGCTATTATTATCAACTAATTAGAATATCATGAAATATAAATTAGTAGTCATCAAATACAATCCATCTTGTAGGTATATTTTCAAGGTCAAGCTGAGATATATTTTAGATAGTCTATGACAATTGGGCATGACTTACCATGGGTATGGTTTTCTCTGTAAATGTGACCAAAAAAAGGGAGTAGAAGTTTATGTTCTCTCTTTGTTAGTCAGAGCTGGTGCAATCATGGCTGTTGGTCATCATAGCTCTTGGGAGAATTACATGACAGGAACATCTATAACAATGGCATCTACTTTGTTCTCTATTTCTGAGTTTATTTTTCCTTTGAACCCTGAATAAATTGTTAAATACACTTTTGTGGGTTTTCACTTTAATAGGAAGCATGGTGGTGTGCATGCAGACTTGATACTAAAGAAAGAGCTGAGAGAGCTACATCCAAATCACTGGCAGCAGGTAGTGAAAAATACTTATATGTCCCTTGACCAAAGAATGAACAAGGAAAGTGTGGTACATTTACACAACTGAGTACTACACAGTAAAATAATGAAATCTTGAAATTTGCAGGCAAATGGATGGATCTAGAAAACACTATACTGTTTGAGGTAACCCAGACCCAGAAAGAAATATTGTATGTACTCACTCATAAGTAACATTTAGACATAAAGCGAAGAAAAACCAGCCTAAAATTCACAATTCCAGAGAATCTAGACAATATGAGGAACCTAAAAGAGGCATACATGAATCTAATATGGGAAGTAGAAAAAGACAAAGTCATGACATATGTTAGTTCTCAAGCACAGTGGTGTTTGTTTATACAGCTTGTTGCCATGTAATAGAAAAGAGTTTTTTCAATCCTCTGCTATTGACATGATATTTTTATGAATCCTGATGTCATCATCACATTTCCAAACAATAATTATTCAGTTTCTACATTTCCTTATGCTAGAGGACCTGACAGACCCATGTGGGATCTAATGTGTGTTATGTATATAAGACAAAGCCTATTCCTGATTATATCTTGAGCCTGAAGAAACAATGGAGTCAATTCTGCATCATGGGGTATAAATTCTGTGGTTTCAATATGCAAAATTACTCTTTTTGCATATTGCAAATCAATAACTATGTTGAGAAGTCCTTTAAAATCCCTTAGTACAGAAAATAGAAAACTAAGACAAATAACTATTAAAGGGGCTAAAGATAATAAGACACACAATAATTATGCTCTAAACCTACATCATCCAAACCTATCCACAATCACAAAAGTTCTAATCAATTGATTGTTCTTGCAGAAGGCCCAGCATAGGTGTGGCATTCTTCTGGGAACAACTGTTAACAGTTTTTTAGTCCTGTGTCATTAGGCAGAAATTCACAATGACTGGAAAGGTTCCTGAGAAGTTTCTTTACGACATGGGGACTAGAAAGCAGAGAGAAGGAATACAGGAAAGGCCAGGGAAATATATAACTTACATGGCACATCTCCAGTGACCTACTTCCTCCAACTATACTCTAAAGATCACACTAATCCAGCTGGGCGGTGGTGGCGCACTCCTTTAATACCAGCGCTCGGAAGGAGGAGGCAGGCAGATCGCTAGGAGTTTGAGGTTCAAGGCCAGCCTGGTCTACAAGAGTTAGTTCCAGGACAGGCACCAAAAAACCACCGAAAATCCTGTCTCAAAACAAAAACAAAAACAAAAAATAAAACAATAAATAAATAAATAAAATAAAAATGGCATTCTAATGTGTGGCCAAAATTTTCAGATAAAATCTGAAATACCTTGGGAAAGGTATCTAAACACAAAACTACATAGACAAATGTAGCTTCTCGGTAACTGCCTTTTCTTTGGTGGGCTATGCTAGAGTTTAGTGATCAGAGTCTTGCCTCCTTTTACAGATGGCTTTCTGAATCGGCATTTGCAGAAAATAGACAATTCTTTTAAGAAACATTAAGTTTACTCGTACGGTGTCTTCTTTCTTTTGCTGACCTGAGGGCCTAGGTTATGAACCTTCTGGCCACACCCCTGTATTTCTGCAAATCCAAGAATGTGTGGAGCCCTGACTTGATTCTCCAGGACAGATATACTCCGGTGTTAAGGTCATGTGTTTGTGGCTGCAGTCCACCTTTGGTCATTTATTCAACATGACTGCATCTTGAATAGTTTCTAGACAATATTATTGGGAATTACCTTCAACACCTTCATAGAAATGTCCTTTCTTAGTCAGTACACTGATCTCCTTTGCTTCCTTGCACTATATCATATAGAAATTTACCATAAAGTTCTGTGTTCAAAGATATGATTCCTGACTTTTACTGTGAAATGGTATTTTCCCCATTTTTAATTCTGTGTCCAATTTCTTAATAGTTCAGAATTTTGAGTTATTTAAATGCATGATGATTATGGTCTACAAACAAAAGTCAGGATAAGAGAAAATTTTGAACTGTGAATACAAAAGTGATGTGTTTACTGTCATTAGTAGAAGGTGCCACCAATAATTGATAACAACATGACTGCTCTTTCTGGCAAACCAAGAATGATCCACAACCTCATAGAATGATCTCAAGCAAGGGTACACCTGATAAGTGAGTTTTTATGTTCCAATTATGTTCAATTGCTTTGCGTAAATAGCCAAATATCTTTTAAAGACTTACATTTTCTGCTTGTTTCCTGATTATTTGTTTTGTACTTTTCCCTCATTTGAGGAACATTTGGGATCAGGAATTCTTTAAGAACAAAGACTAAGTTACTTTCCAATACTATCAGTCCTTTATTTCTTCTGGGCCAAGGATGAGTTAAGATGAACTTAGATCATCCTTTTATATCTTACTATTATTAATGACATGTTCATGAGGCTGAAAAGAAGGCTCAGCACTTATAACATTGGAGAATCATCCAGAGAATCTTTGATACCCAGCACCCACAAGACAGCTCACAACTGTCTGTACCTCCAGTCACAGGAGAGTAGACACTGTCTTCTGGTCATCACTAGTACCCGAGATACACTTGCTATACGCACTGGTCAAACTCCTACATCTAAATTGAATTTCATTCCTTTTTAAGGTAAAAGACACATGAAGAAAATCTAGTTAAAATATATAATCAAATACATATCTGTCTTTTCAGTATTTGCCCATTTTGTACCCTAAGCAGCCAGAAGAATGCACCCGATCTTCAGGACCTCCAATTACAGGAAGTTCTATCCAATAAGATATTGTGCTATGAGTCAAACTTGGGTACCCCAAGAGGAATAGTACTCAGGAGACAACTCTCCAGGTCCCACATGTGTCATAATTCTTCAGGTAGAGGAGTCACACTGTTCCTGCTGTCTTTTATCACTTGAAGTCCACTGTAGGTGGTTATCAAAGATTCAATGGATGGAATGTGAATGGAATTTGTATATTGCTTCTTATTTTCATTGTTAAGAGAGCTGTCTCTATGTGAGGGAACATTTAAAGGTTGTTGAAATCCATTTGACTCCAGCTAGATTTTATTAGGAAAACTTCCTTAACTTGGGATAGGCTTTGTCTTTTTTTTAAATATTTATTTATTACGTATACAATATTCTGTCTGTGTGTATGCCCGCAGGCAAGAAGACGGCACCAGACCCCATTACAGATGGTTGTGAGCCACCATGTGGTTGCTGGGATTTGAACTCAGGACCTTTGGAAGAGCAGGCAATGCTCTTAACTTCTGAGCCATCTCTCCAGCCCCCATCGCTTTGTCTTTTGTGATCTTTTTGAGATAGGATTTGTCCACATAGCCATTGATGCCAGGTATGCATTATGTGGAACATGCTGGCCTCAAACTCACTGAGATTAGACCCACCCACACTCATGTGTTCTGTAATTAGAGCCATGCACCTCTAAGTTGAGCTGAAATGTTTTTAAAGGACATATTGAGTCAAAAAAACATAATGAAAGACTTAAAAGGGAACTTCATTGTTTTGATAAATAACAATATTTCTTCAAATTGTATAATTTAAATGGCCAAACCACTTCATATGTTCACAATCATGAGTCATTTTTATTGCATTGTCAATTCCATCCATTTAAAAATGTTTGAGGGAGGCAGAGGCAGGCAGATATCTGTGAGTTCGAAGCCAGCCTGGACTACAAAGGGAGTTCCAGGACAGGCTCCAAAGCTACAGAGAAACCCTGTCTCGAAAAACCAATAAAAAAAATAAAATGAATATGTTTGAAGTGTGTTTTTTGAATATACCTGTGCCATGCTGTGTATGTAGCACAGATAGGAAAACTAACAGTGGTGTATGATCTGCTTCCACTTTGTGAGTTTTAGTCCTTAAACCTAGGGAGTCAATTGACTGCAAAAACACTCAAAGATACTTCCTTTGGTTTAAAAATTATTTGTGAATGAGATGATGTAGGAATGTGTGTAAGTAACTGATGAAGTCAACAAATATGAAAAAAATTGTAAGAGTATTAGGGTAAACAAGATATAGAAACTAGGTTATCAGATTTAAAGGCAATGAACTTTAATAAATGATGCAATTTTCTGGCATGTAATTTTGGTTCTGAGAAAGTCTAAATACATGTCTTGTTCTCAGAATGAAGAAATTAAAAAATCTGTGCTGGTAAGAATATTTTCACATGCATAGCGGATTGACTATTCAAATTGTCCCATGGTCCTCTATTCTTGTATGAAATTACATTTACAATTCAAAAAGAAAATAAAACTCAAGAAAATAAAACTTAACTGTTGTAATATCTCTTCTAATTGAATTTGAGCACCAATGAGATGACTCAGTGGCAAAAGACTCTGATGGGCAAGACTAGAATCCCAACCTCGATTACATCTTGAATTTTTCAGAAAAAATGGATGGAGCTAGAAGACATCATTTTGAGTGAGGTAACCCAGACACAGAAGACAATTATCACATGTACTCAGTCATTAAGTGGGTTTTAATCATAAAGCAAAGAAATTCAGCCTACAAATCACAGTACCAGAGAACTTAGACAACATGAGGACACTAAGGAGACATACAAAGTTCTAATATACATGCAAATTAGAAAAAGACAAGATCTCCAGAGTAAATTGGGAGGATGGGACCTTGCAAGAGGGTTGAAGGGAAGGAAAGAGGCAGGAGGAGAGCACCAAAAAATGAATAGCTCAATAAAGATCAAAAAATTATAAAAGAAAAGAACATTAAGTTATGGTGTCAGATAAACAGTTGATTGCTGATTATACTACTTTATTACATCTATAAAAGATAAATGAAAATAATTCTTTGAATACACATAAGGTATTTAATGTTTCTTCTTATTTATTTTATCAGTCATTTTAATGTGAATATTGTCAAATCCACATTTGGAGTTCATCATCAACCCTTGGACTTGTATACATGGGGCAGACATATGAGCACCATGAGCTCAAAATTAACCCTAAATTTTTACTGACATCCAAGCTAGGATTAATAACAAACAAAAGCTGAAGGGAATTTCTGAAAAGATAAAAATCAAAACCAGAAACAATCCAAAACATTTACTTGAAAAGTATGTTTCCACATGGCCTGACACTTCAATAACCAAAGTATGATGGGTTTACCATTCTATACATTATAGCAGAAAAAATATCCATCACTTGGTAAAGGCACAATAAAAGATGAACAAAATCCATAGAAGTAATATAAAGATTGCAAAATAGAATTCACTAAATGGATTTGCCACACATATAGCTCACTTTAGTACGTACTTCAAATATTTCAATGTAGAAACCACAATGCAATGATCTCCACCAGTCTTGATTAAACATGGTATGTAATTTACTTCCTTCAAGGCTAGGATAAAAAATTTTACTTAAAGCTAAAGAAAACTGTGATGTCTAAAGAAATTAACCAATTGTTGTCATGAATTGAACTTTCTTTTTTCTAAGAGTATGTTCCTATTTCCAGACTTCAAAAAGATATAAATAGACTTAAAATATTTAAGGCACTAGAGTCATGACTAGGTGAGAACTAATGTCAGATGTTTGACAGCTTCTGGTAATTTCTTCTGCAATAATATCCAAGGTATTATCTTTATGTGGATACAGAATGCACATTCAAATATACACAAGAGACACACACACACATCACATAAGACAATAAAAACAACTTTTAAGCCGGGCAGTGGTGGCGCACGCCTTTAATCCCAGCACTCGGGAGGCAAAGGCAGGCGGATCTCTGTGAGTTCGAGACCAGCCTGGTCTACAAGAAAACAACTTTTAAGACAGTTTTTCACTCATGAACACTTTTCTCCTGTAAATATTCATTCATTTCTGTAGAAGAGGAGCTGAGAGTCATCGTACAGCTTACTTGCACAATGAATTGGTTCATGTAAAGAAAAAGCAAACTTAGACTTGAAGTAAAAGATATTAATTCTTCTATGAAAGTTTTCCAGGCTGGGCAGTGGTGGTGCACACCTTTAATCGTAGTACTTGGGAGGCAGAGGCAAAGGCAGGTGGATCTATCTCTGTGAGTTAGAGACTAGCCTGGTATACAATAGCTAGTTCCAGGACAGGCCCCAAAGCTACAGAGAAACACAGTCTCAAAAACAGAAGAAAAAAAAAACAAAAAGAAAGTTTCCCAGTAGAAATATCTGGTGCTGATCTCCTCTACTCCCAAGGGAATATTTCATAATATATGTCCAATTCTTCTGTCATCTTCTGAACTAAGTAAGTTCCAAAACAGAAGCATCAATTGTATCTTGGTTCAACTCCAGGAGTTTCTGAAACATTCCTGTAAAAGAGGTATTCACATAAATCTTGAATCAAATTTGAAAAGGAAGAAAACATGAGTATGAATACCTCTGCCAAGTGTGGAAAGGGGCAGCTGTACACTGAATGAGCATATGGCTCAAATAGGACTTCTTAACAACAAAGAGTAAAGGAGATTTTGATGGTGGGAATTTGCTGGATTTCAGTCCCTGATCCTGAAAAAGCTCAGGGATGGGCTTGATTTTATGCCGAGGGATTCGTTGCTTTTGTGCTCAGTTGGACAAGGATAGAGTTTGTCCCCTTTTAATATTTTATCTGTTTTCAGAGAGATGTTGTTTCCTTAACTACTTCTAGATTCAGAGACAAGGTGCTTTCTTTTGGCTCTGGTTTCAGGACCAATGCATGTTTCTTTGAATACCCTTTCTCCAACCAATAATACTTCATAAAATATTTGTCCATTAGTTTACTACTTCAAACTAAAATAAAAAGAGGTATCATGATGCTTGAACAAATTGTTGACACTATAAAATTCTTTTTATACAATAACTGATTTTCGTTAAAGAATAATTTACAATAAGCCCTCAGTTTTTTCCTCAGGTCCAAAGATTATGGTAATATTCACAAACTTAATCAGATTGATCGCACACAAAAAGTCTTATTCCTTTATGAAGCACAAAACATTCTGGCACTGATTTTCATAGAGTATCACTACAGTATGATTTTTCTCATGTTTTTAAAGAACACACACATTAAACTCGGAGTTTCTCTATAGGAAGTCTTATTATACATATTTGGAGATGATTGGGAAAAAGGATTCTTGACAGATCCCATTCACATGTATCTCTACAGTATGTGTTCTTTTATGCAATTGAAGATGATTGTGACATGCAAAGTCCTTACCACATTGATGACATTCATAGGGTATCTCTCCAGTATGTGTTCTTTTATGCAATTGAAGAGCACAGTTGTGAGCAAAGACCTTACCTCATTGATTACATTCATAGGGTTTGTCTCGAGTATGTTCTCTTTTATGTGTTTGAAGATGACTGTGTTTAGCAAAGGACTTACCACACTGATTACTTTCATAGGGTTTCTTTCCATAATGTGTTCTTTTATGAGTTTGAAGACTACTATGTTGAGAAAAAGCCTTACCAGACTGATTACATTCATAGGGTTTCTCTCCAGTATGTGTTCTTTCATGCAATTGAAGATGATCCTGATGTGCAAAATATTTACCACATTGATGACATTTGTAGGATTTCTCTCCAGTATGTGTTCTTTTCTGATTTTGAAGAGCACAGTTGTAAGCAAAGGCCTTACCACACTGTTTACATTCATAAAGTTCTCTCCAGAATGTGTTATTTTATGCAATTAAAGTTGACAGTGATATGCAAAGGCCTTATCACACTGATTACATTCATAGGGTTTCTCTCTAGTATGTGTTCTTTTATTCTTTTGAAAATGACTGTGATTAGCAAAGGCCTTACCAAGCAGATTAAATTCATATGATTTTTCTTCATTGTGTTCTTTTATGACTTTGATGAGTTTCATAAAGAACAATGTCTTTAATATCTAGACTATATTCATAGGGTTTCTCTCCAGTGTATGTTCTTTCATGCATTTGAAGATGACTGTGTTAAGCAAAGGTATTAGCACATTGCTTAATTTCACAGCATTTTTCTCCAGTATGTGTTTTTCATTTCTTAGAAGGTGAATGTCATAAGACAAGGCTTTATCACATTGAGAATATACTGAAAACTTCTCTCCAGTTTGATTTCTTTCAATCCTGCAAGGATAATTGACACACGTAAAAGCTTTACCACATTCAATGCACTGTTGAACCTCATATCTGTATGTATTAATTTCATAGTTTGTTCCAATTGTAAAAATGAATCAAATATTAAGGTCTTGTAACTTTGTTTAAAATCATGTTTTCTTCTTTTATTAGGGGTCAATTTGCATCTGGAAAAATATTTGTGATGATAAATTCCTTTGTGTCATGGTTTACCATTTCATTTATACCTATCCCTATATTTTTTCTATGATATTTTTCACATTTTTGAAAAGAACTGCATACACTGAGTTCCTTAACAACTTTACTGCATTCATAAATTTTACTACACTATGAATCATTATACATTGGCTAAGTGAACTAAGACACCAAGAAGTATTTATAGACCTAGAACTCATAAGGCTTTTTTTTGTAATGTGAGGTTGTTTATGTATTAACAATGATGGTAGAAAACCAACTACTTGTATACTTGGATTTAATTGAACAAGTTTATTATCCATGGGAACTACAGTTTATCTTCTAATTTTTCTTAATGAGACGTATGCTACATCTTTCCATATCCATATTCTCATATGCTTGTGTCAAGAGTAACATATGATATACATAGTAAAGGAAGAATAGTGAATAAAAGATTTCCACATTGAATCCTCGTGGTTTGACTTGCTGTTCCTCATAGACTTGTGGTATAGATATTAAGGTTTCTCCACAACAACTGCCCCTTGACCCTTGACTCTAACTGCCACTTTCACTAAACTTAGCAAGTCACAAAAAGTCTATGAGTAATCCAAGTCTTACCATAGGCTATTGATTTAGTAGGAAGTTTGCAGCTATGCCCATCACTGAAATATGTATACAGATTTTATCATGAGTAGCAAGAAAGAAATGGACTGGCAGATCTACTACATAGCTCTCATGTTGTTATGACTCAAATGGTGATATCTGTTTAGTCATTGCTTTCTTGTCTTTTTCTTAAATGAATGCCTTGCAAATGCAATTCACATATGAGAAATTGAGGAATATGTGGATTTGTGAGAATTTAATAACCATCAATGCATTTAAAGCTGTGCTTATTTACACTGTTGCTTTTTTTTTTTTGGTTTTTCGAGACAGGGTTTCTCTGTGGTTTTGGAGCCTGTCCTGGAACTAGCTCTTGTAGACCAGGCTGGTCTCGAACTCAGAGATCCGTCTGCCTCTGCCTCCCTAGTGCTGGGATTAAAGGTGTGCGCCACCACTGCCCAGCCTACACTGCTGCTTTTGATTAATTGTTCCAGGACACATTGCAAACTGGTCAGAGGCACATTGTTATAGACTTGCACAAGAAAGTTACCTTGCGGGTCTTGTAGAACATTGACTATGTTCTTCAGTGCTACAGTCCTCCAAAATGTACCCTGAAATACAGTAGCAGAATAAGTATGTTATAGTATTTAATATTGCACAACAATTAGCTCATTATCTTTTTTAAATTAATTTATTTATTAAAGATTTCTGTCTCTTCCCCACCACTGCCTCCCATTTCCCTCCCCTTCCCCCAATCAAGTCCCCCTTCCTCGTCAGCACAAAGAGAAATGGGGGTTCCCTGCCCTGTGAGAAGTCCAAGGACCATCCACCTCCATCCAGGTCTAGTAAGGTGAGCATCCAAACTGCCTAGGCTCCCATAAAGCCAGTACGTGCAGTAGGATCAAAAACCCCTTGTCATTGTTCTTCAGTTCTCAGCAATCCTCATTGTCCACTATGTTCAGCGAGTCCGGTTTTATCCCATGCTTTTTCAGACCCAGGCCAGCTGGCCTTGGTGAGTTCCCGATAGAACATCCCCATTGTCACAGTGTGTGGGTGCACCCCTTGTGGTCCTGAGTTCCTTGCTCGTGCTCTCTCTCCTTCTGCTCCTGATTTGGACCTTGAGATTTCTGTCTGGTGCTCCAATGTGGGTCTCTGTCTCTGTCTCTTTTCATTGCCTGATGAAGGTTAATATTCAGGAGGATGCCTATATGTTTTTCTTTGGGTTGTCCTTCTTATTTAGCTTCTCTAGGATCATTAATTATAGGCTCAATGTCCTTTATTTATGGCTAGAAACCAAATATGAGTGAGTACACCCCATGTTCCTCTTTTTGCATCTGGCTTACCTCACTCAGGATAGTGTTTTCTATTTCCATCCATTTGCATGCAAAATTCAAGAAGTCCTTGTTTTTTACTGCTGAGTAGTACTCTAATATGTATACATTCCATACTTTCTTCATCCATTCTTCCATTGAAGCACATCTAGGTTGTTTCCAGGTTCTGGCTATTACAAACAATGCTGCTATGAACATAGTAGTGCATATACTTTTGTTGAAGGATAAAGCCTCTTTTGGGTATATTCCCAAGAGTGGTATTGCTGGGTCCATGGGTAGGTTGATCCCAAATTTCCTGAGACCGCCACACAGCTTTCCAAAATGGTTGGACAAGTTTGCATTCCCAACAGCAATGGATGAGCGTACCCCTTTCTGCATAGCCTTTCCAGCAAAGGCTATCATTGGTGTTTTTTATTTTAGCCATTCTGACAGGTGTAAGATGGTATCTTAAAATTGTCTTGATTTGCATTTCCCTGATTGCTAAGGAAGTTGAGCATGACCTTAAGTGTCTTTTGGCCATTTGAACTTCTTCTGTTGGGAATTCTCTATTCAGCTCAGTGCCCCATTTTATAATTGGGTTGATTAGCCTTTTACGGTCTAGTTTCTTGAGTTCTTTATATATTTTGGAGATCAGACCTTTGTCTGTTGCTGGGTTGGTGAAGATCTTCTCCCAGTCAGTGAGTTGCCTTTTTGTCTTAGTGACAGTGTCCTTTTCTTTACAGAAGCTTCTCAGTCTCAGGACATCCCATTTATTCAATGATGCCCTTAATGTCTGTGCTGCTGGGGTTATACATAAGGAGTGGTCTCCTGTGCCCATGTGTTGTAGATTACTTCCCACTTTTTCTTCTATCAGGTTTAGTGTGTTCAGACTAATATGACGTCTTTAATCCATTTGGACTTGAGTTTTGTGCGTGGTGATAGATATGGACCTATTTTCATTCTTCTGCAAATAGACATCCAGTTTTGCCAGCAAAATTTGTTGAAGATGCTCCCTTTTTTCCATTGTATACTTTTAGCTCCTTTATCGAAAATCAGGTGTTCATAGGTTTGTGGGTTTTGGTTGACTTCTCTGTTTTTATGCCAATACCAAGCTGTTTTTAATACTGTAGCTCTGTGATAGAGTTTGAAGTCAGGGATGGTAATGCCTCCAGACGATCCTTTATTGTATAAGATTGTTTTGGCTATCCTGGGTTTTTTGTTTTTCCATATAAAGTTGCTTATTGTCTTCTCCAGATCTGTGAAGAATTTTATGGGATTTTGATGGGGATTGCATTGAATCTATAGATTGTTTTTGGAAGAATTGCAATTTTTACTATGCTGATCCTCCCAATCCAAGAGAAAGGGAGATCCTTCCAATATCTGGGGTCCTCTTCAATTTCTTTCTTCAACGACTTAAAGTTCTTGTCAAATAGATCTTTCACTTCCTTGGTCAGAGTTACCCCCAAGATATTTTATGCTATTTGTGGCTATTGTGAAAGGTGATGATTCTCTGATTTCCCTCTCTGTTTCCTTATCCTTAGTGTATAGGAAGGCAACAGATTTTTTGGAGTTCATCTTGTATCCTGACACATTACTAAAGGTGTTTATCAGCTGTAGGAGTTCTTTGGTAGAGTTTTTGGGGTTGCTTATGTGTACTATCATATCATCTGCAAATAACAAAAGCTTAACTTCTTCCTTTCCAATACAAATCCCCTTGATCCCCTTATGTTGTCTTATTGCTATTGCTAGAACTTCAAGCACTATATTGAAGAGGTATGGAGAGAGTGGACATCCTTGTCGTGTTCCTGATTTTAATGGGATGGCTTGGAGTTTTTCTCCGTTTAATTTAATGTTAGCTGTCGGCATGCTGTAAATAGCCTTTATTATATTTAGGTATGACCCTTGTATCCCTAATCTCTCCAAGACCTTTATCATAAAGGGGTGTTGAATTTTGTCGAATGCTTTTTCAGCATCTAATGAAATGATCATATGTTTTTTTTCTTTCAGTTTATTTATATTGTGGATTACATTGATAGATTTGTGTATGTTGAACCAGCCCTGCATCTCTGGGATGAAGCCTACTTGATCATAATGGATAATTTTTCTGATGTGTTCTTGGATTTGGTTTGCCAGTATTTTATCGATATTCATTAGTGAGATAGGCCTGTAATTCTCTTTCTTGGTTGGTTCTTTGTGTGGTTTTGGTATCACGGTAACTGTAGCTTCATAAAAGGAATTTGACAATGACTCTTCTCTTTCTATATTGTGAAATACATTAAGGAGTATAGGTATTAGCTCTTCTTGGAAGTTCTGGTAGAATTCTGCATTGAAACCATCTGGGCCTGGACTTTTTTTGGAAGGGAGATTTTTGATAACAGTTTCTAGTTCTTCACGACTAACAGGTCTATTTAGATCGTTCACCTGGTCTTGGTTTAGCTTTGGTATATGGTACTTATCTAAAAAAATGTCCATTTCTTTTGCATTTTCCAGTTTTGTGGCATACAGGCTTTTGTAGTAAGATCTAATCATTCTCTGAATTTCCTCTGTGTCTGTGGTTATGTCCCCCTTTTCATTTCTGATCTTATTTATTTGCGTGTTCTCTCTCTGTCGTTTAATTAGTTTGGATAGGGATTTGTCGATCTTGTTGATTTTCTCCGAGAACTAACTTTTTGTTTCATTGATTCTTTGGACTGTTTTCTGTGTTTCTATTTTGTTGATTTCCTCCCTCAGTTTGATTATTTCCAGTCTTCTAGTCCTCCTGGGCATGTCTGTTTCGTTTTTTTCTAAAGCTTTCAGGTATGCTGTTAAGTCCCCAATGTATGCTTTCTCCATTTTCTTTAAGTGGGCACTTAGTGCTATGAACTTTCCTCTTAGCACTGCTTTCATCGTGTCCCATAGGTTTGGGTATGTTGTCTCTTTATTTTCATTAAATTCAAGGAAGACTTTAATTTCTTTCTTAATTTCTTCCTTGGCCCACATGTGGTTCAGTAGTTAACTATTCAGTTTCCATGAGTTTGTCGACTTTCTGGCGGTGGCATTGTTGTTGCCTTCTAACTTTAATCCGTGGTGATCTGATAAGACACAGGTGGACACTGATATTTTTGTATCTGTGGTTTTCTTTGTTTCAGAGTATGTGTTCATTTTTCGAGAAGGATCCATGAGCCTCAGAGAAGAAGGTATATTGTTTCATATTTGGGTGGAGTGTTCTATAGATGTCTGTTAAGTCCATTTTTTCATTACTTCCAATAGTTCTCTTAATTTTCTATTAGGTTTCTGTCTGATTGACCTGTCCATTGGAGAGTGAGGTGTGTTGAAGTCTCCTACTACTAGTGTGTGTGGTTTGATGTCTGCCTTGAGTTCTAGTAATAGTTCTTTTACATAAGTGGGTGCTTTTATATTAGGGACATAGATATTCAGGATTGAGATGTCATCCTGATGAATTGTTCCTGTTATGAGTATAAAGTGTCAATCTCGATCTCTTCTGATTGATTTTAGTTTGAAGTTAGTTTTGTTAGAAATTAGTATGGCCACACCTGCTTTTTTCTTAGGACCATTTGCTTGAAACACCTTTTCCCAACCCTTTACTCTGAGTAGATGCCTGTCTTTGTGGTTGAGATGTGTTTCTTGCAAACAGCAGAATTTTGGATCCTGTTTTTATATCCAATCTCTTAGCCTGTGCCTTTTATAGGTGAATTGAGACCATTAATATTAAGTGATATTAATGACCAGTGGTTGTTTACTCCAGTTATTCTTATTGTTTTTGGTAGTAGAGTTTGTGTGTCTCCCTTATTTGAGTTGTGCTGGTGAAGGGTCGCTAGATGCCTGGGTTATTGTAGGCAGTGTTGGCAATGTTGGATTCCTTGGGTTGTGATTTTCCTTCTATTACTTTCTGTAGGGCTGGATTTGTGGCTATGTATTGTTTAAATTTGTTCTTATTCTGGAATGTCTTGTTTTCTCCATTGATAGTGAACGATAGCTTGGCTGGGTATGGTAGTTTGGGTTTGCATCCATGGTCTCTTAGTTTCTGCAGTACCTCTATCCAGGACCTTCTGGCTTTCATGGTTTCCATATAGAAGTAAGGTATAAGTCTGATCGGTTTACCTTTATAAGTTACTTGGCCATTTTCCTTTGCAGCTCTTAATATTCTTTCCTTAACCTGTGTATTTTGTGTTTTGATTATTATATGGGGAGGGGATGTTTTTCCTTGATCCAGTCTGTTTGGTGTTCTGTATGCTTCTTGAATATTCAAAGGAATATCTTTCTTTATGTTGGGAAAGTTTTCTTCCATAATTTTGATAAAAATATTTTCTGGGTGTTTGAGCTGTGACTCTTCTCCTTCTTCTATTCCTATTATTCTTAGGTTTGGTCTTTTTATTGTGTCCCATATTTCCTGATTGTTTTGTGATGAGAACTTGTTGGCTTTGCTGTTTTCTTTGATCAGTGCGTTTATTTTCTCTATGGTGTCTTCAGAATCTGAGATTCTTTCTTCTATCTCTTGTATTCTATTGATTATGCTTGTTTCTGTAGGCTCTGCTCATTGATCTAGATTTTCCATATCCAGCTGGTACTCAGTTTGTATTTTCTTCCTTGCTTCGATTTCAGTTTTCAATTCTTGAACTGTTTCCATTACCTGTTTGATCATTTTTTCTTGGTTTCCCAGGGTATCATGTACGTGTTTACTCATTTCCTCAAACTTTTTGTTATACTTCCCATCCATTTCTATAAGGGCGGTTTTTACATGTTGTTTAAGGGACTCTATTGCTTTGATAAAGTCAATTTTTTCCACTTCTTCTGTGTTAAGGTGTTCAAGTCCTTCTGTCGTAAGATCATTGGATTCTGGTGTTTTCATGTTGTTTTTCAGATTATTGGGTGAATTCTTGCCGTGGTGCCTGCCCATCTCCTCCTATCGAAGCTATCTAATGGGTCTTTTAAAACCGGATCAAGTTTCCCTGCTGGGCAGGGGCTCCTTTTACAAAATGCCCTCATTCTGTTCCTGGCTCCTCTCGAGGGCCAAGATCCCTCTCACCCTTCAGAAGTGTCTTCAGGAATAGGACCAGGCTCCCCATTTGCCAGGGACCTTGCCTTCAAAAGGCCTACCTCTTTGATTTAACTGTAGTGGGACATTCTGCTCTCAGTGTTATGCGCCAGTCCCCGCCGCCTGCATCTGCCGCTGCCTGTCTTAGCTCATTATCTTAAGTGCACTTAAGAACTATGATTGTGTTATTTATCTCATTTTCTTTTTTCTAAATCAAATTACATAACAACATTATAAGCCAAGGAAAAGTTGTCTCCATATTTTGAAACATGAAGGAAATTCATTTATACGTATAGTAGTGAGGTTCTTGAAGGTCTCCAGCATCACATCTTTGTAGAGATTTTTCTGGGAAGGATTCATCAAAACCCACTCTTCCTGAGTGAAGTTGATATGTAGATCATCATAGGTCACTGCCTTCAAAAATATACCACACATGTGTACAACATAAGCATGACAGTGACATCATTGGAAATGCATACTTGTTTGAAAGTATAGTTGTATGATTCTGGTGTTTCCCACTCTTGTTCCGTGATATAGTCAGTTACTTTAGAAATAAATTGAAAAGGAGAGTCAATTCTGTCATTTCTATACACTTTGAATGGAATTTCACCTTATAAGAACAATATCTATTAACAGGGTGAGACAAGAAAAAAAATCAACAGTAAAATGTATCCATGAGAAATCTGTATGAAAAATTACTCATTACAGAAAGGAAAAAAGATAGACAAATGGGTGTATTGGTGTATTGTGCCTTTAACCACAACACTCAGAAAACAGAGGTGGGTATATTTGTCTCTGAGATGAATGCCAGTCAAGTCAATAAAATCAGGTCCAGGAGAGGTGGTAGTATATATTAAGACTTTGTCACCCTTGAAAACCTCAATAAAACAAACAATGGGACAGAAAAACTACCATGGTTTAATTGAAGTTTCTACAAAGAGTTGTTTTCACTCCAGTTCTGTAGTCATCTTCCAGACCCTGAAGTACCTTAATATAAACTGCAATACCAATAACATTTTGAAGAAAAAGAACTTCCTGTATAAAACAGTTACAAGTGGACAGATGAAAACAGTAGAAATATAAATGTTGCTCATAAATAATCAACACAGACCTGGAGAGAGGGGAGATTAATTCAGCACTCTTGCTGATCTTGAATGGAGATGGACCAATTTGCCTGTCCTTACATGGGGATTACAACTATCAATTTTTCCAGGTTCAGGATTTCTGATATCCTTTGATCACTCTCATGACCAGGTATCCATATGGTACATACCCATGCAGTCATATAAAACAGTCATATTGCCAGGCGGTGGCGGCACACGCCTTTAATCCCAGCACTTGGGAGGCAGAGGCAGGCGGATCTCTGTAAGTTCAAGACCAGCCTGGTCTACAAGAGCTAGTTCCAGGACAGGCTCCAAAACCACAGAGAAACACTGTCTCAAAAAACCTAAATAAATAAATAAATAAATAAATAAATAAATAAATAAAAATAAAACAGTCATATTGATTTAAAAACATCAAAGCAAGAAGATATTCATACAAGTGTATTTTATGACTCAAAATACTCAGGCAGTATTAATGCTATCAATCGATGGAATGGCATCCTAGCAATCTGAGTGATATTCTCTGTCAAATTATAAAATTCAAGATAAGCATAAAGCTCGGCACAGTAGCATATACTTGACATAAAAAAATACCTGCATTCAGCGCCATCATCCAATAACATAGAAACAAATAGAGCCAGGAATGATGCCTCCCTTTAGTTTCAGGAATTTAGAGCCACACAATTACTCAGATAAGCAAACAAAACAATTAAAACAGCAGGTTACCAAACTCTTGAGCACTGAATAACAACTGTTTCTGCTCTATCTTATGTTATTTAGAAGTTGACTAGGAAGGAGTTTGGGAACTTCCTGCTCCCAATACTCTAAGGAGATGAAGACACAGAGCAAAGCTATTCAGAGGCCTGCCCTTAGGCCCATGAGTTAGCAGGGACCATGAGGGTCTTCACAATACGGGGAATATGGCAGCAGGTTCCCACCCAGACTCATGGAGGTAATACCATAGTGTCTTCTGCACCTCGCCCTCTGCTCCTCCCCATCAGGAGACAGCATTCCCTCACTCATCATGTTGTGCTTCTCCATTTTGCCAAAGTTCTCAGCTCGTCATCTCTCTGTAACAGCAACTGCACCTGAGAACAGGAATCCACTGGTGACAGCTCCTCTTCAAAGCCAAGACTGAAGGGGGCTGCTCGGAAGAGACCTGTACTGCTTCTGACTGGCAGGTCACCTGGAGTGCGTGATTGGTTAGTGAGTCCTGAGGAACAAGAGCACTTCCCATAGGGCTATAGTGTGCTTAAAGAGACAGAATACTGGTTCCTGTTTCCTGTCCAATCCATTCACCCCAACAGAGAACTTCTCCAGTTCTGAAAATATATGCATTTTAATAGCACTTGCCCCTGGCTACTAAAGCAATCAATATCATCTTCTTGCACTCCTAGGAACTTTCTCTTTTTTTCCATCACACTAAGGTGATTTGTACAGTGCACTGTGCTAGGTGGGTGGAGTAATTTCCTGTGCCACAGAGGTAAGGATGCCTGGAATACTAGGAACTAAAGAGAGTTTTAAATTACAAAATGAAATATTTGTTCTGTGGCTTCATTCTGAGGTCAGATGAACTGAAGATAATTTTTACATAGTTTTCACAGGGATTTTATACAACAGGAAAGAGAAAAGCAGGAACCAGATCTCAATCAAGATGATTAGTCTTTCCCCATTGGAAAGCTGGATGATGACTCCATTGTTTATGGATTCTATTTCTGAAATTCAAAGCCAATTCCACCAAATAAATAATAATAAAAAGAGTAGTGTTAGCTGGACTGTGGTAGTGCACACCTTTAATCCCAGCACTCGGGAGGCAGAGGCAGGCGGATCTCTGTGAGTTCAAGACCAGCCTGGTCTACAAGAGCTATTTCCAGGACAGGCTCCAAAACCGCAGAGAAACCCTGTCTCGAAAAACAAAAACAAAAACACAAAAAAAAAGAGTTGTGTTCATGGAAATTTGAATACGTAGAGAATAATGGACCTAGAAAGAATGTCTTCATGAGCACTATTGTTAGCCAGCATATCTCTTTCAATGGTCAGGTGGATAAAATATACAACTGCAGTATTTAAGATTCTCTACATCAACAGTACAGGTAGAATAAATCTCAGCATTATGTAAAAAG
This sequence comes from Chionomys nivalis, assembly GCF_950005125.1. Classification (NCBI taxonomy): domain Eukaryota; kingdom Metazoa; phylum Chordata; class Mammalia; order Rodentia; family Cricetidae; genus Chionomys; species Chionomys nivalis. The sequence continues at coordinate 33,518,474 of NC_080111.1, read as the reverse complement.
TGAGCGTATTATAATGCCCGACAAGCTGTTGTCCAGGTAACTTAAGAACAGCTGCTTACCAATGGCAATTGAAGAATTCAATAGCTTGCTTCTCAGCCTTTTGTCTAAGATCAGGTGAAGAATCCAATCATTGTTCTGCCCACAAGGCTCTGTGACTCAGCTGGTTTTAAGTATTTAACAAAATTACAATGAAGTAGGTGCTAATGTTAGTAAAGGAATGAGTTTGGTAACAAGAGCTAGAGCACAGAGGCAAAAAAAAAGACTTTTCTTCTTCTTCTTCAAAATATTTTATATGTGACTGCTGCTACCAGAATGGGAGATGCTGATTAAAGTTAGGTCATAGTCTTTCTTTGATTCAGTTTTTGTTTTTTTGGTTTTTTTTTTTGTTTTTTTTTTTTTTTGGTGTGATTTCAAGACAGGATTTCTGTGTGTATTTGTAGAACTCATTCTGTAGGCCAGACTGATCTCAAACCAGAAAATACTACTACCTCTGCTCATGACTGATGGTGTTAAAACTGTGAACAGACATGGGCTGGAGAGATGGCTCATTGGTTAAGGGTACACAGACACCAAGAAGCTTAAGGTGGATCTTATCATCTCAAATTATACAGATTAATGGAGGGTTGTTTAAAGTAAAATCTCTCAGGTATAATCAATTCTTTGTGTATAAGATGATCCCGGGGTAGTCAGTTTTGACTACCAAAAATAGCCATTTCAACAGCCAAGACAGAAGAAATGAGAAAAAAATTCTTGCCTGCAGGAGGCACAAAGAGCATGGGAATTGTTTTCAAAACAGTGTTTTCCCCAAGAAATGAAGCATGGGGATTTTATGTAGGGAGTCTGAACATGCTCATTCAATGTTCTCCCTTTCCTGAAGCATGCTCAGTTACCATATCCACTTCTAACCATAATCACAATGTAAAAGCAGAGACATTTAGGGACATTATCCAACTTCACCAAAAGGCAGAGAGAGAACATCCAAATTAAAATCATAAATGAAAAGGTGGATATAGCAACAGACACTGAGAAAATAAAGAGAATCATTTCATCATACCTCAAATCCTGTATTCCACAAAATTGAAAAATATAAGGTAAATTGACAATTTTCTGAATAGGTACCACATATCAAAATTAAATCAAGACCTGGTGAACAATTCAAATACACCTATAACCTTCAAGTAAATAGAAACAGACATCAAAAGCCTCCCTTCACCTAAAAAAAAAGCCAAAGACTGGATGGTTTCACTGAAGAATTCTACCAGAACTTCAAAGAAGAGGTAACAACTATACTTCTCAAATGGTTACATAAAATAGAAACAGAAGGAACATTTCCACACAAACATTTCCATTTTATAATGTTAAAGTTACCCTGATACTAATTCCACACAAAGAATCAGAAAGGAGAATTATATGCCAATCACCCTCATGATCATTAATGCAAAAATACTAAATAAAATACTGACAAACTGAGTCGAAGAACACACCAAAAAAATTATGCACCATGATGAACCTAGCTTCATCCCATGGATGTAGAATGGTTTAACATATGAAGCATATGGTCTGTCAATGTAATCCACCATATAAATAAATTGAAAGAAAAAACATAATCCTCTCATTAGATGCTGAAAAAGCATTTGGCAAAATCCAACACCCCTTCACGATAAAGGTCTTGGAGACATCAGGGATACAAGGAAGATATCTTAACATAATAAAAGAAATATACAGAAAACATAGAGTAAATTAAATGGAGAGAAACACAAAATGATCCCACTAAAATTAGGAGCAATTCAAGGCTGTCCTCTATCACCATACCTAGTAAACATAGTTCTTGAAATTCTAGCTAGAGAAAAAAGAAAACAAAAGAAGATCATGGGGATCCAAACTGGAAAGGAAGAAGTTAAGCTTTTGCTACTCACAGATGATATATTAGTATAAATAAGTGAGCCCACAAACTCTATCAGGGAACTCCTACAGCCCATAAATACCTTCAGTAATTTGTCAGGAAACAAGATCAGCTCAAAAAAAAAAAAAAAACAGTAGCCCTCCTATATAGAAATAAAAAAGAAGCTAAGAAAGAAATCAGAGGAGCATCACCATTTATAATAGCAACAAATAATTTAAAATATCTTCAGGTAACAATAACCAAAGAAGTGAAAGACCTGTTATTTTAAAACTTTAAGTCTTTAAAGAAAGAAAATACAAGAAAATGGAAAGATGCTCTTGGATAGGTAGAATCAACATAATAAAAATGGCAACCCTACCAAAAGCAATTAATATATTTAATGCAATCTCCATCAACATCCCAAGATGATTCTTCACAGACCTTGAAAGCTTACTACTCAAAATCATAGAAGAAAACAAAACACACACAATAGCCAGTCTTGTGGACTGAACAATTACTGAATTCTTCACTTCATCTTAGACAAAACATTGAGAAGTGATGTCCTGGATTTTTCCAATTACCATTGGTAGGCAACTATTTTTAAGTTACCTGGACCACAGCTTGTGAGACATTCTAATAAGCCCACTTCTTACAATCATGGTGAGATTCATTCTACCTGTTCTGCTCATGTAGAGAATCTTGAATACTGCAGTTGTATATTTTATTTACCTGACCAAGGAAAGAGATGTGCTGGCTAACAATAGTGCTCATGAAGACATTCTTCTTAGCTCCATTATTATCTATGTATTCAAATTTTCATGAACACTACACTTTTTTATTATTATTCATTTGCCTGGAATTTGCTTTGAATTTCAGGAATAGAACGCATAAAGTACTGGAGCCATCATCCAGCCACCAGTTGGGTTAAGACAAATCATCTTGTTTAAGATCTGGTTCCTCCTTTTCTCTTTTCTGTTGTGTGAAATCCCTGTGAAAACCATGTTAAAAGTAACTTCAGTTCATGTGACCTCAGCATGAGGCCACAGAATAATCATCTTTTGTGACCTTAAATTTATCTTTAGCTGTTAATGTTCTGTGCACCCTTCCCCCTGTAGGACAAGAAATCACTGCTTCCACCTAGCACAGCACAGTGCACAGTACAAGCTAGCTAGCCACATTGTGTCCTGGAGGAAAAGGGGAAAGTTCCTATGGAGTGCAATATTGTGACAGTATCTCCTTTTGGAGCAAGGGGCAAGTGCTATTGAAATGCAAAGCTTGGCCAATCAAGAAAAATTTTTGACTCAGGTGGATGGAATGGCCAGGAACTACTGCTCTGTGTCTTTAAGCACACTGTAGCCCTGTGGACAGTGTTCTTGCTACTCAGACCACACCAGCCAATCAGGCCCTCCAGGTGACCTGCCAGTCAGAAACAGTGCAGGGCTCTTCCGGGCATCCACCTTCAAACTTGGCTTTGTGGAGAAGCTTGTGCCAGTTGTTTCCTGTGCTGTGGTGAAGTTGCTGCTGCAGGGAGATGATGAACTGAGAGTTTTGGTGATTTGGGGAACCACAACATGGTGAGCGAGGGATGCTCTCTAAAGATGGGGAGGAGCAGAGGGTGAGTTGCAGGAGACAGCATGGTGCATCCTTGTGGGATCTGTGTGGGAACCTGCCGCCATATTCTCTGCCTCATGAAGTCCCATGTGGTCCTATTAATTCCTAGACCTAGTGCCGTGTGCTTAATCTGCTTAGAGAATTGGGAGCTGGGTTCTGTGTGTACAAACATCTTTCTTCTAAACTTCAATAAACCATACTCAGAGAGGCCTAGTTTCTCCAGTATCTTCTCAAGATTGAGCACTTTGCATTTAACCTTTCATAAATCTCCATTTGTGTTTAACTATGTGGACGGTATCAAGGCAGCTCTCCTGTTGGGTAGCACTGCACTTCTAAGCTGCCACGTAGAAGAGTTGAATTGCTGATATAAAGGATTTTCCAATGCCTTGGAAATAGTTCAGTCTCACAAAGTAGAATTACCTGAGGGAGGATTGCCTCTAAATCACCCAAAAGATAAATGTGTTTTAATCAGCCTGTTAGAGATTAGGATGCTAGGGCACACTTTGTTCAACTGGATTGTCCAGATATTTAGCTCCAAATTACTACAGAGAAGCCACCACTGATTTAAAACCAGACATCAGGCACATCCCCATATAAAAAACCCTCTAGCAAGCTTTTCAAGAGGCATTACATGTTCCTAAACAACCTTAAGGCCTGATGTTGATCAAAGTTCCAGTTTTCTTCTTTAGGAAAGCACTGTTCTTCCAGATGGGTTTTATTTATTCCCTCAGGCAGGGAACAGGGACATTCCTAGGAGATCTAGTAACAGCCTGGGGGCTAACCTTGTGAGTTTCCCTAAGGACCTCATGTATTGATTATAAAACACAGCTCCTCCTCTAAAACCAGGAATATGCTTTGGAGAGCTGGTAATGGTCTGGTGCCAAGGCCTTTGTGGAGGGGTTCCTTAGGCCCTAAGAACCCAACCCTTTCACCATATGGAGCTATGGTTATCAGTCCCCAGGCCAGTGGCTCTTAGTAAAGTTCTTGAGATACCCTGTGTTCCAATTGAGTAGAATTGTCTGATTAACATCCCCCCCAAACTCACATGATATTGTTTAATGACTTCTTAGGGTCATCTGAGGAATTGTCAATTGAGTGTGTGCTTAGATCAGAATGTCTGGTTTCTGTCTGAAAGTGATTATGTTGATTGATGATTGATGTTGGAAGAAGACTCTTCCACTGAGTTGGCAATGTCTCTAAGCAAGTGGGCCTGGGCTGATTAAGGGGGCTAGCTGAGCACAAAACAGTGACAAAGCACAAGAGAAAACCAGGAAAGAATGGTTCCAAAGCTTTTGCCTCCAGTGATTAACTTGAGTTCCTATCCTAAGCTCCCACAGTGGTGGATTCTGACTTAGGCGTAACAAACAAATAAACCTGTCCATTACCAGAGTTGCTTTAGGTTAGACAATTTAATCACAGGAACAAAGGAGCAAGTTGGAATAAAAATGGTACCATAAAAGTGGTTTTGTTGCTGCAATGGACTTGGGAATATTGACTGTGGAAGAATTTTCAACCTAACAGGACTTTAGATGGCAAAAGTCATAGAAAACTCTACACAGCTTAACTGACTGTCATTGTAGGGCCTTAAAGACAGGAGTGTTGTGAGTAGTGGCAGGCAGTGGAGGTCAAGGTTATAGGATTTTAGTGGACAAAAGGCTCTGCAGGGAACAAAGGAGTTGGATTGGCCCATCTACCCTGAGAGACATGTGTCTTAGTTATTTCACATTAAAATCCATGGCTCCTGGAGCACAGTATGTTTTCTTAAGTTGCTGACATGGTGATGCACTCCCTCGAGCAGTGAGTCATTCAGGCTAATCTGTGTTTCTCTGGGTAATCCCTTAGTGGTCAAGGAAGTATGGAAGTTCAACAGTACAGTTGGTCTGAGACCACAATCCTGTATTCCCTGTATAGTTTGCCGTCTTCAAGATATCCTGGCAACTACACTGTATTGATCCTGGAAATTGCCATTATTTTCTGTTTCTTATAAAGATATAATGACTCTGATTGCTCTCATAACCTCATCTTGTTCTGGTCCCTCCAGCCCAAGCCTGGCTTTATTCCTTGTGGCCCTACTGATTTATTTTGGCCTGGTAAGTAAGTGCAGGAGCTTAGAAGACTTCATAAAAAGTTTGCTGGAGATCAGCTGTGTGACACTTTGGCCCCCAATCTTTCTTAATTTTTCCATGTCCTAAGAAAGTGACTAAGGCAGAATTAAAAATTATTGGACTGATACCTTAGACAAAATATTATTTCTGCTGGATGGTTATTGCTGCTGACTTCTTCAAAACTACAGTGCAAAAGAAACATAAAAAGAATGAAAAAAATCTATGTTTTTTTGAGGAAAAACACACTAGGTTGTTTCAGATGGCTGTCCAGTAGTGAAAACAAGAGGGATTTTCAAGGATTTTACACAACTAAAGAGAAGGCCCTTGCTTTACATTTAAATCTTAATAAGGAGCCCTAAAGTGTAAGGCTCTATCCAGCTAAGTTCTTAATTTATGGACAGAATATGCAAAGTAATTCCTTTTATCGAAGCAACATCATACAGAAACTGCAGTAAATTTTGTTCACGCATAGTTGGATACCCCATATGGTCTGTCCAACAGAATTCAGCTGGGGGTTCCCTGGGAAGGGATGCTGAGCTTGAGGAAATGTTAGATTAAGAGAAATGAAGACAGAAACATAAAACAGACTGAGAGGACTGAAAGTCAATATGAAAGAGCCCCAAGTTTATTTCTCAGCCAGTATAAATACTGGATATTTTATGAGTTATTCTATTTTATTTTATATGTGTTGGTGTGTAGGTATCAGATCTCATGAAACTGGATTTACAGATATTTAGGAGCTGTCATGTGGGTACTGGGAATTGAACTCAGGTCCTCTCAAAGAGCAGTCAATACTGTTAACCGCTGAGCCATCTCTCCAGCCCAAATCTATTCTACTTAGGAAATTTACTCGACATGAGACATAGCTTGTGCAAGACTTCCCTAATCTGTTTTTATGTTTTCTGCCTTATACTTTTCCCATCCTTCACATCCCCTGGAATCTCCATCTTGTAACTCTGGATAGAAATGTACCAAAATCAGAGCCATCAACTCATTTAAGAGGCTAATGAAAAGGTTGTAAAAATGGAAGAAATGTCTGACATCTCATGATTCTGTCACTGAAGATGGTCTTACTGTTTAAGGTCACTGGTTTATGTAAGAAATAATGCTGGGAAGACTTTGCTGTGTAAGTCTTCCATCTGTCCAGGTGGGTAGACTTTTAGCCTTCCACCCCTATTTAAATTGTTCAGAGTGTGGAGCCTGAACCTAAAAGACATAAGTATAAAAAATGTGAAATGCAAAAAATTATTCTAGCCTGGGTCCTCTTTGAGCATTAGTCATAGATGTATGTAAATATTATTAAATGATTTTTTCTTTATTAATCTCGCAAACATGTAGAGTGATTTCTCCCTAGGAAGTCATATTAATTCTAGAACTGCTGTACTTCTAGTATTTCAGAAAATTTTTTAACACTATCTATTTTATCTTGACATAAAAGTATTTGGTCCCTGTCTTCTCCTCTCCTGAGCAATGACCTTGTCCTACATTACACCTTTTTTTTGGGATTTTTGAAACAGGGTTTCTCAGTAGCTTTTGGTTCCTGGAACTAGCTCTTGTAGACCAGGCTGGCCTCGAACTCACAGAGATCCGCCTGCCTCTGCCTCCCGCGTACTGGGATTAAAGGCGCGTGCCACCACTGCGCGGAAACAACTTTAAAATCTTAAATGATTCTACCACCAGTTTCAAAGTTATAAATTTGAGTTATGAAACTGAATATCCATTGCAGGTAAAGGAAAAGGAAAAGGATTTGCATGTGGAGAGTGGTTTCTACCTCAATCAAGAATAGAAGCAACAGTTTTGAGTGTGCACTGCACAGAAAAAGAGGGCTGCTGGAGTCACAATTATGAAAAAGAACCTGATTGTAGTTGGAGAGCAATTTCATTACTTTCCATCATTTGTTACTTGTTTTTTTTTTCTTTTTTATGAAGACAGACCAGAGTGGTAGGTGCAGTATTTGGGAAGATCAAAGAGATGCCATGTATTCAGTGAAGGTGAAAGAAATATCCCAAATCATTACATGTAAGCCACAACCTCATGGTGATACATAGACGAATAGAAATGGATGAATTGAACATGTAAAATCTAACTAGGAATATGCCTGAGCCATTGGACAAACACTGTTGTAATTATATAGTTTGTGTGTGATTATTTTGGTGTAGGCAGCCAAAAGATGAAAGTGTAGTCCCCATTTACTTTATGACACCAAATGTTTGGCAACTAAGTCCACATAAACCCTAAGAAAGTTTAAAACAAGGGATTCTAAAAACACAAAAATGGGGGCTGGAGAGATGGCTCAGAGGCTAAGAGCATTGCCTGCTCTTCCAAAGGTCCTGAGTTCAATTCCCAGCAACCACATAGTGGCACACAACCATCTTTTTTTTTGAGGTCTGGTGCCCTCTTCTGGCCAGCAGGCATACACACAGAATATTGTATACATAATAAATAAATATTTAAAAAGAATAAAAGCACAAAAATGGAAGTCAATTGCAGCTTTCAATTACAAAAACACTCCTCATCAGAAAAGGATTACAAATACACAGTAAAAACGTTCAGATAAAAAGGCTTCTGAGTGGGTGATAGTTTATTTGATAAATGTCCATGGGCTTAAGACAGAGAGGATAAATATAGACAGAGTCATAGATTAAAAATAGTTTTTTAAGGAATTTACACTGAGGTACTTAAAGAAAAAGTAAGTAAAACAATTAATGGGCCTTGAAAAGATAGAAAATACACACAGAGTCTGGGTTACACATTGTGCTTTCTTTGAGTTTTTGGACTGCAGAGAGAGACATTTGATTTAGGGGCTGCTATGGTAACCCCACATATATGTTAAAGGTATCTTGACTTCAAAATTTGAGCCTAAGGGCTTGTTACTTTGGAAAAGAGGCTCTGCTTTCGCTGCCACAGAACTTACAGGCTAATGCTATGCCCTGGGTTTTTTGATTGAGTTGAAAACGATTATATCATTAAAGTTTTCCTTAGTTATGGTGTGTGTAAATTATATATAAAAGTTTAGACTCACAAATGATGGAGGGGGTCTTGTATTAATCTGTTGCTTTCATTGGTTAATTAATAAAGAAACTGCTTGGCCTCTGATAGGGTAGAATTTAGATAGGCGGAGTAAACAGAACAGAATGCTGGGAGAAAGAAGCCGAGTCAGGAGTCGCCATGATTCTCTCACTCCAGACAGACTCAGGTTAAGATCTTTATTGGTAAGCCAGCTCGTGGTACTACACAGAATATTAGAAATGGGTTAGATCAATATGTAAGAGCTAGACAAAAAGAGGCTGGAAGTAATGGGCCAGGCAGTGATTAAAAGAATACAGTTTCCATGTAATTATTTCGGGTAAAGCTAGCTGGGTGGCAGTGAGAAGCAGCCCTGCCGCTCCCATCTTCAAAACACAAAGATAAGATAGATTTCACCTTAATTTGCCAGTTTTTCCTTTGCATTTATCTAGTTTTTTTTTTAATCTCCAGAATTCCTTCAGCTTTCATTCTTTTACTTGCTTCTATTCCAATTTTCAGTTCTTGAACTGATTTATTCATTTCTGTCAACTGTTTGCTTGTTTGACTTTCATTAAGGAGTTTATTATTATTCTCCAAGATTTCATTTATCTTTCCCTTGCTTATTTTAATGAATTCATTCACTTCCTTCTTAAGGACACATAACATCTTCATAGTTGATCTAACTTATTTGTACATGGACTGTGTTTGAATATTCAGGGTGTGCTGTAGGAGGAGAGTTTGAATATGGTAGTGACATATTGTTCTGTCTGTTGTTAATCATGTTATGCTGTTGCCCAGGTGTCTGGGTTTGAGGTGACTGCAGGTCTAGGTGCCAGTATCTCTGTTTGTCTTTGTTGGATGCATGTTTGGTTCTTTGGTTTCTATTTACTCTTTGGTATTCTGGTCTGTGTTGCCTATGATAGAAGTAGCTTTTTTCCCCATTTTGCAGTCTGGAAGTCATTCAGTAGGCATGACATTCGTACTGCCTAAGCATTCGGAGTCATTGAATTATAGGTGCATGAACTTCTTCCTGCTTGTTATGCTTACTTTACATTTTTAAAATTAATATAACTATTTTATGTATGGGCATGACTATGCACCACATGAGTACCTGGTCATCAACATGATCAAAGGATCTAAGAATTTGTGAACTTGGAATAATGGATAGTTATGATTCCCAAATAAGTACTGGCAATTCTGCCACATCTATTCAAGATCATCAAAAGCTAGGTACTACTTAGTCATCCCTCTCCCAGCCTGGGTTTATTATTTATGCCCAAGATATATATTGCTAATGTTTCATCTGTCCATTTGTAACTGTTTTAAACATAAAACTCCGTTTGTAAAATGTTATTGGTATTACAGTTTAAATTAGGGCACTTTGGATGTTTGGAAGATAAATAGAAAAGTGAAGTGAACACATACGTTTTTGTAGGAACTTCAGTAAAAACCTCTGAGTTCTTCTGTTCTTCTTGCTTGATTCGCTGATTTTTGCAATGGAGACTGCCTTTTTTTGTTTGTTGTTTGTTTATTGTTTATTTGATTTTTGAGACAGGGTTTCTCTGTAGCTTTGGAGCCTGTCCTGGAACTAGCTCTCCTAGAACAGGCTGGCCTCAAACTCACAGAGTCCCACCTGCCTCTGACTCCTGATTACTGGGATTAAAGGCATGCATCACCACTTCCTGGATGATAGGGTCTTACTATGTACTTCCACCTGTCCTGAACCTGATTGCATAGACATGTCTGGCATTTAACTCAGAGAAAAACATACCTGCCTCTGCTTTTGAAGGTCTGATCTTCAAGGCATGAGTCAATACACCCAGTTTGTCCAACTTATTTTTCTATTTGTAGTTAGTTAATCTTCATAAAAATTTCTCATTTGTACTATGAACTGTTGATCTGTTTCCTTGTTTCTCTCTGCTAATAGATATTTCTCTTGTAAGGTGATATCTCATTCAAAGAGTACAGAAATGACAGAGAAGACTCTCCTATTCAATTTCCTTCTAAAATTACTGTGTATGTCTTGGAATATGATTAGGGAACAGCAGAATTTCATGACTATCCTATCAAAGAAGTATACATTTACAATGTTGTCACTATCATGTCACTATCATATATGGCATATATTAGAAGGCAGTGACCTATGATGATGTGCATATCAACTTCACTGAGGAAGAGTGGAATTTGCTGGATCCTTCCCAGAAGAATCTCTACAAAGATGTGATGCTGGAGACCTACGGGAACCTCACTACTATAGGTAAAAATTAATTTCCTTCATGTTTCAAAATAAAGGGACAATGTTACCTTGGTTAATGATATTCTTCAATAATTTTATTTAGAAAGGAGAAGAAGAATGAGGTAAATAAAGCAGGCATGGTTCTAAGGTTTACTTAAAATAGCTACTTAAATGTTGCACAATATTCAATATTATAACATACATTTTCTGGTACTGCATTTTAGGATATATTTGGGAAGAACATAATAGTAAAGAACATTGTCAACGTTCTAGAAGACATGAAAGGTAATTTTCTTGTGCATGCTGAAAACAATGAGCCTCTGATGAAATGATGATGTGTCCTAGAAGATTTAAATAAAGGCAACAGTGTGAATAAGCACAGTTTTAAGTGCATTTATGATTATTAACTTCTGAAAAATATAAAATTTCATGTAGGTGAATTGCATTTTCAAGGCATCCTTTTAATTAAAAAGACACGTGAGAAATGGCTAAACAGAAATCACCATTTGAATCATTGCACCATGAGAGCTATTCTGTAGATCTGGCAATCCATTTATTTCTTGCTACTCATAATACAAAATGTGTATACATTGAAGTGATGATAAGTATATCTGCAAGACTTTTTACTAAACCGAGAACACATAGTAAATCTTGTAATACTCATATACTTCTTACTACTATATTAAGATTGGTGACAGAAGCAGTTAGAGTTAAGTGGCAGTTGTTGTGAAGAAACTTTAATACCTCTACCACACATCTACGAGAAATAGAAAGTCACACCGTGATAATTCAGTGTGGAAATTTTTTGTTTGTGATTCTTCCTTTACTGTGTATACCACATATTACTCTCGATGCAAGCCTATGAGCATAGGAATATGGGAAAATGAAGCATACCTCTCTCTAAAAACAATTAGAAGATAAGCATTAGTCCCCATGTTGAGTATCCTTGCTGAAATTGATTCAACTATATAAATAATTGGTTTTCACACATCACTGTTAATACATAAACAAACTCAGAGTGCAGAGAAGCCACACAAGTTCTAGAATTGTGCAAATACTTCTGATTGTCCTAGTTCAGTTAGCAAATGTAGTATGATTCACAGTATAGGACAATTTAAGAATGTAATAAAGTTGTTCTGAGGTTATCCAGTTCTCTTCAAATATGAGAAATATGTCAAAAAGAAAAATGTTTCTGTAAGCCAGGCGGTGGTGGTGCACGCCTTTAATCCCAGCACTCGGGAGGCAGAGACAGGCGGATCTCTGTGAGTTCGAGACCAGCCTAGTCTACAAGAGCTAGTTTCAGGACAGACTCCAAAAACCACAGAGAAACCCTGTCTCTAAAAAAACCAAAAAAGAAAGAAAGAAAGAAAAATGTTTCTGTAAAGATGAAAAGGTAAACCATGTAATAAAGGAATTTATTATGACAGGTATCTTCAAAAATGCAAAACAACTTAATTAAAGAAGAAAGCATGAGTTTAAACAGGTTTAAAACCTTAATATCTGATTTCTATTTACAATTGGAATAAATTATAAAATTAATACATAGAGATATGTAGGGTTCAATTCAGTATTGAATGTGGTAAAGCTTTTATATGTTCCAATTATGCTTGCAGGATTGAAAGAAGTAATTCTGGAAAGAAACGTTCAGTACATCCTCAATGTGTTAAAGCCTTGGCATATGACAGTCAGCTTCAGAGGAATAAAAGAACACATGATAGTAAGAAAGCCTATGAATCTAATCGGTGTAATAAAGTCTTTGTTCATCACAATGCTCTTCAAATGCACAAAAGGACACATACTGAAGAGAAACCCTGTGAATGTAATCAGTGTGGTAAAGCCTTTGCACAGCCCTGTAATATTCAATTGCATAAAATAAGACATACTGGAGAGAAACCCTATGCATGTAATCAGTGTGGAAAGGCCTTTGGAGGGCCCCATACCCTTCCATTGCATAAAATAACAAATACTGGAGAGAAACCCTATGAATGTAATCAGTGTGGTAAGGCCTTTGCTCACCACAGTGCTCTTCAAAGGCATAAAAGATCCCATACTGGAGAGAAACCCTATGAATGTAATCAGTGTAATAAGGCCTTTGCTGAAAACAGTCATCTTCAAAATCATAAAAGAATACATACTGGAGAGAAACCTTATTCATGTACTCAGTGTGGTAAGGCCTTTGCATATCACAGCAATCTTCAATCGCATAAAAGAACACACACTGGAGAGAAACCCTATGAATATTATCAGTGTGGTAAGGCCTTTGCTCAACACAGTGGTCTTCAAATGCATGAAAGAACTCATAGTGGAGAGAAACCCTATGAATGTAATCAGTGTGGTAAGGCCTTTGCACGTCACAACAATCTTCAATTGCATAAAAGAACACACACTGGAGAGAAACCCTATGAATGTAATCAGTGTGGTAAGGCCTCTGCTCAACACAGTGCTCTTCAAATACATGAAAGAACACATACTGGAGAGAATCCCTATGAATGTAATCAGTGTGGTAAGGCCTTTGCTCAACACAGTGCTCTTCAAAGTCATAAAAGATCACATACTGGAGAGAAACCCTATGAATGTAATCAGTGTGGTAAGGCCTTTGCTGAAAACAGTACTCTTCAAAATCATAAGAGAACACACACTGGAGAGAAACCCTATGAATGTAATCAGTGTGGTAAGTCCTTTTCTCAACACAGTAATCTTCAAAGGCATAAAAGATCCCATACTGGAGAGAAACCCTATGAATGTAATCAGTGTGGTAAGACCTTTGCTCAACACTGTCATCTTCAAAGGCATGAAAGATCCCATACTGGAGAGAAGCCCTATGAATGTAAAGAGTGTGGTAAGGCCTTTTCTCAACACAGTAATCTTCAAATGCATAAAAGATCCCACACTCGAGAGAAACCCTATGAATGTAATCAGTGTGGTAAGGCCTTTGTTCAACACAGTGCTCTTCAAAGGCATCAAAGAACACACACAGGTGCGAAACAGTATGCGTGAAATGAGTTGGAAAAGTCTTTTCATGTCTTATTCATCTTCAAATGCAGAAAAGAAAACAGATTGGAGAGAAACTTGTGAATGGAATTTGTTTTTCAAATCCTTTGTCATAATAATCTCCAAATACATGAAACAAACCATCCTGGCGAGAATCAGTAAACTTAAGGAGTGTAGTCTTCAAAAACATGAGAATAATCATACTGTAGTGAAAAAATAAACTTAGTGTGGTATATGTTTTGCAGTTTTTACATGTTAAAAACTCTTTGTGTGTAATCAATCTGATAGTGTTTACGTACCTGAAGCCATCACCCTTACAGTCTATTAACCAACAGTATTTATTCTGTAAAAAAAATGATAGTGTCAACAATCTGTTCAAGCATTATGATACCAGCTTTTATTATATTTGCACCAGGAAACTGATGGACAAAACCTAATTCGTGGGTCTGGAGAGATGGCTCAGCAGTTAAGAGCACTGCCTGCTCTTCCAAAAGTCCTGAGTTCAATTCCCAGCAACCACATGGTGGCTCAGAACCATCTGTAATGAGACCTGGTGCCCCTTCTGGCCTGAAGGCATACACACAGACAGAAAACTGAGACTACTGTACACATAATAAATAAATAAATCTAAAAAAAAACTAATTTGTGATTTTATAAAATCTTATGGGAAGGAGATAGAGCCAGGATAAGAATCACAACCTGGTACTGAAATGCGATACAAAGGAAAACACTTTGCCCCTAAATCCAGAACTGGTGAAAGATACAACATCACCCTGAAAACAGTCAAACATAAAAAACAGACAGTGAAAGAAATCTGCTTTGACTCTCAAACCAGCGCCAAAGAAATACATGTTTTCCAAGACATGGTTTCTCTTTAGCTTTGGAGTCTGTCCTGGAACTAGCTCTTGTAGACCTTGCTGGCCTTGAAATCACAGAGATCTGTCTCTGCTTCCCAAGTGCAGGGATTAAAGGCATGCCTCACACCCAGGCAGGTGGCTTTCTAATTTTCTGAGAAATAGCCATACTGATATCCAATGTAGCAGACTGAGTTTGTAACCCCATCAGAAATGGAGGAGTGTAGGGCCCGGGTCTACCCTTGTTCTGGGGTGCATCTTGGGGACAGTTTCTGGTCAGCCAGCTAACTAAAGCATTCTGTTTGTTCCTGTGCTCCCCCTGCCCTACCTGGTGATTAGCTGTAAGGCATTGTTGACTCCATCTTTGGCATGGTAATTTCCTACCTGCCTGGGAGGAAATCCTTGTGTAGCAGCTAGGTACATAAGGATTTCCCCAAGGTTGAATAAACGGCATTCAGCTGATCTCCTTTCAAATGACCCAGGTCTCTTTGTGTGTTCTTTCAATTTCCAGGCCCTTGCCTGACTCGTGTACTGTACAGTGGCGCCTGAATTGTACCGAGGGGGTAACACAGAATCGGGTGTTACAGAGGAGTGTTCCCTTAATCTCATATCCTCTCCAGCTTAAGTTGTCATCAATGTTTTTGTTTTGATCAGAGTTGTTCTGATTTTTATTTCTCTAATGGCTAAGGAGTTTGGAAATTTCACTAAGTGTCTCTCAGTAATTTTAGATTCATATGTTGAAAGTTCTTTGTTTATGTCTTACTCCATTTTTATTGGATTATTTGTTCTTTTTATGACTAATTTTTTTATTTCTTTGTATGTTTTCAAGATCAGTCCTCTGTCCAATGTGGGGTAGGTGAAGATCTTTTCCCATACTACAGGCTGCCTTTTTTGTATTTCTGATCATGTCCTTTGGTTCACAGAAACTTTTGTTTCAAAAGGTCACATTTCTTAATTATTTGTCTCAGTGTCTGTGCTGCTGGGGTTATAATTTGAAAGTGGTCTCTTTTGCCAGTGTGTTCAAGTATACTTCCTATGTCTTATATGTGGTTTAGTGTATTTGGCTTTCTGTTATGGTCTTTGATCCATTTGGACTTGCGTTTTTTTCATGATGATAGATGTGGATCTACTTTCCTTCTTCCCTGCCTTGATATTCAGTTATGCCAGCAAAATTTGTTGAATATGCTTTCTTTTTCCATCATATATATATTATGAATGAGGCAATTTATTAACCCAGCATCCTTTGTTCTAATGCTTCTTGTTGGCAGCTGCCACCTGTCCACCAATGCTGTCCAGATCTCTCTGTTCCTCAGGTGTTAGTTTGTGGCCACCATCTCGGTCCTTTTCCACCATTTTCAGTCCCTCCAGGGCTTGGAGAATGTGGCGGACCACACTCCTTGGAGCCTCTGCTGAAATGGCTGGGCCTGACACCGTTTCTCTGCCATCCTCCATAGATCTTGGTCATGGAGCCAACCCCGGCACCACCATGCTGGTACAGGTGGCATGCTATAGAGGCAGCTCGTGTGTAGAACCAGTTCTTATCATAGGGGGCAAGCTCTTTATGTTTGGCCAGCTTGACTGTGTCCACCCATTCGGAGACTTTCAGCTTCGCAGACTTTTTGAAGAAGGCTGCCAGAGCTCTGACGAACTCCGGCTGGTTAACTTCTTTTACAGTAACTCCAGGCATCGTGCGGCCTCCATGATGCTAGCCAGGGGAAAGGACTCATCTTATATTTTTTGATTCTTTGACAAAATTCAGATGTAGAATGTAGTAGGTGAGTGAATTGATATCCATTGGTCCTCCTGTCTGTTTTTGTGCCAATACCAGGCTCTTTTCAGTACTGTAGCTCTGTAGTAGACTGAAGTCAGGGAATGTGATGACTCCAGAAATTACTTTTTGTATACGGTTGTTTTGGTTATCCTGCAATTTTTTTTTTGCTTTTTTATATGAAGTTGAGTATTTTTATTTTGAGGTCTGTGAAGAATTTTTCTGATATTTATATGGGAATGGTATTGAACCTGTAGATTGCTTTTGGAAAGGTTTTCATTTTTACTATCTTGATTTCTACCTAACAAGGGCAAGGGACATCTTCCCATTCTCTGGTGTCTTCTTCAGTTGCTTTCTTCAAAGATTTAATGTTCATTTCCTAAAGTCCTTTCACTTCTTTAATAAGTTATTCCATAATATTTTATATTATTTCTGGCTATTGTTAACGGTGATGTTTCCATAATATATTAATTCTAGCCATCTTTTTTCAAAAACTTTTCCTTGTAACCACCTTCTATCTACCTTCCTGATGACCACTCCCAATCTTCTGATAACCATAATTATACCCCAACTTCTAAGGGAACTTTTAAACAAAACATACAAGTAAACGTATGAGAGATTTGACTCTTTATGCATCTCATATTTCACTTAATGGTATCCTTTGGGCTTAAAAACATCATTGAATTTTATGATTATATGGTTCTGGTTTGAGAGCCAAATTGTGTTTCTTTCACTAGCTCCCCCACCCCTTTTTTTAAATGTTTTGGCTGTTTTCAGGGAAATGTTGTTTTTTTTTTACCTAGTTCTAGACTCAGAAACAAAGTGCTTTTCTTTGGCTCTGGTTTCAGGCCCAATGTTGGAATACCCTTGTTGTAGCCCATAATACTTCATAAAAGGTTTTATCAAATACAATCCTGGCTCAAACTAAAATAAAAAGAGGTATCATGATGCCTAAACAGATTGTGGACACTATCACATTTTTCTCTACACAAAGCTGCTTTGGTGTGATGGCGTATATGAATGCAGGCAGATTATAAAAATGTATACAGCTTTAATAAGACTTACAGGACCACAGGTTCCCACAGAGAACAGGAAAAGCAGAGCAAAAGGGCTGCTGGGATCACGCCTGGCAGATTTATCAGTAAACATTAGCCCAAGGTGAACATGCCCACAATGGGTGGGACTATATCCCTACATCTCCCCCTTTTGTCTAAATAAGATAGAACTAAACCAAATACAACTATATACAATAATAACAAATAATAAATATAACAAACAATATTGAGAACAAAAGTTTTGCTAAACATTCTATCTCAAGGAGTCTAAATAACATAGAGAGTAACTACAATTATATAATCTTCAACTCCATCAAAGATCTGAGAAGGGAATAAATATTACTTAACAAACGAGAGATATCCAAAATGTGCAACAATTGACAGAGACAACTGACTACCTGGGCAATCACCCAAAGTCTCGTTTGCAATGTTGGGTCAACCAACTTTGGCTAAGGCCTAACATAACTGACATACCATTCTTAGAACTATCCTACCCTGTCTTGGCAGGATAAGACAATCCTGTTTCATCCACTTAGGGATATTCTGTATTTTTGTCAGAAGTTGAGGTATGGGCTTTTCTTAACCCAAAGGCCAGTTCTGCCAAGAAGACAAGCTCCCAATGGAGTGTCTTTGGTGCTCAACGTTCTCTTGGGAGTAGAGTGGCATTGCCAGGAGTAATTGTGTCTCGTTGGCACAGAAATTTTAGGTTAGATTAAAGGCCATTTTCTACAGCTCTTCGAAGAGGCTGAAGATCATACTATCTATACTAAATATAATCTCTATGTAACTAAAAACCTGATTAACTTAAAAATAAATATGACAAACATATAATTCTCAATACCTATCTAACTTGAAGACTAAAAGAATAAACAACTGGATACTCCCTGGGCTCCCTGCAGGGGCTCTACACCCCGCATACTGCCTCTCTCTTCTTGTCCCACCCAGCTTGCATCCAGAACCCTTCTTCCTTCTGCCCCCTTTCCTCTTTGGGCACATAACACCATCCAGCTCAGTCTGTCTGGCGCTGGGGGCAAATCCTCAGGGCAAGTAGGCAGGCGAGACTTCCTTTGTTTCACTGGCCTGCCTGCACCAAGCAAATTAGGTGCTTTGTTTACGTACTACCCAACCTGCACGGAGATCTGATCTCGGCACCAGAAGAGACAGCAGTGGGGTGAGTTTGTGACCGGTGGCGGCGGAAGCAGCCCTGGACAGGGAACTCTAAAGTTCCTCATCCCCCACCCTATACTCCCTGGGCTCCCTGCAGGGGCTCTATACCCTGCATACTGCCTCTTTCTTCTTGTCCCACCCAGCTTGCATCCAGAACCCTTCTTCCTTCTGCCCCCTTTCCTCTTTGGGCACATAACACCATCCAGCTCAGTCTGTCTGGCGCTGGGGGCAAATCCTCAGGGCAAGTAGGCAGGTGAGACTTCCTTTGTTTCACTGGCCTGCCTGCAACAAGCAAGGTAGGGGCTTTGTTTATGAACTACCCAACCTGTAGGGAGATTTGATCTTGGCACCAGGAGAACCATCAGTGGGAGAGCTAATCTGGGTACCAGGAGAGCCGTCTTTGGGCACGGAGATCTGATATTGGTACCAGGAGAGACATCACTGGAACACCAGGAGAGCTATCACTGCAGAGTGCCATCACTGGGAAGGTACATCAGTAGGCAAGGAGACCTGATCCTGTAAAAGAAGATCCATAGGGGAGCATTCGGAGAAAGAGATGGGCAGGCGCCAATGCAAGAATTCACCCAACAATCTGAAAAACTATATGAAACCACCAGAACCCAGCGACCTCACAACAGGAGGACATGAACAGGTTAACCATGAAGAAGTAGATAAAATTGACTTTATGAAAGCGATTGACGCCCTTAAACAGCATGTAAAAGATGCCCTTATAGAAATGGATGAGAAGTATAACAGAAAGTTTGAAGAATTGAGTAAATCAGTGGATGATACCCTAGGAAACCAAGGAAAAACAATCAAACAGATAATGGAAACAGTTCAAGACTTAAAAACTGAAATGGAGGCAAAGAAGAAAACACAAACAGAAGGCCAGCTGGACAGGGAAAATCTAGGTAAACGAATAGAGACTACAGAAGCAAGCATAACCAACAGAATACAAGAGATAGAAGAAAGAATCTCAGATTCTGAAGATAACATAGAGAAAATAAACACGCTGATCAAAGAAAACAGCAAGGCCAGCAAATTCTCATCACAAAACATTCAGGAAATATGGGACACAATAAAAAGACCAAACCTAAGAATAATAGGAATAGAAGAAGGAGAAGAAGCGCAGCTCAACGGTCCAGAAAATATATTTAATAAAATTATAGAAGAAAACTTTCCCAACCTAAAGAAAGATATACCTATGAAGGTTCAAGAAGCATACAGAACACCGAATAGGCTGGATCAAAAAAAAACATCCCCTCGCCATATAATAATCAAAACACAAAGCATACAGAATAAAGAAAGAATACTAAGAGCAGCAAAGGAAAAAGGCCAAGTTACTTATAAAGGTAAACCTATCAGACTTACACCTGACTTCTCTATGGAAACCATGAAAGCCAGAAGGTCCTGGATAGATGTACTGCAGAAACTAAGAGACCATGGATGCAAGCCCAGACTACTATACCCAGCCAAGCTTTCATTCACTATAAAAGGAGAAAACAAAATTTTCCAGGATAAAAACAAATTTAAACAATATGTAGCCACAAATCCAGCCTTACAGAAAGTAATAGAAGGAAAATAACTAATCAAGGAGTCCAATAATGATCACAATAACTCAGACATCTAGAGACCCTTTACCAGTGCAACTCAAAGAAGGGAAACACACAAAATCTACTACTAAAAAAGTGACCGGAGTTAACAACCACTGGTCATTAATATCACTTAATGTCAATGGACTCAACTCACCTATAAAAAGGCACAGACTAAGAGATTGGATACGAAAACAGGATCCAACATTCTGCTGTTTACAAGAAACACACCTCAACCACAAAGACAGCACCTACTCAAGTAAATGGACCTAAGAAACAAGCAGGGGTGGCCATACTAATTTCTAACAAAGTTGACTTCAAACTTCAATCAATCAGAAGAGATGGAGAGGGACATTTTCTACTCATAACAGGAACAATTCATCAGGATGAAGTCTCAATCCTGAATATCTATGCCCCTAATATAAAAGCACCCACGTACGTAAAAGAAACATTGTTAAAACTCAAGGCAGCCATCAAACCGCACACATTAATCGTAGTAGACTTTAATACTCCTCTCTCACCAACGGACAGGTCAATTAGACAGAAACCTAACAGAGAAATAAGAGAATTAATGGAGGTAATGAATCAAATGGACTTAACAGACATCTATAGAATATTCCACCCAAATAGGAAAGAATATACCTTCTTCTCTGCAGCTCATGGAACCTTCTCAAAAATCGACCACATACTCGGTAACAAAGCAAACATCCACAGTTACAAAAAATATTAATAACCACCTGCATCTTATCAGATCACCATGGATTAAAGCTAGAATTCAGCAACAATGCTACCCCCAGAAAGCCTACAAACTCATGGAAACTGAATAGTCAACTACTGAACCATACCTGGATTAAGGAAGAAATAAAGAAAGAAATTAAAGTCTTCCTTGAAGACAATGAAAATAAAGAAACAACATACTCAAACCTATGGGACACTATGAAAGCAGTCCTGAGAGGAAAGTTCATAGCACTAACTGCCCACTTAAAGAAAACAGAGAAAGCACACATTGGAGACTTAACAGCTCACCTGAAAGCTCTAGGAAAAAAGGAGCAGACTCACCTAGGAAGGGGTAGAAGACTGGAAATAATCAACCTGAGGGCTGAAATCAACAAACTAGAAACACAGAAAACAATTGAAAGAATCAATGAATCAAAAAGCTGGTTCCTGGAGAAAATCAACAAGATTGATAAACCCCTATCCAAACTAATCAAATGGCAGAGAGAGAATTTGCAAATTAATAAGATCAGAAATGAAAAGGGGGACATAACCACAGACACAGAGGAAATTCAGAGAATCATTAGATCTTACTACAAAAGCCTGTATGCCTCAAAACTGGAAAATGTAAAAGAAATGGACAGTTTTTTAGAGAAATACCATATACCAAAGTTAAACCAGGACCAGGTGAACAACCTAAATAGACCTGTTAGTCGTGAAGAATTAGAAGCTGTTATCAAAAACCTCCCTTCCAAAAAAGTCCAGGACCAGATGGTTTCAATGCGGAATTTTACCAGAACTTCCAAGAAGACCTAATACCTATACTCCTTAATGTATTTCACAATATAGAAACAGAAGAGTCATTGCCAAATTCCTTTTATGAAGCTACAGTAACTCTGATACCAAAACTACACAAAAACCCAACCAAGAAAGAGAATTACAGGCCAATCTCACTCATGAACATCGACGCAAAAATCCTCAACAAAATTCTGGCAAACCGAATCCAAGAACACATTAGAAAAATTATCCATTATGATCAAGTAGGCTTCATACCAGAGATGCAGGGCTGGTTTAACATACGCAAATCTATCAATGTAATCCATCATATAAATAAACTGAAAGAAAAAACCATATGATCGTTTCATTAGATGCTGAAAAAGCATTTGACAAAATTCAACATCCCTTTATGATAAAAGTCTTGGAGAGATTAGGGATACAAGGGTCATACCTAAATTTAATTAGAGCTATATACAGCAAGCCGACAGCTAATATCAAATTAAATGGAGAGAAACTTAAAGCCATCCCACTAAATCAGGAACATGCCAAGGCTGTCCACTCTCTCCATACCTCTTCAATATAGTTCTCGAAGTTTGAGCAATAGCAATAAGACAACATAAGGGGATAAAGGGGATTCAAATTGGAAAGGAAGAAGTTTAACTTGCATTATTTGCAGATGATATGATAGTGTACATGAGCGACCCCAAAAACTCCACCAAAGAACTCCTACAGCTGATAAACGCCTTTAGTAATGTGGCAGGATACAAGATCAACTCCAAAAAATCAGTCGCCCTCTTATACACAAAGGATATGGAAGCAGAGAGGGAAATAAGAGAATCATCACCTTTCACGATAGCCACAAAAAGCATAAAATATCTTGGGGTAACTCTAACCAAGGAAGTGAAAGATCTATTTGACAAGAACTTTAAGGCATTGAAGAAAGAAATTGAAGAGGATACCAGAAAATGGAAGGATCTCCCTTGCTCTTGGATTGGGAGGATCAACATAGTAAAAATGGCAATTCTACCAAGCGAAGTTTATAGATTCAATGCAATCCCCATTAAAATCCCATCAAAATTCTTCACAGATCTTGAAAGGACAATAATCAACTTTATATGGAGAAACAAAAAACCCAGGATAGCCAAAACAATCTTATACAATAAAGGAACTTCTGGAGGTATTACCATCCCTGACTTCAAACTCTATTACAGAGCTACAGTAATGAAAACAGCGTGGTACTGGCATAAAAACAGAGAAGTCGACCAATGGAATCGTATAGAAGACCCGGATTTTAACCCACAAACCTATGAACAATTGATTTTCGATAAAGGAGCTAAAAGTATACAATGGAAAAAAGAGAGCATCTTCAACAAATTGTGCTGGCAAAACTGGATGTCAATCTGTAGAAGAATGAAAATAGATCCATATCTATCACCATGCACAAAACTCAAGTCCAAATGGAGTAAAGACCTCAATATCAGTCTGAACACACTGAACCTGATAGAAGAGAAAGTGGGAAGTACTCTACAACACATGGGCACAGGAGAACACTTCCTATGTATAACCCCAGCAGCACAAACACTAAGGACATCATTGAATAAATGGGACCTCCTGAGACTGAGAAGCTTCTGTAAAGCAAAGGGCACTGTCACTAAGACAGAAAGGCAACCCACTGACTGGGAGAAGATCTTCACCAACCCCGCAACTGACAAAGGTCTGATATCCAAAATATACAAAGAACTTAAGAAATTAGACCGTAAAAGGTTAATCAATCCAATTATAAAATGGGGCACTGAGCTTAACAGAGACTTTTCAACAGAAGAAGTTCAAATGGCCAAAAGTCACTTAAGATCTTGCTCAACTTCCTTAGCAATCAGGGAAATGCAAATCAAGACAACATTAAGATACCATCTTACACCGGTCAGAATGGCTAAAATCAAAAACACCAATGATAGCCTCTGCTGGAGAGGTTGTAGAGAAAGGGGCCACTGAGTCTATAATTTGTGATCCTAAAGAAGCTAAACAAGAGGGTAAACCCAAGGAAAAACATATAGATATCCTCCCAGCTATGGGAAATAGACATGACTGATGGGCAAAAAATTGGAATCTTGGGGGTGGGGTGGGATGGGGATGAGGGGTGATGGGGAGAGAAAAGTGTGAAGGAGAGGATGAGGGGAACTGGGGGAATCGGGGTGATTGGGGATAAAGGAAGGTTGGATAGGGGAGTAGGGAAACTCATACCTTTGTTAAGGGAGCCACCTAAGGGTTGGCAAGAGACTTGAACTTGGAATGGCTACCAGATGCCCAGGGCAATGTCCCCAGTTAGTTCATTGGGGCACCTGAGGATAGGGAACCTGAAATGAACCTATCCTATAATACTGATGAATATCTTGCATATCGCCATAGAACCTTCATCTAGCGATGGATGGAGATAGAGACAGAGACCCACACTGGAACACCAGACTGAGCTCCCAAGGTTATAATGGGGAGCAGAAGGAGAGAGAACATGAACAAGGAAGTCAGGATCATGAGGGGTGCACCCAACCACTGAGACAGTGGGGCCGATCTATTGGGAGCTCACCAAGGCCAGCTGGACTGCTACTGAAAAACATGGGATAAAACCGGACTCTCTGAATGTGGCGGACAATGAGAGCTGACGAGAGGCCAAGGAGAATGGCATGGGAAGTTTCATCTGGTGATGGGTCGAGAGAGAGACAGAGACCCAATTTGGAGCAATGGTCTGAGCTCTTAAGGTCCAAATGAGGAGCAGAAGGAGGGAGAACATGAGCAAGGAAATCAGGACCACGAGGCATGCACCCACCCACTGTGACAGTGGAACTGATCTATTGGGAGCTCTCCAATGCCAGCTGGACTGGGACTGAATATGCATGGGTTGAAACTGGACTCTCTGAACATGGCGGACAATGAAGGCTGATGAGAAGCCAAGTACAATGGCACTAGATTTCCATCCTAATACATGAACTGGCTTTGTGGGAGCTTAGCCTGTTTGGATGCTCACCTTCCTGGACCTAGATAGAAGTGGGAGGACCTTGGTCTTCCTGTAGGGCAGGGAATTTGGACTGCTCTTCAGTATTGAGAGGGAGGGGGAATGGACTGGAGGGAGGAGAAGAGAAGTGGGGATAGGGGGAGGGGATCGGGGGAGGGGGCAATATGTGGGAGGAGGGGGAGGGAAATGGTAAACGGGGAGCAGTTGGAAATTTTAATTAAAAAAGAATAAAAAAATGAGAAAAAAAAGAATAAAAAACTGTGCAATATATGAAGAAAATGATCTTCAACTGTAAACAATGTCATAGTACCAGAGGTAGAAATGTACAATGTAATATGGTAGGTGTATCAATACAATATAGACAAAGTTATAAGCATACTCATACAAAAATAGAGATAGTAACACTCACATTCATATTCAATATATCAATATACAAGAAACAGTATCAATACAATTTTCTATAAACAGTAATTCACAAATAACAATCATCCCATAAAACCAGTTAATCACCATTCTTCTTCCTCTTCTTATTTTTTTCTTTTTTTTCCTAAGTCCATAAAAATATCACCCCATCCCCTCAACCCTAAACCAACCACTGAAAGATGTCCCTAACCCTGAGGGCAAACTCTGTTGGGAGAGGGGATGTCGTCCTCTAAGATTGCTTCTTGCTGACATGGGGGTGACGTTCTTCTTAGGGGGTACTGTGAAAGCAAATGATGGTAAAATTCCCAATTTAACCTTTGACCTAAGAAAATTGTAACTAGTCTCAGAGCGTTTTGAGAAAGTCCGGCCAGAGTGTTGTCAAAAATGTGCACCATTCGAAATTGTTTCATGTAGTTGGTACCAAAAAAAACCAGGTCTAATATTAGCGCTTTAAAAAAAAATTCATGACGTCATAAAAACCAGATTGAGTTGATGTCGTGGGGCCCCATCTTCATCCTGGAAACTTCAAAGATTATTGTAGGAAAATTTGTTGCTTGTTATGGGAAATTTAAACATTAACAACAAGGACATATACTCACATATAAAGAAAGACAGAGATATGAGGAAAAGCAAAGAAAGTTTAAGACATATATATATATATATATATATATATATATATATATATATATATATAAATTAATACTTACAGAACATGTCCCTCCATCAGTAATTAAATATTCAGGGTCCCTTAAATTCTTTGAAGATGGGTATTTTCCTGTGAAGATAAGAAGAGAACCCTGCCCCCAACCTATCTGTATTACTTACCATCAGTATGATTGCCATCCATGTGATTGAATTGTTATTCATCTTTCCCAACTGTCTTCTCTTCATCAAAACGAACCTTTATCAATTTTGATGGTATCCACAATTTTTCCTCACCTGTGGAGACAAGAGCAAATCCCCTTCCCCAACGCAGCACATCTCCAGGCTTCCATTGTGAGGTCAGCACATCCTTGAAATAAACTGGTTGATTTAGTTCAGTACACTTTTCCATTATCCAATGTCTTTCTGCAGCCGATGTTCCCTTCTCATTAGCGTTGAGGAAATTCAAGGTTAAAAAAGCATTATGTAACCTATTTCTGGGGGTGTTTTCCACCCCTTTCTGTTTGTTCAACATATACTTTATAGTTCGATTTGATCTTTCTATGACTGCTTGACCTGTAGGATTGTATGGTATACCTGTAACATGCTTGATATTGTAATAATCAAAAAACTGTTTCATTTTCCTAGAGACATAAGCCCACGTAGCTCAGTCGGTAGAACATGAGACTCTTAATCTCAGGGTCGTGGGTTCGAGCCCCACGTTGGGTGCCAAATGTGGTGATGTAAATGAATGCAGACAGATTATAAAAATATATACAGCTTTAATAAGGAAATAGACTTACAGGACCACAGGTTCCCTTGGAGAACAGGAAAAGCAGAGAAAAAGGGCTGCTGGGATCACGCCAGGCAGAATTATCAGTAAACATTAGCCCAAGGCAAACACGCCCCCAATGGGTGGGGCTATAGCCCTACACTTTTCAGGCCCACGAACCTGTCATTAACAGCAGTAAGGTATAAAAGCCTGATCTAAGTTCATCTTAACTCATCCTTGGACCAGAAAAAATAAAGGACCAATAGTATTGGAAACTAACTTAGTCTTGGTTCTTAAAGAATTCCTGAGCCCAAATCATTTTCAAATGAGGGAAAAGTACAAAAAAAAAATCAGGAAACAAGCTGAAAATGTCTTTTTTTGTTTTGTTTTCTTTGTTTTGTTTTTTAAGAAAGGGTTTCTCTGTAGCTTTGGTGCCTTTCCCGGAACTAGCTCTTGTAGAGCAGGCTGGCCTCAAACTCCCAGAGATCCGCCTGCCTCTGCCTCCCGAGTGCTGGGATTAAAGGCGTGTGCCTCCACCACCCAGCTGAAAATGTAAGTCTTTAAAAGATATTTGGTTATTTAACCAAAGCAATTGGCCATAATTGGAACATAAAAACTCACTTATCAGGTGTACCCTTGCTTGATTTCATTCTACAAGGTTGTGGATCATTCTTGGTTGGCCAGAAAGAGCAATCATGTTGTTATCATTTACTGGTGGCACTTTCTACTAATGACAGTAAACACATCACTTTTGTATTCACTGTTTAAAATTTTCTCTTATCCTGACTTTTGTTTGTAGACCATAATCAATCATCATGCATTTATATAACTCAAAATTCTGAACTATCAAAAAATTGGACACAGAATTAAAAATAGGGAAAATACCATTCCGCAGTAGAAGTCAACAATCATATCTTTGAACACAGAAGTTTATGGTAAATATCTATATGATATAGTGTACGGTAGCAAAAGAGATCAGTGTGCTGACTAAGAAAGGACATTTCTGTGAAGGTGTTGAAGGTAATTCCCAATAATGCTGTCTAGAAACTTTTCAAGATGCAGTCACGTCGAATAAAAGACCAAAGATGGGCTTCAGCCACAAACACATGACCTTAACACCTGATCATGTCTGTCCTGGAGAATCAAGTCAGGGCTCCACACATTCTTTGATTTTTTTTTTATTTGCAGACATACAGGGGTGTGGCCAGCAGGTTCATAACCTAGGCTCTCAGGTCAGCAAGAGAAAGAAGACACCGTACGAGTAAACTTGATGTCTCTTAAAAGAACTGCCTATTTTCTTCAAATGCCAATTCAGAAAGCCATCTTTTAAAGAAGGCAAGCTTCTGATCACTGATCTCTAGCATAACCCACCAAAGAAAAGACAGTTACCAAGAAGCTGCATTTGCCTATGTAGTTTTGTGTTTAGATTCCTTTTCCAAGGTATTTCAGATTTTATGTGAAAATTTTGGCCACACATAGGAATGCCAATTCTAAACAGTCATTTCTTTTCTACATACAAGTTCAAAGTAACTACATCGAAGTATTTAATAATTGAAAATACTTGAACAATATATCAGGCTTATTACTAACTACCTGTGACATTTTTAAGTTAACACATATTCTCCACAATATAGAACATTTATTAGCATGACACAATCTAGACATGCTCCCTCTGTCTCATGCCTATCTGCTGGCCAGTCATTGTTTTATTAAAGCAAATTGAGTGACAAATCTTCAGAGTATACGACAGAATAATCACTCTACCACAGATGTTCCTTGTACATGGGATTTGCTTTGAAAAATATTCAAAACCTGTCATGAAGCTGATATCTTTTTTACATCAGACCTACTCAATAGCTGAGGATGTGTGTGTTAAAAATACAAACCAGCATAAATAACAATAGAAAGACACAATCAAAGCTAGCAATGAATTGTATGTACTATTGTATGAATTTTTATGTGCTATTGTATATCTGTGTGTGTGTTTGGGCATTCTGTGTGTATATACTTGTGGAAATATAAGTATGTGATTGTATATATGTGTGTGTATATATTTGGAAGACAGAAGTAAATCTCTGGTTTCAGGCCTTTGATTTCACCAAACTTTTATTTTCTATTTCTTTTCAGATAGGGTCTCTGATTGCTTTGTAACTTTCCAAGTAGACTAGGCTAGCTGACCAACAAGTACCAGGTACTCATTTGTCTCCATGTCCCTTTCCCATTACTGGTGTGAAAAGTCCTTGTGACCATACCTTTTTTCGTTTTCTCTTCAGCATGAATTCTTGGGCTCAAACTGAGTTCCTTCTTCTCACAAGAAAAGCTCACCTGTCTTCTCAGGCCCTCTCAACTACAGATATTCTGACAGCATTGTTTAGTTTTGGTTTAGTTTGTCAGATAGTTTCATGTAGCCTTGAGATTGGACCCCAAGTGCTTTATCTACCTACCTATCTATGTACCTATCAATCTGTCTTTCTAATTTTTTGAGACAGTATCTCAAAGTGAAGCACTCAAATTCTCCTACTCTAGCTAATCAATAAATACCAGGAATCTTCTTATCTGCTTCTTCCCCTTACCTGAAATTACAGGCATAGGCATCCAGAACCTGACATTTTATGTGGGTGCTAAGAACCCCAAATCAGGTATCAAATTCTTGCACTAAGGACTTTAACATCCCTCTATGCCCCACTGCCATCTCCTAGAAAGCAGGTTATGAAAACACTGTGAACAGATGGATAGATGTTACATAAACAAATGACACAGAATGGCTATCAATTGTGACGTCTAGCTTTAGTGTTTAGGAGTTCATTGCCATGGTTAGAGTTTGAAAATGAAATGATCCCATAGTTCATATGCTTATTGACTTGTTTCCCAGATGGTGGCACCGTTTGGGATTAGTGTGATCTTTAGAGTATAGCTGGAGTAAGTAGGTCACAGGAGATGTGCCGTGCAAGTTATATATTTCCTTGGCCGTTTGTGTATTCCTTCTGTCTACTTTCTAGTCCCCATGTCATAAAGAAACTTCTCATAACCTTTCCAGTCATTGTGAATTTCTGCCTAATGGCACAGGACTAAACAACTGTGAACAGTTGTTCCCTGAAGAACGCCACACCTACACTGGGCCTTCTGCAAGAACAATCAATTGATTAGAACTTTTGTGATTCTGGAGAGGTTTAGATGATGTAGGTTTAGAGCACAATTATACTTTATGTTAGATTATCTTTAGCCCCATT
Organism: Chionomys nivalis; assembly: GCF_950005125.1. Classification (NCBI taxonomy): domain Eukaryota; kingdom Metazoa; phylum Chordata; class Mammalia; order Rodentia; family Cricetidae; genus Chionomys; species Chionomys nivalis. The sequence continues at coordinate 33,488,642 of NC_080111.1, read as the reverse complement.
AATAGTTATTTGTCTTAGTGTTCTATTTTCTATACTAAGGGATTTTAAAGAATTTCAACATAGTTATTGATTTGCAATATGCAGAAAGAGTCATTTTGCATATTGAAACCACAGAATTTATACCAGATGATGCAGAATTGACTCCATTGTTTCTTCATGTTCAAGATATAATCAGGAATAGGCTTTGTCTTATATACATAACACACATCAGATCCCACATGGGTCTGTCAGGTCCTCTAGCATAAGGAAATGTAGAAACTGAATAATTATTGCTTGGAAATGTCATGATGACATTGGAATTCATTAAAATATCATGTCAATAGCACAGGATTGAAAAAGTTCTTTTCTATTACATAGCAACAAGCTGTATAAACAAACACCACTGTGTGTGAGAATTAAGAGATGTCATGACTTTGTCTTTTTCTACTTCCCATGTAGATTAGATTCATGTATGCTTCTTTTAGTGTCCTCATGTTGTCTAGGTTCTCTGGATTTGTGAATTTTAGGCTGGTTTTTCTTCTCTTTATGTCTAAATGTTACTTATGAGTGAGTACATACAATATTTCTTTCTGGCTCTGGGTTACCTCAATCAATATAACGTTCTCTATATCTATCCATTTGCATGCAAATTTCAAGATGTCATTATTTTACTGTGTAGTACTCAATTGTGTAAATGTAGCCCACTTTCCTTGTTCAATCTTTGGTCAAGGGACATATACGTATTTTTTACTACCTGCTGCCTAGTGATTTGGATGTAGCGCTCTCAGCTCTTTCTTTAGTACCAAGTCTGCGTGCACACCTCCATGCTTCCTATTGAAGTGAGAACCCACAAAATTGTATTTAACAATTTATTCACAGTTCAAATGAAAAATAAACTCAGAAATAGAGAACTAGGTAGAGGCCACTGTTCTCGATGCTCATGTCATGTAATTCTCCCAAGAGCTATGATGACCAACAGCCAGGATTGCACCAGCTCTGACTAACAAAGAGAGAACATAAACTTCTACTCCCTTTTTTTGGTCACATTTACAGAGAAAACCATACCCATGGTAAGTCATGCCCAATTGTCATAGACTATCTAAAATATATCTCAGCTTGACCTTGAAAATATACCTAATATAACTACAAGATGGATTATAATTGATGACTACTAATGTATATTTCATGATATTCTAATTAGTTGATAATAATAGCTTTCAAGGTGTACAAATTTGCATTAAATTGTTAAATAAGGTATATAGGTACAATACTTTGATCGAGATTAGAAACATATATATATATATATATATATATAATTTTCTAACAAAACAACTGTAAATGTGTATCAATTTACAAAAATCCATATCAATATAAACTGAGATTACCAAGCACCACCAAAAATAGACCATCCAAAGGAAATGCTTAACATTCCAAAAGCTGTAGATAGGATCATTTGCCAGCACACACTCACCAGGACACCCCTAGGCAAATGTCAGCCAATCAGGGGTCCTGAAACTTTGAAACCCCTCACCCCCACCTTTACTACTATAAATCCCCAACTCTAACTCAGCTCAGGGCTCTCCAGTTATTCCAATACGCTGGACATGCAGAGAGACTGAGCTTGTAAACGTGCATAAAATAAAGGCTCTTTGCTTTTATATATAGGACTTGATCTCCTTGTTGGCTTTCTGGAGACTTTGCAGATTTGGGCATGACACATTTATGTATTTCAGCATACTTATTTACCCAAACTTAACAAGGATGAAGTTGGAAGGGATTTGTGGCAGAGATGGAATAAAGAGATAAAAAATGATGTATTGTCTTTGATTAACAATTTTTAAAGATTAATTATGAATTAAAAAGAGGGGCTAGATAGATGGCCCAGCAATTAGAGCACTGGCTGTTTTCACAGAGGACCCTGTTTCCATTCGTCGTCCCTGCATGCTAGCTCACCATTTGTTCTGATTCAAGTCCCAGGTATCTCATCCCTTCTTCTGCCCTCTGTAGGTACTGTACATAGACGCATGCAAGCATAATACTATATAACTAAAGATTTTTTAAGGTTAGAAAAAAGAAAGATTGAAATTCTCTACAGTGATGTCCTGACCCTAAGACAGACAGCAAGCCAGGGCTAGTTAAAATGGACTCCTTCTTACCTATCTTGGAAGCAGCTGTGGCCTTCTGTCTTGCCACCCTGCTCAGAGCAAAAGCAGCTTTGCTCTGAGAGTAACAGAGATCATCATAACCGTTCATCCAGGAGCACTGTATAGAGGGCTGTTAGGTGACTTTTCCTTGAAGTTTTCTGGTTTTGTGTTCTCTATCTTTTGTGTCTGTGACATATATGGTGTTGGTACAGTTATCTTTTAGATCAAACATCAAGATTGACAATCAGCTTTTCACAGTGTCATCTACTCGATTTTCAAGTAAGACCTTATGGTAAAATATGAACATTCCAGAGACATTTCTTTCCATCATTTGTATAATTTAAATATGTTCCTACAAGACTTCATGGTAAGAATGTCCCTAAATATCTGTTTTTACATTGTAATCATGTTCACTAGTGGATTTGTTAATTTATCATGCTTAAGAAAAGGGAGAACATTACTTGAGCATGTTCAGACTTCCTAAGTAAAATCCTCATTCTTCCTTTGTTGAGGAAAAACACTATTTTGAAAATAACTCCAGAGCCGGAAGTTTCTGTCCGTGGGTTCGCCGAGCGAGATAAACTGAGAAGTGGGTTGCTGCTGGACTTCCCAGGCGTGATGGTTACGGGCACGGATGTACGGGACATTCTAGAACTCGGTGGTCCAGAAGGAGATGCAGCTTCTGGGACCATCAGCAAGAAGGATATCATCAACCGGAACAAGAAAAAGTCCAAGAAATCCTCGGAGACGCTGACTTTCAAGAGGCCCGAGGGCATGCATCGGGAGGTCTATGCTTTGCTTTACTCTGACAAGAAGGATGCACCCCCACTACTGCCCAGTGACACTGGTCAGGGGTATCGCACAGTGAAGGCTAAATTGGGATCCAAGAAGGTTCGGCCGTGGAAGTGGATGCCATTTACTAACCCAGCTCGAAAGGATGGCGCTATGTTTTTCCACTGGCGATGAGCAGCAGAGGAGGGCAAAGACTACCCTTTTGCCAGGTTCAATAAGACGGTGCAGGTGCCCGTGTACTCAGAGCAGGAGTACCAGCTCTACCTTCACGATGACGCATGGACTAAGGCAGAGACCGACCACCTCTTCGACCTCAGCCGCCGATTTGATCTGTGCTTTGTAGTTATCCATGACCGGTATGACCACCAGCAGTTCAAGAAACGTTCTGTAGAAGATTTGAAAGAGAGGTACTACCATATTTGTGCCAAACTTGCTAATGTCAGGGCTGTGCCGGGCACAGATCTCAAAATACCAGTATTTGATGCTGGGCATGAGAGACGGCGGAAGGAACAGTTGGAGCGGCTTTATAACCGGACCCCAGAACAGGTGGCAGAGGAAGAGTACCTGCTACAGGAGCTTCGTAAGATCGAGGCCCGGAAAAAAGAGCGGGAAAAACGCAGCCAAGACCTGCAGAAGCTGATTACAGCAGCAGACACCACCGCAGAGCAGCGGCGCACAGAACGCAAGGCCCCCAAGAAAAAGCTACCCCAGAAGAAGGAGGCTGAGAAGCCGGCTGTTCCTGAGACTGCAGGCATCAAGTTTCCAGATTTTAAGTCGGCAGGTGTCACACTGCGGAGCCAGCGCATGAAGCTGCCCAGCTCTGTGGGTCAGAAGAAGATCAAGGCGCTGGAACAGATGCTGCTGGAGCTTGGAGTGGAGCTGAGCCCCACCCCCACAGAGGAGCTGGTGCATATGTTCAATGAGTTGCGGAGTGACCTGGTGTTACTCTACGAGCTCAAGCAGGCCTGTGCCAACTGTGAATATGAGCTACAGATGCTGCGACACCGGCATGAAGCCCTGGCTCGGGCAGGAGTGCTGGGAGGCCCTGCCACACCAGCAGTGGGACGAACCCGAGCCTCTGCTGAGCCAGCAGTGTCTGAATCTGGACTTGGCCTTGACCCCACCAAGGACACCATCATTGATGTAGTGGGTGCGCCCCTCACACCCAACTCGCTGAAACGACGGGAATCTGCCTCCAGCTCATCTTCTGTGAAGAAAGCCAAGAACCATGAAGGGGCCGCTAGGGTTGGGGGTATGGTGTAAACAGAGCTGTTACACTGAAAAAAAAAAGAAAAGAAAAGAACTCCAGTGCACTTTGTGCCTCCTGCAAGCAATAATTTTTTCTCATTTCTTTTGTCTTGGCTGTTATAATGGCTATTTTTGGTAGTCAAACTGACTACCTCTGGAAATAACTAATACACAATGAATTAATTATACCTGAAAGAGATTTTACTTAAAGGTTTTGTTTTTTGTTTTTGTTTTAAAGCCAGAGTTTCACATTTATTTTAATGGTTCAGAAAATATATATGCACATATATAAACATACATACATGTCATATATACATATGTGGAGATTAAGACACAAAGAAAACATAATAAAACATTAAAATTAAGTATCAATGAACAGAATGTGGAAAAGTTCATTGTATTTCCTCACCACCTTTCTATAGTTTTTGGATTTTAAGCATACACACACATTCAGCAATCACACAAAGCCAACCTACACTGTCCACAAGTAGAACCACTGGCAGCAAAGTGAGAATTCAGAGCAATGTAATAGCTTACATGGAAGAGCATCACTGGAGCGTCTGACACTGCGAGTATCTCCATTGAGCATGAAGGCTAGTTTCCTTTCCAGTTATTAACTATATACTCCACACATTTTTTTCTGAGTATGTATTTCCAAACTGGAAAAGGTAAAAACAATGGAATGGCATATATAAAAATATTTTGAAGGAAAATCACTACACCTGATTTTATGTGTGTTTCTTTATAAAAATAAATGGTTTTGCTTTGTAAGATATGAGGGGGCTTTTGCTAAGGAAATTACACACGTGAGGTCAGGTTAAAAAATGTACTCACTATGAGTTAATCATCTTAATTTTCCAAGAGATAGTTCTGTACAACCAGAAATTCTCAACACTGGATAGTTTGACATTAGAGAATATGCTTTTCTGAACAATTTCCATAGATTGTACAACAGGCCACAGGAACTTTCCATACATATTATGTATATGCAGCTCAAGTTTTATTGTGAGAACCTGAAAGTTTCTGTTATTCAAATGTTATAAATAATATATACTGCTCATGCATCAGCTCTGCCTGTTTTGGACAGCCTTTTCGACTCCCACATTGGATGTCTCTCTGTCTGCCAACCCTCTGCAGTCGCCTCGGTGCTGTCAGGTCACCTAAGAGTCCCCATCTTCCCCATCTGAGTCAGTGTCAGCGTCTAATCCTCGTCACTGTCTTCCTCCCCTCTGCAGCTTCGTCTACAGTTAGAACCTTGATTTTCAGTATTTGCTGAATTTTCTGGTTTTTTATTAAACAGAATAACAATGTCTTCTTTCTTTCCACATTTTGCTCAAACTTCAAGCTCACAGGCACATGGTCTACATATTATGTGATAAGAGTCCTTTACTGTCTTCTGTAAACATGTAACACACTTCTTAGGCTTTGACAGAGGTTTGTATTTGCTGTATTTTACATGTCACTTGAGAACTTCTTTGCAGCACTGACATACTCCATCATGAAGTTTTGCATTAATTTTCTTGGTCTGAACACACTTATCAAACTTGTCATTTTTAAGGTGAACATATTCTGGTGCTTCTATGGCCTAGAGCGAGCCATGTTGCCTTTCTGGGAACTCATCACCAAATCACAAGCTACTTAAAGGTTTTGAAATGGGAAAATCTTCCATTAATCTGGATAGTTTGAGATAATCGGACCCACCTTTAGCTGCTTGGTGACCATGCACACTTTTAACACCATGACTCAGGAGCAAAAGGTGTGGTACCCTCATCCCTTATTATCAAAGGGTGAGAAGAAATTTCCTAGCAGAATGTTTTCTCAGGAAGATAGTGACCTTCCCCTCTCCCACCTGCAAGATTTCAAGCAGAAGGTCACTTAGGTCAGCCTAGCCATACACCTGGTACAGGCTGTTAAAGATGGCCTAACTCAAGAACAGTGGCCTTGCTCTAAGAACAAGGAGAAAGCAGACATAACAGAATGGGAGGGAGCAAAACTCCTTGTACCCATGACAAAGCAGCATCAAAGATTCTCTTTGTAGTTATGCCTTTAAAAGCTTACCCCACAGAGGAGATACAACTCCTCTCTACTTTGCTGTAAGGGGATGGAGATGAGTTCCAAACATGCTTGCATTATGCTGATTAAACCTTGCTTATTACAGTCTGGACCTCTCTGGTGGTCTCTCTCTGGGGGTCATAATCTGGTCACAACAAAAGGCACTGGGATTTTTTGAGTTTGAGACCAGTCTGGCCTACCGAACGAGTTCCACACCTACACAGAAAAATCCTGTCTTGAAATCACCAAAACAAGAAAATCTGAATCAAACAAGACTATGATCTAACTTTAACATTCTCACCTTCTGATAGCAGCAATTACATAGAAAGTATATTGAAGTAGAAAAGTATCTTTTTTCTGTCACCTTGCTCTGGCTACCAAGCTCATTCCTTTACTAGTACTAAAGACTACTTCTTTGAAATTTTGGTGAATACTTAAAACCAGCTGAGACATCAAACCTCATGGGCTGAACAACTACTGGATTCTTCACTTGATCTTTGGGAAAAGGCTGAGAAGCAATCTACTGGATTCTTCAATTGTCATTTATAAGTAGCTATTTTTAGACAACCTGAAACACAGCTTGTGAGACATTCTCACAAGAAATATGCCCACTTTTTAAGTACATGTTGAGATTCATTCTATGTTTCCTGTTCATGTAGAGAATCTTGAATACCACAGTTGTATATTTTATCCACCTGACCATGGAGGAAGATGTGCTGGCTAACAATAATGCTCATGAAGACATTCCTTCTAGTTCCATTATTCTCTACATATTCACATTTCCATGAACAGTATTCTTTTTATTATTATTCATTTCCCTGGAGTTTGCTTTGAATTTCAATAATAAAACCCATAAAGCAATGGAGCCATCATCCAGGCTTCTGATGGGGGAAACACCTATCATTTTGTTTGAGATCTGGCTCCTGCTTTTCTCTTTTCTGTTGTGTGAATCCTTGTGAAAACCATGTAAAATGTACCTTCAATTCATCTGACGTCAACATGAAACCACAGAACAAGCATCTCCTTTTGTGACCTTAAAACTCTCTTATCTGTTAATATTCTGGGCATTCTTTCCCCTGTGGGACAGGAGTTCACTGTACCCACCTAGCACAGCACAGTGCACTGTACAAGCTAACTGGCCACGTAGTACTCTGGAGGTAAAAGGGAAAGCTCCTATGGCGTCCAAGATTATGATGATGTCAGCTTTTATAGCCAGGGGCAAGTGCTATTGAAATGCATATCTCAGCCAATCAAGAAATGATCTTTAACTCAGGTGGAGGGAATGGCCCGAAATCTCTGTGCTGTCTCTTTAAGTACACTTCAGTCCTGTGGGAGGTGTTCTTGTCACTCAGGTCTCAATAGCCAATCAGGCCCTCCAGGTGACCTGCCAGTCAGATGTTATGCAGGGCATTTCCGGGTTTCTGTATTCAGTCTCAATTTTGCAGAGGAGCTGGCACCGGTGGTTTCCTGTGTTCCAGTGAAGTTGCTGCTGCAGGGAGTTGATAAACTGAGAGCTTTGGCGAGCTGAGAAACCACAACATGGTGAGTGGGGGAATGCTGTCTCCATATGGGGAGAAGCAGACGGTGAGGTGCCAGAGACAGTATGTTTTGTCCTGGCAGGATCGGTGTGGGAACCTGCCGCCAGATATCCTGCATTGTTAACTCCCACGTGGTCCCGTTAATTCCTAGACCTAGGGACAGACCTCTGAATAACTTTGCGCTTTGGGCTCAATCCAATTAGAGAATTGAGAGCAGGGTGCTGTGTGTACAAACATCTTTCTTGTCAACTTCAATATGCCAAAGTTAGGGAAGCCTAGTATCTTCAGCATCTTCTCTATGTTGAGCACTTTGCATATTTAACCTTTGCATACAATCTCCATTTATGTTTAACTATGTGGATGGTGTCAAGGCATCTCACCTGTTGGGTAGCACTGCAATTCTAAGCTGCAACATAGAAGAGGAGAATTGCTGATACAAAGGATTCACCAATGCCTTGGAAATAGTTCAGTCTCCCAAAGTAGAATTTAGCTGAGGGAGGACTGCCTCTAAATCACCCAAAAGATAAGTGTATTTTAATCAGGGCTGTTAGAGTTTAGGATGCTAAGGTACACATTGTTCAACTGGATTGTCCAGATATTTGGCTACAAACCATTACAAAGAATCCACTGTTGATTTAAAACCAGACACCAGGCATATCCCTGTATCAAAAAACAATGTCTATCAAGCCTTTCAAGGAGGCATTACAGTTTGGCACCGTAAGTGTGTGAAGTGATTTCTCAATGAAAGTTATATTAATTCTAGAACAGCTGCATTTCCATCCTGTTAGAAAAACAGTTTCTGAGACAAGTTCTCTTATGTTGATTCAGGTGCCCTAGGTCTGCTGCTGCCCAGGGCAATGACCTTGCTGTCCTGTATATTACGCTTTCAAAATTCCTACAAAAAATGACTGTACAACCTCACAGTTTTAAAATTATGCATGTGAATCATGCAGTTGACTATGCATTGCAGTTGCAGGGAAAGGATTTGCATATGGAGCATTCCTTCTGTCCTCAGACTACAATAGGAGGAAGAGTTTATTGAAGGTGGTGGAGACACAGTGCAGAAAAGGAGAGGCTGGATTGAGGGGGAAAATTTTCCCCCTTCATAAGTAGTTGAGATTAGCTATGTGGATTCAGGTAGTCAATTGTAGATGCTCTATGAATGTCCTGATTGACCATTGTTGGCAGTCCACAGACCAACGCAAAAAGGAATCTGGGAAAGGGACTGACCTTATCTTTAAACCTAATTGCTATATTTACAGTAGTTCATCTAAAATAGAAGATCTGGGCAACATGTTGTGGCCCTACTTAACAGGACTTTTCTATATTAAGACATTGATCAATAGAGAAAATACATTTTTTACTGTGCTCTAATACAAATCCCTTGTCTCTGGATTACATGACCATAATGTCTGTCTCAAGTTTTCAAAATAATTTTTGAGGTGACAAATACATCATATTTACAGTTTCCTTGCTGCTTCCAACCCCTAAGATCCCTGGATTGTTTTCTAATTCCTGGTCTGTTCTTCTTTAACAACAGTTACAAAGTAACCACAGTTACACAGTAACAGTAGTTACTTTATGAATGTGACCTGTTTGTCTGCAGGATTTCCCATCTCTGAACGAATGGGATGGCTGAACTGGAAAGTGGGTATGTAATGGAATGTGCACACAAAGGACCCTGTGCTTTAGATGAGGAAGATGTGCTCTAGTAGAGTGGGAAAATGTGTACTAAATACAAACTGTCTAAACCGGGGCCCTGTCTGCTGGGCTGGGAGGGCAGGACTGGAAGGATTGTGCTGTCTGAGTCATTTGATCTCTGATCCTCCTGTAGAGGAGCTGCTAATATTGAGAGGACCAGCTGGGTGGCCCTAGCCAGTGAGGGATAATGGGAAGGGTTAAAAATAAAGAGTACTAGTGGGAGACTGTTTGTGAGTTCATTTCATGATTCTCTTCTGTCTCTGCTGTATGGGGTGGTAAGAAAGACCATAAGCAATCCTGTAATAAGTGGGTGGGGGGTGTTCAGAGCAGGTCTGTTGAAATGTCATTTCTGCTGATCCTTGGAAATACCATGAGGTAGACTGTAGTTATGTTGGTCCATGTGGTTCATGTTGGCAGTGGCCCTTGTTCTCTGAGCCTCTTTGTGTATAGAAATACTGCAGCCCTGGAATAGAAGGAAATGATGCTGGTTGTATCTCTGTCCAGAGTACACACATGGGCACTGCTTTTGTTCTACATTGGGAAGAGAGATTAGAAAACTGAAGGTTTAGTTTCTAGAAGTTCTGAATATTGCATTCCAATTTCAGGTTTGTGTTATAAAGATTGCAAATTGTTTAGGACCTGGTAGAGCAATAGTTGAGTAGAGTGCTTTTAACATGGTGTTACCACTAGCTGCAATGGTGTGATACAGTGAAGCTTAGTTTCAGGGGACAAAAGGAGTTTCTGATGTGCAGAGATTTCTCAGGTGTGCAGTGTGTTAGACAGGCAGATATGGCACAATCCACATATTCTGCTCTATTCCATGTAGCAGGAAGCAGATTTTAAATCATTTTTTAGGTTGTTTTGATATTGAAAAAAATTAGTTAGTTTAACACTTCATCAGGCATCTTAAAATATGTGCTCAGTTAACAGAAAGGAGGAATTAAGACCACAGAGATAGGTTACACAATAGATTATTAACTTTTACAGTTTTAAATGCTAGTAAAAAGGAAACAACACCTGTGGGGAGACATTAGATAATAAAAAAGCCCTGCTATATTAAACCAACCTCTATGCTTTAAAGATTCATTGCATTCAGAATAAAAACCATGATATGTATTAAATTGGAGAATAAAGTTATAGAGACCACTTCAATCCTTAAAGATTAGCTTCAAACAAAAAGATCTTTTGAATAAAAGAGACAATAGTTTATCATAGAGCATTATCAGTTGACATCCAGTTTCTGGCACAACTGGATGTCAACCTGTAGAAGAATGAAAATAGACCCATATCTATCACCATGCACAAAACTCAAGTCCAAATGGATCAAAGACCTCAATATCAATCTGAACACACTCAACCTGATAGAAGAGAAAATGGGAAGTACCCTACAAGATATGGGCACATGAGATCGCTTCCTATGTATAACCCCAGCAGCACAGACATTAAGGGCAACATTGAGTAAATGGGACCTCCTGAAACTGAGAAGCTTCTGTAAAGCAAAGGACACTGTCACTAAGACAAAAAGGCACCCTACTGACTGGGAGAAGATCTTCACCAACCCCACAACAGACAAAGGTCTGATCTCCAAAATATATAAAGAACTCAAGAAACTAGACTTTAAAATGATAATTAATCCAATTAAAAAATGGGGCACTGAATTGAACAGAGAATTCTCAACAGAAGAAGTTCAAATGGCCGAAAGATACTTAAGGTCATGCTCAACCTCCTTAGCGATCAGAGAAATGCAAATCAAAACAACTTTGAGATATCATCTTACACCTGTCAGAATGGCTAAAATCAAAAACACCAAGGATAGCCTTTGCTGGAGAGGTTGTGGAGAAAGGGGTACCCTCATCCATTGCTGGTGGGACTGCAAACTTGTGCAACCACTTTGGAAATCAGTGTGGCGGTTTCTCAGAAAAATTGGGATCAACCTACCCCTGGACCCAGCAATACCACTCCTGGGAATATACCCAAGAGATTCCTTATCATATGACAAAAGCATTTGTTCAACTATGTTCATAGCAGCATTATTTGTAATAGCCAGAACCTGGAAGCATCCTAGGTGTCCTTCAATGGAAGAATGGATGAAGAAAGTGTGGAATATATACACATTAGAGTACTACTCTGCAGTAAAAAACAATGACTTCTCGAATTTTGCATGCAAATGGATGGAAATAGAAAATACTATCCTGAGTGAGGTAACCCAGACCCAAAAAGAAGATCATGGGATGTACTCACTCATAATTGGGTTCTAGCTATGGATAAGGGGCCTCTGAGTCTATATTATGTGGTCCTAAAGAAGCTAAACAAGAGGGCAAACCCAAGGAAAAACATATAGTTATCCTCCTGGCTATGGGAAGTAGACAAGAGTGCCGGGCAAAAAATTGGAATCTTGGGGGTAGGGTGGGATGGGGGTAAGGGAATTGGAGAAAGAAAAGTGTGAAGGAGAGGATGAGGGGAACTTGGGGAAACGGGATGATTGGGGATATAGGAAGGTTGGATAGGGGAGCAGGGAAACTCATATCTTAGTTAAGGGAACCACCTAAGGGTTGGCAAGAGACTTGAACTTGGGGTGGCTACCAGATGCCCAGGGCAATGTCCCCAGTTAGTTCCTTGGGCACCTGAGGATAGGGAACCTGAAATGATCCTATCCTATAGCCATACTGATGAATATCTTGCATATCACCATAGAATCTTCATCTAGCGATGGATGGAGATAGAGACAGAGACCCACACTGGAGCACTGGACTGAGCTCCCAAGGTCCTAATGAGGAGCAGAAGGAGGGAGAACATGTACAACGAAGTCAGGACCACGAGGGGTGCACCCACCCACTGAGACAGTCGGACCGATATGGGGAGCTCACCAAGGCCAGCTGGACTGTGACTGAAAAAGCATGGAATAAAACTGGACTCTCTGAACATGGCGGACAATGAGAGCTGACAAGAGGCCAAGGACAATGGCACGGGGTGTTGATCCTACTTCAGGTTCTGGCTTTGTGGGAGCCTAGACAGTTTGGATGTTCAACTTCCTAGATCTGGATGGAGTGGGAAGGACCTTGGACTTTCCACAGGGCAGGGAACCCTGACTGCTCCTGGGACTGGAGAGGAAGGAGAAGAGGAGTGGGGGGAAGGGGAAGAGGGGGCGGGAGGATGGGGAGGGAAATGGGAGGCGGGGAGGAGGCGGAAAATTTTTTTTTTCAATAAAAAAAAAGATCTTTTGAATAAAAGAGACAATAGTTTATCAGAAAGCATTATCATTCAATCTTAACTAATTCATAAGATTAACAGATGTTTTCCTTTTGATTAAATATAATTTCCACAATAAATCCTCATAAAGTTAGGGTTACAGCAGAGTTTTGTTTTGTCTTTACAAAAGTATGAAAACACTGAACTAAGGAATCTAAAAACAACTAGACAACTGAGGTATCTAAAAAAATAACACATCATACAAATAAAATATCCCCCTTCAAAAGAATAAATTGACCTAACAGTAACTTATTATAATCATGTTAGGTGTGTTTTCAAGGTGAAACAAAAAGACATTTTGTTTCCTTTTTTAAAGACAGATTTCTTCATGTTGCTCTGGCTTTCATGGAACTCACTTTGCAGGTCAGGCTGGCCTCTAATTTAGTGAGATCTACCTGCCTCTGCTATAAAGTGATGGGATTAACGGCATGCACCACTACAACCTGACAAAAAATTATTTTACATAGGCAGGTGGTGTTGTTTCTTCATTTTAAATGTTGTTTGCTTTATACTTTCTGTTTACTCAGGTAATATTATATCTCTCTGAGTTCTCTGATGGAGCTAAAGACTCGATAATTATAATTATGCATGTTAACAAATTGAAAAAAATGAACTAAAAGTGTATAAATAATAATTTATGTACAACACCTTGGGTTTACTAAGATAGGATAGATGATCAAACGTTTTCTCTAAATTTACCAAATGCAAATAGATTGGACATTATTAGTATAATTCTTCATTGTATATATTGTATATAGTTATTGTATTTAGTGTATAAAGCTTTACTGTGTTAGTTAAAACCTTCACTTTTTAATTAGACATATAGGGAAATGTGTGATATTTTGATTATATTCTGATAATAAACCTTCCTTAGAGTCACAGCAGAGTTAATCATTACTTGACCAAAAATTACCATAGAGGTTTGGAGGACTCTGGACAGATAGGAGTCAGGATTCCTAAGGCAGGGCCAAGAGAATATTAGCACTTTACTAACATGGAGAAACTGAAGAGGTGGTAGTCACTATTTGCTGGTTAAATGCTTCTCTGATCTTTCAGTTAGTTACCCTGCTCTCTGACTCCTCATTCTTCTTGTTTAATATTAATTAGATTAGTGCTTCAGCATGGATAGAACTTTCTAAGCCCTTTGAAAATGAAGCCCATGTACCTGAGATAGAGCCACAGGATTTGTCATTTGCCCCACTAAATTTTTATCTTTCCTTGACCCACTCTTTTTTAAAATATTTATTTATTTATTTATTATGTATACAATATTCTGTCTGTGTGTATGCCTGCAGGCCAAAAGAGGGCACCAGACCCCATTACAGATGGTTGTGAGCCACCACATGGTGGCTGGGAATTGAACTCAGGACTTTTGGAAGAGCAGGCAATGCTCTTAACCTTTGAGCCATCTCTCCATCCTCCTTTGACCCACTCTTCCCTCAGTTTTTCTCATTCCTCTCTTTCATTTATCTTTTATTTATTTTTTCATCCTGACTGCTGTGTTTCCTCCCACCGTTGCTGTCTGTCTCAACCTTCCACCAAATCTCTCTTCTTTGTTTAACTTTAGAGAAGACCAGGTCTCTCATACATATCAACCAAACATGGTGTCTTAATTAGGGTTTCTGTTGTTGTGATGAAACATGATGACCAAAACGCAAGATTGGGAGAAAAGGGATAATTTGGCTTATACTGCCATATTGTTGTTCACTATTACAGGATGTCAGGGAAGGAACTTAAAGAGGGCAGGATCCTGAATAGATTTTTGTATATTGAACCACCCTTGCATCTCTGAGATCAAACTGACTTCATCATGGTAGATGATTTTTTTGATGTGTTCTTGGATTTGATTTGCTAGTATTTTATTGAGTATTTTTGCATTTATGTTCATCAGTGAGATGGATCTGGAATTCTCCTTGTTTGAATCTTTGTGTGATTTGGTATAAGGGTAACTATAGCTTCATAAAAGGGGTTTGGCAATCTTACTTCTGTTTCTATTATGTGGAACCCTTTGAGGAGTATAGTTATTACTTCTTGGTTCTGACAGAATTTTGAACTGAAACTGTCTTTCCATGGGCTTTTTTTGGTTGGAAGGCTTTTGATGACTTTTCTTTCCTTGCAGGTTATAATCTGATTTGAATTGTTCATCTGGTCTTAATTTAATTTTGGTATTTTATTGACTTCAGCCCTCAATTTGATTTTTTCCTATCTTCTATTTCTCTTGGGTGAGTCTGCTTTTTTTTGTTCTAGAGCTTTCAGGTGTGCTGGTAAGTACTGGTGTGAGTTTTCTCCACTTTCTTTATGTAGGCACTTAGTGCTATAAACTTTCATCTTAGCACTGCTTTCATAGTGTCCCATAGATTTGAGTATTCTGTCCCATCATTTTTGTTGAATTCTACAAAGTCTTTAATTTCTTTCTTTATTTCTTCCTTGACCTAGGGGTGGTTTAATAGAGCACTGTTCAATTTCCAGGAGTTTTTAGGCTTTCTGTGATTAGTGTTGTTAAATCCTAACTTTAAAACATGGTGATCTGATAAGACACAGGGGGTTATTTCATTTTTGTGTGTGTTGAGGTTTTCTCTGTTACCATGTTTGTGGTACATGTTAGAAAGGCTTTACTCTAAGTCTATTTGTTCACTATTAGGATACCTATACATGTGTGCTGCTTAGGTCCATTTGAATGGAAAACCTTTTTCCAACACTTTACTCCTCAGCAATGCTTGTCTTTGAGGTTTAGGTGTGTTTCTTGTACAAAGCAAAAGGATGGATCCTGCTTTTGTATCCATTTTCTTATTCTGTGCCATTTTATAGGTTAATTGAGTCTATTGATATTAAGAGATGTAAATAATGAGTGATTGCTAGTTCCTGATATTTTTCAATAGTGGTGTTTGTGTGTTTCCCTTCTTTGGGGTTTGCGGATGTTAGGTTATCTGTTGCCTGTGTTTATAGTTAGCTTCCTTGGGTTGGAGTTTTTCCTGTAGTACTTTCTGTGTGACTGGATTTGTGGATAGGTATTATTTAAATCTGGTTTTGCCATGGAATATTTTGTTTTCTCCATTTATGGTGATTGAAAGCTTTGGTGGGTCTGGTGTCTGTGGTCTCTTAGTGCCTTCAGCACATCTGTCCAGGGCCTTCTTGGTTTCATGGTTTTCATGGAGAATTCCATGGAGAATTCTGATAGGTCTGCCTTTATATTATACCTGACCATTATCTTTTGCAGCTCTTAATATTCTTTCTTCATTCTCTATGTTTCGCATTTTGATAATTATATGTTGGTGGGCTTTCTTTGGTCCAATCTATTTGGTGTTCTCTAAGCTTCTTGTACCTTCATAGCAATATTCTTCTTTGGGTTGGGAAAGTTTTTTTCTATGATTTTTTTGTTGTTGAATACAGTTTCTGTGTCTTTGAGTTGGTGTTCTTCTCTTTCTTTTATCCCTATTGTTCTTAGGTTTTAATTTTTTTTCATGGTATCCCAGATTTCCAGGATGTTTTGTGTAAGGAATTTGTTGGATTTATTGGGTTTTTTTTTTGATCAATAATTTGATTTCCTCTATAGTATCTTCAGCACCTGGGATTCTCTCTTTTATCTCTTGTATTCTGTTGGTTACACATCCTGCTGTAGTTCCCATTTGTTTACTCAGATTTTTCATATACAGAATTCCCTTCATTCATGTTTTCTTTATTGCCTCTATTTCATCTTCAAGTCCTGAGCTGTTTGTTTCATCTGTTTGACTGTTTTTTCTTGCTTTCTTTGAGAGATTTATTGATGTCTTTCAATTTTTTGTTTGTCTTTTCCTTAATTTCTTTAAGGAAATTTTTATTTCCTACATCCTCCTGCTATAGCTATGTTGGGGACCCCATCATCCTCACAAAGATACATTGAAAATCATTTTCTTTGCTTCGCCTGGGTTAAGATGATTAAGTCTTCCTGTAATATGACCACTGGATTCTGGTGTTACTATGTTGCTTTCTATGTTGTTGGATAAATTCTTGAATTGGCACCTACACATCTCATCCTTCAACTGGTGCCAGCAGTGTCTTTGGCTCTTGGTAAGATCCTTAAAGTGGTTGTTTGTGTCTTTGAGACCTGTTCTTGGCTAACTCTATTTTCCAGAGAGCCGTGCCACTGAGGTCTGTCTTTGTACTCTCTCTTGGCCTGCTCTTTTGGTCTGCACTCCTGGGTCACTTTCTTGGTCCAGTGTGTGCAGTCACAGCATGTGCTTCAGGGTCCCTGTCTTGTTCCACCCTGTGAAGCTGCATCTTGTGTTTTAATGTTCCTCTGAAGTTGCAAGGGGCTGGGAGGTTTTGGGGGTGCAGTGAGACTTGTAGCTTTTAGGGTCTGATAGATGGTGTGGAGGTGTTTGAGCAGCACACCTGGAGGAAACTTGCCTGTTGACTGGCTAGGGAACTGAATAGGTGGGGTTTGGTCTCAGGGTTTTGCCCCAGTATGGAGGTCCTAGAGACGTTGTCCTTCTGGTCAGGTCATCACTTACCTCTTTGTCCTTTCTGTGTAATAGCAGACTGTGTTGCAGAGTTCCACTTAGGTTGTGGGTGCATGGATAGGAGGGCTTGGGGCAGAGTGGGACTTGTAGCTTTCAAGGTTCAATGGATGGGATGGGGGTATTGGAGCAGCCTACTTTCAGGAAACTCACTGGCTAGCTGGCTAGGGAAGCTGAGGCCACTGGAGGGGTATCCTGGGATTTTGCTCTGGTATGGAGGGCGTAGAGAGTGGGGTGTCCTGCTGCATGGGTAATCACTCACCTCTTGGTCCCCTCTGAGTAGTATCAGGCTGTGTTTCAGAGTTCCATTGAGGTTGTGGCAGGGGGTTTGTAGGGATGTAATAGGAGATTCGGGGCAGAATGGAACTTGTAGAATTTAGTATCCAATGGATCATGAATATATTTCTTAAACTTCAGTTTTTACGTTTCTTCACTTATTGCTCATTTGTTTGCTTTTTACTTTCACAAGACTGGGGTTTCTGTATCTTTGAAGTCTTTTTTTTTGTTTTTGGTGGTTTGGTTTTCTTTGTTTCTTTTATTTTTCCATTCATAAAATTTACACTTCGTCCCCTCCTCTCCTTCCCCTCCCGCTCCCCCCACCCTTTATTCTTTCCCTACACTCATTAAGAGAGGGCAGGGAATCCTTCCCTGTGGGAAGTCCACCCGCCCATCCAGACTTGGAAGCTTTGCATCCTAATAGACAAATGGGCTAGGGTCCCAAAAAGCCAGTACATGCAGTAGAAACAAGTCCTAGTGCCTTTATCAATGGCTTCTCAGTCAGCCCCCATTTTTAGCCACTTTCAGAGAGTCTGGTTTGATCACATGCTCATTCAGTTCAGGTACCTCTGAATTTGGTGAGCTCCCATTAGAACAGGCACACTGTCTCAGTGGGTGGACCAACCCCTCGCAGTCCAACTTCCTTGCTCATCTTCTCCCTCCTTCTGCTCTTCAACTGGACTTTGGGGGCTCAGTCCATTGCTCTGATGAGGGACTTTGTCTCTATCTCCATCTAGTGCCAGACGAAGACTCTCTCCGATGGGTCTTCTGGTACAGGATCTGTTTTTTTTTTTTTTTTTTTTGGTTTTTCAAGACAGGATTTTAGGTAGTTTTAGAGCCTCGCCTAGAACTAGCTCTTGTAGACCAGTTTGGCCTCAAACTCACAGAGATACACCCGTCTCTGCTTCCCTAGTGCTGGGATTAAAGGTGTACATCACACTTCTCTGGCCAACAAGGCTTTAGTGGGTTTTTCAAGATAGGGTTTCTCTGTATATCTGGCTCTGCTGGCACACAAAACATACAGTAGGTTGTTCTCAAACTCACAGAGATCTGCCTGTCTCTTCCTCCCAGGTGCAGGAGTTTAAAGCATGAACCACTACTTCCTAGCCAAACTTGTATTTATTTATATCCTTTTTTGTGTGTGAAAATATGGTAATATTTTATTGTGTGATTTCATACAATAGAAACTATCTTTACACTTGCATAACCACACAGGAGAAATGGGTTCAATGTTGTACTAGCTATTCTAAGTAATTCATTCTGAATTAAAGGAGGATGGTTTCAACTGACTGAGTTTTCAGATATAATTTTGCATGAATTAGAATTAGTGTGTTCTCTTAAACTTTCTTATGAAACACAAA
Organism: Chionomys nivalis; assembly: GCF_950005125.1. Lineage (NCBI taxonomy): Eukaryota > Metazoa > Chordata > Mammalia > Rodentia > Cricetidae > Chionomys > Chionomys nivalis. Next base: position 33,469,806 of record NC_080111.1, on the reverse strand, counting down.
GTCTAGGGAGAGTTGATGCACTGGTACTAGATTTGAAGAAAGTTTACGAACTTCCCATTCATTTCGTGTCTTTGCTGTCACTGTCTCATTCTATCACCATGGTGAATTCCTCTCAGCTTCCATTACATTTCCAAAGAAAATTTCAGGGAAAACTATCTGTCTACTATGGAAAAGGACATATGGATATTCCCAATTTACTCCATTCTGTTTTTTTTTTTTTTGAAATGTGTTTCTTTTTTTAGTGTAATGGACAAAAATTCTAATAAGAGTTTAAAAACCAAAATTCTGATCTCTTTGTAACAAGAACTAAGAGCAATTGACCAGGTCCCTTCAGGGACTATTATTTATACTTCTCTTGCTACTTTTTCTGCTAGACTGAAATCAGGTACAAGTATTTGATCATGTAACTTGGGTACTTTTGAACTGTTCCTTACCTATTCCTTTGATTCTAAATTAGATGAAGTTTGCTGTGGGGCAATGGTCATAGACTTTTAGTACAGGCGGTTTTTTCCCCCTTTGGTTTTTTGAGACAGGGTTTCTCTGTGGTTTTGGAGCCTGTCCTGGAACTAGCTCTTGTAGACCAGGCTGGTCTCCAACTCACAGAAATCCGCCTGTCTCTGCCTCCCAAGTGCTGGGATTAAAGGCATGCGCTACCACCGCCCGGCTTGTCATGGACTTTTTAAAGATTTGTCAATTGTATTGTTTTAACAAAATGCTTATTGGCCATTAGCCATGCAGGAAGTATATGCTGGGTGACCAAGCAGGAAGTATAGGCAAGGCAGATCAGAGCAGGAGAATTCTGGGAAGAGGAAAGGTTCAGCCTGTAGTTATTACCCAGAGGCAGAGGACAAAAGATGAGATTGCCTTGCTGATTAAAGGTACCAAGCCATGTGGCTGACACAGACAAGAATTATGGGTGATTGTAGGATGTAAGGGTTAATAGGAAGCATGATCTAATAGGCACACCAGTTTAAAATCAATGTAGACCTCTGTTTGTTTTGGGGGGACTGAATGGCTATAGAACCAGGTGAAACAGAAACCTCTGTTAACTGATGTTGTCAACATGGATAACTAAATCCAATTGAAACCCAAGAAAGCTTGGAAATTAATTCTAGACACAAAAGAACAAAGTTAAGCATGGTTTCTTGGTATCAGCATTTTCTTAGCTGGGCTCTGTTTGATAGAGGCAAGCATTTCTCATTTGAGAAGCTTCCTGATTCAGTTTTAGCTGTAAAAACCTTGCAGCCCTTTTAAGAAGCACCACATCAAACTTAAATGGTGTCTTATGTATAGTCACCCTCATGCTTCTTGGTGGTGATAGGGACCTTGAAACTCTATAGAATTATGACAATAAGCATGGCTCCTGCCAGTACCTCAGCCATGCAGCTAGACTCTCAGAAATCTAAGGAATCAGGTGGATCCAGCTGTCAAAGCCAAGGTTTTATCTGTAGCCATATTGCTTAGCAAATTATAGACTTATTTGGTCAGAAAAAGAGAGATATACATTAAAGATAAATTCAAATGAAAAAACCTTTAAATGGTTTCTTGTGTATTTAAAGATATATGTAGACTTGGGGTAGAAATAAAATGATAAAGTCCTAAAAAAAAGGAAGGGAGTAGTTGGTTGTGGGGACAAATGGCTTCATATCCAATACTGGGTGGCAGAGGCAAGCAGACCTGATTCAAGAACAACCTGGTCTACAGAATGAGATCTATGACAGCCAGATATATACAGAGAAACCCTTTGTCAAAAAAAATTAAAAAGAAAAAGTAAAAATAGAGTTTAAAATAAAATCACAAATTAAGATGAAAAATACACAGAGAGTCTGGATACTGTAAGTTATTTTGTTCTCTTTCAATTGTTGGAATACTGAGGAAGGAGGAACAGCCACTAAAAGACTTTTGATTATAAATGCTACAGGATTAATCCAAAATATATGTCAGCAATACCTTCCAGGAATTTTTAAAAGTCATTAGAAGCCCATAGTTGATCTCTCCTAATTTGTAACTTTTGGCATCAAATTTTTATAGGTGTATTTTATGTCCTAAATAGTTAATAGAATCTCTTTGTATATTTTCAGTACTAATTTGTAATAACCAAAGATATAAAATTTTCTTCACTTCATCAAACATTTTCTCTCAAGTATCTACATTTGAATCAGGTAATAAAATTCTGTGTAACTTCATAAATTGTTGTAGATGGGAGTGGCGGGGCTGCTTCCCACCTCCACCCGGCTAGCTTTACCCAAAATAATTACACGGAAACTGTATTCTTTTAAACACTGCTTGGCCCATTAGTTCTAGCCTTTTACTGGCTAACTCTTACATATTGATATAACCCATTTCTAATATTCTGTGTAGCACCACGAGCTGGCTTACCAGGAAGATCTTAACCTGCATCTGTCTAGAGTGGGAGAATTATGGCGACTGCCTGACTCGGCTTCTTTCTCCCAGCATTCTGTTCTGTCTACTCCGCCTACCTAATTTTCTGTCCTAGTAAATGGGCCAAGACAGTTTCTTTATTACTTAACCAATGAAACAACAGATAGAAAGATGACCCACCTCCATCATTTCCCCTTTTTCTGTTTAAACAAAAAAGAAAGGCGTTCACTTTCACATAGTAAAATTACAGAGTGGCACCCAACGTGCTAATGAAAAGGAGAGAGAGACAATTTAAGACAGCTTTTTGCTGTTTGTGGGTTGCGAGTGGCAAAGAAATTGTCCTGACCAACAGGAAAAAACTGGCTATTTTAAAATGCCGGCTTTCTGGGCTGTGCTGCCATTGCAATCTCTGTTTGGCTCCTGCTGGAGACAGAGCTTTTGAATGGAGCATTTGGAGTAAAGTGCTATGGCTTGCTTGATGGCAATGTGGACTGCTGTGTGCCTGGAACTGTGTGTGGCTCAGGGGCACCAAATGGCTCTGAGGCAGGAGTGACTCAGCTCCGCCAAGCTGAACTGTGCTGGTCTCAGGCAGGAACTACCGTAATTACCATAATAACAGCGCAGTTAAGGTTTAGATGGGACAGGACACAGGCAGTACCTTATTACCTGTACATGGTGCAACTTAAGTTTTTAAGAACTGCTTAACATTTTAAGAAATGCTCCTGGATAGTAAAAAAATTACAGATTCACACTAAAACTGATTCAGACACTGTTGGATGAATGTACGTAGGCTTGAGAGAGAGAAAAAAATACATAAAGAATAAAGTTAATGTCTTAAAAAAGGGTAAAGTCTTTAAAGAGACAGAGTACAAATAGATTTAAAAGAAATAAAGAAAAATAAGCCACGTAAAAATGGAAAATTCACAGAGAGTCTGGATTCTTTGTATTATTGCATTTTCTTTAAAATGTTTTACTGTAAAGGAGCTAAGTGCGGAGAGACATTTCATTATATGGGCTGCCAAGCTAAACCAGAATGGATATAAGGGTATTATGATTTCAGAATATGGGTCTAAGGATATGATGCTTTGGAGAGGGTCTTCTTTTCTTTTCACAGAGGATGAGACTCTGTGGATTGCGTCTATCCCAATATGGTATGATAGACCACGCCCTCCTGAAAGTTTGCTGTGAACACCTTCAGAAAATTACTTCATTCAACTGCTGACTGAGATGACCCTGACACACAGGTTACACCATGAAAGATCTGAATACAGCACCCCCATTCTGCAGGAAGCAGTTTGGAGAGAAAAAAACTGCGCCCATATTCCCAAATATTGTTTATGAATATTCTTTTACATATAAAGGGGGATATGATATAGATATAAATAATTTGCATTGGGATGGATTATAAGGTCAATTTTGTTATGTGTATATGTATTTCTGATCTTGATTAAGGTATTGTGATTGTGTAGTTCATTTAAAAATGTAATGTATGATTAAGAAATATAGGTTAATGGATAATCATCAATAATAGTCAAGCTTGTAGTCATGTTAGTTAGATTTTCTGGATATATAGAGATATATTTCAGATAGATAGACATTCTTCATATCTTTCAAAGACTGCAGAATATGGCATTTAAAATATTTTAATAACTTAGGGCTTTTTATGACAATGAGCCACATCTGCTCCTGGCAGTACCAATCTACTTCAAGAGGAAGATGGGCATTGAAGAGGCTCCTTATGGAGTTTGATAGCCATTTGGGCAAGAAACTGCTCTTGCCTGGACTGTTGCATAAACTGGACACAGAGAACCCGCAAAAAAGGGGCTGCTGGGATCACGCCTGGCAGATTTATCAGTAAACATTAGCCCAAGGCGAACACGCCCCCAATGGGTGGGGCTATATCCCTACAATAAATAGCTAACTTGAGTATAATTTCAATTGTAATAAATGACAAACTACTAACATGCAGTACTTTATATCCTAATTAGTTGATAATAATATCTTTCAAGGACTAGATATTTTCATTACATTTTTAAGTAAGGTGTATTAGGTACAATATCTTGAACAAGAAAATAAATGTATAGACAGTATGTTTGAACAAAAATAATGTCAAATTTGTATCAAATGCAAATATCCATATCAATGTAAAATATTTAAAATAAGTAGTTGCATTTTAAAAGGAGATTTAACAATCTACCCTTTTGTCTCATAATATCTATGTCCCCCTTTATTCTTTGTAGAGAAGATTCAATAATCTCCACTTTTATTCTATCATTTCATTGGGTGCCTTTTTAGGTGGATGTTTCTGCCCCACCAAAAACTCCCAAATACACAACAGCCACTTCATAAACAATTGATCCAGAAGATTAATAAAACTTATGAATGTTTGTGACATACCTTAGGCTCATTAACTCATTCTTAGACTAAATATTGACATCAAAACAATCATTCTAACCTTTAAAGCTTATTTTATTCATTTTTCTCTCATTCAATGATATGTCCTTTAAAATACATATTTCAACTGGAATTAGAGGTGTAAGGCTGTAATCACTGTACACAGTGTATGGGGCCAATCTCAGTGAGTTTGAGGGGTAGAGGCCATCTTATTCCTCATAATAACTTCCTGGCATCCATGTTTATGTAGACATATCTGTCTCAAAAAGTCCCAGAAGAAAGCCTACTTCAAATTATGGAACCTTTCCTAATAAAATTTGGCTGAACTTAGACTGAATTCAACCATCTTTTTTTTATCTTTACTCATGTAGAGAGAGCTATCTTAACAATGAAAATAAGAAGGAATATACAAATGCCATTCACATTCTGTCCATTGGATCCTTTGACAACCATCCAGAAGTGACTTTATCTTTCAAGTGATAAGAGACAGAAAGAAGAGTGGGTCACCTTCACCTTCAGCATTGTAATGACATCTGTGGGACCCAGAGAGTTGTCTCATGAGTACTGGTCTTCTTGGGTACCTCTTTTTTTTTTTTTACTTATTTATTTATTTTTATTCTTTTTTAATTAAAATTTCCACCTGCTCCCCATTTCCCATTTCCCTCCCCTCCTCCCAAATATTGCCCTCCCCCCACTTCCCTCCCCCTATCCCCACTCCTCTTCTCCTCCCCCCACTCCATTCCCCCTCCCTCTCGATACTGAAGAGCAGTCCAAATTCCCTGCCCTGCGGGAAGACCAAGGTCCTTCTATCTACGTCCAGAAAGGTGAGCGTCCAAACAGGCTAAGCTCCCACAAAGCCAGTTCATGTATTAGGATCGAAACCTAGTGCCATTGTCCTTGGCTTCTCATCAGTCTTCATTGACCGCCATGCTCAGAGAGTCCGGAATCAACCCATGCTTATTCAGTCCCAGACCAGCTGGCCTTGGTGGGCTCCCAATAAATCAGTTCCACTGTCACAGTGGGTGGGTGCATCCCTCGTGGTCCTGATTTTTTGCTCATGTTCTCCCTCCTTCTGCTCCTCATTTGGACCTTAAGAGCTCAGACCGTTGCTCCAAATTGAGACTCTGTCTCTACCTCGATCCATCGCCAGATGAAGGTTCTAAGGTGATATGCAAGATATTCATCAGTATAGGATAGGGTCATTTCAGGTTCCCTCTCCTTAGTTGCCCAAGGTACCAGCTGGGGACATATTCCTGGACACCTGCGAACCCCTCAAGAGTCAAGTCTCTTGCCAACCCTAAGATGGCTCCCTTAGATAGGATATATACTTCGCTGCTCCCGTTTCCATCCTTCCTATATCCCAACCATCCCAATCCTCCGAGCTCCTCCCATCCTCCCCTTCTCATATTTCTCATCCCATTTCCCCTTTGCCCCATGCCACCTCACCCGCAAGTTCCCAGTTTTTGCCCTGGAATCTTGTCTACTTCCCCCTCTCCATGCGGATGACTATATGATTTTCTTTGGGTTCACTTTCTTATTTAGCTTCTATAGGATCACACATTATATGCTTAATGTCTTTTATTTTATGGCTAGAAACCAATTATGAGTGAGTACATCCCATATTCCTCTTTTTGAGTCTGGGATACCTCACTCAGGATAGTGTTTTCTATTTCCATCCATTTGCACGCAAAATTCGAGAAGTCATTGTTTTTTACTGCTGAGTAGTACTCTAATATGTATATATTCCACACTTTCTTCATCCATTCCTCCATTGAAGGGCATCTAGGTTGTTTCCAGGTTTTGGCTATTACAAACAATGCTGCTATGAACATAGTTGAACAGATACTTTTGTCATTTGATGTGGCATCTCTTGGGTATATTCCCAATAGTGGTATTACTGGATCTTGGGGTAGGTTGATCCCAAATTTCCTGAGAAATCGCCACACTGATTTCCAAAGTGGTTGCACAAGTTTGCATTCCCACCAGCAATGAATGAGTGTGCCTCTTTCTCCACAACCTCTCCAGCAAAGGCTATCATTGGTGTTCTTGATTTTAGCCATACTGACAGGTGTAAGATGGTATCTCAAAGTTGTTTTAATTTGCATTTCCCTTATCGCTAAGGAGGTTGAGCATGACCTTAGGTGTCTTTTGGCCATTTGAATTTCTTCTGTTGAGAATTCTCTGTTCAGATCAGTGCCCCATTTTTTTATTGGGTTCATTAGCATTTTAAAGTTTAGTTTCTTGAGTTCTTTATATATTTTGGTGATCAGACCTTTGTCTGTTGCAGGGTTGGTGAAGATCTTCTCCCAGTCAGTGGGTTGCCTTTTTGTCTTAGTGACAGTGTCCTTTGCTTTACAGAAGCTACTCAGTTTCAGGAGGTCCCATTTATTCAATGTTGCCCTTAATGTCTGTGCTGCTGGGGATAAACGTAGGAAGTGATCTCCTGTACCCATATGTTGTAGAGTACTTCCAACTTTTTCTTCTATCAGGTTCAGTGTGTTCAGACTAATATTGAGGTCTTTAATCCATTTGGACTTGAGTTTTGTGCATGGTGATAGATATGGATCTATTTTCATTCTTCTACACGTTGACAACCAGTTCTGCCAGCACCATTTGTTGAAGATGCTCTCTTTTTTCCATTGAATACTTTTAGCTCCTTTATCAAAAATTAGGTGTTCATAAGTTTGTGGGTTAAAATCAGGGTCTTCTACTCGGTTCCATTGGTCGACTTCTCTGTTTTTATGCCAATACCAAACTGTTTTCAATACTGAGGCTCTGTAATAGAGTTTGAAGTCAGGGATGGTAATGCCTCCAGACGATCCTTTATTATATAAGATTGTTTTGGCTATCCTGGGTTTTTTGTTTCTCCATATAAAGTTGATTATTGTCCTCTCAAGATCTGTGAAGAATTTTGATGGGATTTTAATGGGGATTGCATTGAATCTATAAATTGCCCTTGGTAGAATTGCCATTTTTACTATGTTGATCCTCCCTATCCAAGAGCAAGGGAGATCCTTCCATTTTCTGGTATCCTCCTCAATTTCTTTCTTCATTGACTTAAAGTTCTTGTCAAATAGATCCTTTACTTCCTTGGTTAGGGTTACCCCAAGATATTTTATGCTATTTGTGGCTATCGTGAAGGGTGATGCTTCTCTGATTTCCATCTCTGCTTCCTTATCCTTTGTGTATAGGAGGGCAACTGATTTTTTGGAATTGATCTTGTATCCTGCAACGCTACTAAAGGTGTTTATCAGCTGAAGGAGTTCTTTGCTGGAGTTTTTGGGGTCGCTTATGTACACTATCGTATCGTCTGCAAATAATGAAAGTTTAACTTCTTCCTTTCCGATTTGAATCCCTTTGATCCCCTTATGTTGTCTTATTGCTATTGCTAGAATTTCAAGCACTATATTAAAGAGGTATGGAGAGAGTGGACAACCTTGTCGTGTTCCTGATTTTAGTGGAATAGCTTTGAGTTTCTCTCCATTTAATTTGATGTTAGCTGACAGCTTGCTATAAATAGCTTTTATTATAGTTAGGAACGACCCTTGTATTCCTAATCTCTCTAAGACCTTTATCATAAAGGGATGTTGAATTTTGTCAAATGCTTTTTCAGCATCTAATGAAATGATCATATGTTTTTTTTCTTTCAGTTTATTTATATGATGGATTACATTGATAGATTTTCGTATGTTGAACCAGCCCTGCATCTCTGGGATGAAGCCTACTTGATCATAATGGATAATTTTTCTGATGTGTTCTTGGATTCGGTTTGCCAGTATTTTATTGAGTATTTTTGCGTCGATGTTCATGAGTGAGATTGGCCTGTAGTTCTCTTTCTTGGTTGTGTCTTTGTGTGGTTTTGGTATCAGAGTAACTTCAGTTTCATAAAAGGAATTTGGCAATGACTTCTCTGTTTCAATATTGTGAAATACATTAAGGAGTATAGGTATTAGGTCTTCTTGGAAGTTCTGGTAGAATTCTGCATTGAAGCCATCTGGACCTGGGCTTTTTTTGGTGGGGAGGTTTTTTATAACAACTTCTAATTCTTCACGACTAACAGGTCTATTTAGATTGTTCACCTGGTCCTGGTTTAACTTTGGTATATGGTACTTATCTAAAAAAGTGTCCATTTCTATAACATTTTCCAATTTTGTGGCATACAGATTTTTGTAGTAAGATCTAATGATTCTCTGAATTTCCTCTGAGTCTGTGGTTATGTCTCCCTTTTCGTTTCTGATTTTGTTAATTTGCGTATTCTCTCTCTGCCGTTTGATTAGTTTGGATAGGGGTTTATCAATCTTATTGATTTTCTCCATGAACCAGCTTTTTGTTTCATTGATTCTTTGGATTGTTTTCTGTGTTTCTATTTTGTTGATTTCAGCCCTCAATTTGATTATTTCCAGTCTTCTACTTCTCCTAGGTGAGTCTGCTTCTTTTTTTTCTAAAGCTTTCAGGTGGGCTATTAAGTCTCCAATGTGTGCTTTCTCCGTTTTCTTTAAGTGGGCACTTAATGCTATGAATTTTCCTCTTAGCACTGCTTTCATAGTGTCCCATAGGTTTGAGTATGTTGAGTCTTCGTTTTCATTGAATTCAAGAAAGACTTTAATTTCTTTCTTTATTTCTTCCTTGATCCAGGTGAGGTTCAGTAGTTGACTGTCCAGTTTCCATGAGTTCATAGGCTTTCTGGGGATAGCATTGTTGTTGAATTCTAACTTTAATCCATGGTGATCTGATAAGACACAGGTGGTTACCGATATTTTTTTGTAACTGTGTAAGTTTGCTTTGTTACCGAGTATGTGGTCTATTTTCGAGAAGGTTCCATGAGCTGCAGAGAAGAAGGTATATTCTTTCCTATTTGGGTGGAATGTTCTATAGATGTCTGATAAGTCCATTTGATTCATTGCCTCCCTTAATCCTCTTATTTCTCTGTTAGGTTTCTGTTTGATTGACCTGTCCATTGGTGAGAGAGGAGTGTTGAAATCTCCTACTATTAGTGTGTGTGGTTTGATGACTGCCTTGAGTTTTAGTAATGTTTCTTTTACATAAGTGGGTGCTTTTATATTAGGGGCATATATATTCAGGATTGAGATTTCATCCTGGTGAATTGTTCCTGTTATGAGTAAAAAATGTCCATCTCCATCTCTTTTGATTGATTTTAGTTTGAAGTCAACTTTCTTAGAAATTAGTATGGCCACACCTGCTTGTTTCTTAGGTCCGTTTGCTTGATAAACCTTTTCCCAGCCCTTTACTCTGAGTAGATGTCTGTCTTTGTGGTTGAGGTGTGTTTCTTGTAAGCAGCAGAATGTTGGATCCTGTTTTCGTATCCAATCTCTTAGCCTGTGCCTCTTTATAGGTGAGTTGAGTCCATTGATATTAGGTGATATTAATGACCAGTGGTTGTTAACTCCGGTCATTTTTCCTTTCTTTCTTTCTTTCCTTTGGTAGTAGAGTTTGTGTGTTTCCCTTCTTCAAGTTGTGCTGGTGAAGGGTCTTTAGATGTCTGAGTTATTGTGGGCATTGTTGGCCTCCTTGGCTTGTGATTTTCCTTCAATTACTTTCTGAAGGGCTGGATTTGTGGCTACGTATTGTTTAAATTTGTTTTTATCCTGGAAAACTTTGTTTTCTCCATTTATAGTGAATGAAAGCTTGGCTGGGTATAGTAGTCTGGGCTTGCATCCATGGTCTCGTAGTTTCTGCAGTATATCTATCCAGGACCTTCTGGCTTTCATGGTTTCCATAGAGAAATCAGGTGTAAGTCTGATAGGTTTACCTTTATAGGTAACTTGACCTTTTTCCTTTGCAGCTCTTAATATTCTTTCTTTATTCTGTATGTTTTGTGTTTTGATTATTATATGACGAGGAGATTTTTTTTTTGATCCAGTCGATTTGGTGTTCTGTATGCTTCTTGGACCTTCAAAGGAATATCTTTCTTAAGGTTGGGAAAGTTTTCTTCTATAATTTTATTAAATATATTTTCTGGACCATTGAGCTGTACTTCTTCTCCTTCTTCTATCCCTATTATTCTTAGGTTTGGTCTTTTTATTGTGTCCCAGATTTCCTGAATGTTTTGTGATGAGAATTTGTTGGTTATGCTGTTTTCTTTGATGAGAGTGTTTATTTTCTCTATGGTATCTTCAGTGTCTGAGATTCTTTCTTCTATCTCTTGTAATCTGTTGGTGGTACTTGTCTCTGTAGTTCCTGTTCGTTTATTCAAATTTTCCATCTCCATCCTTCCCTCGGTTTGTGTTTTCTTTATTACTTCCACTTCGTTTTTCAAGTCTTGAACCGTTTCCCTTACCTGTTTGATTACTTTTTCTTGTTTCTCTTGGTTTTCTTGGGTATCTTTGAGAGATTTATTCATTTCCTCTACCTTTTTGTTTGTAATCTCTAATTGGTTGTGGCAGTTTTTCACCTCCTGTTTAAGGTCCTCTATTATTTTCATAAAAATATGGAACGCTTCACGAATTTGCGTGTCATCCTTGCGCAGGGGCCATGCTAATCTTCTCTGTATCGTTCCAATTTTAGTATATGTGCTGCCGAAGCGAGCACTTGGGTACCTCTTTGATTCATAGCACACACCTCAGATTCGTCAGAACTCCCTGTAATTGTGGGTCGTGAAGATCTGGTGCATTTTTCTGGTCTTAGGGCACCAGAATGGCAAATGTTGAAGAAAAAAAAATATGTAGGTGACTCTATGTTTTAAATAGGTTTTCTTCACGTTTACATATTCTTTTTTTTTTTTTTTTTGGTTTTTTGAGACAGGGTTACTCTGTGGCTTTGGAGCCTGTCCTGGAACTAGCTCTGTAGACCAGGCTGGTCTCGAACTCACAGAGATCCACCTGCCTCTGCCTCCCGAGTGCTGGGATTAAAGGCGTGCACCACCATTGCCCAGCCCCATATTCTTAATTATATTAAAAATACATAAATATTAATAAATACCCCTAACATAGTTTTAATAATATTTTCTGTCAAAGGCAGTAGGACACTTAAGGATCAGAATCATGTTGCTCAATAACAAGTAAAACTTTACTTCAAGTGAGTGCATTAGCTTCAGACATGGCTGATCTCCTTATTTGTGTGTTCAAATGAATATGTTCAGTCCTGAAAGCATAACACAACAACCAACAGAAATATACCCAGCAGATTCTATTCACAAATTTGTCCATACTTATTAGTACATACTTAACAATGAAGGAATTGGAAGAGAAATATTTGGAAAGGGGTAGAGAAAGGACACAAGAAGGGTAAAGAGATGTAATATATTTTAATTAAAATGTGTGAAAATGGATTTTTAATAAAAATGTGGCTTGAGAGATAGCTTAGAAATTAAGAGCAATGGTTGTTTTTGAAGACGGCAGAGGTTATGTTGCTAGACCTCCTGTAACTCAGGTTCAAGGGATCTGATTCCCTCTTCTGGCCTCTGCAGGTCTTGACACAGACACATTTGGGCAAACATCCATACGTATAAAATGAAGCTTAAAGAACAAAATCGTTTAGAGTAAATTTCACAGCCTTGAAACAGATAGTAGTCAGGGCTAGTTAAAATGAATTATTCTTGGTTCTTCTTACAAGTATGTCTGGTCTTCCTTTGAACCACCATTTTCAGTGTCAAAAGATGCCTTATTCTGAAGTTGAAAGAACTCAAAATAGCTGTTCATTTAAGATAATCTTTTACAATGTGGACAGGACTTGCCCATATTTTTGTATTTGTGTTCTATTTCCTATGTATGTTGATATATCTTTTAAATGTATCTTTTAGATCTTGCCTGATCAGAAGAATAGATTTGCTCTGTAAATCTCCATCTACCTACTTGTTTAGACATGCCTTCTCCCGTCTCCCTCTCCTTTTTGTTGTTTTGTTTTTCAAGACTAGGCTTCTCTGTAGTTTTGAAGCCTGACCTGCAACTACCTCTTGTAGATGAGTCTGGCCTTGAACTCACAGAGGTCTGTCTGGCTCTGACTCCCTAGAGTTCAGATTAAAGATGTGTGCTACCACCACCTGACTTCTCCTGTCCCTTTTTATGTTGTTCACAGTATAACCTTGGTCCTGAACTCAAAAGAAACTTCAAGATGACAGCTTATGTGGAATGCAAAATTTCTTCCAGGCTCGCTCCTCTTTTTAGCATTAACCAATAGTAAATGCAGCCTGTTGCTACAGCAATTTATGTTAATTAAATGTTTAAGTTTGTGGAATGATTTATTCCTGGGAAGGCATATTAATTCTAGAACATCAGTCTTGTAGAAAAATGTTTCTGAGACAAAAATTCTTTTGTTGGCTCAGGTAGCCTTGATCCCATGCCATTGCTCCCCAGGGAATTGACCTGGCTCTCCTGGTGATTAAACTAACTAAACTTTTAGATTAAAGATCTCAGTCACCACCAAGTTGTGAAATTTCGAATTTTGTCATAGAGTCAATTGTTCATTTCAGTAACAGAAAAAGGATTTGTATAGAGCATGGTTTTGGCCTTCGGAACTTAATAGTATAGACAAACTATGTATACTATAGGGGAATCACTTAAGGCAAACAGCTTTGCAGTCTCCATTATGAAATAAGATATGATTGTACATGGATAAGTGATTTTGTAATTTTCCAGCATGTATTGATCCATGTCATGTAATGAAGGCAGGCCCGATTTGGGTGTCCCATGTTTGAATGTTAATAGAGCCAATGAATATTGAAATTCCAAAATGGAGCTCTCATATACAGACATTAATCTTGTTTGTCATGTTTGTATCCATTGGCTCTACCTGTGTTTGTCAGGTGACAGGTCCCAGCAGCTAACATTACATTTAAGGACAGGGTGGAATAATATCTTATTAATGCCATTTCCTTTTCCAGAGAATGGCTTTGTGTTTTTCAAAGTCAGTCTACCTATATGGTTTTTTCAGCTACATGGTTTTTAAAACAAATTATGAGTTTCAATTTTTAACTTAGAATTTCTTTAAGTGCATCTTTGCTCTAATCTCTCTCTCTCTTTTTTTTTTTTTTGGTTTTTCGAGACAGGGTTTCTCTGTGGCTTTGGAGCCTGTCCTGGAACTAGCTCTTCTAGACCAGGCTGGTCTCGAACTCACAGAGATCCGCCTACCTCTGCCTCCCAAGTGCTGGGATTAAAGGCGTGCGCCACCACCGCCCGGCTTTGCTCTAATCTCTTATTTCTTCCTATTCCCCATTGTTTCCAGGTTATTAAGGATTTCTTTCTATTTTTTATCGAGTCTGGTTTACTTATTTATGTTTTGAACAATATCTCCTGTAAATTAGGCTGGCGACACACTATGCCATTGAGAATTCCATTGCACACCTAATCCCGCTTCTGCTTCAGAGTGCTGAAAAGTCATGAATCTGCCTCATGGCTGGGCCTTAAACTGGTCAGTGAGAAAAAAAAATAAACTGGCAAATGGAAGCCCTCCTTCTTCTCTGGATTATAATGCAAAATTCCAAAGGAAGATGGATTGTGTACAAATTGAGTTCAAAGACCAACTTTAAAGAATGCGTAGTCCCAGCAGAGAAAGGGCTGGACAAGAAGAACCATGAAAACTTACTCAAGTAGTGCCCTTTAGAAATAAGTAGTAAGGTAATATGTTCTAGATGATTGTTGAAATGTGATCCTAATTAGTAGTATTAATAAAAACCCAGAGTCAGATATTGGGTAAAGATGACAGAACAGAGAAGCAACGCATTAGCCACATTCACTCTTGCCTCTCCAAATCCCCATTGATATGGGGAATAGAACTGAGATCATCCTTTTGGCAGTGAGTGATTTCATCCTCTCAGCGATCTCCCCAGCTCAAGGCTGAGGGCCTTAAAACCAATTAGAGCTTGACAAATGAGACAGATTTTGCTGGGCACATTGTTCCCCACCAATAATCCCAATACATTGAGTATGGGGACAGGAGGATTTTGCCTTTCAGGTCCAGTTAATATACATAGCAAAAACCTGTCTCAAAAAAAAAAACATTAAACAAACATCATTCATGCTGATTTTGGTGGTTCAAACTTTAGATTTCATTCAGTACATAGCAAGTTGATGCAGGAGTATCACCAATAGATTTAAATCAGGCTAAGGTGTCTTGTGAGACTCTGGTCAACAAAACTTTCCCTCCCCAAACCTTTCAAATTGCTTTTGTTTTTAATGTTTCTTAAACCTAACAAAGGTCTACCCATTTGTTTGGGAATGTTGAAAACAATACCTAAAATAAAAACAGAGAACTGATTAACACTTATTGTAGATTCCAACTTCATAATTCTCAAGGGAAGAAATACTATCTAAGCACTTTTCACGTTTTTAAATAAGCAAGCCTGTTAAAATAATCTTAAAATGTTTGTATTAAATATACATCGATTTACTAGCTAGGGACTTGAGAAAATATGAGTAGAATATATCTCAGAAAAAATTTCAGATTGTTAATTCAACACATCTAATACAAAATATCAGTGGGTTTTACCTTGCTGTGGTTTAAGCTTTAATAGTGGTATATTCCTTTCAAGCATCCGTTTACTTAATTTTAAATTTTAATAGACTTGAATAAATGGCAGCAAGATAAAATTTAAAGATAAATAGAATGAACAAGCACCTTCAACTTGATCAAAACAAATGATTAAATCTTGCCATAGATCTAATGGCTCATACTGTTTGATAAATTTTTCATCAGAAATAACACTCAATATTACACTTCATTTTTCCCATACTCTTTTGACTGTTACTGCATGAAAGGTTATTTTCTTCATATGCTTATAATGTGATACTGAAGTATTTGGTAAAAGTGCTTCTGGTGTGTAATTATGGCATAAATAAAAATGCTGGGAATTAGAAGTTTAAAAATTATATTGACTAAAAATCACAGTATATTAGTCAGGGTTCTCTAGAGTAACAGAACTTAAGAACTAAATCTCTCTCTCTCCATCTATATATCTGTCTGTTGTCTGTCTGCATAAGTGTGTGTGCATATGGCAATTTACTGGAATAACTTAAAGGCTGCACTCCAACAATTGCTGTCAGTGACTAGAAAGCACAAGTTCTAGTAGTTATTCAGTCCCACAAAACTGGGTGTCTCAGTTGTTTAGTGTACATGCTGGAATCCCAAAGAAGTAGACTTCAATGATAATGAGTACATATACGGACAAGGTAAGGGAAAGCAGAGAGAGAAATAACAGCCCACATTCCTTCCAGCAAAAGGTGTGACCCAGACTTAATTTTGATGGTATTCACAATTTTTCTTCTCCTGTGGAAATAAGAGCAAAACCCCTTTCCCAACGTAGCACATCTCCTGGCTTCCATTGAGAGGTCAGCACAATCTTGGAAATAAATCAGTTGATTTAGTTCAGCAGACTTTTCCATTATCCAATGTCTTTCTGCTGCTGTCATTCCTTTCTCTTTAGCATTAAGAAAATTCAAGGTTAATAAAGCATTATGTAATCTATTACTGGGGGTATTTTCGGTCCCTTCCTGTTTATTCAACATATCCTTTATAGTACGATTTGAACTTTCTAAAACTGCCTGACCTGTGGGATTATGTGGTATACCTGTAATGTGTTTTATATTATAATAAGCAAAGAAGTGTTTCATTTTCTTAGATACATATGCTGGACCATTATCTGTCTTTATTTGTGCAGGTATACCCATGATGGCCATAACTTCCAATAAATGTGTGATTACTGAATCAGCCTTTTCTGAACTCAGGGCAGTAACCCATTGAAAACCTGAATACGTGTCTATGGTGTGGTGTACATATTTTAATTTACCAAATTCCATAAAGTGGAACACATCCATCTGCCAGATTTCATTTCTCTTAGTACCCTTTGGGTTACTCCCTGCAGGCAACAGTGTTTGATTATAGAAAGAACAAGTGGGACATCTCTTTATAATGTCCTTAGCTTGTTGCCATGTTTAGGCCTTTACTATTGACATGATGCTTTTCATGAAATTCTGAGGCCTGCAACACGCTTCCAATTAATAATTGATCAATCTCAGCGTTAACTTGTGCTAGAGGACCAGGCAGACCTGTATGGGACTGGATGTGTGTTATGTACATCGGACAAAGCCTGTTCCTGATTATGTCTTGTACCTGGATAAACAGTGAAGTCAACTCTGTGTCATCTGGTATAAATTCAGCGGTTTCAATATGCAAGATAACTCTTTCTGCATATTGTGAATCTGTAACTATATTAAGAGGTTTTTTAAAATCCCTTAGCACCATAATAATGGCATATAATTCTGCTTTCTGGACAGAATTATAAGGGCTTTGTTCCACCTTACTCAATTCATCTGACTTATAACCTGCTTTCCTTGATTTATTTGCATCAGTATAGAACGTACAGGCTCCAGTTATTGGAACATCACGTACAATTCTAGGAAGAATCCAAGAAGTTCTCTTTATGAGGTTAAGTCTACCACTTTTGGGATAGTTTCTATTAATTTCTCCCAAAAAATTAGCACAAGCTCTTTGTCATGGTTCATTGTCTTCCCATAACTTTTTTATTTCTTCAGTAGTAAAAGGCACTATAATTTCTGCTGAGTCTATACCTGCTAGTTGACGAAGTCTCAGCTTACCCTTTATAAATAATTCAGAGACTTTTTCCACATAAGTTTTTAATTTTTTACTTGGTTTATTAGATATAAATATCCACTCTAAAATAATATCTTCCCTCTGCATTAGAATCCCTTTAGGAGAAATTCTGGAAGGCAATATGACTAGGATGCTGCTAAGATTTGGGTTCACCCTATCCACATGTGCCTCCTGTAATTTTTCCACAATTATTGTCAGTTTCTTTTCTGCTTCAGCTGTCAGTTTTCTTGTACTAGTCAAATTTTATCACCATCTAAGGTTTTGTTTAAATGAACTATTAGATCAGGTGTTATCCCAACAGCTGGTCAATGACTGGAAATGTCTCCTAACAATCTTTGGAAATCATTAAGAGTCTTTAATCAGTGTCTCCTAATTTGTGCCTTTTGCATTTTAATTTTCTCTAACCCTATTCTGTAACCTAGGTAATTAATAGAATTTCCTCTTTGAATATTTTCAGGGGCAATTTGTAATCCCCACCTAGGCAAGACGTTCTTTACTTCTTCAAACATCCTTTCTAAAGTATCTTAATTTGTTTCTTTTTTCTTTCTTTCTTTCTTTTTTTTTTTTTGGTTTTTCGAGACAGGGTTTCTCTGTGGTTTTGGAGCCTATCCTGGGACTAGCCCTTAGACCAGGCTGGTCTCGAACTCACAGAGATCCGCCTGCCTCTGCTTCCCATTTGCTGGGATTAAAGGCGTGCGCCACTACCGCCCGGCAAAGTATCTTTATTTGAATCAGATAACAAGATGTCATCCATGTAATGATAAATCATGGACTTGGGGAATTGTTTACAAATTATTTCCAATGGCTTACTTACAAAATATTGGCACAATGTAGGACTAATGAGCATCTCCTGTGGAAGGACAGTCCATTGATATCTCCTATTAGGCTGAGAATTATTATAAGTAGCACTGTGAAGGCAAATTTTTCTCTATCCTTTTCTTGTAATGGTACAGTGAAAAAACAATCTTTCAAATCAATAACTATAAGAGACCATCCTTTTGGTAATAGAGAAGGCAAAGAATTCCAGATTGTAGTGGGCCCATAGGTTGAATTACCTTGTTGACAGCTCTTAAATCTGTCACCATTCTCCATTTACCAGATTTCTTTTTTATGACAAACACAGGAGAATTCCAAGGACTGGTTGATTCTTCAATATGCTAAGCATCTAGTTGCTCTAGCACCAGCTGTTCCGATGCCTGTAGTTTATCTTCAGCTAGAGGCCACTGTTTGATCCTTATTGGCTTCTCAGTTAGCCATTTTAAAGGTACGGCTTTGGTACTCTAAAGTTTTTGTATTTGCTGTATGTTCTTGTACTGCCTGAATGATTGCTGACCTTTTTACATAATACCTCATCATATCCTTCCCAGAATTATGAGTTCCTGGAACTACAGGAATGTTAATCTGGGTATTCCATTGCTGTAGCAGGTCACAGCCCCATAAATTTATTGTAATATTGGCTATATATGACCTTAGTCTTCCTATTTGCCCTTCGGGCCCTATGCATTCAACCCTCCTTGTGCTTTGTTTTACACGAGATAGGGTTCCAATTCTCAGGAAATAAACATCTACCTCTTGAAGAGGCCAATTCGGATACCAAGATTCTGGAGTAATGATACCTACATCCACACCTGTATCTAATAAGCCTTCAATAAAAGTGCCATTTATACATACTCTTAGCTTTGGTCTTTGATCGTTAATAGAAGTCTGCCAAAATATACGTTTACTCTGTCCTACTGGGTTTTTTGACTCATCCTCCATGCATAATTCATCATTTAAACCAGTATTACTTTTTACAGCAGAAATTGGAGCTTTTAATTTTCTTGGTGAGGCACGTTCTCCACTGTGACTGGGAATGTCTGCGCCACTGTTGGCTTGGGGGCCTGCGAGAGGCCCCTCAAGGAGTTTCCCGATGGTATCAGGTTGCCTTGTCTGTCTGTTGTTGACCTGCATTCGTTGGACCAATGTCAGCCTTTACTGCATCTCCTACATATACCTGAAGGCCGAGGTCTCCTATTTTTGTCATTCCCAGAAGAAATATTATTCCTAGAAATTCTTTGCCTGCTATCCCTTTGCAAATGTCCTAATTTACCACAATTAAAACACCTGACAGTTTGATATCTCCTCATTGCTTTGGAAATCGCTTCTCCTACCCAAGATTCATCATTATAGCTAAACGTTTCAACATTCATCGTAAGCTGAATCCATTCATCCATAAGTGCTGATATAGACCTTAAATTCCCAATTATGTTTTTGCAATCTATGTTTGCATTTTCAAAAGCTAGAGATTCAAGAAATATTCGTCTAGCCTCTGGGTCAGTTACCCCTATATCCAGAGCCTTAATTAATCTTTGCAAAAAGTTAGTAAAGGTTCTCTCTGTCCCTGCCTAATCCTGGTATATGATTCAACCCTTTTTGCTGGATCTTGTATTCTATTCCAAGCATTTAAAGCTGCTTGGTGACATAAACACAGTGCTTCATCATCATAAAGAGCTTGGACCTGTGGATCAGCGTATTCTCCCGCACCAAGAATTTGATCTTGGGAAACCTCCACACCTTTTGCTCTTCCTTGCTGTTCCATATGTTTGGATTCTTCGCTAAAATAGATTCCAAATATCAAGGAAAGTCCATCATCTAATACTGTAGAAAGTAACTGTTGGAAATCATGTGGGGTAGCTCTAACATTACAAGCCCAAGTCCTTATCATTTCCTTAACATATGCAGAGTACAAGCCAAAATTAACAATAGCTTGCTTAATTTCTTTTAGATCATTCATTGCTATTGGCATCCACCTAGCTTCTCTGACTCCCTTTGAGCCTTTAGAAGATGACACTTTGTCAGAATAAATTATAGGGTATGTCGCTAAAACCCTGGGTAAGCCAGTTCTAATAGCTGGTGGTGGCATTGTATCCTGTCCTTGTGCCTCCTTACTCTGTTCCCCAGCTCCAATAATTTCTTCAATCATTTCAAGTCTTTTTATTATTGTCTCTTTTGAATCCTGAATCTCTTGACCTGCATGAGTTTCTAGTAAAGATTGTATGGTTCTTAGCTGCCTTCCAGCTTCAAGGTCTAGATTAAAGGCAGAAGTCATCCATGCTCAGTATCTGGATCAGAGTCATGTTTTCTTGCCTTAAGGTCCAGATCACAACTGTGTTCTCCTTTCTGGAATTACAGTTCATTCCAAATATAGCAAAGTTAACAACCAAAAGCAGCTATCATAATCAATCACTTCTCAACTTGACATAAATTATATCAACTTATTAATTACTAAATGAAAATTAATAACCAGGTTGTAATTATGCCTAAACATAATATAAGTATATCAAATACAATTGCAAATGCATTATCTTTTTAAAAGAATGGCAATGTCCCTTGGAGAACATTTTTCTATTATTTCAAAATTATTTCTAATACCACAGATATACTCATAATTGATATTGAAAAATATGATTAAAAACTAAAAGAACATATCAATAACTGTACAAATGCATTACCAACAAAACAACAGAAGCACTCACATCAGTTAAAGTTCTCCTTTCTGCAATGGTCACTCGGCCTTAGATGGTATTTAGAACTGCCATCTCTACTACACATTCTTTATTTCTTTCACCCTCTGCAAGCACTTCACATGGTCTTCTGCCTTTTCTTAGAGAAGTGATCTATCCCTTCATTCCTGATGAATATGTGACCTTTGTCATACTTGTTGTATTAGATTGTTGTCATCTCCCATTAACTTTAATCACAAGGCACAATTTCAGATAGAGACACCCCAAAGGATCTGCTGCATCCCAGACATAATCCTTGTTACTTCCCTCACATTGAGGCAATTCAATTTCCTCACAGTAATCTGGAAATACCACCCTGCCAAAGGTTGTTATTCCTTTCTTAGTCTGTTGGTTTAATATCAGTTGAACCTATCCCCTCTTCTCACTTTTTTATCCCATTTCCCCATACCCCAACCCCACTCCCACCCCCAAGTTTCCAATTTTTGCCTGACAATCTTGTCTCCTTCCAATATCCAGGAGGATATCTATATGTTATTCTTTGGGTTCACTTTCTTATTTAACTTCTCTAGGATCACAGTTTATAGGCTCAATGTCCCTCATTTATGGCTAGACTCCACTTATGAGTGAGTATATACCATATTCATCTTTTTTGGTCTGGGTTACCTCACTCAGGATAGTGTTTTCTATTTCCATCCATTTGCATGCAAAATTCAAGAGGTCATTGGTTTTTATCAGTGAGTAATACTCTAAAATGCATACATATTCCACACTTTCTTTATCCATTCTTCCATTGAGGGGCATCTAGGTTGTTTCCAAGTTCTGGCTATTACAAATAATGCTGCTATGAACATAGTTGAACAAATGCTTTTCTAGTATGATACAACATCTCTTGGGTATATTCCCAAGAGTGGTATTGTTGGATCCTGGGGTAGGTTGATCCCAAATTTTCTAAGAAACTGCCACACTGATTTCCAAAGTGGTTGCACAAGTTTGCATTCCCACCAGCAATGGATAAGTGTTCCCCTTACTCTACATTCTCTCCAGCAAAGGCTATCATTGGTGTTTTTGATTTTAGCCATTCTGACAGGTATAAGATGGTATCTCAAAGTTGTTTTGATTTGCATTTCCCTGATCGCTAAGGAGGTTGAGCATGACCTTAAGTGTCTTTTGGCCATTTGAACTTCTGTTGAGAATTCTCTGTTCAGTTCAGTACCCCATTTTTAATTGGGTTAATTAGCATTTTAAGGTCTAGTTTCTTGGATAGAGTCCATCAATCAGTGTACAGTTGCACATTAGGCCATTTCTCCTTGCAAATAAAATTTATGAGAATGTTTACTGCCTGCTCTTCTGCCCACTGTGAAGGTTTCCCTTCACTGGTATCTTTCAGGGTTGTCCCAAAATGGGATTGAAATCCTGAAACTATCCAATACTTGGTTGTGCCAGGATGATGTGAAGGACCATCAGTCAGGGTCTAGCCTTCTCTTCCTCATTCAACCAATCATAGGGAATAGGCTATAGATATATGCTTGGCAGCAGGAGGCATTGTAACAGGAGTAGAAACCATTGTCATTTGGCCACTTTTCAATGTAGCTTCTTTGTGCCTTCAGAAACTACTTGGTCCTGATATCTTTTATGCCATTTCTTTTTGATAATAGATTGCTGCTGTGAATGTCCTAATTTATTACTTGATGGGTCTGATAATACCCAGTTCATGATGGGCCCATTGTACGTTGTTCAGTTTGTCCCAGTGCCTGGAATTAATAGAAGATGATTATCTGCTTGACTATATTTAGTTTCGGAAATGATTATTTGGGCACCAGTAGCAGACACTTAAGATGACTTCAAGAAAAATCTTGTTCCAATTCTCCAGGGTTCCTTTTCTCATATATTATTCAGTTTTTTTTGTGTGTGTGTCTTTATGTTTGCATGTAGACTATGTAGCCCAGGCTATAATGTGCATAGTGATCTTCCTGCCTCTGTGTCCAGATTACTGCCATGAAAAGAATTTACTACCACACACAGTATGGAAAATGAATTTTATGGTGCAAGTCTCCTCTTCTTATGGAAGCCAGGGAATCTGAGAGAAGTTCTCAGAACCCCTGATTTTGGAGGTAAAGATAGTAGAAAGCTTCTGTAT
This sequence comes from Chionomys nivalis, assembly GCF_950005125.1. NCBI lineage: Eukaryota > Metazoa > Chordata > Mammalia > Rodentia > Cricetidae > Chionomys > Chionomys nivalis. The sequence goes on along the minus strand of NC_080111.1, from coordinate 33,446,826 downwards.
GTACTTGGGATGGAAGCTGGATGTTCTGAAAGAATACCTAGTGCTCTTAACTGCAGGTAGAATACCTCTTAGCTGAGGTATTCTCTGTCCTATGTTTTCTATTCTTGGTTATGTTTCCTGTCCAAGGTTGCCCAGTCAGGGTCTGAAACCTGAAGATGATTAAAAAGTACAATTATCCTCCATTTGAGAGAATTAGCCTGAAGAAGGGAGTAGTTCCTTAATTGTTTATCCAATATGAGTAGTCAGTGCATTATATATACACATCCAACTAAAAACAGAAGCAGGAGGTTGTACTCATGTATTCAGCATACTTATTCACCCATACTTGACAGGGGTGAAGTAGGAAGGTTTTGGGGGCAGGGATGGAATGAAGAGATGAAAGCAAAAAGTGATGTAATATTTTTTAATTAACAATTCATGAGGATTACTTTTAAATTAAAATGGGGACTTGATAGATGGCTCAGCAATTAGAGCACTGGATTATTTTACAGAAGACCTTGATTCCATTCTTGGACCCTGTATTTTAGCTAGCCATTTGCTCTAATTCCAGCCCCAGGCATCTCCTCCCTTCTGCCATCTTTAGGTACTGTGCACAGGCACATTCAGTGAGAACATCAATTAACCAAATATTTTTAAAAGTTAGAAAAAAGAATGAATGAAATTCTCTACACTGATGTCATACCCTTGAGACAAACTACAAGCCAGGGCTAGTTAAAAATGGACTGCCTCTTGTCTTGCATGGAAACAACTGTGGCCTTCTGCTTAGTAACCCTGCTCAGAACAAAAGTAGTTTTCACTCGAAATAATAGAGGTCATCATAACCGTTCATCCAGGAGCACTATATAGAGGGCTGTTAGATAACTTTTCCTTGAAGTTTTCTGGTTTTTTGATCTCTATCTTTTATGTCTGTGAGAGTTATGATGTTAGCACATTTCTCTTTGGTCAAGCATCAAGATTGACAATCTACTTTTCGCAGCGTCAATTACTTGATTTTCAACTAAGACCTTATGGTACAATATGAACATAGAGACATTTCTTCCATTGTTTTTGTAATTTTCATATGTTCCTCCATGACTCTGATGTAAGAATGCCCCTAAATGACTCTACATTATGATCATGTGCAGAGGTACATTTGTTAATGGAGCATGCCAAAGAAAAGGAAGAACATTATATGAGCATGCTCAAACTCCCTAAGTAAAATCCCCATGCTCCTTTGTCAAGGGAAAAAGCTGCTTTTCAAACAACTCCCATGCAGGCAAGAGGTTTTTCTCATTTCTTCTCACTTGGCAGTTGAGATGGTTATATTTGGTAGTCAAACTGACTACCTCTGGGATTAATTCATACACACACAAAAATGGTTATATCTGAGTGGGGTTATACTTAATTGAAGTTTTTGAAATGGATAGAACTTTTATCGTTCTAGATTATTTGACATGATAGGATCCACGCTTAGCTGCTTGGTGGCAGTGCACACCTTTAACACTATCACTGAAGAGGCAGAGCAAGTCTGGTCTACACAATGAGTTCCAGAGCAACATAGATAAATCCTGTGTTGAAAACAAAACAAAAAAATAATGAACCAAACAATGACTATGATCCACCTTTAACCTGGATATCACCTTCTCATGGCAGCAGACACATATAAAGGCTATTAAAGAAGAAGGTTCTCTCTTTTTGCCTCCTTCCAGTAGCTTTGGCTACCTAATTCAGTCCATTACTAACATTAGAGCTGACTTCTTTGGAATAGTGGTGTATCCTGTAAACCAACTTAGACATAGAGTCTCATGGACTGAACTGCTGCATTCTTCACTTGATCTTAGAGAAAAGACTGAGAAGCAATCTCCTGTACCCTTCAAATTTCCATTGTTAGACAGCTATCTTTAGGTGACCCAGAACACAGCTTGGGAGACATTCTAATAAGACCACTTTGTACTTTAATGGTGAGATTCATTCTACCAGTCCTGTTCATGTGGAGAATCTTGAATAATGCAACTGCACATTTTTATTTAGCAGTCCATGGAAGAAGATGTGCTGGCTAACAACAGTACACATAAAGTCATTCTTCCTGGCTCCATTATTTTCTACATATTCAAGTTTCCACATTGCTCTGCATTTCAGTATTAAACTTGAAACACCATGGAGCCATTATCCAGCCTTCAGATGGGGGTAAGATCTTGGTTGAGGTCTGGTTCTTGCTTTTCTCTCATGGTTGTCTGAAATTGCTGACACCAGGTAAAAATTACCTTCAGTACATCCGATCTCAGCATGAAGCCACAGAACAAACATCTCCTTTTGTGACCTGAAAACTTCTTTGTTTGTTAATATTCAGTGCTTCCTTCCACCTGTTCTACAGGGAATAACTCCAGCCATGTAACAGAGTGCACTGTACAATCTAGCTAACCACATTTTGTCCAGGAGTAAAAATGGAAAGTTCCTATGGAGTGCAAGATTACAGAAGTGTCTGATTTAGAGTCAGAGGCAAGTGCTATTGAAATGCATATCTTGGGAGATCTAGAAAAGATCTTTGACGGGGTAGGGAATGGCAAGGAACCACTGTGCTGTGTTTTGAAGCACACTATAGTGCCATGAGATAACTTATGTTCCTACATGACTTTCAGGTAAGAAGGTGCCTAAATGTCCCTGCTTTTATATTGTGATTATGTTTATAAGTGGATTTGTTAATTGAGCATGTTTAAGAAAAGGGCAAATTCTGTATAATGTTGAAAACATAACTTGAGTATAATTTCAATTGTAATAAATAAACTATTAACACGCAGTACTTTATATCCTAATTGGTTTATAATAATAAGTCAAGGACTAGAAATTTTCATTACATGTTCAAGTGAGATGCATTAGATAAAATAGCTTGAGTAAGAATAGAAAATCATCGACAGTATTTTAAAAAAATAATGTCAAGTTTGGATTAAAAGAAAATTTCCATATCTATATCAATGTAAAATTATAAATAAGTGGTTACTTTTTAAAATTAATTTTAATAACCTACCCATTTATTTCATCATACGTATATATGCCCCTTTATTCTTTTTAGAGCAGATTCAGTAATCTACACTTTTATCCTATCATTTCATTTGGTGCTTTTGTAGGTGGATGTATATTTATGAATATACAGAGATGGCTTTGTAGTTGGACATTGGCACTGTCCCTCTATAAATATAAGCATGTTGTTAAAATAAAAATTCAGCACTTTGCCGGGCACTGGTGGCACACGCCTTTAATCTCAGCACTAGAGAGGCAGAGGCAGGCGGATCTCTGTGAGTTCAAGGCCAGCCTGGTCTAGAAGAGCTAGTTCCAGGACAGAAACCAAAAAAGCCACAGAGAAACCCTGCCTCGAAAAAAAAAATTCAGCACTTTGTCTCATGTCAGGAGCATGGGATGGAAAGAAAAAAGAATTTAGAAAACTTTTCACTTTTCTCCATATCTATTTTTGTCTGACTTGTACATGCTATTGAATATATATGTCTGTATATGTCTATAGACTCAATGTTTAAGTTTAACACAATGAACAATGAATTTTCCTGAAGTAATCTTTGAAATTTCCAGGAAGGAGTTGGGGTCCCACAACAACAACTCAACCTGGTTGATATGATGGCATGATGATGATAGTGCTACTATCAGACCTGTTTTGCATACCACCTGCTCAAGATGGTTCTAACTTGCTTAGCTGAAATGGTGTACATTTTTTACAACATTCTGGACAGATCTTCTAATAGGACACTCAGAAAAATCTTACCAAATACTCAGAGACTATTTGCAATTATACTAGACAATAATCTTGGAATTTAAACATCATTTTATTTTCACAGGATCCCAGACAAAGAACATGGCCCCCATACAGCTAAAAGTATTTCTAAAAGACTATATCCTCTCTCCCAACAATGTTTGTCCTCAGGGTTAGGGACATCATTTAAGGGTTGATTATAATTGTTATAGGGTTTTGGGTTGGAGGTAAAATATTAGAGGCTGAGGGATCTCTTTGAAAAAATAATGGGGCTGGGCGGTGGTGGCGCACGCCTTTAATCCCAGCACTCGGGAGGCAGAGGCAGGCGAATCTCTGTGAGTTCAAGACCAGCGTGGTCTACAAGAGCTAGTTCCAGGACAGGCTCCAAAACCACAGAGAAACCCTGTCTAAAAAAACCAAAAAAAAAAGAAAAGAAAGAAAAAAGAAAAAAGAAAATATATGGGAAAATTGGATGGAATAATAGATTAGTGTTTGTGGCTGTAGAGATGGCTCAGTTGTTAAGAGCATTGCCTGCTCTTCCAAAGGTACTGAGTTCAATTCCCAGCAACCAAATGGTGGCTCACAACCATCTGTAATGAGGTCTGGTGCCCTCTTCTTGCCTGCAGGCAGACACACAAACTGAATATTTATTACATAATAAATAAATATTAAAAAAAAAACCCTGCTACTTTGGCTCCGCACCCATAATGTTATTTCCCAGCAGAGGTGTCCTTTGTTTCTCCACTCTGCTCAACTAAAAAAAATAGATTAGTGTGAGCTTACATACACTAATAATAATAGTGACTAACAGAGTGAATACTAACAGAGTGAGTTATAATTTATAGGCAATTGCATTGATATAGATTTTTGTATATTGATATAATGTTAAAGTATATTGAATGTTGTGTGCATTAATGCTTCTACATCTGCTTAAAACATTTTATATATTGATAAGTATATTTATCAAATTGCAATATACATATCTACCACTGATCAAGATACATATTCATTGGTTCCATTTTGAACCCATCATCCTCATTGGTTGCACAGTTGTTTATTGTACAATATTCTAATATGAAGTCTTAGTCTTTAAGTTATATAGGTATTAAGAATTATAGATCAATAGTCATCTATATTTGTCATACTTATAGTTAGAATAATCAGGTCCTTTAGTTACATAAATAATATATTTTGCATAGATAGGTAATCTTCAACCACTTCAAAGAGCTCTAAAATATGGAATTTAAATAACTTAGGGAATTGTTGAAGTGAGACATGATTACTACTGGTAGCATTGATCTTTTTTCCAGTGAATGTTAAGCACCAAAGACACTCAGAGCTTGTTTTCTTGTTGTCAAAACTGACCTTTGGACAAAGACATGGTCACGTCTCAACCACTGACAATATACATGGTATACAAAAATGGATAATTAAATTTGTGAAATCTTGACAAGACAGTGTAAGATGGTTTTGAAAAGATTCCTAGCTCTGAAAATGGTCTGTCAGTTATTCTAGGTCTTAGCCAAAGTTGGTTGCTTCAATGTTGCAAATGAGAATTTGGATGATTGCCCAGGTAGCCAGTTGCCTCTGTAATTTGCACATTTTAAAAGTTGATTGATTAAACTTTCTGCTTGCTCAAGTAATATTATGTCCTTTCTCAGATCTTCAATGGGTTGAAGACTAGATAGTTACAGTTAATTTCCTCTCATGACTTGGCCAAGTTATTTATTATACAAGACTTAAACTAGTTAGGATAGGATAATTATTGAATATATTTTTCTTATTGTATATAATTGTGTATTGGGCTTAGAACTCTTCTTTAAACAATAAGGGGGTGCTGTAGGAAGTCTTACAGCCAGTGGTTTCCCACCCATTGGTGCATGGCCTCATATACTATATATGCCAATGTAGAGCATGAGTCTGGCCTCTTTTCTGGCTGTGTGATTTGATTTTTGATCTCTATTCAAGCATAGGATTCTGATTTGTGAGTCTACCACTAAATAAATAAACATCCATTTCTCAATTCTGAGCAGGTGTTGGGTTTCTTTTAACCACCCTTCTTCAAGCATCATTAAATGTGAATCATTGCAATGACTAAATGTATTTTTTCCATTGTTGACCATGAGCCAATAGTGACTGGGTTCAGAATGTACTTGACTGAATGAACAACCTCCCAGAAATGATCATGTATTTGAACAAATTTCTTTCCTTAGTGGTTTGCTTTCAATTTTCTGTGGATCTTCAGTAGGAGAAGCCTTTCTAGATGAAATTCCTCATTGTATACTACGAGTCTCAATACCCTCAAGTAATTTCCCGACATTTAAATCTACCGTGTTGTGCATGATATTAGTCAGCCAACTTTCTACTTATACTGAAATGCTTTTACCATCATTATAGGCTCCATCTCTAAATCACACAAGATATAGCAGAAACCATTGTTGTTCAGTGCTCAGGAGTTTGGTAACCTACTGTTTTAATTGTTTTGTTTGCTTATCTGAGTCATTGTGTGGCTCTAAATTCCTGAAAGTAAAGGGAGGCATCATTCCTGGGTGTATATGTTTTTATGTTATAGGATGATGGCCCTGAAATGCAGGTATTTTTATGCCAAGTATTTGCTGCTGTGCTCAGCTTCATGCTTATCTTGAATTTTAAAATTTGACAGAGAGTATCACTCAGATTGCTAGGATGCCATTCCATGGATTGATAACATTAATGCTGCCTGAGTATTTTGAGTCAATAAATTGCAGCTGGATGAACATCTTCTTGCTTGTTATGCTTGCTTTAGTTTTTTTTTTTAAAATCAATATGACTGTTTTATATGTCTTCATGGATATGTACTATATGGATATCTGGTCATGAGAGTGATCAAAAGATATCAGAAATCCTAACCCTGGAAAAATGGATAGTTGTAATTCCCATAAGAACTGGCAAATGTGTCCACCTCCATTGAAGATCAGCAAGAGCGCTGTATTACTCTGCCCTCCCTTCAGCTCTGTGTTGATTATTTATGACCAACATTTATATTTCTAGTGCTTTCATCTGTCCACTTGTAACTGTATTATACAGGCAGTTCTTTTTCTACAAAATGTTATTGGTATTGTAGTTTGTGTTAGGGTAATTCAGGTTTCAGGAAGATGAATACAGACGTGGAGTGAAAACAATTCTTTGTAGGGACTTCAATAAAAGCATTTTATTTTTTCTATGGCATTGTTTGTTTCACTGAAGTTTGCAATGGAGACAGGGTCTTAATGTGTACTTCTACCACTTCTGGACCTGATTGCATAGACTTGACTGTCATTTATCTCAGAGACAAATATACCCACCTCTGTTTTCTGAGTGTTGTGGTTATAGGCAAAATACATCAATACACCATGTTTGTCCATCTACTTTTTCTTTCTGTAGTCATTTATTTTCTATATAAGTTTCTCATGCATACAATGTACTGCTGATCTTTTCTCTTTTTTCTCTCCCTGTGAATAGATATTACTCTTACAAGGTGGTATCTTATACAAAAGGTATAGCAATAACAGAATTGATTCTCCTTTTCAAATTCCTTCTAAAGTGGCTGTCTATGTTATGGAATAATAATGGGAAACACCAGAATCAAAACTGTACTTTCATAGAAGTATAAATTTAACTGTCATTCTTACACTGTAAACATGTGTGGTATATTTTTGAAGGCGGTGACCTATGATGATGTGCATATCAACTTCACTCAGGAAGAGTGGGATTTGCTGAATCCTTCCCAGAAAAATCTCTACAAAGATGTGATGCTGGAGACCTATAGGAACCTTACTACTGCAGGTAAAAATGAATTTCCTTCATGTTTCAAAATATGGAGACAACTTTTCCTTGGTTTATGATTTTGTTCTGTAATTTGTTTTAGATAAAGAAGAATGAGGTGAACAATACAGTTATAGTTCTTAGGTGCACTTAAGATACGTTAATTGTTGCACAATTTTAAATAATATAACATATATATTCTGATACTGTATTTTAGGAAACATTTGGGAAGACCTTAACACCAATGAACATTGTCAATGTTCTAGAAGACATGCAAGGTAATTTTCTTGTGCAAGTTCATAACAATTTCCCTTGAATAGTTTGTAATCTATTGTGAAACTTTTAAACAAAAGCAACATTGTAAATAAGCACAGCTTTAAATGCATTGATGGTTATTAAATTCTCACGAATCCATATACCTCAATTTCATGTATGTCAATTGCATCTGCAAAGCCTTCATTTAAGAAAAAGTCTAGGAAGCAATGCCTAAACAGATATCACCATTTGATTCATAGCACCATGGGAGCTATGTTGTAGAACTGCTGGTTCATTTGTTTCATGACAGAAAATGTATACATGTTTCAGTGATGATGAGTATAGCCACAAAACTTTCTACTAAGTCAATAGCCCATGGTAAGCCTTTTATTACCCTTATACTTTTGGTGACTATGCTAAATTTAATGAGAACAGGTGAGTCAAGTTTCAAGGGGCAGTTGTTGTAGAAAAACCTTAAGATCTATACTACAAGTCTCTGAAAGTCAAACCTTGAGGATTCATTGTGGAAATCTTTTATTCACTATTCTTCCTTTCATATGTCATTCCTGACACAAGTGTATGAGCATAGGGTTATGAAAAGATTTAGCATACTTCTCCTTAAGAACAATTAAGAAGAAAAACTGTAGTTCTCATGTAGAGTGTACATTTTCAATTTTATCCAAAAATACAAAGTTGATTTATTTTCTACCCTCATGGCTAATACATAAATACAAACTTACATTACAAAAGAAATGAGTTCTAGGTCTATGCAAATACTTCCAGATGTCTCAGTTCACTTACCATATTTATAATGATTCATAGTATAGTAGAATTATGAAGCAGTAAAGTTTGTAAAGCACTAGTGTATGCAGTTCTCTTAAAAAATGTAAAATATATCCTAGAAAAAATACAGGTATAGTTATAGATGAAAAGATAAAGCATGGCACAATGGAATTTATCATCACAAATATTTTTCTTGACGCAAAATGACTCCTAATGAGAGAACAAAACATGATTTTAAACAAAGTTATAAAACCTTGATATTTGATTCCTTTTTACAATTGGAAAAATATGAAACTAATTCATATAGATATGAGGTTCAACAGTGTATTGAATGTGGTAAAGATTTTACATGTGTAAATTATCTTTGCAGGATTGAAAGAAATCAAATTGCAGAGAAGTTTTCAGTATATTCTCAATGTGCTAAAGCCTTGTCTTATAACATTCATCTTCTAAGGAATGAAGAAACACATAGCAGAGAAAAATGCTGTGAAATTAAGCAATGGGATGAAGTATTTTCTTATTACAATCATCTTGAAATGCATAAAATAACACACACTGGAGAGAAACCCTATGAATGTAATCAGTGTTGTAAGGCCTTTGCTCGACCCAGTACCCTTCAAATACATAAAAGAACACATACTGGGGAAAAACCGTATGAATGTAATCAGTGTGGTAAGGTCTTTGCTGAAAACAGTACTCTTCAAAAGCATAAAAGAACACATACTGGAGAGAAACCCTATGAATGTAATCAGTGTGGTAAGGACTTTGCACGTCATGATTGTCTTAAAGTGCATAAAAGAACACAGACTGGAGAGAAACCCTATGTATGTATTCAGTGTGGTAAAGCATTTGCTCTACAAGGTACTCTTCAAAACCATAAAAGAACACATACTGGAGAGAAACCTTGTGAATGTAATCAGTGTGGTAAGGCTTTCCCTCGTCATGATTATTTTCAAGTGCATAAAAGAACACATACTGGAGAGAAACTCTATGAATGTAATCACTGTGGTAAGGCCTTTGTAACTCAGACTAATCTTCAAAATCATAAGAGAACACATACTGGAGAGAAACCCAATGAATGTAATCACTGTGGTAAATCCTTTGCTCGCCACAGTGCTCTTCATAATCATAAGAGAACACATACTGGAGAGAAACCCTATGAATGTAACCAGTGTGGTAAGGCCTTTGCACGTCATAGTCACCTTCAATACCATAAAAGAACACATACCTGGGAGAAACCCTATGAATGTAATCAGTGTGGTAAAGCATTTGCTCTACAAGGTACCCTTCAAAACCATAAAAGAACACATACTGGAGAGAAACCTTATGAATGTATTCAGTGTGGTAAGGCCTTTGCACAACACAGTACTCTTCAAAGCCATAAGAGAACACATACCGTAGAGAAACTATGAATGTAATCAATATGGTAAGGCCTTTGCATATCAAAATAGTCTTCTCTGTAATAAAAGACAAGATATTGGAGAGAAGGAAACCCTATGAATGTAATCACTGTGGTAAGGCCTTTGTAACTCAGACTAATCTTCAAAATCATAAAAGAACACATACTGGAGAGAAACCCTATGAATGTAACCAGTGTGATAAGGGCTTTGCACGTCATTGTCACCTTCAGTACCATATAGGAACACATACCGGAGAGAATCCCTGTGAATATAATCAGTGTGGTAACGCCTTTGCTCATCACAGTCATCTTCAAAATCATAAAAGAACACATACTGGAGAGAAACCCCATGAATGTATTCAGTGTGGTAAGGCATTTGCACAACATGGTTCTCTTCAAATATATAGAAGAACACATACTTGAAAGAAACCAGATGAACGAAATCAGTGTGATAATGCCTTTGAAGACCCATGTATTCTTAAAAGGCTTAAAAGGAAACATACTTTAGAGATACCTGTGAGTGGAATCTGTGGTAAATCCTTTTTTACAATCAACTCCAAATACACAATATGAGCCCTCCTGTAGAGAAATTCTGAAGTTAATTTGTATATTCTTCAAAAACCTGATAAAAATCATACTGTAGTGTGACGGAACAAGGTCAATGGTTAAATAAAGAAACTGCCTTGGCCCTGATAGGACAGAAAATTAGGTAGGTGGAGTAGACAGAAGAGAATACTGGGAAGAAGGGAAGTGAGCTCAGGTGCCATTCCGCTGCTCTCCAGAGCAGACACGATGATGCAAGCCACCAGGTCAGACATGCTGAATCTTTCCCAGTAAGACTGGTGCTACACAGACTACTAAATATGGGTTTAGGCAAGATGTCAGAGTTAGCCAGAAGAGGCTAGATATAATGGGCCAGGCAGTGTTTATATGAATACAGTTTGTGTGTTGTTATTTTGGGACCTCTGATCTAGGCTATCAACTCTCAAATGCTGTTTGCAGGTCTCTTCTTGGGGATAGGACAAGAGGTGAAGTGGACGTAAGTTCAGATATGTTTGCAAGTGCATAGTCTACATGTCTTTTGGAGAGCCTCCGATAAACATTAGCTATTTAAAGGTTTCAAGAATTCCCACAGTAAAGACCTTTACTTCTAATTCAGGATTGGCTCTGTATGATTCTTCAGTCTGCATATTCATACTTCCATAAATAGCCTCTTAGGGATATCATCCTCACCGTTCACATGTATGTGCTGTAACCTACTGAAGACGAAGAGACTGTCTCCAAGTCACAGAATTTGTTTCCATGTTGGAAAAGACCTTAACAATTTTTCTGTTCTCAATACCCTGCATCCTCTGTCCTTTTACTCTACTGTGTATCCAGGCATAACTCTGTGTTATGTAGCTCAGAGGCAGGACAAAAGTCTCTGCATTTATCTTGAAGGAATTTTCTGACTACTCATCCCTGGAGCACCTACTCTTTCTTCTGTGCTCAGTTATGTACCTGGTGACCCTGCTTGGAACACTGCCTTCATGGCCGTGTGCATGCTGGATCTCTGCCTACACACACCCATATACAATTTCTGAGTAATATTTCCATTTAGAGAATCTGCTACACATCTCCTTTGTGCCTCTGATGCTGTTCCACCTTCTCTAATCCCAGAAGACCATTTTCTCTAATGTCTGTGACATCCAGATACATCTGAGACATTCCACAGGCTCCACAGAGTACCTGCTGCTTGTCATCATGGCCTGTGATCACTATCTTGCTATTTGTCAGCAACTCAGGTACCCGTGCACATGAGCCAAAGCTTTTTCTTCATGCTCCAAGAGTCCTCTGAGTACTCTACCTCTTAGTGTTGTTGACAGAAACAGTCATTGTCATGAGACTGCCCTTGTATGGCCAAAATGTATTCAGACACTTCACCTGCAAGGTCCTGGATGTGCTGAAGCTGGCCTGTGGTGACACATCAGTCAGCAATGACTTTGTCCTTGTGGGTGGCATCCTTCTGCTGCCTCTACTCAAGTAGCTCATTTGCCTTTCCGACATGCCAATCCTGGTCACATTCCTAAAGGTGCCCTCAGCCAGCAGGCCCTGCAAATGCTTTTCCACCTGCTTGGACCACCTTGCTGTGGTCCTATTTTTCTATAGCATCATCATGTTCATGTACATGAAACCCATGAACACAAAGGGCTATATCTCTAACATGGTCTTCACAGTCCTATTTTGGTTCCATAATAAGTTCTTTTTTCCTAGGTCTTGAGTCCCTAGTCTGTTGATGCTACAAATGTGCACTCCCTATGCTTACCAATTTTTAATATGATATATTGTTCTTGTTCAGACAAATAAATCTTGCCTGGATATTAGAGGGCAGAGCTAACAATCACTAGTGGACCACAGGATCAGGCAGGAAGTGGATCAGGACTTTAATCCCAGCATTTGGGAGTTGAAAAAAGAATCTAATCCCCCATTTGGTTTGAGGATTTGGGGAGGTAAGAGGTAAATGTGGCTGCTGTGTAGTTTATCTGTTCTGTCATGTTTACCCCAAAATCTGACTCTGGTTTTTATTAATAATACTAATTAGAATCACCCTCCAAACAATCATCATTTTATTTGAATAATGATTTCTTTATTTTTATTTTTTAAAAAGAAAACAAACTATCTTTATCCATTATACATATCAATCCAAGTTTCCACTCCCTCCCCTCCTCTCGGTTTCTCCAGTTATCCTCCCACCCAATCCCATATTCATCCCACATAGAGTAGGCACATTGCTTTGTAGAAGGTCCAAGGCCCTCCCTACTATATCAAGGCTGACCAAGGCATCCATCCAAAGAGTATGGACACTGGATTTTTGACAAAGTAGCTAAAGTTATACAATTACAACCTCTGTCTTCTTCAAAAAACACACATTGCTCATAATTGCTAAGCTATCTCAAGCCACATTTTTATTAAAAATTATTCTTATACATTTTAAGTAAAATATATTCCATTACTTTACCCCTTCCTTGTCTTATCTACATGCCTTTCCAAATTCTTCTTTCAATTTCTTCCTTGTTAAGTGTGAGCAAATAGTAGGTTTTAAAAAGTGAGTAAAATCTGCTGGAACCATTTCTGTTGGCTGTGTGTTAAAGTTTCAAGACTGAACAGGCTGTTTTGAATACACAGATAGAGATCATCCATGCATGTGGCTAAATCATCCACTTGCAGTAGAATTCTTAACTTTATTGACCAACGTGAGTTTTAGCTTTATGTTATCTAGACTGCCTTTGACAGAAAACATTAGTAAGAATAGGAAACTTGGAAGAGTGATTACCTAAGCCAACACTTCCTGATGCCATGCCCTTGAAGTTGTGTAGCCTCAGAGAAGACTATGGACATTGTCCTCCACCAATCACAGTATCTCCATGTCCCAATGGGGATTTTATTAGGAAAATTCCACATAGCCGGGGATTTCAATAATTCATGATAGGGAACAAGTTGACCTCAGACTTACTGAGATGGGCCCCACGCATACTCCTGTGTGGTATGATATAGCCACGCACCTCTAAGTCCAGCTGAAATAGGTGTTTTTAATGGACTTATTATTGAATCAGAGAAAGAAATAAAATAAGATTTAGAGGGAGCACCATTGTTTACATGAATAGGAAGGTTTATTTAAATTCTATAATTTTAATAGCCAAATCATTTCATATGTTCTCAATAATGGGTTATTTTCTTTGCATTGTTAATTCCATCCATTTAAAAATAAAGTGTGACTGTGTGAATACACCTGTGCCATGATGTGTATGTAGCACTGACAGGAAAACTAACAGGGGTCTATGATCTGCTTCCACTTTGTGAGTTCTAGTGATTTTACCTGGGGAACCATTTGGCTGCAAGTGACCTTAAAGGCACTTCTTTGTATTTCAAAATTATTCACAAATGAGCTCATATAGAAGTGTGCACATGGAACCACCCAAATGAAAATATGAGAAACACCTGTAGAAGTATTATTGGTAACACAGAGATGGTACTCAGGTTCTCAGAATTAGCAGCAATGAACATTACTAAATGAGGCAATTCTCTGAAGAATTAAATTCTTATGTTTTTTTTAAATATTTATTTACTATGGATACAATATTCTGTCTGTGTGTATGTCTGCAAGCCAGAAGAGGGCACCAGACCTCATTAAAGAAGATTGTAAGCCACGAAGTGGTTACCGGGAATTGAACTCAGGACCTTTGGAAGAGCTGGCAATGCTCTTAACCACTGTGTCTTCTCTCCAGCCCACAATTCTTATGTGTTAAGAAAGTGTTATAAATAAATATTTAGCCCTCAGAATGAACAAATTAGATATGTATGATGGTGTAAATATTTTTTCTATGCAAAGAAGATTTATTATTCAAGATGTCCTGGGTCCTTATACTTTGAAAAAATTTACATTTACAATCTGAAAAAAGACAATAATTTACTAATGTACTATTTCTGCAAATCAAATTTGATCATCACTGATATAGTTCTGTGGGAAGAAACTGTTGTATACTAGGCAAGAAACCTAACCTTAATCCTGGTAGAACATCAAGTTATGGTATGAAATACACAACTGATTGCTGATTATCTTACTTTATTTTATTAATATCACATAAATGAAAACATTTTTTGAATACACACATGAGGTATTTAATGTTTCTTATAATTACATTTTCAGTCATTTTAACATTAACATTGTTAAATTGTGTTGAGAAAACAGAACACATTGGGAGTTCATCATCTACCCTTGAGCTTGTGCTTAGGTGGCAGACATATGAACAAATGTATCTCTGAATCATTACTGACATTCAAGCCAGGATGAATAACAAACAACAAAACAACAAGGGATTTTGTGAAAAGATGAAAAACAAAACCATGAACAACAACTGACCACCCGTTTACTGACACCCTTACTTGAAAAGAATAAGACATGTTCTAATATTTTAATAACCAATGGGACACTTCAATGATGGGAAGGCCATGCTAAATATTACATCAGAAAAATACCTATTACTAGGTAAAGACACAATAGAAGCTGAACAAAAGCCATAGAAGGAATAAAATGACTACAAAATAAATTTTAGTAAATGGAGTTGCCACAATGTAAAACTTTAGTACCTACCTCAAATGTTTCAAAATAGAAACCAAAATGCAATGATTTCCAGCATCAATCTTGAGTGAACATGTTACATAATTTACTTTCTTCAGGGCTATGATGAAAAATAATTTTTCTTCAAGCTGAAGACAACTTTGATGGCTAAAATCACTAAAAATTGTTTTCATGAATAGGGCTTTCTGCTTTATGAGTTTGTTCCTATTTCCAAAATTCAATGAGATATAAATAGATTTTAAAATATTTATAGCACTAGAGTCATAGCTAGATGACTAAGAAATCTTCATTCCAAGGACTCAGGTCAGATTTTTAATAGCTATCTGTAATTTCTGCTACAAGAAGATCTAAGGTGTTTAACTTTTCCAAGATACAGAATGCACATTTACATTCCCCCCACACACACATCACATCATTACAATAAAAGAAATTTTTAAAGCAATTTTCCACTCATGAAAATTTTTCTCCTGTAAGCATTTGTTAATGTAAAATAGGAAGAGAGGCATCTTACAGCTCACTTACAGAGTTTTCTTCATGAAGTATTGGTTCATGTAAAGAGAAAGCAAATTTAAACTTGAAGTAAGAGAAAATAATCCTTTTAAGTTAATGGTATCATTTGGGAAGATTTAGGCTATCAGAATTTACATCCATACACCAGTTCCAACACTCTGCTTCATGTGGAAGATTACAGCTGTGAGTTCTTAAGTTCCAAATTTAGTGCCATGTCTGACACTTTTTGTCGTGGCTCTTTCATGGTGATCCTGTTACCTCTAGAACCATGGCCTGAATAAGATGCTTTTATATTGTGAAATAGACATCATATCACAACCAAAAAGGAGGTAGTACACATCCATAAATATTTGCACCTGAATTACATATTCCATGCAGTTGAAGAGAAGTATAAAATCTAAGGGTTACATTATTGTTCAAATTCATCCTGCTAGTCTTAAAACACTGAAAGGAAGGATATATTGACTACCAAAAATTAGGCAATACCAACAACTGTGAAAAAAAGTTTGCCCCACTAGATGTAGCAATTCTGTTCCTCTCTGAGAGACAGTCATTACAGCTGGGCTCTGTTCCATTCTTCTATGAAAGCTTCCCAGCAGAAATGTCTGTTACTGATTTGCTCCACTCTCCTAAGGGAGTCTCCCGTAAGAGGTGTCCATTGCATCTGTGCTTTTCTGGGCTAAGTGAGTTTCCAAACAGTGGTGTCAACTGCATCTCAGTTCACCTCCACTAGGGATTTCCAGATCCATTCCAGTGAAAGAGGGTGTTCATATAAATCTCAGTCAAGAGATTTATTTGGGAGGGAAGAATTCAGAGTGTGACTTCTTCAGCAAGGCTGGAAAGGGGCAGCTGCCAACTGAAGGAGCATATGACTCATATAGGGCTGCTTGGAGCCAGAGTGCTTCTAAGGAGATTTAGAAGGCTGGAATTGGTCAGATTTAAATGCCTGGATTTGAATAACCTCAGAGAACGGCTGGATTTGTGCTCTGGGATTGGTTTAGAGCTCAGAGAGACAAGGGTAAATTGTATTTCTTTGGAACTGGTTTGAGAGCCAAAGCAGATTTCTTTCACTGATCATATTTGATTTTTGACTGTGTTTTCAAGGAGATGTTGTATCTTTCACTAGTTCTGGATTTAGGGGCAAAGTGTTTTCCTTTGTATCTCATTTCAGTACCAGGTTGCGATTCTTATCCTGGCTCTATCTCCTTCCCATAAGACTTCATAAAATCACAAATTAGGTTTTGTCCATCAGTTTCCTGGTGCAAATAAAATAAAAGCTGGTATCATAATGCTTGAACAGATTGTTGACACTATCATTTTTTTTACAGAATAAATACTGTTGGTTAACAGACTGTAAGTGTGATGACTTCAGGTACCTAAAAACTATCAGATTGATTACAGACAAAAAGTTTTACTCCTGTAAAAAGTACAAAACATTTACCACACTACAGTATGATTATTCTCATGTTTTTGAAGAGTACACTTTTCAGTTTCTTTACAGTTTCTCTCCAGGATGGTTTGTTTCATGTATTTGGAGATTATTGTGACAAAGGATTTGCCAAACAAATTCCATTCACAAGTTTCTCTCCAATCTGTGTTCTTTTCTGCATTTGAAGATGAATAAGACATGAAAAGACTATTCCAAACACATTTTATGCATACTGTTTCACAACCGTGTGTGTTCTTTTATGCAACTGCAGATGACTGTGATGAGCAAAGGCTGTACCACACTGATTACATTCATAGGGTTTTGCTCCAGAATGTGTTCTTTTATGCAATTGAAGAGCACCGTGTTGAGCAAAGGCCTTTCCACACTGATTACATTCAAAGGGTTTCACTCTCCAGTATGTGTTCTTTGATGTATCTGAAGAGTACTGTGTTGATCAAAGGCGTAACACACTGACAACATGCATAGGTTTTCTCTCCAGTATGTATTCTTTTATGCTTTTGAAGAGTACTGTTTTCAGCAAAGGCCTTACCACACTTATTACATTCGTAGGGTTTTGCTCCAGTATATTTTTTTCATGTATTTTAAGGGTACTGTGATGAGCAAAGGCCTTACCACACTGATTACATTCATAGGGTTCCCCCCAGTATGCGTCCGTTTATGCCTTTGAAGTTGAGTATGACATACAAAGGCCTTACCACAATGATTACATTCATAGGGTTTCTATCCAGTATGTGATCTTTTATGTCTTTGAAGATTACGGTGTTGAGCAAAGGCCTTACCACACTGACTACATGCATAGGGTTTCTCTCCAGTATGTGTTCTTTTATGCTGTCGAAGAGTACTGTTTTCAGCAAAGGCCTTACAACACTGATGACATTCATAGGGTTTCTCTCCAGTATGTGTTCTTTCATGAATTTGAAGAGCACTGCGGTAAGCAAAGGCCTTACCACACTGATTACATTCATAGGGTTTCTCTCTAGTATGTGTTCTTTTATGCAATTGAAGAGTACTGTGATGAGCAAAGGCCTTACCACACTGATTACATGCATAGGGTTTCTCTCCAGTATGTGTTCTTTTATGCAATTGAAGAGTACTATGTTGAGCAAAGGCCTTACCACACTGACTACAGGCAAAGGGGTTTCTCACCAGTATGTTCTTTCATGTATTTGAAGAGCACTATTTTGAGTAAAGGCCTGATCACACTGATTACATGCATAGGGTTTCTCTCCAGTATGTGTTCTTTTATGCAATTGAAGATGATCGTGACGTGCAAAGGCTTTACCACACTGATTACATGCATATGGTTTTTCTCCAGTATGTGTTCTTTCATGTATTTGAAGAGCACTGTGGTGAGCAAAGGCCTTACCACACTGATTACATACAAAGGGTTTCTCTCCAGTATGTGTTATTTTATACAATCGAATATTACAGGGCTCTGCAAAGGCTTTACCACACTGAATACATTCACAGGGTTTCTCTTCAGTATGTGTTTTTTTGTGTATTTGAAGAGCATTGTGATGAACAATGGCTTTATGACACAGAATAGATTCTTAGGGTTTCTCAATATCATGTGTTCTTTTATTCCCATGAAGCTGACTGTCATATGGCAAGGCTTTAACACATTGAGGAATCACTGAAAGTTTCTTTCCAGAATTATTTCTTTCAATCCTGCAAACATAATTGGAACATATAAAAGCTTTACCACATTAAATACACTCTTGAACCTACATATCTCTATGTATTACTTTTATAATTTAGTCCAATTTTAAATAGAAATCAGATATTAAGGTTTTATAACTGTTTAAACTCATGTTTTCTTCTTTAATTAAGGGTTGTTTTGCATTTTCAAGACATTTGTCATGGGAAATTCCTTTATTGTGTGGTTTACCTTTTCACGTTTACAGAAACATTTTTCTATTTGACATATTTCTCCTATTTGAATAGAACTGGATTACCTCAGAACAACTTTATTACACTCATAAACTGTCCTATACTATGAATCATACTACATTTGCTAACTGAACTAGGGCAATGAGAAGTATTTGCACAATTCTAGAACTCATGTGGCTTCTCTGCACTGTGAGTTTGTTTATGTATTAACAGTGATGTGTGAAAACCAATTATTTATATAGTTGAATCAATTTGAGCAAGGATACTCAACATAGGGACTAATGTTTATCTTCTGATTGTTTTTACAGAGAGGTATGCTGCATTTTCCCATATTCCTATGCTCATAGGCTTGTATCGAGAGTAATATGTGGTACACACAGTAAAGGAAGAATCACAAACAAAAAATTTCCACACTGAATTATCACGGCGTGACTTTCTGTTCCTCGTAGATGTGTGGTAGAGGTATTAAAGTTTCTTCACAATAACTGCCACTTAACTCTAACTGCTTCTCTCACCAATCTTAATATAGTAATAAGAAGTGTATGAGTTATACAAGATTTACGATGTGCTCAGTTTAGTAGAAAGTCTTGCAGATATATTTATCATCACTTCAATGTATACACATTTTGTATTATGAGTAGCAAGAAATAAATCGATTGGCAGATCTACAGCATAGCTCTCATGGTCCTATGATTCAAATGGTGATGTTGGTTTAGCCATTTCTCACTTGTCTTTTTAATTAAAAGAATGCCTGAAAATGCAATTCACCTACATGAAATTTTATAAGTATTTTTCAGAAGTTAATAATCATAAATGCACTTAATGCTGTGCTTATTCACACTGTTGCTTTTATTTAAATCTTCTAGGACACATTATCATTTCATCAGAGGCTCATTGTTTTCAGGATGGACAAGAAAATTACCTTTCATGTCTTCTAGAATGTTGACAATGTTCTTTACTATTATGTTCTTCCCAAATGTATCCTAAAATGTAGTACCAGAAAATGTGTGTTATAATATTGAATATTGTGCGACATTTAAGTAGCTATTTTAAGTAAACCTTAGAACTATGCCTGCTTTATTCACCTCATTCTTCTTTTCCTTTCTAAATCAAATTATTGAAGAACATCATTAACCAAGGAAAAGTTGTCCCTTTATTTTGAAACATGAAGGAAATTCATTTTTACCTATAGTAGTGAGGTTCCTGTAGGTCTCCAGCATCACATCTTTGTAGAGATTCTTCTGGGAAGGATCCAGCAAATTCCACTCTTCCTCAGTGAAGTTGATATGCACATCATCATAGGTCACAGCCTTCTAAAATATGCCATATATGATAGTGACATGATAGTGACAACATTGTAAATGTATACTTCTTTGATAGGATAGTCACATAATTCTGGTGTTCCCTAATCATAGTCCAAGACATAGACAGTCATTTTAGAAGGTAACTATATAGGAGAATCTTCTCTGTCATTTCTGTACTCTTTGAATGAGATATCACCTTACAAGAGAAATATCTATTAGCAGAGAGAAACAAAGAAACAGATGAACAGTTCATAGTACAAATGAGAAATTTTTATGAAGATTAACTAACTACAAATAGAAAAATAAGTTGGAGAAACTGGGTGTATTGACTCATGCCTTTAAGCTGAGAACTTGAAAAGCAGAGGCAGGTATAATTTTCTCTGATTTAAATGCCAGACAAATCTATGCAATCAGGTTCAGGACAGGTGGAAGTACATAGTAAGACTCTATCATCCAGGAAGTGGTGATGCATGTCTTTAATTCCAGCAATCAGGAAGCAGAGGCAGGTGGGTCTCTGTGAGTTTGAGGCCAGCCTGTCCTATAAGAGCTAGTTCCAGGATAGGCTCCAAAGCTACAGAGAAACCCTATCTGAAAAATCAAATAAATAACAAACAAAAAAGCACTGTCTCCATTACAAAAATCAGTGAATCAAGCAAAAAGAACAGAAGAACTCAGAGGATTTTACTGAAGTTCCTACAAAGAAGTATGCATTAACTCCACTTCTCTATCTTCCAAACATCCGAAGTGCCCTAATTTAAACTGTAATACCAATAACATTTTACAAACAGAGCTTTATGTTTAAAACAGTTACAAATGGGCAGATGAAAACATTAGCAATATAAATCTTGGGCATAAGTAATAAACCCAGGCTGTGAGAGAGATGACTGAGTAGTACCTAGCTTTTCATGGTCTTGAATAGAGGTGGCAGAATTGCCAGTACTTATTTGGGAATCATAACTATCCATTATTCCAAGTTCACAAACTCTGAGATCCTTTGATCATGTTGAGGACCAGGTACCCATGTGGTGCATAGTCATGCTGATACATCAAATAGTTATATTAATTTTAAAAATGTAAAGTAAGCATAACAAGCAGGAAGAAGTTCATGCATCTGTAATTCAATGACTCCGAATGCTTAGGCATTAATAATGTCACGCCTACTGAAAGACTTCCAGACCCCAAAATGGGGAAAAAAGCTACTTCTATCATAGGCAACACAGACCACAATACCAAAGAGCAAATAGAAACCAAGGAACCAAACGTGCATCCATCAAAGACAAACAGAGATACTGGCACCTAGACCTGCAGTCACCTCAAACCCAGATACCTGGACAACAGCACAATGACATGATCAACAACAGACAGAACAATATGTCACTACCATATTCAAACTCTCCTACTACAGCACACCCTGAATATTCAAACACAGTCAAAGTACAATTAAGTTAGATCAACTATGAAGATATTATCGTCCTTAAGAAGGAAGTGAATGAATTCTTTAAAAAAGCAGGGGAAAGATAAATGAAATCTTGGAGAATAATAATAAACCCCTTAAAGAAAGTCAAACAAGCAAACAGTTGACAGAAATGAATATATCAGTTCAAGAATTGAAAATTGAAATAGAAGCATGTAAAAAAATGCAAGCTGAAGGAATTCTGGAGATAAAAAACTAGATATATGAAAAAGAAAAACTGGCAAATTAAGGTGAAGTCTATCCTATCTTTGTGAGTCTAAACTTTTATATATAATTTACACACACCATAACTAAGAAAAATGTTAATGATATAATCGTTTTCAACTCAATCAAAAACCCCAGGGCATAACATTAGCCTGGAAGGTCTGTGGCAGCAAAAGCAGAGCCTCTTTTCCAAAGTAACAAATTTTGAAGTCAAGATTGCTTTAAAGTATGTGTGGGGTTATCATAGCAACCCCCAAATCAAATGTCTCTCTCTGCAGTCCAAAAATTCAAAGAAAGCACAATGTGTAACCCAGACTCTGTATTTTCTATCTTTTCAAGGTCCATTAATTGTTTTACTTACTTTTTCTTTAAGTACCTCAGTGTAAATTCCTTAAAAAACTATTATTAATCCATGATTCTGTCTATATTTATCCTCTCTGTCTTAAACCCATGGACATTTATCAAATAAACTATCACCCACTCAGAGGCCTTTTTATCTGGATGTTTTTACTGTGCATCTGTAATCCTTTTCTGATGAAGAGTGTTTTTGTAATTGAAAGCTGCATAACTTCCATTTTTGTGCTTTTACAACCCCTTGTTTTAAACTTTCTTAGGGTTTATGTGGATTTAGTTGCCAAACATTTGGTGTCATAATGTAAATGGGGACTACACTTTCATCTTCTGGCTGCCTAGACCCAAATAATCACACACAAACTATATAATTACATCAGCATTTTAAAAATGCCTCAGGCATATTCTTAGGTAGATTTTACTTGTTCAATTCCTCCATTTCTATTCATCTATGTATCACCATGTAATGTTTTGGGATATTTCACCTTCAGTGAATACATGGCATCTCTTTGATCTTCCCAAATAGTGCACCTACCAGTCTGGTCTGTCTTCATAAAAAAAAAAAAAAAAAGTAACAAATGCTGGAAAATAATGAAATTGTTTTCCAAATACAATCAGGTCCTTTTTCATAATTGTGACTCCAGCAGTCCTATTTTCCTGTGCAGTACACACTCAAAACTGTTGCTTCTATTCTGTATTGAGGTAGAAACCACTCTCCACATGCAAATCCTTTTCCTTTATTTGCAAATGATATTCAGTTTCATAACTCAAATTTATAACTATGAAACTAGTTGTAGAATCATTTCAGATTTTAAAGGTATAATGTAGGACAAGGTCATTGCCCAGGAGAGGAGAAGACAGGGACCAAATCCTTTTATGTCAAGATAAGATAGGTAGTGTTAAAAATTTTTCTGAAATACTAAAAGTGCAGCAGTTCTAGAATTAATATAACTTCCTAGAGAGAAATCACTCCACATATTTGTGAGATTAATAAAGAAAAAATCATTTAATAATATTCACATACATCTCTGACTAATGCACAAAGAGGACCCAGGCTAGAATATTATTTTACATTTCACACATTTTCTTAGTCTTAGGTTCAGGCTCCACACTCTGAACAATTTAAATAGGGGTGGAAGTCTACAAGTCTACCCACCTGGAAAGAAGGAAGACTTACACAGTAAAGTCTTCCCAGCATTATTTCTTACATAAACCAGTGGCCTTAAAGAGTAGGACCATCTTCAGTGACAGGATCATGAGATGTCAGACTTTTCTTCCATTTTTACAAGCTTTTCATTAGCCTCTTAAATGAGTTGATGGCCCTGATTTTGGTACATTTCTATCCAGAGTTACAAGATGGAGAATCCAGGGGATGTAAAGGATAGGAAAAGTATAAGGCAGAAAAGATAAAAACAGGTTAGGGAAGTCTTGCACCAGTTATGTCTCATGTCAAGTAAATTTCCTACGAAGAATAGATTTGGGCTGGAGAGATGGCTCAGCAGTTACCAGTATTGACTGATCTTTGAGAGGACCTGAGTTCAATTCCCAGTACCTACATGACAGCTCCTAAATATCTGTAAATCCAGTTTCACAAGATCGGATACCTACATACCAACACATATAAAATAAAATAGAATAACTCATAAAATATCCAGTATTTATACTGGCTGAGAAATAAACTTGGGGCTCTTTCATATTGACTTTCCATCCTCTCAGTTTGTTTTATGTTTCTGTCTTCATTTCTCTTAATCTAACATTTCCTCAGCCTCAGCATCCCTTCCCAGTGAACACCCAGCTGAATTCTGTTGGACAGTGATGGAGGAGGTCATTGGTTAATTAATAAAGAAACTGCTTGGCCCTGATAGGTTAGAGCATAGCATAGGTGGGTGAAGTAAACAGAACAAAATGCTGGGAGGAAGAGGAATTGAGCTCAGATGCCATGCTCCCCTCTCCCGGGCAGACACAAGGAATCTCTGACCCAGGATGGACATAGGCTAGAATCTTCCCTGTAAGCACACCTCAGTGCTACACACATTAATAGAAATGGGCCAGGCAGGGTTTAAATGAATACAGTTTGTGTGTTGTTATTTGGGGTATAAGCTAGCCAGGCAGCTGGGAGCCAGGCTGCAGGAATGCAGCCCGCAGCTCCCTCAACAGGACAGAGCTTATGGGGTATCCAACTATGCTTGAACAAAATTTACAGCAGTTTATGTATGATGAATCACCATGTCAGCAACTTAAAAAAGCACACTGTGCACCAGGAGCCATGGATTTTAATGTGAAATAACTAAGACACATGTCTCTCAGGGTATATGGGCCAATCCAGCTCCTTTGTTCCCTGCAGAGCCTTTTGCCCACTAATATCCTATAACTTTGACCTCCACTGCCTGCCACTACTCTCAACACTCCTGTCTTTCAGGTCCTACAATGACAGTCAGTTAAGCTGTGTAGAGTTTTCTATGACTTTTGCCATCTAAAGTCCTGTTATCTTGAAAATTCTTCCCCAGTCCATATTCCCAAGTCCATTGCAGCAACAAAACCACTTTTATGGTACCATTTTTATTCCAACTTGCTTCTTTGTTCCTGTGATTAAATTATCTAACCTAAAGCAACTCTGGTAATGGACAGTTTGATTTGTTTGTTACCCCTAAGTCAGAATCCACCACTGTGGGAGCTTAGGCTAGGAACTCAAGTTAATCACTGAAGGCAAAACCTTTGGAACCATTCTTTCCTGGTTTTCTCTTGTGCTTTGTCACTGTTTTGTGCTCAGCTAGCCCCCTTAATCAGCCCAGGCCCACTTGCTTAGAGATATTGCCAACTCAGTGGAAGAGTCTTCTTCCAACATCAATCATCAATTAACATAATCACTTTCAGAAAGAAATCGAGCATTCTGATTTAACCACACACTCAATTGATAATTTTTCAGATGACCCTAGACTTTGTCTTGTTGACAGCTGAGGCTAATTATCACACAGACAAAGGACTGTATGAGAATGTTTTTAAAGAACCAAAAATATAATGTATTATTCCTGTCAATCACTTAAGCAGCACCTAACCATGAGGATAACAACAAACGGAAAACACAGATTCCCAGAAAATTGAAAGAGATAAGGATCTAAGATCAAGAAGAGAAAACTAAAACTGTCACTCCACAGAAACTATTCAAAACAAAAACTTAAGGAACTGATAGCAGAGGAAATATTCTGAATACAAATTGATAAATGTCCATTATTTTTGAAATTTTAATGATATAATTAGATTATGGTCCATAAAATCAACATAGATGGCACCAATGCCAAAACAAGACTCAAAGACAGACCTACGAATATATATTATGGTCACTTAAACAAGAACTATAAGATTTTAGTCAAAATAAAATTCCAGAAAATCACTGGCCATCACTCATCCTGTACACTCCAGTTCTCTTTTTTACTAATAACAGAAAGAGGCTTGGGTAAGGAGGGCTATTCCACCAAAATTCACAAAATTCACTTGACACCTTCTGATATTTTTGCTTTGTAGAAATAGTTTTGATTACTAAAAGGATCTCATTTTCTTATGATAAAGAAACTGATGTCTGTTAGCATCACTGTAGGATTTCATTTCCTACAATTGGTGATTGCCTCTAAGTCTGTATCAGAGTGAGGAAGTATAAACTTTTTAAATGAAATTTCAAGAGAACAGATTTTTAAAGAATCACTGTACATGTAAAGCAACTTGCTTTACTCTGACTGCTTTATAAATCACAATTTTGAAAACAAGGTTATTCCTATTTTTTGAGTATGTTTGTGCATGAGACAAAATGTCTGTGATATACAAAAAAATGATTGTCAAATCTCTTGGATTGGGAATAGTAGAGATTTGTTAACCTGCAAACTTGAATGTAGGTTTAAACTTGGGTCATCCACAGAGAAAAAATATGTGCTGAGCCACCTGCAAAGATACATAATAAATTGTATCAAATAATACAAATCTTTCTCATATTAATAAAAAACAAGAAAAACAAAACATAAATAAAGAAGTAAAGCCAGGCGGTGGTGGCCCATGCCTTTAATCCCAGCATTCGGGTAAATTTGCAGCATTAAATGAATACAACTCAATAACTTCATCTAACAATCTATAAGAGGAAACCTAATCACTAAGTAAAATTCACAGTGGAAACACTCAGAATGCTCATTGGGTTTGTGTGTTAATCACATCAACATTTAAGTGGCAAAGACTCAAATGTGAAGATAGCAACAACTGGAACACAAAGAAATGCTAGGAAATGGAAAGAGGCAGGCATCTAAGATGAAAAAAAGAATCTGCACAGAAACATCCCCCAAACCTCAAACTTAAGGAACTGATGATGCAAGAAATTTTCTGAATAAAATTGGTGAAGGTCCATCATTTTCAAGAAAGTGAATAATAAATTAGATTTCAGTTGTAGATTACCAAAAAAAATCATATACAGAGTCACATAATATGCTTTCTGCATTTTTCTATATGTGTACAGAAATTAAATAAACGTAAACTGTTCAACTTTCACAAAGATATCTCAAAGTGACACTTAAACTGTTGTTTCTGACCCCCAGTTACTGATCTGTCTTCTGAGATGCAGCCACATGATATAGATGTTCTCTTTGCAAATAGAGAAGATCTCTTATTACAGCTCTCCAGATCCTTGTGCTATCTTCTGGTTGAAGGTAAACACAGTCCCACTGATGACCAATCCCAAAACAACCTAAAAGATGATTTAAAATCTGCTTCGTGCTACATGCATTATGGCAGAATTGGTTGATTGTGCCCTATCTACCTGGCTAACACAGTGCACACTTGAGAAATCTCTGCACATCAGAAACTCCTTTTTGTCCCCCTGGTAAGCTTCACTGGATCACACCTTTAGGGCAAGTGGCAGAATCCCATTAACAGAATTCTACTCATGTATTGCTCTACCAGTTCCTAAACAATTTGGAATCTTTAGAACAGAAACCTGAAATTGGAAAGCAGTATTCAGATAGTCAATATTCTAGAAATTAGAACTTCAGTTTTCTAATCTCTCTTCCCAATGCACAACAATAGCAGTCAATGCCCATGTGTATACTCTGGACATAGATACAACCAGTATCATAACCTTCCATTCCATGGCTGCAGAGTCTCCCTTTCCCCAGTAAGTCTACACATAAGGAGGCTCAGAAAACAAGGGCCACTGCCAGCATGAACCACATGGACCAACATAACTACAGTCTGGCTCATGGTCCTTCCAAGTCACAGCAGAAATAACAGTTCAACAGACCTGCTCTATACACCACCCCCACTCACCATGGGATAGCTTGTGGTCTTCCTTAAAGCTACCTACTACAGAGGCAGAGGAGAGTCATGGAAAGAACCCACAAACTATCTGCCACTAGTACTCTTGATTGACAATGCTTCCCAGAATTCCCTCATTGGCTAGGGCCACCCAGCTGGGACTCACAATATTAGCAGCTCCTCTACTGGAGGATTAGAGATCAAATGACTCAGACAGCACAATCCATCCAGTTTTGCCCTCCCAGCCCAGCAGACAGGGTCCCAGTTTAAAAACTTTGTATTTAGCACACATCATTCCACTCTCCTAGAGCACACACATCTTGTTCCTCATCCAAAGTGCAGGGTCCTTTGGGTACACATTCCATTACACACTTTCCAGTGCTGCCATCACCTTGTCTGAGAGATGAGAAATTTTGGAGAAAATCAAGTCACATTCATAAAGTAATTACTGTTACAGTGTAACTGTAGTTACTTTGTAACTGTTGTCAAAATGACAGACCATGAATTAGAAAACAATCCAGGCATATTAGGACTTGAAGGCAGAAAAGAGAATGTAAATATGACATAGTTTTCATCCCAAAAATTATTTTGAAAACTTGAAACACAATCAGGACAAACATAGAGCATCTACAATTGACTCCCTGATTCCACATAGCTAATCTCAACTTCTATTGAAGGAGGAAAGCTCTCACCCTCAGTCCAACCTTTTTGTTTCTGCCCCATGTCTCCACCAGCTTCAAGCTGGTCAATGAGCTCAACTTTTGCACAGGTCCCTCTGCTTCTAAGTCCCCAATAAAAGCCAGAAAGATCAGCAGACACTCATTAACTACTCTATTTTTTTTCTCATTGATAAATCAATGTCATACCTGTAAGGAGTTCTGGACTGTTTTCAGAGCACTAGGCAGCAGAGGAAAGATTGATTAGGAGTTCAAAATGATTCTCAATTACACAGCATGAGGCAAGCCTAAACTATAGACACATTGCTCTACACCAAAATCAATAATCAAGATCACTTGAAAGAAATAAAATGCAACTATTAATAACTTTGAAATGTTGGAGAACAAAAACAGAGACAAGAATAGCCATACACTCAAAGAAAATATCTGAAAATAACACCAGTAAGTGATTTTTTAAATGACAAAAATACTGCACTTTTAAATTAAATAAAGCTTTCTATATTGACTTTGAAAGAGTAGGCCCTTCTATAAGACAGGGGATGTCATTAATAAGAGATAGATTGATGGTGCCCATATACATATGTTGGCTGCTGAGATCTGTAACCTGACGCATAAGAGTTAGTCAATGGCCTGTTTCTCAAATCTCTGAGTTGACATAACTTTGTCAAGAAAGATCAACCACATCTGTAGAAAATAGTGGCCTAATTGCAAATTCAATGTTCATTGGCTCAAGATGACCTTCCCAATCTGTACACCCACACAAATGATCTGCATTTATTCACATGGGATTAAATTAATAACACATGCTGGGAAATTACAAATTCACTGAACCTACCACAATCAGACCCTTTTTCATAATGGTAGCTTCAATAGTTGATTGCCTCCCCTGTTTCCCCTGCAGTGTACACAATAAACTATTCATCCTATTCTAGTCTGAAGACAGAAGGAATGCTCCATATGCAAATCTTTTTCTGTGACTGCATTGCATAGTCAATTACATGTCTCAAATGCATAAGTCTAAAACTGTGAGGTTTTACAGTCATTTTTAAGGTAATTTTGAAAGTGTAGTATACCAAGGACACATGAGTCAACATAAGAATTTGTCTCAGAGGGCTGGAGAGATGCCCAGCCATTAAAGGCTAGGTTCACAACCAAAAATATAAGAATTTGTCTCAAAAACTATTATTTTTTTTTTTTTTAGTTTTTCGAGACAGGGTTTCTCTGTGGTTTTGGAGCCTGTCCTGGAACTAGCTCTTGTAGACCAGGCTTGCCTCGAACTCACAGAGATCCACCTGCCTCTGCCTCCCAAGTGCTGGGATTAAAGGCGTGTGCCACCACCGCCCAGCAGAAACTATTTTTCTAACAGGATGAAAATGCAACTGTTCTAGAATTAATATGCTTTTCCATTGAGAAATCACTTCATACACTTAGAGATTAATAAAGAAAGGCATTTTTAATGATGGTAGACATCAATCTCTGGCTAATGCTCAAAGAGGAGCCAGCTAGACAGATTCCACATTTGCTGTTGTCCTTAAGCCTCCTTTAGGATTAGGCTCTAGATTACACTTTGAACAGTTAAAATAAAAACAGGCAACTTGACAGGCTGGCTAGACATTTAGGCAGATAGGAGAGTTACAGAACAAAGTAATTTCCAGGATAATTTTTTATGTACACTGGTGACCTGAATCAGCAGATCATACTGCAGTGACAGAGTCCTGAGTTGAAGGTCACAGGGGATGACAAAGTTAGGAAAAGTTAAATGTGAAAAGTTAAAAATTTAGGGTGGGGAGGTCTTGCAGATACCTAGTAAGCTTCCCAAGAAAAATGGCAACTTGCTGGGCATTGATGGCACATACCCTTGCTGAGCCTAGGGGCCTCTATGAGTTCAAAGACAGCCTGGATTCTGCAGTGAGTTCCAGGATAGTCAGGACAGTCCTACAGAGAAACACTGTTTCAAAAAATTTGAAAAAAGGAGTAAAAGAAGAATAGCATCTTGGATACTTCCAGAGGGGAAATGGAAGGAAATGGGAGAATTATAAGAAGTCAGTAAACAATATCATATGAATTTGGGAGGCGGTTAGTCAGACAATTCTACTCAATTGGAACACAGGTTATAAAGCTCTGTTTTATTATCAATACATCAGGTCCTTAGGGAAACTCTCAAGGCTTAGCCCCCAGGCTGTTACCAGATCTCCTAGGAATTTCCCTGCTCCCTGCCTGAGGGAATAAATAAAACCCTTGACTGATCAGGTAACTAACTCCTTCTCCCAACAATGTTTTGCATTTCAAATATATGTCACCTGGTGTCCTATAGCCCATCAGGAAGAACAGTGCTTTTCTTAAGAAGAAAACTGGAACTTTGAGCCACGTCAGGCCTTGAGGTTGTTTAGGAACCTGTAATGCCTCCTTGAAAAGCTTGCTAGAGGGTTTTTTTTAAATATGGGGATGTGCCTGGTGTCTGGATTTAAATCAGTGGTGGCTTCTCTGTAGTAGTTTGGAGCTAAATATCTGGACAATCGGTTGAGCAAAGTATGCCCTAAATTCTAACAGCCCTGATTAAAATACATTTATCTTCTGGGTGATGTAGAGGCAATCCTCCCTCAGCTAATTCTACTTTGTGAGACTGAACTATTTCCAAGGCATTGGAAAATCCTTTATATCAGCAATTCAACTGTTCTACGTGGCAGCTCAGAAGTGCAGCGCTACCCAACAGGAGAGATGCCTTGAGACCGTCCACATGGTTAAATATTCATGGAGATTGTATGTAAGGTTAAATGCAAAGTGCTCAATTTGAGAAGATACTGGAGAAACTAGGCCTCTCTGAGTATGGCATACTGAAGTTGAGAAGAAAGATGTTTGTACACACAGCACCCTGCTCCCAATTCTCTAAGCAGATTAAGCCCAAAGCACAAGGTGTAGAAATTAACAGGACCACATGGGACTTCACAAGGCAGGGAATATGGCAGCAGATTCCCACACAGATCCTGCAAGGATGCACCATGCTGTCTCAAGCACCTCACCCTCTGCTCCTCCCCACCAGGAGAAAGCATTCCCTCGCTCACCATGTTGTGGTTCCCCAGATCGCCAAAACTCTCAGTTCATCATCTCCCTGCAGCAGCAACTTCACCACAGGACAGGAAACAACTGGCACAAGCTCCTCCACAAAGCCGAGTCTGAAGGCGGGTGCCCGGAAGATCCCTGCACTGTTTCTGACTGGCAGGTCACCTGGAGGTCCTGATTGGCTGGTGAGGTCTGAGTGGCAAGAACACTGTTCACAGGGCTATAGTGTGCATAAAGACACAGTACAGTGGTTCCTGCCCATTCCTTCCACCACAGTCAAAGATCTTTTCTAGATTGGCCAAGCTTTGCATTTCAACAGCACTTACCGCCAGGCGGAGGTGTCGCATGCCTTTAATCCCAGCACTGGGGAGGCAGAGGCAGGCGGATCTCTGTGAGTTCGAGACCAGCCTGGTCTACAGAGCTAGTTCCATGACAGGCTCCAAAGCCACAGAGAAACCCTGTCTCAAAACACCAAAAAAAAAAAAAATCACTTGCCCCTTGCTCCAATTTGAGACACCTTCCTAACCTTGAACTCTATAGGAACTTTCCCCTTTTCCTCCCGGACACAATGTGGCTAGCTACCTTGTACTGTGCACTGTGCTGTGATAGGTGGATGCAATGATTTCTTGTTCTACAGGGGAACAGGTACACAGAATATTAATAGCTAAAGATAACTTTAAGGTCACAAAAGATGATTGTTCTCTGGCTTCCTGCTGAGGTCACATGAACTGAAGGTACTCTTTACATGGTTTTCACAGGTATTTCACACAACAGAAAAGAGAAAAGGAGGAACCAGCTCTTAAACAAGATGATTAGTTTTTCCCCAACTGATGGCTGGATGATGGCCCCATTGCTTTATGGATTCTATTCCTGAAATTCAAAGCAAATTCCAGGCAAATGAATAATAATAAAAAACTGTAGTGTTCATGAAAATTTAAATACATAGATTATAATGGAGCTAGGAAGAATGATTTCATGAGCACTATTGTTAGCCAGGACATGTCTTTCCATGGTCAGGTAAATAAAATATACAACTGCAGTATGCAAGATTCTCTACATGAGCAGAATAGGTAGAATGAATCTCACCATGATTGTAAGAAATGGGCTTATTAGAATGTCTCTCAAGCTGTGGTCCAGGTAACTTAAAAGTAGCTTCCTATCAATGGTAATTTGAAAAATCCAGGATATCGCTTCTCAACATTTTGTCTAAGATCAAGTGAAGAATTTAGTAGTTGTTCAGGCCACGAGACTGACTATTGTGTGTGTTTTGTTTTCTGCTATGAATTTGAGTAGTGTGCTTTCAAGGTCTGGGAAGAAGAGTTTTGAGATGTTGATGGAGATTGCATTAAATATATTAATTGCTTTTGGTAGGGTTGCCATTTTTATCATGTTGATTCTACCTATGCAAGAGCATCTTTCCATTTTCTTGTATTTTCCTCAATTTCTTTTTTTAAAGACTTAAGTTTTGAAATAACAGGTCTTTCACGTCTTTGGTTACTGTTACCTGAAGATATATTAAATTATTTGTGGCTATTGTAAATGGTGATGCTCCTCTGATTTCTTTCTTAGCTTCTTTTTTATTTCTATATAGGAGGGCTACTGATTTTTTTGAGCTGATCTTGTATCCTGACAAATTACTGAAGGTATTTAGGGGCTGTAGGAGTTCCCTGATAGAGTTTGTGGGGACACTTATGTATACTATCATATCATCTGTGAATAGTAAAAGCTTAACTTCTTCCTTTCCTGTTTGGATCCCCATGATCTTCTTTTGTTTTCTTTTTTCTCTAGCTAGAATTTCAAGAACTATGTTTACTAGGTATGGTGAGAGAGGACAGCCTTGAATTTTTCCTAATTTTAGTGGGATCATTTTGAGTTTCTCTTCATTTAATTTGTTTGCTCTATGCTTTCTGTATATTTCTTTTATTATGTTAAGATATCTTCCTTGTATCCCTGATCTCTCCAAGACCTTTATTATGAAGGGGTGTTGGATTTTGTCAAGTGCTTTTTCAGTATCTAATGGGATCATTATTTTTTTTCAATTTATTTATACAATGGATTACATAGACAGATCATATGCTTCATATGCTAAGCCATTCTGCATCCCTGGCATGAAGCTAATTTCATCATGGTGAATAATTTTTTGGTGTGTTCTTCGATTCAGTTTGTCAGTATTTTATTGAGTATTTTTGCATTAATGATCATGGGGGTGATTGGCATATAATTCTACTTTTTGATTCTTTCTGTGGAATTAGTATCAGGGTAACTGTAACATCATAAAATGGAAATGTTTATATGGAAATGTTTCTTCTGTTTTTATTTTATGTAACCATTTGAGGAGTATAGTTGTTACATCTTCTTTGAAGTTCTGGTAGAGTTCTTCACTGAAACCATCCAGTCCTTGATTTTTTTTTTTTAGGTGAAGGAATGCTTTTGATATCTGCTTCTATTTTCTTGAAGGTTACAGGTGTATTTGAATTGTTCACCAGGTCTTGATTTAATGTTGGTATGTGATACCTATTCAGAAAATTGTCCATTCACTTTACAATTTCCTAGTTTGTGAAATACATGATTTGAGGTATGACGAAATGATTCTCTGCATTTTCTCAGTGTCTGATGCTTTGCCCACCTTTTCATTTATGATTTTGTTAATTTGGATGTTCTCTCTCTGCCTTTTGGTTAAGTTGAGTAATGTCCCTAAATGTCTCTGCTTTTACATTGTGATTATGGTTAGAAGTGGATTTGCTTACTGAGCATGCTTCAGGAAAGGGAGAACATTGCATGAGCATGTTCAGACTCCCTATGTAAAATCCCCATGCTTCATTTATTGAGGATAAACACTGTTTTAAAAACAACTCCCATGCTCTTTGTGCCTCCTTCAGGCAAGAATTTTTTTTCTCATTTCTTCTCTCTTGGCTGTTGAAATGGCTATTTTTTGTAGTCAAAACTGACTACACCTAGGATCATCTTATACACAAAGAATTGATTATACCTGAGAGAGATTTTACTTATAGGTTTTGGTTTTTCGAGACAGGGTTTCTCTGTGGTTTTGGAGGCTGTCCTGGAACTAGCTCTTGTAGACCAGGCTGGTCTCGAACTCACAGAGATCTGCCTGCTTCTGCCTCCCTAGTCCTCTATTAATCTGTATAATTTAAGATGATCAGACCCACCTTAAGCTGCTTTGTGAATGTGCACA
This sequence comes from Chionomys nivalis, assembly GCF_950005125.1. Lineage (NCBI taxonomy): Eukaryota > Metazoa > Chordata > Mammalia > Rodentia > Cricetidae > Chionomys > Chionomys nivalis. Next base: position 33,412,346 of record NC_080111.1, on the reverse strand, counting down.
TTTAACCAGTGAGCCATCTCTCCTGCCTGTGTTTGTGCACAGTTTTAACACCATAACTCATGAGCAGAAGTAGTGGGATTTTCTGCATTTGAGACCAGTCTGGCCTACAGAATGTGTTCGACAAATACACAGAAAAATCCTGTCTTCAAATCACTAAAAAAACTGAATCAAACAAAGACTATGAGCAACCTAAATCAGCATCTTACATTATGGTAGCAGCAGTCACATATAAAGTATTTTGAAGAAGAAAAGTTTCTTTTTTTGCCTCTGTTCTCTGGCTCTGCGTACCAAGCTCATTCCTTTACTAGCATTAGAGCCTACTTCATTGTAATTTTGGTGAATACTTAAAACCAGCTGAGTCACAGATCCTTGCGGGCAGAACAGCTACTGGATTCTTCATGTGATCTCAGACAAAAGACTGGGAAGCAAGCTATTGGATTCTTCAATTGCCATTGGTAAGCAGCTGTTCTTAAGTTACCTGGACAACAGCTTGTCAGACATTCTAATAAGCTCACTTTTTACATAAATTTATTCTACCTGTCTTGTTGATGTAGAGAATCTTAAATACTGCAGTTGTATATTTTATTCACCTGACCAAGGAGGGAGATGTGCTGGCTAACAATAGTGCTCATGAAGACATTCTTTCTAGCTCCATTATTCTCTACATATTCAAATTTCCATGAACACTCTTTTTATTATTATTTATTTGCCTGGAGTTTGCTTCGAATTTAAGGAATAAAAATCATAATGCAATGGAGTCATCATCCAGCTTTCCAATGGGGGAAAGACCTATCATCTTGATTGAGATCTGGTTCCTGCTTTTCTCTTTCCTGTTGTATAAAATCCCCATAAAAACCATGTAAAAGTACCTTCAGTTCATCTGACCTCTGAATGAAGCCACAGAACAAATATTTCATTTTGTAATTTTGAAACTTTCTTTATTTCTTAGTATTCCAGGCCTCCTTACCTCTTTGGGACAGGAAATTACTCCACCCACCTAGCACAGTGCACCATACCAATCACACAGTGTGCTGGAAGAAAAAGTGAAAGTTCCTAGGAGTGCAAGATGACATTGATCGCTTTTGTAGCCAGGGGCAAGTGCTATTAAAATGCATATGGTCTCAGATCCGGAGAAGTTCTCTGTTGGGGTGAATGGATTGGACAGGAACCAGTATTCTATCTCTTTCAGCACACTATATCCCTATGGGAGGTGCTCTAGCCACTCAGGACTCACCTGCCAGTCAGAAACAGTGCAGGTCTCTTCTGGGCAGCCGTCTTCAGTCTTGGCTTTGAAGAGGAGCTGGAGCCAGTGGATTCATTTTCTCAGGTGCAGTTGCTGTTGCAGAGAGAAGATGAGCTGAGAACCTTGGCAAAATGGAGAAGCACAACATGGTAAGTGAGGGAATGCTGCCTCCTGATGAGGAGGAGCAGAGGGCGAGGTGCGGAAGACACTATGGTATTACCTCCATGGATCTGGGTGGGAACCTGCTGTCATATTCCCTGTATTGTGAAGTCCCTCATGGTCCCTGCTAACTCATGGGCCTAGGGGCAGGCCTCTGAATAACTTTGCTCTGTGGCTTCATCTCCTTAGAATATTGGGAACAGGAAGCTCTCAAACTCCTTCTTGCTCAACTTCAACAGGGTTCATGGATTCATGGATACAAGTTGCCAAACTCAGAGAAGCCTTGTTTCTCCAGTTCTTTTCGATATCGAGCACTTTGCATTTAAGCTTTAAATATAATCTGAGTTTAGATTTAAATTTGGGGAGGTTATCAAAGGCATCTCATGTGTTGTGTAGCTTTCCACTACTGTACCATAATGTTGAAGAGTAGAATTGGTGATACAATAGATTGACCAATGCTTAAAAAATAATTAAGTCTCACAAAGTAGAATTTAGCAGAGGGAGAACTGCGTCTAAAACACCCAAAGTGTAAGTATATGCTAATTAGGGCTGGAAGAGATTAGAATGCCTGGGTATACATTGTTCACCAGGATTGTCCAGATGTTTGACTCCAAACCATTTCAAAGAAGCCACCACTGATTTAAAGGCGGTGTTTGTGCACACCTTTAATTCCAGCACTCTTGAGGCAGAGACATTCGAATTTCTTTGAGTTCAAGGCCAGCATGATGTACAAGAGTTCCAGGACAGGCTCCTAAGGTACTGAGAAACCCTGTCTTGAAAATCCCTGAGTGCAGGGATCAAAGGCGTGCACCACCACCGCCCTGCTTAGATGCTATTTTTCTTCAGAAGCTTACTAGGCATGGCACGTATCTTCTGCAACACCTCTCCACCCTATCATTTTTATCTTTTACTTGTCCAGTCCAGTCTTTCTCCTCCCTTGTGATATTCACCTTAGAACCCTGTCAGTGAATAATGACCTGCTGTAACAAGTCACGGGCATACTTGAGAAAATAGTCTGAGAATATTTTTGCCTAAATATTTAGACTGGCAAGTTGCTTGTTTCTATTTCAATTGTTCAGAGTATAATCTGGACCATTATCCTAAGGGATACTTATGGATAACAGCATATATTGAATGCAAAATCAGTCTGACCTAGCTCCCCTTGGGCATTGGACAGAGATCAATGAATAACATCATTAAAGAGACTTTTCTTTATTAATCTTCTAAATGTGTGATGTGATTTCTCAGTGGGAAGGCATATTAATTCTAGAAGAGCTACATTTCCATCCTGATAGAAATATTGTTGCTGAGGCAACTTTTGTTATGTTGACTCAGGTGGCCTTGGTTCCTGTCTGTTGCTTTCCTGGACAGTGACCTTGAGTGTCTTCTATATTACACCAAAGTTCTTTTTTTTTTTGGTTTTTGAGACAGGGTCTCTCTGTGGCTGTGGAGCCTGTCCTGTAACTCATTCTGGTAGACCAGACTGGCCTCAAGCTCACAGAGATCCACTTGCCTATGCCTCCTGAGTGCTGGGTTTAAAGGCGTGCACCACCATCACCTGGCTTACCATCAAAGTTCTTAAATGACTGTACCAATTCACAGTTTTAAAATTATGTATTTGCCAGTTAGTGATAGTGCATGCCTTTATTCCAAGCCCCTGGGCAAAGAGGCAGGCAGATCTCTGTGAGATTGAAGCCAGTGTAGTCTACAAGAACTGGTACCCAGACAGGCACCAAAGTTACAAAGATACCCTGTCTCAAACAAAACCAATAAAATAAAATAAAATAAAATAACGCATTTAAACACATAGTTGACTGCACAATGCAGTCACAGGCAAAAGATTTGCATATGGAGCATTTCTTCAGTCTTACGACCACAATAGGAAGAATAGATTATTGTGTGCACTGCAGGGGGCACAGCATAGGCAATCAGCTGTTGGAACAACCACTATGAAAAAGGGCCTGACTGTGGTAGCAGGAGAGGTTTGTAATTGCCCAGCATGTGTAAATTAATGTCATGTGAATGAACACAGATCAGATTCTGTGGGTGTCCAGATGAGGAAGGTTATCTTGAGTCAAGGAACGTTGAATTTGCAATTAGGCAACTATCCCCTGCAGATATGATTGATCTTTGTTTATTGATATTTATTGAACTCTACAATTTTCTTTGCTTCACTCCCTGCCTCTCGACTCCCCACTTCAACCCTCTCCCAAGATCCCCACATACCCAATTTACTCAGGAGATCTTGTCTTTTTATACTTTATCCTTTCCATATAGATTAGATGTATGTAAGTCTCTCTTAGCATCCTCATTTTTGTCTAAGATCTGGGATTGTGGTTTGTAGGCTGGCTTTCTTTGCTTAATGCTTAAAAACCACCTATGAGTGAGTATATGTGATAATTATATTTCTGTGTCTGGAATACCTCACTCAAAATAATGTTTTCTAGCTCCATCCATTTTCCTGCAAAATTTAAGATGTTATTTTTTTTTCTGCAGTGTAGCACTCCTTTGTGTAAATGAACCACATTTTTCTTATCCATTCTTTTATGGAGGGGTATTTAGGTTGTTTCCATGTTCTGACTATGACAAACAAAGGTGCTATGAAGATAGTTGAGCACATGTCCTTGTGGTACGATTGAGCATCCTTTGGTTACATACCCAAAAGTGGTATTACTGGGTCTTGAGAAAGGTTGTTTTCTAATTTTCTGAGAAATTGCCACACTGACATCCAAAGTGACTGCATCGGCTTGTATTCCCACATAGATTCTTTAAAAATCTGTGCTCTTGAAAATCCAATTTAAAAGTTTTCATTGTAGACCAGGCTGGTCTCGAATTCAAAGACATCCACCTGCCTCTGCCTCCTGAGTGCTGGGATTAAAGGCATGCGCCACCACCACCCGGCTTTATGATGTGTTCTAGATCCATAAAATTGCCTGCAATTTCAAAATGTAATTATTTTTTTCTGCTGTGTGATACTCCATTGTGTAAATGCAACACATTTTCCTCATCCATTCTTTGGTCAGGGAGTGTTTAGGTTGTTACCAGGTTAATACAAATAGTGCTGCAATGAATATAGCTGCAAAAATGCCCTATGAATATATCACACATGTGGTATGATTGAGAATCATTTATGTTATACCCACAGTGGTATTGCTTGGTCTTGAGGTAAGTTGTGTCCTAATTTTTTGAGAAATCACCATTCTGATTTCTTTCTTAAAAAAAAAGATTTATTTATTTATTATGTATAAAGTATTCTGCCTCCATGTATGCCCGCACGCCAGAGGAGGGTGCCAGATCTCATTACAGATGGTTGTCAGCCACCATGTGGTTACTGGGAATCGAACTCAGGACCTCTGGAAGAGCAGCCAGTGCTCTTAACCACTGAGCCATCTCTCCAGCCCCCACCATTCTGATTTCTAAAGTGATTGTACCAGTTTGCATGACCACCAGCAATGGAGCACTTTTCTCTTCACCCCACATCCTCTCCAGCATAAACTGTCCTCAGTGTTTTTGATTTTGGCTATTCTTACAGGTGTAAGGAGGGATCTGAGTTGTTTTTAAATTTCTTTAATGGCTAAGGATGTTGAGCATTTTTAAGTGTCTTTCAGTCATTTTATAGTCATCTGTTGAGAGTTCTCTGTTCAAGTCTGTACAATTATTTTTCTATTGGCTTATTTGTTCTTCTGATGACCAGTTCCTTGAGCTCTTTATATATTTTGGATATCAACCATCTGTTTGAAGTGGGATTGAAGAAGACCTTTTTCTATCCTGTAGGCTGCCATTTTATTAAATATTTCCTCTGTTTTTCAGAAAGTTCTCAGTTTTAGGTGGTCCCATCTTTTAAATATTGCTATTAGTGTTCATGTTGCTGGGATTACATTTAGAAAGTGGTCTCCTGTACCAATGTGTTCAAGTGTACTTTCCACTTTGTTTTCTATGAAGTTCAATATGGTTGGTTTCATGTTTTGATCTATTTGGACTTGAGATTTCTGTATGAAGATAGATAAACACTATACTTTCTTTTTACTCAGGTAATATTATATCCTTCGCAGGTCTCTAATGGAGTTAAATACTAGATAATTGTGGTTCTCTCTGTTGTTACCAAATTGAAACAACTCAGAAACTAGCATGAAATATGTAAGGCTAAGAGATATAAAAAGTTTATTTTAGGTTGGGATAAAAAATGATTTAGGTACAACACTTTGGACTTACCTAGATAGGATAGATAATAAAGTATTTTCTCTAAATTTACCAAATACAAATGGATTGTTCATTGTTTCCTATATATATTTGTATATAGTTGTTGTATGTTTTGTATATAGCTTTACTGTGTTAGTTAAATTCTTCATTTTTTATTTAGGAAGAAAGGGGAAAAGGTATGACATTTTGATCATGTTCTCATAATAAAGCTTGCTTGGAGTCAGGACATAGGTAACAACAACCTGACTGAGAATTACCCTAGAGGTTTGAAGGACTTTGGCCAGGTAGGAGTCAGGATTATTAAGGCAGGCTTGAGAGAAGATATGGGCTCTTTTCTTCCATGGAGAAATTGAAGAGTTAGTAGTCACCAGTGGCTAAAAAAATTGGTTTTCAAATCTTTCAATTTCTTACCCTGCTGTCTGATGCCTGAGTTTTTAATTTATTTTATTTCAGTTTAGTTTAGTTTTTCTGAGACAGGGTTTCTCAGTGGCTTTGGAGCCTATCTGGGAACTCATTTTGTAGCCCAGGCTGTCCTTGAATTCACAGAGATCTGCCTGCCTCTGCCTCCCAAGTGCTGGAATTAAAGGTGTGTCCCACAACTGCCTGGTCTGAGTTTTTATTTTAAATATCAATTAGATTAATGCTTCAGTAGGGATAGAGCTATTTAAGTAAGCCCTTGGAAAATGAATCCTCACCAGTCATAGGCGGTGCATTTCTGTGAGTTCAAGGCCAGTCTGGTCTACAAGAGCTAGTTCCAAGAAAGGCTCCAAAGTTACAGAGAAACCCTGTCTCAAGAAACACAAAACAAAAACAAAAAAAAGCAAACAAACAAAATATGTAGCCCCATGTACCTGAGAGAGAACCACCGGATTTGGCATTCGCTCTGCTGAATTTTCCTCTTTCCTTGACCCAATCTTCCCTCATTTGTCCTCATTCTTCTCTTTCATTAGTCTTTTGTTTCTTCTTTTTCTTTTTACCTTGACTGCAGTGTTTCCTTCCACTATTCATCTCAGTCTCACATTTCCCCAAAATCTCTCTTCTTTGTTTACTTTTAGAATCTCATACATATCAACAAGACATGGTGTCTTGTTTTAATTAGGGATTCTACTGTTGTGATGAAACACCATGACCTGCCGGTCGATGGTGGCACACACCTTTAATCCCAGCACTCAGGAGGGAGAGGCAGGTGGATCTCTGTGAGTTCGAGACCAGCCTGGTCTACAAGAGCTAGTTCCAGGACAGGCTCCAAAACCACAGAGAAACCCTGTCTCGAAAAACCAAAAAAAAAAAAAAAAAAAAAAAAAAAAAGACTATACAGAATCCATATAAAGCCTGGATATAGAAACCCAGTATGAGGAAAGGGGTCACAAAAGCTGTCAAATGAGTTAAAGTACACCCCACACATACACACACCCAGTCTCAAGAGTCCCACAAAACACCATAGTATGAACTGATAACATATATGCAAAGCATTTAGCACAGACCCCTAGAGGATCACAGGTCTCTGTTAGCACTAATAACTCCTGCTTAGTTGATTCTGTGGGCTGTGTTAACCTAGTGTCTCTAACCAAGGTGGGAGGTGGTTGCTATGATACTTCCTCCCCATTGCCAGCAGGGTCTCCTTAGCTCCTCTTATTGTTTGAATGGCTGTGTCTGCTCCTGGTGCTTTCAGTTCCTGGAATAGGCCAGTCTGATAACAAGTGGATGAGGTAGCATTCTATGAGAATAGCAGAATATTATGAGAAATCTTTTCATGGACTTTTTTTTATCTTATTTGGTTCTATCATAGACCTGTAGTATAGTGAGCTTCAGGTACTTGGTCATCCAATTAGGATGGGCATGGTCTCCCTCTAATGGAATGGGCCTAAGTTTCACGAGTTATTTGTTGTTTACTCCTACAAGTTCTGGGGATGAAATAACTCAACATATCTTGCAAGCAGGACTAGATGTAGAGTGAAGGTACTGTTGCTGGGTGTGTGTCTCTGTCCCAACATTGAATACTTTGCCTGGTTAGAGAAGACTCCACAGGCTTCTTATCGCTGTTTCCTAAACATCCTTGCTAGGGGCATTTTCATACAATCCAATCAATATTTACTGTACTAGGTACAATACCAACTCCCAAATGTGCCTCAATTCCTGTAGTTTTCCCCATTCCATCTACATCCAAGTACCCTGATCCTGCTTTCTCCACTTCCCATCCCCAACTACCACCATTCAATTCAGAAGACCTATTCTAGTGCCCCTTTCAGGGAGATTGATGTATCCCTCCCTTGATCCTTTGTTGTTAACTCTATGTCTGTGGATTGTAGCATGAGTATCCTTTACTCTACAACCAATATTAATGTAAGGGAGTTCACACCATTGTCATTTGTATTCCTGGATCTTAAGGTCGGCTGAATCCTAATTTTCTGAGAAACTGCCGTACTGTTTTCCAGAGTGGTTGTACAATTTGCATTTCCACCAGCAAAGGAAAAGTCTTCCCCTTACTCCCATATCCTCTTCAGCATAAGCAGTCACTGGTGTTTTTAATCTTAGGCATTCTGACAGGTGTAAGGTGGAATTGCAGAATCATTTTGATGTGCATTTCCCTGATGCCTAAAGATGTTGAACATTTCCTTAAGTGTCTTTTGGCCATTAGAGATTATTCTTTATTTTTAATTTTTATTCTTTTTATTGAAAAAAATTCTGCCTCCTCCCTACCTCCTATTTCCCTCCCCCTCCCTCCAGTCCTCTTCTCTTCCCCCTACTCCTCTCCCCCTTCCCTCTCCAGTCTGAAGAGCAGTCTGAATTCCCTGCCCTGTGGGAAGTCCAAGGTCTTCCCCCCTCTATCCAGTTCCAGGAAGGTGAGCACCCAAACAGGCTAGGCTCCCACAAAGCCAGTTCATGCAGTAGGATCAAAACCCAGTGCCATTGTCCTTGGCTTCTCATCAGCCCTCATTGTCCTCCATGTTCAGAGAGTCTGGTTTTATCCAATGCTTATTCAGTCCCAGTCCAGCTGGCCTTGGTGAGCTCTCAATAGATCAGCCCCACTGTCACAGTGGGTGGGTGCACCCCTCACAATCCTGACTTCCTTGCTCATGTTCTCCCTCCTTCTGCTCCTCATTTGCACCTTGGGAGTTCATTCTGGTAATCCAATGTGGGTCTCTGTCTCTATCTCCATCCATCGCCAGATGAACGTTCTATGGTGATATGCAAGATATTCATCAGTGTGGCTATAGGGTAAGGCCATTTCAGGTTCCCTCTCCTCAGTTGCCCAAGGAACTAACTGGGGACATCTCCCTGGACAACTGCAAGCCTCCATTTGAGATTATTCTATAGAAAATTCTCTGTTTAGTTCTGTACCCCACTTTTAATTGAATTATTTGAAATGTTGATGTTTAATTTCTTGCTCTTTATATATTTTGGAGAATAGTCCTCTAATGAGATTAGAAATTTATTTTCCCATACAGTAGGCTGCCTTATTGTGTTATTGACTGTATCCTTTGCTTTGCAGAAGCTTCTACATTTCAGAAGGTCCCATTTATTTATTGTTCCTCTCAGACTATGTGTTACAGGTGTTATATTTAAGAAGTGGTCTCCTGTTCCATGCTTGGAAGGCTACTTTTCACTTTCTCTCCTATCAGTTTCAGTGTGTTCAGACTTATATTAAGGTCTTTATCCCCTTTGGACTTGAGTTTTGTGCATGGTGATAGATATGGATCTATATGCATTCTTTTTCATGTTGGTATCCAGTTATGCCATAACCATTTGTTGCAGATGCTTTCTTTTTATCCTTGTATAATTTTTGCTTCTTTGTCAAAAATCGGGTGTTCATAGCAATCCGGGAAATGCAAATCAAGACAACTTTAAAAAAAAATTAAAAAAAAAAGACAACTTTAATATACCATCTTACACCTGTCAGAATGGCTAAAATAAAAAACACCAATGATAGCCTTTGCTGGAGAGTTAGTAGAGAAAGAGTTAAACTCATCCATTGCTGGTGGGAATGCAAACATGTGCAACCACTTTGGAAAGCAGTGTGGTGGTTTCTCAGGAAATTCGGGATCAACTTACCCCTGGACCCAGCAATACCACTCTTGGGAATATACCCAAGAGATGCTCTATCATACAACAAAAGTATATGCTCAACTATGTTCATAGCAGCAAAAATCAGGTGTTCATAGGTCTGTGGATTAATTTCTGGGTCTTTGATTCAGTTCCATCAGTTAACCTGTTTTTTGCGCATTATCTCTGCCTCAAACCTCCAAAATGAAGTGTTGACTTAATTAAAACATATGTTGCCAGCAGTCTCAATCATCTCAATGTACCACTTTAATAATATCCCAAGCAGTTTATACTCCAAAACCGATGTTTAGATGGAAAAGCAATAACATAGCGCAATTGAAATCTTCCTTGCGTGAATCACACTTCTTTTGGAGACTTCAAAGGTCACTCTAATGCATGGTCATATTTCATTGCAGAAAACATAAGCATTTTAAATGTCATATGCAGCAGATCTCTAAGAGGTTAAAGGATGAGTATTTGTTATGTATGCCTAGATATCAGATAGAGACTCAAACCCAAAATTAATTACAGGAAGCTAGATGAAACCTTTCCCTAGAATTAGTTACTTCTCTATATGATCATTAATATTTGGGCAAAAGGGATATTTGTTGTTAATCTCTCCCAAGAAGTTACTGCAAGCCCTTTGCGAATGTTCACTTCCTGTCCATAATGATTCAATTTCAACATTAGTAAAACATGCTACAATTTAAACCTGGTCAATTCTTACTAATAGATAAAGTTTCAATTTTCTTTTTAAAATCAACTCAGACTTTTTTCACATAATTTTATACTTTTCTGGTCTGTTTATATGGTAAAAATATCAATTTTAAGATAATATCTTTCCTCTGCAGTAAAATTCCTATGGGGAATGCAAAGAGCGTAAAATGTCTACAATGAAGGCCAAGTGGTGGTGGCTCATGCCTTTAATCCCAGCACTTGGGAGGCAGAGGCAGGTGGAGTTTGTGGCCAGCCTGGTCTACAAGAGCTACTTCCAGTACACATTCCTAAGCTACAGAGAAACCCTGTATCAAGAAAAATGTCTTAAACATAACCAAACTTGAGATCCAAACAATCCATAAGTGCCTCCTATAATTTTATTTCCACTAAACCAATTTTTTTCTCTGCTTTAGATGATAATTTTCTTTGACTATTTAAATCCTTGTCACCTTTTATGGTTTGGTTCTAATTACTGTTTTCAGTTTTTTACTCCAATAGTGGTATATAGATGGTCAATGTCTTGCAACAATTTCTGAAAATTATTAAGATTCCACAAATAACCTCTCCTAATTTTTAACTTTTGGGCTCAAATTTTTGTAAAAGTATTTTATATGCTGAATGATTAATGTAATCACCGTTTTGTATATTTTTACAAGTAATTTGTAAACCCCAAGAAGACAAAGTTTGCTTTACTTCAGCAAACATTTTCTCTAAAGTGTGTTAATTTGAATTAGCTAATAAAATTCTGTATAATGTTGAAAACATAACTTGAGTATAATTTCAATTGTAATAAATAACAAACTACTAACATGTAGTGCTTTATATCCTAATTGGTTTATAATAATAACTTTCAAGGACTAGAAATTTTCATTACATGTTTAAGTGAGATGCATTAGATAAAATAGCTTGAATAAGAATAGAAAATCATCGACAGTATTTTAACAAAAATAATGTCAAGTTTGGATTAAAAGGAAGTGTCCATATCTATATCAATGTAAAATGTATAAATAAGTGGTTACTTTTTAAAATTAATTTTAATAACCTACCCATTTATCTCATCATACGTATATATGCCCCTTTATTCTTTTCAGAGCAGATTCAGTAATCTACACTTTTATCCTATCATTTCATTTGGTGCCTTTTGTAGGTGGATGTATATTTATGAATACACAGAGATGGCTTTGGAGTTGGACATTGGCTCTGTCCCTCTATAAATATAAGCATGTTGTTAAAATAAAAATTCAGAGTTTTGTCTCATGTCTGGAGCATGGGATGGAAAGAAAAAAGAATTTAGAAAACTTTTCACTTTTCTCCATATCTATTTTTGTCTGTCTTGTACATGCCATTGAATATATATGTCTGTATATGTCTATAGACTCAATGTTTAAGTTTCGCACATTGAACAATGAATTTTCCTGAAATAATCTTTGAAATTTCCAGGAAGAAGTTGGGGCCCCACAACAACAACTCAACCTGGTTGATATGATGGCATTATGATGATAGTGCTACTATCAGACTTGTTTTGCATACCAGCTGCTCAAGATGATTCTGACTTGCTTAGCTGAAATGGTGTGCTTTTTTACAACATTCTAACGTCTAATAGGACATTCAGAAAAACCATACCAAATACTCAGAGACTATTTGCAATTATACTAGACAATAATCTTGGAACTTAACCATCATTTTAATTTCACAGGATCCCATAGAAAGAACATGGCCCCCATACAGCTGGAAGTATTTCTAAAAGACTATATCCTCTCTCCCAACAAAGTTTTTCCTCAGGGTTAGGGACATTATTTAAGAGTTGATTATAATTGTTATAGGGTTTTGGGTTGGAGGTAAAATTTTAGAGGCTGAGGGATCTCTTTGAAAAAAAATGGGAAAATTGGATGGAATAATAGATTAGTGTGAGTGGCTGTAGAGATGGCTCAGCGGTTAAGAGCATTGCCTGCTCTTCCACAGGTACTGAGTTCAATTCCCAGCAACCACATGGTGGCTCACAACCATCTGTAATGAGGTCTGGTGCCCTCTTCTGGCCTGCAGGCAGACACACAAACAGAATATTGTATACGTAATAAGTAAATATTAAAAAAAAAACCCTCATACTTCGGCTTGGCACCCATAATGTTATTTCCCAGCAGAGATGTCCCTTGCTTCTCCACTCTGCTCAACTAAAAAAACATAGATTAGTGTGAGCTTACAAACACTAATAATAATAGTGACTAACAGAGTCAATACTCGTGAGTTATAATTTATAGGCAATTGCATTGATATAGATATTTGTATATTGATATATTGTTAAATTATATTGAATGTTGTGTGCATTTATGCTTCTACCTCTGCTTAAAACATTTTATATATTGATAAATATATCTATCAAATTGCAATGTACATTTCTACCACTGATCAAGACACTTATTCATTGGTTCCATTTTGAACAAATCGTCCTCATTTGTGGCACAGTTGTTTATTTTACAATATTCTAATATGAAGTCTTAGTCTTTAAGTTATATAGGTATTAAGAGTTATAGATCAATAGTCATCTATATTTGTCATACTTATAGTTAGAATAATCAGGTCCTTTAGTTACATAAATAATATATTTTGTATAGATAGGTAATCTTCAACCACTTCAAGAGCTGTAAAATATGGAATTTAAATAACTTAGGGAATTGTTGAAGTGAGACATGATTAATACTGGTCGCATTGATCTATTTCCCAGAGAATATTAAGCACCAAAGACACTCAGAGCTTGTTTCCTTGTTGTCAAAACTGACATTTAGGCAAAGACATGGTCACGTCTCAACCACTGACAAGATACATGGTATCTGAAAATGGATAAGTAAATCTGTGAAATCTTGACAAGACAGGGTAAGATGGTTTTGAAAATTTTCCTAGCTCTGAAAATGGTCTGTCAGTTATTCTATGTCTTAGCCAAAGTTGGTTGCTTCAATGTTGCAAATGAGAATTTGGATGATTGCCCAGGTAGCCAGTTGCCTCTGTAATTTGTTGCACATTTTGAAAGTTGCTTGATTAAACTTTCTGCTTGCTCAAGTAATATTATGTCCTTTCTCAGATCTTCGATGGGTTTTAAGACTAGATAGTTACAGTTAATTTCCTCTCATGACTTGGCCAGGTTATTTATTATACAAGACTTAAACTAGTTAGGATAGGATAATTATTGAATATATTTTTCCTATTGTATATAATTGTGTATTGGGCTTAGAACTCTTCTTTAAACAATAGGGGGAAGTGCTGTAGGACGTCTTACAGCCAGTGGTTTCCCACCCATTGGTACATGGCCTCATATACTATATATGCCAATGTAGGGCATGAGTCTGGCCTCTTTTCTGGCTGTGTGATTCGGTTTTTGATCTCTGTTCAAACATAGGATTCTGATTTGTGAGTCTACCACTAAATAAATAAACATCTATTTCTCAATTCTGAGCAGGTGTTGGGTTTCTTTTAACCACCCTTCTTCAAGCATCATTAAATGTGAATCATTGCAATGACTAAATGCATTATTTCCATTGTTGACCATGAGCCAATAGTGACTGGGTTCAGAATGTACTTGACTGAATGAACAACCTCCCAGAAATGATCATGTATTTGAACAAATTTCTTTCCTTAGTGGTTTGCTTTCAATTTTCTGTGGATCTTCAGTAGGAGAAGCCTTTCTAGATGAAATTCCTCATTATATACTATGAGTCTCAATACCCTCAAGTAATTTCCTGACATTTAAATCTACCGTGTTGTGCTTGACATTAATCAGCCAACGTTCTACTTATACTGAAATACTTTTACCATCATTATAGGCTTGATCTCTAAATCACACAAGATATAGCAGAAACAGTTGTTGTTCAGTACTCAGGTGTTTGGTAACCTACTGTTTTAATTGTTTTGTTTGCTTATCTGAGTCATTGTGTGGCTCTAAATTCCTGAAAGTACAGGGAGGCATCATTCCTGGGTGTATTTGTTTTTATGTTATTGGATGTTGGCCCTGAAATGCAGGTATTTTTATGTCAAGTATTTGCTGCTGTGCTGAGCTTCATGTTTATCTTGAATTTTAAAATTTGACAGAGAGTATCACTCAGATTGCTAGGATGCCATTCCATGGATTGATAACATTAATACTGCCTGAGTATTTTGAGTCATTAAATTGCAGCTGTATGAACATCTTCTTGCTTGTTATGCTTGCTTGGATTTATTTTGAATCAATATGACTGTTTTATATGTATGCATGAATATGTGTTATATGATTATCTGGTCATGAGAGTGATCAAAAGATATCAGAAATCCCTACCCTGGAAAAATGGAAAGTTGTAATCCCCATAAGTACTGGCAAATGTGTCCACCTCCATTGAAGATCAGCAAAAGTGCTGTATTACTCTCCCCTCTCTCCATCTCTGTGTTGATTATTTATAACCAACATTTATATTTCTAGTGCTTTCATCTGTTCACTTGTAACTGTTTTATACAGACAGTTCTTTTTCTACAAAATGTTAGTGGTATTGCAGTTTATGTTAGGTAATTCAAGTGTCAGAAAGATGAATACAGACCAGGAGTGAAAACAATTCTTTGTTGGGAATTCAATAAAAGACTTTTATTTTTCCTACGGCATTGTTTGTTTCATTGAGGTTTGCAATGGAGACAGGGTCTTAATGTGTACTTCTACCACTTCTGGACCTAACTGCATAGACTTGACTGTCATTCATGTCAGAGACAAATATACCCACCTCTGTTTTCTGAGTGTTGTGGTTATAGGCAAAATACATCAAAACACCATGTTTGTTCATCTACTTTTTCTTTCTGTAGTCATTTATTTTTCTATATAAGTTTCTCATGCATAAAATGTACTGTTGATCTTTTCTCTTTTTCTCTCCCTGTGAATAGATATTGCTCTTACAAGGTGGTATCCTATACAAAGGGTATAGAAATAACAGAATTGATTCTCCTTTTCAATTTCCTTCAAAAATGGCTGTCTATGTTATGGAATAATAATAGGGAACACCAGAATCATAAAACTATACTTTCATAGAAGTATATATTTAACTGTCATGCTTACTTGTACACATGGGTGATATATTTTTGAAGGCAGTGACCTATGATGATGTACATATCAACTTCACACACATACAGGAGAGAAACCCTATGAATGTAATCAGTGTGGTAAAGCCTTTGCTCATCACAGCCATCTTCAAAATCATAAAAGAATACATACTGGAGAGAAACCCTATGAATGTATTCAGTGTTGTAAGGCCTTTGCACAACATGGTTCTCTTCGAATATATAGAAGAAAGAAACCATATGAACCATACTTGAAAGAAACCATATGAACGAAATCAGTGTGATAGGGCCATTGTAGACCCATGTACTCTTAAAAGGCTTAAAAGGAAACATACTTTAGAGATACCTGTGAGTGGAATCTGTGGTAAATCCTTTTTTACAATCATCTCCAAATACATAATATGAGCCCTCCTGTAGAGAAACTCTGAAGTTAATTTGTATATTCTTCAAAAACATGAGAAAAAATCATACTGTAGTGTGACGGAACAAGGTCATTGGTTAAATAAAGAAACTGCCTTGGCCCTGATAGGACAGAAAATTAGGTAGGTGGAGTAGACAGAAGAGAATGCTGGGAAGAAGGGAAGTGAGCTCAGATGCCATGCCGCTGCTCTACAGAGCAGACACAATGATGCAAGCCGCCAGGTCAGACATGCTGAATCTTTCCCAGTAAGACTGGTGCTACACAGATTAATAAATATGGGTTAAGGCAAGATGTGAGAGTTAGCCAGAAGAGGCTAGATATAATGGGCCAGGCAGTGTTTATATGAATACAGTTTGTGTGTTGTTATTTCGGGGCATAACCTAGCCAGACAGCCCGGAGCTGGATGGCAGGAATGCAGCCCGCAGCTCCCTCAATAGTAGTGAAACTCTACAAAATAATTCAGTGTCACAATGTTTTGTGCTTCATATAGGAGTAAGACTTTGTGTATAATCATCTGAGAAAGCTTGTGCATATTATCATAATCTTTTGGACCTGAGGAAAAAACTGAGAGCTTATTTTAAATTGTTCTTTAATATGTTAAGCCACTTACAGTCAGTTAACCATAATCAGTTATTGTGTAGAAAAAAAGTTTGATAGTGTCAACAATCTTTTTAAGCATTAGGATACCTCTTTTTATTTTAGTTTGAACCAGCAAAGTAATGGATAAAACCTTATTGGTTACAGAAACAGTATTCCAACTTTGGTTCTCAAACCAGAGCCAAAGGAAAAAAAAAACTTTGTCTCTGAATCTAGAACTAGATAGAGAAACAATATCTCCCTGAAAACAGTCAAAACATTAAAAAGGCCCAGTGAAAGAAACACAATTTGGCTCTCAAACCAAAACCATAAACTACTAACAGTTTCAACAATGTGTTTAAGCTCCAAGGATAACATGAAGTGAAATATGACAGGCATGAAGAGTCAAATCTCTCATACATTTACTTTTATGCTTTGTATAAAAGTGCCCTTAGAAGTTGCGGTATAATTATGGTTATCAGGAGATTGGGAGTGGTCATCAGGAAGGTAGATAAAAGGTGGTTATAAGGAATAATTTTTAAAAAAGAAAATGGCTAGAATTAATATGATGGAAACATCACCCCTAGCAATAGCCACAAATAATATAAAATATTATGTGATAACTAACTAAAGAAGTGAAAGGACTCTGGGAAAAGAACATTAAATCTTTGAAGAAGACACCAGAGCATGGGAAGATGTCCCTTGCTTTTGTTATGTAGAAATCAACATAGTAAAAATGAAAACCTTTCCAAAAACCATCTACAGGCTCAATATCATCCCTATGTAAATATCAGAAAAATTCTTCACAGACCTCAAAATAAAAACACTGAACTTCATATAGAAAAGCCAAAAAATGCAGGATAGCCAAAATAATCATATATAAAAAGTAATTTCAGAAGGCATCACATTCCCTGACTTCAGTCTACTATAGAGCTCCAGTACTGATGAGAGCCTGGTGTTGTCACAACAACAGATAGGAGGACCAATGGAACTGATTCTAAGACCCAGATAACAATCCACTCACCTACTACACCTGATTTTTGACAAAGCACCAAAAATATAAAATGGAGAAAGAAAGCATATTTAAGAAATGCTGCTGGCATAACTGAATATCAATGTGGGGAAGAATGAAAGTAGATCCACATCTATCATCATGAACAAAACTCAAGCACAAATGGATCAAAGACCATAACATAAAGACAAACACACTGAACCACATAAAACAGAATATCAGAAGTACACGTGAACACATTGGTAAAGAAGGCCACTTTCAAATTATAATTCCAGAAGCACAGACACTGAGAAAAATGATAAATGAGATCTCCTGAAGCAAAAGTTTCTGTAAACCAAAGGACATGATCAACAATACAAAACAGGCAGCCTATAGTATGGGAAAAGAGATTCACCTACCCCACACTGGACAGAGGACTGTTCTTCAAAACATACAAAGAAGAAATAATATAATAAAAATGGAGTACAGACCTAAATAAAAAACTTTCAACATATGAATGTAAAATGTCTGATAGATACTTAAGGAAATTTCCAAACTCCTTAGTCATTAGAGGAAATGAAAATCAAAACAAGTCTGAGATTCCCTCTTACATGTGTAACAATAGGCATCAAAACACTGATGACTACTTAAGCTGGAGGGGATATGGCTGCTCTGTGTTGGTGGGGTTACAAACTGAGTCAGCTACATTGGATATCAGTATGGTTATTCCTCAGAAAATTAGAAAGCCAACTGCCTGGTTGTGAGGCATGCCTTTAATCCCTGCACTTGGGAGGCAGAGAAATCTCTGTGACTTCAAGACCAGCCTACTCTACAAGAGCTAGTTCCAGGACCGTCTCCAAAGCTAAAGAGAGACCCTGTCTTGGAAAACCATAAATTAAAAAAAAAAGGAGTGAAAGAAAATTAGGAAACAACTTATCTTAAAACCCAGCAATACCACTTTGCATATGTACCCAATGTATGCTCAATCATACCACAAGGACAACTGTGTTCACAGCAACATTATTTGTTCAGAGCCAGGACCTGAAAACATCCCCTCTACTGAAGAATGGACAAAGAAATGGTGGTATATTTACACAATGGAGTACTAAACAGTGGGGAAAATAATTACATCATGAAATTCCTGTGCAAATATATGGATCTATAAAACATCATAAAAGAGTGAGTTAACCCAGACTCAAAAGAAAAATATAATATGTACTCACTCCTAAGTGACTTTTAGATGTAATAGAGGACAGCCAGCCTACAATTCACAATGCCAGAGAACATAGACAACAAAGAGGAATCAAAGAGAGACATACATAAATCTAGTCTATATAGGACATAGGGAAAGACAAGATATTTGTAAATTTAGAGCATGTGGATCATGGGAGAAGGGGAGGGGAGAGAAAGGGAGAGTAGTGGATAAATGTATAGTTGAATAAAAAACAGTTAAACTCTTGGTACACAGTAGTTATTGGGTGAGTTAAACAAAGCTATAGTAAGAAATGAATAGCTGAAATTTGGAACTTCGCTTAATTTTGTACCTGAATAAAATAATTCCTCTTGCTAAGCCAAACTGATTTATGATATTTAATTAAAAACAATCCACACATATTTTCCAAAAGAAAATTAAAGATTTGTACCATATCTCCCCATGTTCCTAAATCTATAATCATACATACACACAAACACATGAGAGAGAAGCATTTGATTTTACTTAACAAAGCTGCATTCATTCTAAATTCAGCATTAAACACCGAGTTAATGTTTTTATGTTGTATTTTGAAGGCTGTACAAGTCAGAGTGACAAACCCTGAACTATGTGAGTACTAATTGAATCTTTAACTTTTGAAAATACCAAGTTAGAGTGTAAGAATATCTTGGGCTTTTGTAGGTCTGATGAGAACCTAAAAATGAATGGATCATGTATACAATAAATCTAGCAGCCCGAATCAAGAGCTGGAATCAAGAAAGTGACCACACACTTTACAGATTCATTTATAATATAAGAGACATGTCCAAGTGAATTGGTGGTATCTTAAAGGCTTTTGCCTAAAGGAGCTCTCACAGCACCTACCCCTTTTGCTTAAATAAGAAATTCCAAATTCAATACAAAACTATTTATACAAGAAACAGATATCAAGTATAAAGTTAGAATGACAACCAGCATAAACCATATTAAACAAGGAATACATTCTAATGTTTTGATAAACATTCTATCCTAAGGAGTCTAAGATTGTAGTAGGAATGGTTTGATTAGACCGTAAGAGGATGGTCACTATGATTATCTGATCTTCATCCCCATCAAAGGCCTGAGAAGAACAATAATATTACTTGAGTAGGTGGGTAGTGATGTCTGACAAAACAACTTTGCATAGGTATTACAAATATTCTAAACAAAAATAGGGACATATTCTACATAAGTTTAATTTGAATTTGTATCAATATACAAAATCTATAGAAAGGTAAATTATTCATAAATAATAGTTCACAATTATTCTATTGATCACTACCATTAGTGTGAATAAGTAATCTACCTATTATCCCATTCAATTTTTCCTTTTTTGAGATCTCTGGGTATACATATTTTCCCCCAACCCTGTATGAGTAATAATCAATTCTTAAATGTTGTTCCTGATTGTGAAGACAAACTTTGTTGGGAGAGGGGATGGCGTCTTCTAGAATTGCTTCCAGATGTCATGGGGGTGATGTTCTTCCTATACGATATTATAAAATAAATGATGGTTAAATTTCAAGATTGCTGTTTTGGATAATTGCAAATGGTTTCTGAGTATTTGATATTGTTGTTCTGAAGTTCTTATTTGGAGTTCTGACCAGAAGGTTGTAAGAAGGTGAACCATATCTGCAGCTTGTACCCATAAATCGGTCTCAGGGTAGTGCTATCAGCATCATACCATCATATCAACCAGGTAGAGATATTGTCCAATATCTTCCTCTTGGAAGCTGTTCATTGTTGAAAATGTAAACATTGTTCATGTAGACATATTTTCAGTTAAAGATAAGATATAGAGAAAATGGGCATGAAGGAAAGTAAAATATTCCTTTAAAATCTATCTTCTTTCTGTCCCAAACCAGAAAGCTCTTGACATGAGACAGAAACTCTGAATTTCTTTTAACATCATGCTTGGATTTAGAGAAGGATAGTCATAGTCTAAATCTAAAACCATTTCTGATTCTGAAGTAGAGATGTAAACACAAAGGAGACATCTTCTAAAGCTATAGCCAATACAAAGCACCTAAGAGATTATCTCTCTGGGTTTGCCTACTTATAGGTTTACAGGTCAGTAGCTGCCCCCTTGCTGAGACACAAAGCATGCAGTGTGGCAAGCAGAACCAAGAGACAGATGAGCTACTATTCCAGATAGTGAGAACAGTGCAAGCCATGGCTTAGAGGCTGCAGCAAAGTCAGCAGGATCTTTAGAGGCATTCATCCCTGTGCCAGTAGAGCAGCAACAACACACATCTGTCCAAAGCCAGAAACTCTGAAAAACACACTGTGTTTTGACAGTCTTCCAAATAATTCCAGTATGTGGGTAAGTTTTAGGTCCTCTGATCCAGGCTATCAACTCTCAAATGCTGTTTGCAGGTCTCTTCTTGGGGATAGGACAAGAGGTGAAGTGGACGTAAGTTCAGATATGCTTGCAAGTGCATAATCTACATTTCTTTTGGAGAGCCACCGATAAACATTAGCCATTTAAAGGTTTCAAAAATTCTAACAGAGCCGGGCGGTGGTGGCGCATGCCATTAATCCCAGCGCTCGGGAGGTAGAGGCAGGCAGATCTCTGTGAGTTCGAGACCAGCCTGGTCTACAAGAGCTAGTTCCAGGACAGGCTCCAAAACCACAGAGAAACCCTGTCTCGAAAAACCAAAAAAAAAAAAAAAAAAGAATTCCCACAGTAAAGACGATTATTTCTCATTCAGGATTAGCTCTGTATGATTCTTCAGTCTGCCTAATCATACTTCCATAAATACCCTCTTAGGGATATCATCCTCACCGTTCACACGGATGTCTTGTAACCTACTGAAGATGAAGAGACTGTCCAAGTCAAAGAATTTGTTTCCATGTTGGAAAAGACCTTAACAATTTTTCTGTTCTCAATACCCTGCATCCTCTGTCCTTTTACTGTGTATCCAGGCATAACTCTGTGTTATGTAGCTCAGAAGCAGGACAAAAGTCTCTGCATTTATCTTGAAGGAATTTTCTGACTACTCATCCCTGGAGCACATACTCTTTCCTCTGTGCTCAGTTATGTACCTGGTGACCCTTCTTGGAACACTGCTTTCATGGCCGTGTGCATGTTGGATCTCTGCCTACACACACCCATATACAATTTCTGAGTAATATTTCCTTTTAGAGAATCTGCTACACATCTCCTTTGTGCCTCTGATGCTGTTCCACCTTCTCTAATCCCAGAAGACAATCTTCTCTAATGACTGTGACATCCAGATACATCTGAGACATTCCACAGGCTCCACAGAGTACCTGCTGCTTGTCATCATGGCCTGTGATCACTACCTTCCTATTTGTCAGCAATTCAGGTACCCGTGCACATGAGCCACAGCTTTTTCTTCATGCTCCAAGAGTCTTCTGGGTACTTTACCTCTTCGTGTTGTTGACAGAAACAGTCATTGCCATGACACTGCCATTTTATGGCCAAAAAGTATTCAGACACTTCACCTGTAAGTTCCTGGATATGCTGAAGCTGGCCTGTGGTGACACATCAGTCGGCAATGACTTTGTCCTTGTGGGTGCCATCCTTCTGCTGCCTCTACTCAAGTTCCACATTTGCCCTTCTGACGTGCCAATCCTGGTCACCTTCCTAAATGTGCCTTCAGCCAGCAGGCCCTGCAAATGCTTTTCCACCTGCTTGGAGCACCTTGCTGTGGTCCTATTTTTCTATAGCATCATCATGTTCATGTACATGAAACCCATGAACACAAAGGGCTATATCTCTAACATGGTCTTCACAGTCCTATTTTGGTTCCATAATAAGTTCTTTTTCTCCCAGTTCTTGAGGCCCTAGTCTGTTGATGCTACAAATGTTCATAACTATGCTTACTAATTTTTAATATGATATATTGTTCTTGTTCGGACAAATAAATCTTGCCTGGATATTAGAGGGCAGAGCTAACAACCACTAGTGGACCATAGGATCTGGCAGAAAGTGGATCATGACTTTAATCCCAGCATTTGGGCATTGGAAAAAGTTTCTAATCCCCCCATTTGGTTTGGATTTGGGGAGGTAAGAAGTGAATGTGGCTGCTCTTTTGCTTATCTGTTCAGTTATGTTTATCCCAAAATCTGACTCTAGGACTTTATTAATAATACTAATTAGAATCACACTCTAATTTATTTGAATAATTATTTCTTTACTTTTATTTTTGAAAGAAAACAAACTCTCTTTATCCATTATACATATCAATCCAAGTTTCCACTCCCTCCCCTCCTCTCATTTTCTCCAGTTAGCCTCCCACCCAATCCCATATTCATTCCACAGAGAGAATAGGCACATTGCTTTGTAGAAGGTCCAAGGCCTTCACTACTATATCAAGGCTCAGCAAGGCATCCATCCAAAGAGAATGGACACCGGATTTTTAACAAAGTAGCTAAAGTTATACAATTACAACCTGTCTTCTTCAAAAAACACCCATGGCTCATAATTGCTAAGCTATCTCAAGCCACATTTTTATTAAAAAATTATTCTTACACATTTTATGTAAAATATATTCCATTACTTTACCCCCTTTCTTGTCCTATCTATATGCCTTTCCAAATTCTTTCAATTTCTTGCTTGTTAAGTGTGAGTGAATAGTGAGGAAAATCTGCTGGGACCATTTCTGTTGGCTGTGTGTTATAGTTTCAAGACTAAACAGGCTGTTTTGAATACACAAATAAAGGAGATCATCCATGCATGTGGCTAAATCAACCACTTACAGTAGAATTCTTATCTTTATTGAGCAACGTGAGTTTTAGCTTTATGTTACCTAGACTGCCTTTGACAGAAAACATTAGTAAGAATAGGAAACTTGGAAGAGTGATTATCTAAGCCAACACTTGCCATGCCCTTGAAGTTGTACAGCTTCAGAGAAGACTATGGACCACTGTCCTCCACCAATCACAGTATCCCCATGCCCCAATGGTCTCCAAACATACATACCCCATTAACCCTTCCTACCTCAAGTGACTTTGAAATTATGATTTCCCTCCAACTTTCTAAGTATCATGGTTATATGCCTATACTATTATGCCCAGCATAGCTGACCTCAACTTTATTTAGTGAATCATTTGAATTTTGGAATGCCTAAGATGATTGGTTATACTTAAGTATATCGAAATCACTTATCTCTGTGTGCCTGCATTTCACCATCTGTAGCAAAAGGACAGCACACTGCCCTAGTCCCTTGATGAATTATAGCACACTGAAAGATAAAGAAAAGCAATATTGCTCAGACTTGAAAATCAAGGGACTTTGTGGCAAGAGGGCAGCATTTGATGGGAGCCTTCTTCTGTTACTGAACTTAGGACACATCCTGTTTCCTGGATACCATAACCAGCAGGCTTAGCAGTTTGTATTTATAAGTCAACTAAAAGAACAAACCTACACTGCATGGGGCTGGTGTATGCCTTTGATCGTAACACTTGGGAGGCACAGACAGGTGGATCTCTGTAAACCCAAGGCAATCCTGGTTTAGATAACTAGTTTCAGAAATGTCAAGGCTAAAAAATAATCTGTCATGATAAACTAGAAAAAATTACAAATTAGTTGTCTGTTATGAACCCTCCTATATTTCAGGTACACTGGGAACAAGGTGGACAAATCTCTATGATCTTGTAGAAATGCAAGTCTATACAGTGAGTTCCAGGCCAGCCACAGGGGGAAGACCCAGCACAGCTGAGTGGAGGAAGAGAACAGTTCATGCCAGCTTGTCCTCAGGTGCACCTTAAACACTGCTCTCTGGCATTTGATCCTTGGGCTTTCACAAACCTCCATTCCTATCAGTTCACTCAAATTCCATAGCTTTGTGGATGCCTGATCACCGGAACCTAATAGTGACTTCAGTTTTTTGTCTCTGGAAGCCCTCACAACCTGGATGTTATCTTGAGTCATCACTACTTAGAGCTCCTAACTGAATGTTTTTCAAGAACCTGGGAAACAGAATATGGTACCATTTCTACAAGTCAGCCTTCATGCCTGCAAGTTATTATTTTCTCTTTTACAAGAGGAATGAACTCAAACAGTGTTACACCTGGTATGTGAGCTTCAAGGCTCCAATTGTGGCCAATTGCTTTGATTAAATAGTTAATTACCTTTTAAAGACTGTCAGTTTGCATCCTGATTACTTTTTATATCTTTCCCTCATTTTTGGGAGACTTGGGCTCAGAAATTCTTTAAGAAGCAAGACTAAGTTAGTTTCCCATGCTATCACACTTTTATTTCTCCTGGGTCAACAAGGCTGTGATAAAGATGGATTTAGATAAGCCATTTATATCACACTGTTACTAATGACATGTTCATGAGACTCAGCACTTAGAAAATTGGTAACTCATCCACAGGGACTAACATTGATATCCAGCACCCACAACTCTGTGTACTTCCAGTCAGAAGGGATTAGATACCGTCTTCTGGTCACCCTTCCACTGACACCCTTACTTGAAAAGTTTGATCAGACATGTTCTAATATTTTAATAACCAATGGGACACTTCAATGATGGGAAGGCCATTCTATATATTACATCACAAAAATACCTATTACTAGATAAAGGCACAATAAAAGCTGAACAAAAGTCATAGAAGGAATAAGATGACTACAAAATAAATTTTAGTAAATGGAGTTGCCACAATATACAACACTTTATTACCTACCTCAAATGTTTCAAAATAGAAACCAAACTGCAATGATTTCCAGCATCAGTCTTGAGTGAATGTTACATAATTTACTTCCTTCAAAGCTATGATAAAAAATACTTTTTCTTCAAGCTGAAGACAACTTTGATGGCTAAAGTCACTAAAATTTGTTTTCATGAATAGGACTTTCTGCTTTATGAGTTTGTTCCTATTTCCAAAATTCAATGAGATATAAATAGACATTAACATATTTATAGCACTAGAGTCATGGCTAGGTGACTAAGAAATCTTCATTCCAAGGACTCAGGTCAGATTTTTAACAGCTTTCTGTAATTTCTACTACAAATTCTAAAGTGTTTAACTTTTCCAGGATACATAATGCACAATTACATCCCCCCCCACACACACATCACACAATTACAATAAAAGCAAATTTTTAAACAATTTTTCACTCACGAAAATTTTTCTCCTATAAGCATTTATTAATGTAAAATAGGAGTCCAGACATCTTACAGCTCACTTACAGAGTTTTTCTTTTTTTGTTGTTTTATTTTAAAATATTTATTTATTTATTTGTTATGTATTCAATATTCTGTGTTTATTCCTGCAGGCCAGAAGAGGGCACCAGACCTTATTACAGATGGTTGTGAGCCACCATGTGGTTGCTGGGAATTGAACTCAGGACCTTTGGAAAACCAGGCAGTGCTCTTAACAGTTGAGCCATCTCTCTAGCCCCCAGAGTTTTTCTTCATGAATAATTGGTTCATGTAAAGAGAAAGCAAATTTAAACTTGAAGTAAGAGAAATTAATACTTGTAAGTTGCTGGTATCATGTGGGAAGATTTAGGCTATGAGAATTTACATCCATACACCAGTTGCAGTTACAACACTACTTCATGTGGAAGATTACAGCTGGGAGTTCTTAAGTTCCAGTTTTAGTGCCATGTCTGACACTTTTTGTCATGGTTCTTTCATGATGATGCTGTTATCTAATAGAACCATGGCCTGAATAAAATGCTTTTATATTATGAAATAGACATCATATCACAAGCAAAAAGGAGGTAGTACACATCCATAAATATTTTCACCTGAATTACATATTCCATGCAGTTGAAGAGAAGTATAAAATCTAAAAGGGTTACATTATTGTTCAAATTCATATTGCAAGTCTTAAAACTCTGGAAGGATACGCTGATTACCAAAAATTTAGCAATACCAACAGCTATGAAAAGAAGTTTGCCCCACTAGATGTAGCAATTCTCTTCCTCTCGGAGAGACAGTCATTACAGCTGTTCTCTGCTCCACTCTTCTATGAAAGCCTCCCAGCAGAAATGTCTGTTGTAGATATGCTCCACTCTCCTAAGGGAGTCTCCCATAAGAGGTGTCCATTGCTGCTGTGCTCTTCTGGGTTAAGTGAGTTTCCAAACAATGGTGTCAACTGTATCTCAATTCAACTCCAAGAGATTTATTTGGGAGGGAAGAATCCAGACTGCGACTTCCTCTGCAAGGCTGGAAAGGGGCAGCTACCAACCGAAGGAGCAGATGACTCATATAGGGCTTCTTGGAGTCAGAGCACTTCTAAGGAGATTTAGAAGGTGGGAGTTGGTCAGATTTAAATGCCTTGGCTGAAGAAGCTCAGAGATGGGCTGGATTTTGTGCTCCGAGATTGGTTGGTTTTGACCTCAGAGAGACAAGAGTAGATTGTATTTCTTTGGTACTGGTTTGAGAGCCAAAGCAGAATTCTTTCACTGTCTGTTTTTGATTATTGACTGCATTTTCAGGGTGATGATGTACCTTTCACTAGTTCTGGAGTTAGGGTCAAAGTGTTTTCCTTTGAATCTCATTTCAGTACCAGGTTGTGATTCTTAATATGGCTCTATCTCCTTCCCATAAGACTTCATAAAAATCACAGATTAGGTTTTGTCCATCAGTTTCTTGGTGCAAATAAAATAAAAGCTGGTATCATAATGCTTGAACAGATTGTTGACACTATCATTTTTTCTTACAGAATAAACACTGTTGGTTAATAGACTGTAAGTGTAATGGCTTCAGATACCTAAAAACTATCATATTGATTACACACAAAGAGTTTTACTCCTATAACAACTGCAAAACATATACCACACTAAGTTTATTTTTTCACTACAGTATGATTAGTCTCATGTTTTTGAAGACTACACTGCTTAAGTTTAGTTTCTCACCAGGATGGTTTGTTTCGTGTATTTGGAGATTATTATTACAAAGGATTTGCCAAACAAATCCCATTCACAAGTTTCTCTCCAATCTGTGTTCTCTTCTGCATTTAAAGATGAATAAGACATGAAAAGACTTTTCCAAACTCATTTCAGGCATACTGTTTCGCAACCGTGTGTGTTCTTTGATGCCTTTGAAGAGCACTGTGTTGAACAAAGGCCTTACCACACTGATTACATTCATAGGGTTTCTTTCCAGTATGTGTCCTTTTATGCCTTTGAAGTTGACTATGATGTGCAAAGGCCTTACCACACTGATTACATTCATAGGGTTTCTCTCCAGTGTGTGTTCTTTTATGCATTTGAAAATTGCTGTGATGTGCAAAGGCCTTACCACACTGATGACATTCATAAGGTTTCTCTCCAGTATGGGATCTTTTATGGCTTTGAAGATTAATGTGTTGAGCAAATGACTTACCACACAGATTACATTCATAGGGTTTCTCTCCAGTGTGTGTTCTTTTATGCAATTTAAGATTGCTGTGTTCTGCAAAGGCCTTACCACACTGATTACATTCATAGGGTTTCTCTCCAGTATGTGTTCTTTTATGCGTTTGAAAATTGCTGTGATGTGCAAAGGCCTTACCACACTGATGACATTCATAAGGTTTCTCTCCAGTATGGGATCTTTTATGGCTTTGAAGATTAATGTTTTGAGCAAATGACTTACCACACAGATTACATTCATAGGGTTTCTCTCCAGTGTGTGTTCTTTTATGCAATTTAAGATTGCTGTTTTCAGCAAAGGCCTTACCACACCAACTACATTCATAGGGTTTCTCTCCAGTATGTGATCTTTTATGCCTTTGAAGAGCACTGTGGTGAGCAAAGGCCTTACCACACTGATTACATTCATAAGGTTTTTCTCCTGTATGTGATCTTTTATGCCTTTGAAGAGCACTGTAGTGAGCAAAGGCCTTATCACACTGATTACATTCATAGGGTTTCTCTCCAGTATGTGTTCTTTTATGCATTTGAAGGATATGGGGCTCTCCAAAGGCCTTACCACACTGATTACATTCATACGGTTTCTGTCCAGTATTTGTTCTTTTATGCAATTGAAGTGTATGGGGCCCTCCAAAGGCTTTACCACACTGATTACATGCATAGGCTTTCTCTCCAGTATGTGTTATTTTATGCAGTCGAACATTACAGGGCTGTGCAAAGGCTTTACAACACTGATTACATTCAAAAGATTTCTCTTCAGTATGTGTCCTTTTGTGCATTTGAAGAGAATTGTGATGAGCAAAGGCTTTATGACACTGATTAGATTCATAGGGTTTCTTACTATCATGTGTTTTTTTATTCCTCTGAAGATGACTGTCATATACCAAGGCTTTAACACATTGAAGATGCACTGAAACTTTCTTTCCAGAATTGTTTCTTTCAATCCTGCAAGCATAATTGGAACATATAAAAGCCTTACCACATTCAATACTGAATTTAACCTACATATCTCCATGTATTACTTTTGTAATTGAGTCCAATTGTAAAAAGAAATCAGATATTAAGGTTTTATTTTATTTTATTTATTTATTATGTATACAATATTCTGTCTGTGTGTATGTCTGCAGGCCAGAAGAGGGCACCAGACCTCATTACAGATGGTTGTGAGCCACCATGTGGTTGCTGGGAACTGAACTCAGGACCTTTGGAAGAGCAGGCAATGCTCTTAACCACTGAGCCATCTCTCCAGCTCCCAGATATTAAGGTTTTATAACTGTGTTTTAACTCATGTTTTCTTCTGTATTTAAGGGTTGTTTTGCATTTTTGAAGACACCTGTCATGGTAAATTTATTTATTATGTGGTTTAACTTTTCACCTTTACAGAAACATTTTTCTATTTGACATATTTCTTATATTTGAAGAGAATTGGATAACCTCAGAACAACTTTATTACATTCATAAACTGTCCTATACTATGAATCATACTACATTTGCTAACTGAACTAGGACAATCAGAAGTATTTGCACAATTCTAGAACTCATGTGGCTTCTCTGCACTCTGAGTTTGTTTATGTACTAACAGTGATATGTGAAAATCAATTATTTATATAGTTGAATCAATTTCAGCAAGGGTACTCAACATGGGGACTAATGCTTATCTTCTAATTGTTTTTAGAGAGAGGTATGCAGCATTTTCCCATATTCCTATGCTCATAGGCTTGTATCGAGAGTAATATGTGGTACACACAGTAAAGGAAGAATCACAAACAAAAAATTTCCACACTGAATTATCACGCTGTGACTTTCTATTTCTCGTAGATGTGTGGTAGAGGTATTAAAGTTTCTTCACAATAACTGCCACTTAACTCTAACTGCTTCTCTCACCAATCTTAATATAGTAATAAGAAGTATATGAGTAATACAAGATTTACGATGTACTCTCGGTTTAGTAAAAAGTCTTTCAGATATACTTATCATCATTTCAATGTGTACACATTTTGTATTATGAGTAGCAAGAAATAAATTGACTGGCAGATCTACATAGCTTTCATGGTTCTGTGATTCAAATGGTGATGTCTGTTTAGCCATTTCTCACTTGTCTTTTTAATTAAAAGAATGCCTTGAAAATGCAATTCACCTACATGAAATTTTATAAAGATTTTTCAGAAGTTAATAATCATAAATGCACTTAAAGCTGTGCTTATTCACACTGTTGCCTTTAATCTTCTAGGATGCATTATCATTTCATCAGAGGATCATTATTTTCAGCATGCACAAGAAAATTACCTTTCATGTCTTCTATAACCTTGACAATGTTCTTTACTATTATGTTCCTCCCAAATGTATCCTAAAATATAGTACCAGAAAATGTATGTTATAATATTGAATACTGTGCAACATTTAAGTAGCTATTTTAAGTAAACTTTAGAACCATGCCTGCTTTATTCACCTCATTCTTCTTCTCCTCTCTAAATGAAATTATTGAAGAATATCATTAACCAAGGAAAAGTTGTCCCTTTATTTTGAAACATGAAGGAAATTCATTTTTACCTATAGTAGTGAGGTTCCTGTAGGTCTCCAGCATCACATCTTTGTAGAGATTCTTCTGGGAAGGATCCAACAAATTCCACTCTTCCTCAGTGAAGTTGATATGCACATCATCATAGGTCACTGCCTTCTAAAATATGCCGTATATGATAGTGACAACATTGTAAATGTATACTTCTTTGATAGTATAGTCATATAATTCTGGTGTTCCCTAATCATATTCCAAGACATAGACAGTCATTTTACAAGGAAATTGAATAGAAGAGTCTTCTCTGTCATTTCTGTACTCTTTGAATGAGATATCACCTTACAAGAGAAATATCTATTAGCAGAGAGAAACAAGGAAACAGATGAACAGTTCATAGTACAAATGAGAAATTTTTATGAAGATTAACTAACTACAAATAGAAAAATAAGTTGGACAAACTGGGTGTATTGACTCATGCCTTTAAGGTCAGACCTTCAAAAGCACAGGCAGGTATACTTTTCTCTGAGTTAAATGCCAGACATGTCTATGCAATGAGGCCCAGGACAGGTGGAAGTACATAGTAAGACCTTATCATCCAAGAAGTGGTGATGCATGCCTTTAATCCCAGCAATCAGGAGGCAGAGGCAGGTGGGTCTCTCTGAGTTTGAGGCCAGTCTGTTCTATGAGAGCTAGTTCCAGTACAGCCTCCAAAGCTACAGAGAAACCCTGTCTCAAAAATCAAATAAACAATAAAAAACAACAAATAAATAGAAAGGCACTGTCTCCATTGCAAAAATCAGTGAATCAAGCAAGAAGAATAGAAGAATTCAGAGGTTTTTACTGAAGTTCCTACAAAGAAGTATGCATTCACTCCACTTCTCTATTTATCTTCCGAACATCTGAAGTGCCCTATTTAAACTGTAATACCAATAATTTTTACAAACTGAGCTTTATGTTTAAAACAGTTACAAATGGACAGATGAGAACATTAGCAATATATATATTGGGCATAAATAATAAACCCAGGCTGGGAGAGAGATGACTCAGTAGTACCTAGCTTTTGATGGTCTTGAATAGAGGTGGCAGAATTGCCAGTACTTATTTGGGAATCATAACTATCCATTATTCCAAGTTCACAAATTCTGAGATTCTTTGATCATGTTGAGGACCAGGTACCCATGTGGTGCATAGTCATGCCGATACATAAAATAGTTATATTAATTTTAAAAATGTAAAGTAAGCATAACAAGCAGGAAGAAGTTCATGCACCTACAATTCAATGACTCCGAAAGCTTAGGCAGTACTAAAGTCATGCCTACTGAAAGTCTTCCAGACTCCAAAATGGGGAAAAAATTCTACTTCTATTATAGGTCACCTCAAACCCAGAAAGCTGATAACAGCACAGCATGATCAACAACAGACAGAGCAATGTGTCACTACCATATTCACACTCTCCTACTACAGCACACCCTGAGTATTCCAACACGGTCAAAGTACAATTAAGTTAGATCAACTATGAAGATGTTATATGTCCTTATGAAGGAAGTGAATGAATTCTTTAAAATAACCAAGGGAAAGATAAATGAAATCTTGGAGAATAATTATAAACCCCTTAAAGAAAGTCAAAAAAGCAAACAGTTGACATAAATGAATAGATCAGTTCAAGAACTGAAAATTGAAATAGAAGCAAGTTAAAAAAAAAAAGCAAGCCGAAGAAATTCTGGAGATAAAAAACTAGATAAGTGAAAAGGAAAAAACTGGCAACTTAAGGTGAAGTCTATCCTATCTATTGCTTCTATTCTGGACTGATGTAGAAACCACTCTCCACATGCAAATCCTTTTCCTTTTCCTTTACCTGCAATGGATATTCAGTTTCATAACTCAAATTTATAACTTCGAAACTGGTGGTAGAATCATTTAATTTAAGATTTTAAAGGTGTAATGTAGGACAAGTCCTACAGAGAAACACTGTTTCAAAAAATTTTAATAAAAGGAGTAAAAGAAGAATAGCATCTTGGATACTTCCAGAGGGTAAATGGGAGAATTTTAAGAAGTCAATAAACAATATCATATGAATTTGCGAGGAGGTCAGACAATTCTACTCAATTGGAACAAGGTTATCTGAAGAACTTTATTAAGAGCACAGTGGTCTGGGGACTGATAACCATAGCTCCATATGATGAAATGGTTGGGTTCTTAGGACCCAAAGGAACCCCTCCACAAAGGCCTTGGCACCAGACCATTACCAGCTCTCCAAAGCATATTCCTGGTTTTAGAGATGGAGCTCCATTTTATTATCACTACAGCAGGTCTTCAGGAAACTCATAAGGATTAGCCCCCAGGCTGTTACTAGATCTCCTAGGAATGTCCCTGATCCTTGCCTGAGGGAATAAATAAAACCCTTGATTGATCAGGTAACTCCTCTGCCCAACAATGTTTTGCATTTCAAATATATGTCTCCTGGTGTCCTATTGCCCATCTGGAAGAACTGTGCTTTTCTAAAGAAGAAAACTGGAACTTTGAGCCACATCAGGCCTTGAGGTTGTTTAGGAACCTGTAATGCCTCCTTGAAAAGCTTGCTAGAGGTTTTTTCTCTTATATGAGGATGTGCCTGATGTCTGGTTTTAAATCAGTGGTGGCTTCTCTGTAGTAGTTTGGAGTTAAATATCTGGACAATCCAGTTGAACAAAGTGTGCCCTAGCATCCTAAATTCTAACAGCCCTGATTAAAATAAATTTATTGGCAGATGGCACTCTAGCGTCGATCCCGGGAGCGTCCTGGCTGCAGTGTGCGAGCAAGGTGGGGGGAGCACGAGCAGGGGGTGCGCTCGTGAGTGCGGGGCCGCGCGCTCAGTGGCGCGCATGTGTGTGTGTGTGGGGGGGCTGCTGGGCATCCCTGAGCCAGCAGGGAGCTGCTCTGCTCCAGGTGGCAGGCCGTGGGAGCGAGGGAGCAGACATGGATTTCGACTGGTAGCAGCACTATTTCTATGACTATGACTGCGGGGAGGAGTTCTACCGCTCCATGGTGCCCAGCGAGGACATCTGGAAGAAATTTGAGCTGGTGCCGTGGCCCCCACGTTCCCACCCTGAGGCTTGGGTCCTGGCGTCAGGGACCCAGCCTCTGGGATTAGTCCCAGGGAGCCTTGGCCCGGAGGGGGTGCCTGGGTCCAGCTGGAATCTCAGGGCCATTCGAAAGCTTGGGGCAGGAATTATGCTTCCATCATTCCCCGTGACTGCATGTGGAGCGGTTTCTCTGCCCGGAAAGCCCTGAACAGCTGGAGAGAGTAGTGAGCAACCGACTCACCCCAGGCGTGAACCAGCAGAACTTGCCTAAAGCGCCCGCCACCCCGGACTGCACTCCCAGCCTGGAAGCCAGTAGTAACCCGGCGCCTGCCACCCCGTGTCAGCTGGACAAACCCAAGACTCAGGACTGCTCCTGGTCGAAGAGCCCCAGCGACTCTGAGGGCGAAGAAATCGACATGTTAACGGTGGAGAAGAGGCGCTCTCTGGACATCCGAAAGCCAGTCACCATCACGGTGCGAGCAGACCCCCTGGACCCCTGCATGAAACATTTCCACATCTCTATTCACCAGCATCAGCATAACTATGCTGCCCACTTTCCTCCAGAAAGTTGCTCTCAGGAGGGGGCTCCAGAGAGGTGTCCCCAGGAACCAGAGGCTCCAGAGGTAGAAGCTCCCAAGGGGAAAGAGGAGGAGGAAGAGATTGTGAGCCCCCACCTGTAGAAAGTGAGACTCCCTAGTCCTGCCACCTAAAACCTGTCAGATCTGACACTGAGGACGTGACCAAGAGGAAGAACCAGAACTTCTTAGAACCAAAAAGGAGGAATGACCTCAGTTCATGGTCCCTGGCCCTGAGGGACCAGGTGCCCACCCTGGCCAGCTGCTCTAAGGCCCCCAAAGTCGTGATCCTAAGCAAGGCCTTAGAATACTTGCAAGCTCTGGTGGGGGCTGAAAAGAAGATGGCTACAGAAAAGGCAGCTCCGGTGTCGGCAGCAGCAGCTGCAGAAAAGTATCGCGTACCTCAGTGGCTACTAACCCACCAAAAAGCCTGACTTCTGTCACACACATGCATGCACGCATGCACACGTTTATTTTCTATCTTCTCTCTCCCTTTTAGTAATTTGCACATTTTGGTTACAGCGGGGCAGGCTGGACAGTCGATCCCAGAATGCATTGCAGCCAGTGCACACACAATAAGGGCTTGCATTCTTGGAAACCTCGAAACCCAACTCGTCCTCTTGCCTGACTCATGGGAGTGCTGTCTTCTCTGGCACCTTTGGCTTCTCAGCTGGTGGCTGACTGAGGAGACTCGGGGTCTGCCTAGCTCACTGGCTTCAGAGGAAAGGCCGATGGATGCTATGCAACAGGTGGTGGACGATGCCAGGAGCTGCAGCCTGCGTGAAATCTCACTGTGTTAGAGCTTTAGGCTAGGAAAGGATGCTGCTCCCATTGGTGTCTCTGGGGATGACACAAGGACACCTGGGCCTGGATACTGTCCCTGAGGCCCTGTTTTCCAGGACACAAGCGAGCTGTCCTGGGTGAAGACAAGCTTGCAGTCTTGATCAGCATGGACCATTACCTCAATGTCAGACACTTTACAGTAGCTGAGGAGTGGAAACCTTTAAGATACATTAGGACATTAGGCCACACCCTTCCCTCCACTAACAATGCTATGACTTTGAAAACATTTAAAGGGCTTGGCCTATAGAGTCTTTGTCTCAGAGCTCTCTGAGCCTTCTCAGAGAGAGACCTGCCTATCCTTACAAGGTATTTTGTTTGTTTGTTTGTTTGTTTCTGCCTCTGTTATGCAATTGGCACCACAGCACCCTTTCACACAGATCAGAAATATTTCTGCAGGACATGGGAAAATGACTCATGGGAAAGCCTTGGCATCCTGGCTCATGAACATCTTCCTTGCCCGGGTGTTTTCTGCAGGACCATTTGAAGCCCAGCTTGGAACCTTCTCTCAAGGCAGACACAAAGTAACCAGGAGGAAGTGCCCGACCACATCCTCTTTCCCTCCAGCCTCTCAAGTCAGTTCTTGATTTTTGTCGAAATTCTGCAGGAACAGAGTAAACCTGTCCTTCTGAAGCAACTTCAAGGAGTTTGCTGACTCCTAAGCCACCATCCTTGTTCTCTGGGTCACCTCCTTCTCCCCGAATCTGGACCTGATAGATACTCTGGGGGGAGCTGCTGAGATTCATCGGGTGCCCCAGAAGGTACATGTGTGTTGTCAAGGTGCCCTAGGAGCAGAGCTCAGCCAACCCCAAAAGGTTTTGCTCCAGTTGTTTTCTGCAGCACCAGGTGGAATCTAGGTACAGCCCTCAATAGGGAAAGTTACCCAAGCTAGCGGTGGTCATGAGGGCGTCCTCGGGAGATCCTAAACTTTGCCTGACAAAGAGTCAACCTTTTCGGAACTCTGCCCAGAAAGGCCAATTCCTTCCTGCTGGCCCTGCGTTTGGAAGTAGGGGAACAGTGGGGGGGGCAGACAGATGGTAAATACTACCTGTGCCTCTCAAAGACCAGCTGCCACTTCCAGATCTGCCCATCACGATGGCTTGGCATTGCTTCCTGCCCTCAGAGAAAGCTTTGGAAGCAGCCATTCTGCCTGCTGGGGCAGGACTTTCAGGCACCAAGGGGCTGCTGGGACTCTGCTGGAAGGGTAAGTGGGAAGCAGGCTACTGAAGACACATCTGAACAGCTTGTTTTCTATAAGCTGCTGCTGGGTTACGTGCTTCGCGAGTTTTTTTTTTTTAATACTGTATTTTCGTATGTTTTTTGCAAAGTGGTGTTAACTGTTTTTGTACAAGAAAAAAAACACAAAATAATAAAATAAAATACATTTATCTTCTGGGTGATTTAGAGACAGTCCTCTCTCAGCTAATTCTACTTTGTGAGACTGAACTATTTCCAAGGCATCTGCAAATCCTTTATATCAGCAATTCAACTCTTCTACGTGGCAGCTTAGAAGTGCGGCGCTACCCAACAGGTGAGCTGCCTTGAGACCGTCCAAATAGTTAAACACAAATGGAGATTGTATGTCAAGTTAAATGCAAAGTACTCAATTTTGAGAAGATACTGGAAAAACAAGGCCTCTCAAGTATGGCATATTGAAGTTGAGAAGAAAGATTTTTGTACACACAACACCCTGCTCCCAATTCTCTAAGCAGATTAAGCCCACAGCACTAGGTCTACGAATTAACAGGACCACATGGGAATTCACGAGGCAGAGAATATGGCGGCAGATTCCCACAGAGATCCGGCAAGGATGCACCATGCTGTTTGCCGCACTTCACCCTCTGCTCCTCCCCATCTGGAGAAAGCATTCCCTCGCTCACCATGTTGTGGTTCTCCAGATCGCCAAAGCTCTCAGATTGTCCTCTCCCTGCAGCAGCGACTTCATCACAGCACAGGAAACAACTGGCACAAACTCCTCCACAAAGCCGAGTCTGCAGGCGGTGCCTGGAAGAGCCCAGCACTCTTTCTGACTGGCAGGTCACCTGGAGGACCTGATTGGCTGGTGCAGTCTGAGTGGCAAGAACACTCTCTACGGGGCTACAGTGTGCTTAAAGACACAGTGCAGTAGTTCCTGGCCATTCCTTCCACCTGGGTCAAAGATCTTTTCTAGATTGACCAAGCTTTGCATTTCAATAGCACTTTCCCCTTGCTCCAAAAGGAGACACTTTCACAATCTTGAACTCCATAGGAACTTTTCCTTTTTCCTCCAGGACACAATGTGGCTAGCTAGCTTGTACTGTCACTGTACAGTGCTAGGTGTGTTCAGTGAATTCTTGTCCTACAGGGGGACTGGTGCACAGAATATTAACAGCTAAAGATAACTTTAAGGTCACAAAAGATGATTATTCTCAGGCTTCCTGCTGAGGTCACATGAATGTAAGGTACTTTTTACATGGTTTTCACAGGGATTTCACACAAGAGGAAAAAAGAAAAGAAGGAACCAGATCTTAAATAAGATGATTAGTCTTTCCCCAACTGATGGCTGGATGATGGATCCATTGCTTTATGGATTCTATTCCTGAAATTCAAAGCAAATTCCAAGCAAATGAATAATAATAAAAAAATGTAGTGTTCATGAAAATTTGAATACATAGATAATAATGGAGCTATGAAGAATGTCTCTTGAGAACTCTTGTTAGCCAGCACATCTCTTTCCTTGGTCAGGTAAATAAAATATACAACTGCAGTATTCAAGATTCTCTACATGAGCAGAACAGGTAGAATGAATCTCACCATGATTGTAAGAAGTGGGCTTATTAGAATGTCTCACAAGCTGTGGTCCAGGTAACTTAAAAGTAGCTGCCTACCAATGGTAATTGGAAAAATCCAGGACATCACTTCTCAATGTTTTGTCTAAGATGAAGTAAAGAATTCAGTAATTATTCAGTCCACAAGACTGGCTATTGTGTGTGTTTTGTTTTCTGCTATGAATTTGAGTAGTGTGCTTTCAAGGTCTGGGAAGAAGAGTTTGGTATGTTGATGGAGATTACATTAAATATATTAATTTCTTTTCGTAGGGTTACCATTTTTATTAGGTTGATTCTACCTATGCAAGAGCATCTTTCCATTTTCTTGTATTTTCTTCAATTTCTTTCTTTAAAGACTTAAAGTTATGAAATAACACGTTTTTCACTTCTTTGGTTATTGTTACCTGCAGATATTTTAAATTATTTGTGGCTATTATAAGTGGTAATGCTCCTCTGATTTCTTTCTTAGCTTCTTTTTTATTTCTATATAGGAGGGCTACTGATTTTTTTGAGCTGATCTTGTTTCCTGACAAATTACTGAAGGTGTTTATGGGCTGTAGGAGTTCCCTGATAGAGTTTGTGGGCTCACTTATTTATGCTATCATATCATCTGTGAGTAGCAAAAGCTTAACTTCTTCCTTTCCAGTTTGGGTCCCCATGATCTTCTTTTGTTTTCTTTTTTCTCTAGCTAGAATTTCAAGAACTATGTTTACTAGATATGGTGAGAGAGGACAGCCTTGAATTGCTTCTAATTTTAGTGGGATCATTTTGAGTTTCTCTCCATTTAATTTGCTCTATGTTTTCTGTATATTTCTTTTATTATGTTAAGATATCTTCCTTGTATCCCTGATGTCTCCAAGACCTTTATCGTGAAGGGGTGTTGGATTTTGTCAAATGCTTTTTCATCATCTAATGAGAGGATTATGTTTTTTCTTTCAATTTATTTATATGGTGGATTACATTGACAGACCATATATACTTCATATGTTAAGCCATTCTGCATCCCTGGGATGAAGCTAATTTCATCATAGTGAATAATTTTTTGGTGTGTTCTTTGATTCAGTTTGTCAGTATTTTCTTGAGTATTTTTGCATTAGTGATCATGAGGGTGATTGACATATAATTCTCCTTTTTGATTATTTGTGTGGAATTAGTATCAGGGTAACTGTACCATCATAAAATGGAAATGTTTATATGGAAATGTTCCTCTGTTTTTATTTTGTGTAACTATTTGAGGAATATAGTTGTTACCTCTTCTTTGAAGTTCTAGTAGAATTCTTCACTGAAATCATCCAGTCCTTGGCTTTTTTTTAGGTAAAGGGAGGCATTTGATGTCTGTTTCTATTTACTTGAAGGTTATAGGTATGTTTGAATTGTTCACCAGGTCTTGATTTAATTTTTTTTTTTTTTTTTTTTTTTTTGGATTTTTGAGACAGGATTTCTTTGTAGCTTTTGGTTCCTGTCCTGGTACTAGCTCTTGTAGACCAGATTGGCCTCGAACTCACAGAGATCTCCCTTGCCTCTGCCTCCCGAATGCTGGGATTAAAGACGTGTGCCACCACCGCCTGGCTTTTGATTTAATTTTGGTGTGTGGTACCTATTCAGAAAATTATCCATTTACCTTATATTTACCAGTTTTGTGGAATACAGGATTTGAGGTATGATGAAATGATCCTCTGGATTTTCTCAGTGTCTGTTGCTATGCCCACCTTTTCATTTATGATTTTGCTAATTTGGATGTTCTCTCTCTGATTTTTGGTTAAGTTGGATAATGTCCTTAAATGTCTCTGCTTTTACATTGTGATTATGGTTAGAAGTGGATTTGGTAACTGAGCATGCTTCAGGAAAGGGAGAACATTGCATGAGCATGTTCAGACTCCCTATGTAAAATCCCCATGCTTCATTTGTTGAGGAAAAACACTGTTTTGAAAACAATTCCCAAGCTCTTTGTGCCTCCTGCAGGCAAGAATTTTTTTTCTCATTTCTTCTGTCTTGGCTGTTGAGATGGCTATTTTTGGTAGTCAAAACCGACTACCCCTGTGATCATCTTATACGTAAAGAATTAATTATACCTGAGAGATTTTACTTCAAGGTTTTGAAATGGGAAAGTCCTCCATTAATCTGTATAATTTGAAATGATCAGATCCACCCTAAGCTGCTTTGTGTCTGTGCACACATAACCAGTGAGCCATCTCTCCTGCCTGTGTCTGTGCACATTTTTAACACCATCACTCATGAGCAGAGGTAGTGGGACTTTCTCGTTTGAGATCAGTCTGGCCTACAGAATGAGTTCTACAAATACACAGAAAAATCCTGTCTTGAAATCACACACACAAAAAAAAACTAAATCAAACAAAGACTATGACCCAATTTTGATCAGCATCTCCAATTCTGGTAGCAGCAGACACATATAAAGTATTTTGAAGAAGAAAATCTTTTTTTGGGCTGGAGAGATGGCTCAGTGGTTAAGTGCATTGCCAGCTCTTCCATAGGTCCTGAGTTCAATTCCCAGCAACCATATGGTGGCTCACAACCATCTGTAATAATGTCTGTTGCCCTCTTCTGGCCTGCAGACATACAGACAGAATATTGTATAATAAATAAATAAATAAATAAATAAATAAATAAATAAATAAGGAAAGTCCTTTTTTGCCTTTGTGCTCTAGCTCTGGTTACCAAACTCATTCCTTTACTAGCATTAATGCTTACTTCATTGTAATTTTGGTGAATACTTAAAACCAGCTGAGTCACAAAGGCTTGTGGGTAGAACAATGACTGGATTCTTCACCTGATCTTAGACAAAAGGCTGAGAAGCAAGCTATTGGATTCTTCAATTCCATTGGTAAGCAGATGTTCTTAAGTTACCTGAACAACAACTTATCAGACATTTTAATAAGCTCGCTTTTTACATAATGGTGAGATTTATTCTACCTGTCCTGTTGATGTAGAGAATCTTAAATATTGCAGTTGCATATTTTATTCACCTGACCATGGAAAGAGATGTTCTAACTAATAATTGTGCTTATGAAGACATTCTTTCTAACTCCATTATTCTCTATGTATTCAAATTTCCATGAACACTAGTCTTTTTATTATTATTCATTTGCCTGGAGTTTGCTTTGAATTAAGGAATAAAACACATAAAGTAATGGAGTCATCATCCAGCTTTCTAATGGGGGAAAGACCAGTCATCTTGATTGAGATGTGGTTCCTGCTTTTCTCTTTCCTGATATATAAAATCCCTGTGAAAACCATGTAAAAAGTACCTTCAGTTCATCTGACCTCAGAATGAAGCCACAGAACAAATATTTACTTTTGTAACTTTAAAACTCTCTTTAGTTCTTAGTATTCTAGGCATTTTTATCTCTGTGGGATAGGAAATTACTCCACCCACCTAGCAGAGTGCACTGTATAAGTCACATAGTGTTATGGAAGAAAAAGGGAAAGTTCCTAGGAGTGCATAAAAATGACATTGATTGCTTTTGTAGCCAGGGGCAAGTGCTATTAAAATGCATATATTCTCAGATCTGGAGAAGTTCTCTGTTGGTGTGAATGGATTAGACAGGAACCAGTATTCTGTCTCTTTAAGCACACTATAGCCCCATGTGAGGTGCTCATGCCACTCAAAACTCATTAACCAATCATGCACTCCAGGTGAGCTGCCAGTCAGAAGCAGTGCAGGTCTCTTCCGGGCATCCGCCTTCAGTTTCTGCTTTGAAGAGGAGCTGGCGCCAGTGGATTCTTGTTCTAGGGTGCAGTTGCTGTTGCAGAGAGATGATGAGCTGAGAACTTTGGCAAAATGGAGAAGCACAACATGATGAGTGAGGAAATGCTGTCTCCTGATGGGGAGGAGCAGAGGGCGAGGTGTGGAAGACACTATGGTGTTACCTCCATGGGTCTGGGTGGGAACCTGCTGTCATACTCCCTGTATTGTGAAGTCCCTCATGGTCCCTGGTAACTCATGGGCCTAGGGGCAGGCGTCTGAATAACTTTGCTCTGTGGCTTCATCTCCTTAGAGTATTGGGAGCAGGAAGCTCCCAAACTCCTTCCTAGTCAACTTCAACAGGGTTCATGGATTCATGGACACAAGTTGGCAAACTCAGAGAAGCCTCATTTCTCCAGTATCTTCTCGATATCGAGCACTTTGCATTTAAGCTTTCAATATAATCTGAATCTATATTAAATTTGTGGAGGTTATCAAAGCATCTCATGTATCGTGTAGCTTTCCACTACTGTACCATAATGTTGAAGAGTAGAATTGGTGATACAATAGATTGACCGATGCTTAAGAAATAATTAAGTCCCACAAAGTAGAATTTATCAGAGGGAGAATTGCGTCTAAAACACCCAAAATGTAAGTATATGCTAATTAGGGCTGGAAGAGATTAGAATGCCTGGGTATGCATTGTTTACTTGGATTGTCCAGGTATTTGACTCCAAACCATTTCAAAGAAGCCATCCCTAATTTAAAGGCGGTGGTTGTGCAAACCTTTAATTCCAGCACTCTTGAGGCAGAGGAAGATGGA
Organism: Chionomys nivalis; assembly: GCF_950005125.1. Taxonomy (NCBI): domain Eukaryota; kingdom Metazoa; phylum Chordata; class Mammalia; order Rodentia; family Cricetidae; genus Chionomys; species Chionomys nivalis. The sequence goes on along the minus strand of NC_080111.1, from coordinate 33,370,037 downwards.
TTTCTTTGAGTTCAAGGCCAGCCTGATATACAAGAGTTCTAGGACAGGCTCCTCAGGTACTGAGAAACCCTTTCTTGAAAAGTGCAGGGATAAAGGCGAGCCCCACCACTGCCCAGCAAAGATGCTATTTTTCTTCAAAAGCTTACTAGGCATGGCACGTATCTTCTGCAACACCTCTCCACCCTATCTTTTTTATCTTTTACTTGTCCAGTCCAGTCTTTCTCCTCCCTTGTGATCTTCACCTTAGAACCCTGTCAGTGTAGAATGACCTGCTGTAACAGGTCACGGGCATACTTGAGAAAATAGTCTGAGAATATTTTTGCCTAAATATTTAGACTGGCAAGTTGCTTGTTTCTATCTCAATTGTTCAGAGTATAATCTGGACCATCATCCTAAGGGATACTTATGGATAACAGCATATATTGAATGCAAAATCTATCTAACCTAGCTCCCCTTGAGCATTGGATGGAGATCAATGCATAACATCATTAAAGAGGCTATTCTTTGTTAATATTCTAAGTGTGTGATATGATTTCTCAGTGGAAAGTCATATTAACACTAGAAGAGCTGCAGTTCCATCCTGATAGAAATATTGTTTCTGAGGCAACTTCTGTTATGTTGACTCAGGTGGCCTTGGTCCTTCTCTGTTGCTTTCCTGGACAGTGACCTTGAGTGTCCTCTATATTTCACCATCAAAGTTCCTTTTAATTTTTTTTTGGTTTTTCGATACAGGGTTTCTCTGTGGCTTTGGAGCCTGTCCTGTAACTCACTCAAGTAGACCAGGCTGGCCGCAGACTCACAGAGATACACCTGCCTCTGTCTCCGGAGTGTTGCGATTAAAGGCATGCATCACCACTGCCTGGCTCACCATCAAATTTCTTAAATGACTGTACCAATTCACAGTTTTAAAATTATGTATTTGCCAGGCAGTGGTGGTGCATGCCTTTAATCCAAGCACTCAGGAGGCAGAAGTAGGCAGATCTCTGTGAGATTGAAGTCAGCCTAGTCTACAAGAGCTAGTTCCCGGATAGGCACCAAAGCTACAGAATTACCTGTAGAAGGGAGGCGAGCAGGCCTGCTTTTCATCCCTGTCTCAAACCAAACCAATAAGTTAAAATAAAATAAAATAAAATAAAATAATGCATTTGAGTCATGTAGTTGACTACCCAATGCAGTTGCAAGAAAAGGATTTGCATATGGAGCATTTCTTCTGTCCTCAGACCACAACTGGAAGAATAGATTATTGTGTTCACTGCAGGGGGCACAGCATAGGCAATGAAGTGTTGGAGCCATCACTATGGAAAAGGGCCTGACTGAGGTAGTACTAGTGGTTTGTAATTGCCCAGCATGTGTAAATTAATGTCATGTGAATGAACACAGACCAGATATGTGGGTGTCCAGATTAGGAAGGTTATCTTGAGTGAAGGAAGATTGAATCTGCAATTAGGCAACTATCCTCTGCAGATATGATCAATCTTTGTTTATTGATATTTATTGAGCTCTACAATTTTCTTTGCTTCACTCCCTGCCTCTCGACTCCCCACTTCAACCCTCTCCCAAGGTCCCCATGCACCCAATTTACTCAGGAGTCTTGTATTTTTATATTTTATACTTCCCATATAGATTAGAGGTATGTCAGTCTCCTTTAGTATCCTCATTTTTGTCTAAGATCTGGGATTGTGGTTTGTAGGCTGTCTTTCTTTGTTTTATGCTTAAAAACTGCCTATGAGTGAGTACATGTGATAATTATCTTTCTGTGTCTGGGTTAACCCACTCAAAATAATGTTTTCTTTATCCATCCATTTTCCTGTAAAATTTAAGATGTCATTATTTTTTTTCTGCTGTGAGGCACTCAATTGTGTAAATGGACCACGTTTTTTTATCCATTCTTCTATGAAGGGGCATTTAGGTTGTTTTCAGGTTCTGACTATGACAAACAAAGCTGCTATAAAAGTAGTTGAGCACATGCCCTTGTGGTATGATTGAGCATCCTTTGGTTACTTATCCCAAAGTGGTATTACTGGTTCTTGAGAAAGGTTGTTTCCTAATTTTCAGAAAAATTGCCACACTGACATCCAAAGGGACTGTACCAGTTTGCATTACCACCAGTTGAAGTTACTTTCCTGTCATGACTTGGTCAAGTAATTATACAAGACATAAACTAGTTAAGATAGGATAATTAATGAATATATTGTTATTATTGTATATAAGTGTGTATTGGGCGTATTACTCTCTTATTTAAACAAAAGATGGGGTGCTGTAGGAAGGCTTAACAGCCAGTAGTTGCCCAACCACTGGGGCATGGCCTCTTGTACTAAAAATGCCAGTATAGAGCATGAGACCAGCCTCTTTTCCAGCTGCATGATTTGGTTTCTGATCGCAGTTCAAGCATAGGATTCTGATTTGTGAGTCTATTCCTAATAAATAAACATCTATTTCTTAGTTCTGAGCTAGTGTTGCATTTCATTTAAGAGTCCTTCTTTAAGGATCATTAAATGTGAATCTTTGAAGTGATGAAATGATTTCTTTCAGTTTTTGACCATAGACCAATAGTGACTGGGTTCAGAATGTACTTGACTGAATGAACAACCTCCCAGAAAACATAATGTGTTTGAAGAACTTTCTCTCCTTATTGGTTTTATTTCAATTTTCTGTGGATCTTTAGTAGGAGAAGCCTTTCTAGATGAAATTCCTCATTGTATGCTATGAGTTTCAATACCCTAAAGTAATTTCTTGACATTTATATCTACTGTGTTGTGCTTGACATTAATCAGCCAACTTCCTACTTATACTGAAATGCTTTTTACCATCATTATAGGCTCAGTCTCTAAATCACATAAGATAGAGCAGAGCTAGGCGATGGTGGCGCACGCCTTTAATCCCAGCACTTGGGAGGCAGAGGCAGGTGGATCTCTGTGAGTTCGAGACCAACCTGGTCTACAGAGCAAGTTCCAGGACAGGCTCCAAAGCCACAGAGAAACCCTGTCTCGAAAATCAAAAAACCAAAAAAACAAACAAGATAGAGCAGAAACAGTTGTTATTCAGTGTTTAAGAGTTTTGTAACCTGTTGTTTTAATTGTTTTGTTTGCTTATCTGAGTAATTGTGTGGCTCTAAATTCGTGAAAATAAAGGGAGGCATCATTCCTGGCTCTATTTGTTTCTATGTTATTGGATGATGGCCCTGGAATGCAGGTATTTTTTATGTCAAGTATATTCTGCTGTGCTGAGCTTCATGGTTATCTTGAATTTTAAAATCTGACAGAGAGTATCACTCTGATTCCTAGGATGCCATCTTGTGGGTTGATAGAATTAATACTGCCTGAGTATTTTGAGTCATTAAATTGCAGTTGTATGAACATCTTCTTGCTTGTTATGCCTGCTTTGATTTTTTTTAAATCAATATGACTGTTTTATATGCCTGCATGGATATGTACTATGAGAGTGATCAAAGGATATCAGAAATCCTGACCCTGGAAAAATGGATAATTGTAATCCCCATGTAAGTACAGGCAAATTTGTTGAACTCCATTCAAGATCAGCAAGAGTGTTGAATTAATCTGCCCTCTCTCCAGGTCTGTGTTGATTATTTACGACCAACATTTATATTTCTACTGTTTTCATCTGTCCACTTGTAACTTTTATACAGGAAGCTCTTTTTCTTCAAAATGCTATTGGTATTGCAGTTTATATTAGGGTACTTTAGGGTCTGGAAGATGACTACATAACTGGAGTGAAAACAACTCTTTGTAGAAATTTCAATAAAAGCCTGTTAGTTTTTCTATCCCATTGTTTATTTTATTGAGGTTTGCAGTGTAGACAGAGTCTTAATGTATACTGCCACCTCTCTTGAACCTGATTGCATTGACTTGACTGGCATTCAACTCAGTGACAAATATACCAACCTCTGTTTTCTGAGTATTGTGGTTAAAGGCACAATACACCATTACACCCATTTGTCTATCTTTTTTCCTTTCTGTAATGAGTAATTTTTCATACAGATTTCTCATGCATGCAATTTACTGTTGATCTTTTTTTCTTGTCCCACCCTGTTAATAGACATTGCTTTTAAAAGGTGAAATCTCATTCAAAGTGTATAGAAATGACAGAATTGTCTCTCCTTCAATTTTCTTTTAAGTAACTGACTATATCATGGAATAAGAGTGGGGAACACCAGAATCATACAACTATACTTTCAGAGAAGTATGCATTTCCAATGATGTCACTGTCATGCTTACATTGTACACATATATGGTGTATTTTTGAAGGCAGTGACCTATGATGATCTACATATCAACTTCACTCAGGAAGAGTGGGATTTGCTGAATCCTTCCCAGAAGAATCTCTACAAAGATGTGATGCTGGAGACCTTCAGGAACCTCACTATATAGGTAAAAATGATTTCCTTCATGTTTCAAAATATGGAGACAACTTTTCCTTGGCTTATAATGTTGTTCTGTAATTTGATTTAGAAAGAAGAAAATGAGATGAATAACACAACCATAGTTCTTACGTGTGCTTAAGATAATGAGCTAACTGTTGTACAATATTAAACAATATAACATACATATTCTGGTACTGTATTTCAGGGTACATTTTGGAGGACTGTAACACTGAAGAACATAGTCAATGTTCTAGAAGACCTGCAAGGTAATTTGCTTGTGCAAGTTTATAACAATGTGCCTCTGATGCGTTTTTAATATGTCCTGGAAAAATTAATCAAAATCAGCAGTGTAAATAAACACAGCTTTAAATGCATTGATGGTTATTAAATTCTCACAAATCCATATTCCTCAGTTTCTCATATGTGAATTGAATTTGCAAGGCGTTCATTTAAGAAAAAGTCAAGGAAGCAATGACTAAACAGATATCACCATTCAAGTCACAGCATCACGAGAGCTATGTAGTAGATCTGCCAGTCCATTTGTTTCTTGCTACTTATGACAAAAAAATGTATACACATTTTAGTGATGAGTATATCTGCAAACTTTCTACTAAATCAATAGCCTATGGTAAGACTTGGATTACTCGTATATTTTTTGTGACATGTTAAGTTTAGTGAAAGTAGCAGTTAGAGTCAAGGGTCAAGGGGCTGTTGTTGTGGAGAAACCTTAATATCTATACCACAAGTCTATGAGGAACAGCAAGTCAAACCATGATGATTCAATGTGGAAATCTTTTATTCACTATTCTTCCTTTACTATGTATATTATATGTTACTCTACACAAGTGTATGAGAATATGGATATGGAAAGATGTAGCATACGTCTCATTAAGAACAATTAGAAGATAAACTGTACCTCCCATGGAGAGTATACTTGTTCAATTAAATCCAAGTATACAATTAATTGGTTTTCTATCATCATTGTTAATACATAAACAACCTCACATTACAAAAATCCTTATGAGTTCTAGGTCTGCAAATACTTCTTGGTGTCTTAGTTCATTTAGCCAATGTATAATGATTCATAGTATACTAAAATTTATGAATGCAGTAAAGTTGGTAAGTCACTCAGTGTATGTAGTTCTTTTCAAAAATGTAAAAAATATCATAGAAAAAATATAGGGATAGGTATAAATGAAATAGTAAACCATGACACAAAGGAATTTATCATCACAAATATTTTTCCAGATGCAAAATGACCCCTAATGAATGAAAAAAACATGATTTTTAACAGTTATAAGACCTTAATATTTGATTCACTTTTACAATTCGAACAAACTATGAAATTAATTCATACAGATATGAGGTTCAACAGTGTATTGAATGTGGTAAAACTTTTACATGTGTCAATTTTCCTTGCAGGATTGAAAGAAATCAAACTGGAGAGAAGTTTTCAGTATATTCTCATTGTGATAAAGCCTTGTCTTATGACATTCACCTTCTAAGAAATGAAAAAACACATACTGGAGAAAATTGCTGTGAAATGAAGCAATGTGGTAAAGCCTTTGCTTATCACAGTCATCTTCAAATGCATGAAAGAACACACACTGGAGAGAAACCCTATGAATATAATCTAGATGTTAAAGACTTTGTTCTTTATGAAAATCATCAAAGTCATAAAAGACCACATAATGAAGAAAAATCATATGAATTTAATCTGCTTGGTAAGGCCTTTGCTAATCACAGTCATCTTCAAAAGAGTAAAAGAACACATACTAGAGAGAAACCCTATGAATGTAATCAGTGTGGTAAGGCCTTTGCATATCACTGTGAACTTCAATTGCATAAAAGAACACATTCTGGAGAGAAACCTTATGAATGCAATCAGTGTGGTAAGGTCTTTGCTCAACGTGGTAATCTTCAAACACATAAAAGAACACATACTGGAGAGAAACCCTATGAATGTAATCAGTGTGGTAAGACCTTTGCTCAACACAGACATCTTCAAACACATAAAAAAGGACATACTGGAGAGAAACCCTATGAATGTGATGAATGTGATAAGGTCTTTGCTCACAACCGTGCTCTTCAATTCCATAAAAGAACACACACTGGAGAGAAACCCTATGAATTTCATCAATGTGGTAAGGACTTTGCATGTCACAATCATCTTCAATTGCATAAAAGAACACATACTAGAGAGATACATGTGAATGGAATCTGTCGTGAATCCTTTTTCCCAATCATCTCCAAATATGTAAAATAAGCCATCCTATTGAGAAACTCTGGGTTTAATGTGTGTGTTCTTTAAAAACATTAGAAAAATCATACTGTAGTGATACTCTATGAAATTCAGTGTCAGAATGTTTAGTGCTTCATATAGGTGTAAGAATTTTTGTGTGTAATCAATCTGATTAAGTTTGTGCATATTACCATAATCTTTGGACCTGTGGAAAAAACTGAGGGCTTATTGTAAATTATTCTTTAACCAAAGGCAGTTATTGTATAGAAAAGAATTTTATAGTGTCAACAATTTGTTCAAGCATCATGATACATCTTGTTATTTTAGTTTGAAGTGGCAAACTAATGAACAAACATTTTATGAAGCATTATTGGTTGGAGAAAGGGTATTCAAAGAAACATACATTGGTCCTGAAACCAGAGCCAAAAGAAAGCACCTTGTCTCTGAATCTAGAAGTATAAAGAAACAACATCTCTCTGAAAACAGCTAAAACATAAAAGGGGCCAGTAAAGAAACACAATTTGGCTTTCAAACCAGATCTATAAAAACAAACTCTATCCTTGTCCAATTGAGCACAAAGCAACGAATCCCTCAGCAGAAAATCAAGCTCATCTCTGAGCTTTTTCAGGATCAGGGATTGAAATCCAGCAAATTCCCACCATCAAAATCTCCTTTGCTCTCTGTTACTAAGAAGTCTTATTTGAGCCATATGCTCATTCAGTGTACAGCTGCCCCTTTCCACACTTGGCAGAGGTACTCATGTTTTCTTCCTTCTCAAATGAATCTGATTCAAGATTTATGAGAATACCTCTTTCACTGGAATGTTTCAGAAAATCCTGGAGTGGAGCCAAGATACAATTGATGCTTCTGTTTGGGAACTTACTTAGTTCAGAAGATGACAGAAGAATTGGACATATATTATGAAATATTCCCTTGGGAGTAGAGGAGATCAGCACCAGATATTTATTTCTACTGGGAAACTTTCTTTTTTTTTTTTTCTTCTGTTTTTTTTGAGACAGGGTTTCTCTGTAGCTTTGGAGCCTGTCCTGGAACTAGCTCTTGTAGACCAGGCTGGTCTCTAACTCACAGAGATAGATCCACCTGCCTTTGCCTCTGCCTCCCAAGTGCTGGGATTAAAGGTGTGCACTACCACTGCCCAGCCTGGAAAACTTTCTTAGAAGAATTAATTTCTTTTACTTCAAATCTAAGTTTGATTTTTCTTTACATGAACCAATTCATTGTGTAAGTAAGCTATACGATGACTCTCAGCTCCTCTTTTACAGAAATGAATGAATATTTACAGGAGAAAAGTGAAAAACTGTCTTAAAAGTTGTTTTCATTGTAGTTATGTGATGTATGTGTGTGTCTCTTGTGTGGATTTGAATGTGCATTCTGTATCCACATAAAGTTAATACCTTGGATATTATTGCAGAAGAAATTACCAGAAGCTGTCAAACATCTGACATTAGTTCTCACCTAGGCATGACTCTAGTGCCTTAAATATTTTAAGTCTATTTATATCTTTTTGAAGTCTGGAAATAGGAACACACTCTTAGAAAAAAGAAAGTTCAATTCATGACAACAATTGGTTAATTTCTTTAGACATCACAGTTTTCTTTAGCTTTAAGTAAAATTTTTTATCATAGCCTTGAAGGAAGTAAATTCCATACCATGTTTAATCAAGACTGGTGGAGATCATTGCATTGTGGTTTCTACATTGAAATATTTGAAATATGTACTAAAATGAGCTATATGTGTGGCAAATCCATTTAGTGAATTCTAGTTTGCAGTCTTTATATTACTTCTATGGATTTTGTTCGTCTTTTATTGTGCCTTTACCAAGTGATGGGTATTTTTCTGCTATAATGTATAGAATGGTAAACCTATCATACTTGTGTCCCATCGGTTATTGAAGTGTCAGGCCATGTGGAAACATACTTTTCAAGTAAATGTTTTGGGTTGTTTCTGGTTTTGATTTTTATCTTTTCACAAATTCCCTTCAGCTTTTGTTTGTTATTAATCCTAGCTTGGATGTCAGTAAAAATTTAGGGTTAATTTTGAACTCATGGTGCTCATATGTCTGCCCCCTGTATACAAGTCCAAGGGTATGATGAACTCCAAATGTGTGTGGTTTTTCAACAGAATTTGACAATATTCACATTAAAATGACTGATAAAATAAATAAGAAGAAACATTAGATACCTTATGTGTATTCAAATAATTATTTTCATTTATCTTTTATAGATGTAATAAAGTAGTATAATCAACAATCAACTGTTTATCTGACACCATAACTTAATGTTCTTTTCTTTTAAAATTTTTTGATCTTTAAAAAAAAAAAATTTTTTTGATCTTTATTGAGCTCTACATTTTTTGGTGCTCCCCTCCTGCCTCTTTCCTTCCCTTCAACCCTCTCGCAAGGTCCCATCCTCCCAATTTACTCTGGAAATCTTGTCTTTTTCTAATTTGCATGTATATTAGAACTTTGTATGTCTCCTTAGTGTCCTCATGTTGTCTACGTTCTCTGGTACTGTGATTTGTGGGCTGGATTTCTTGGCTTTATGATTATAACCCACTTAATGACTGAGTACATGTGATAATTGTCTTCTGTGTATGGGTTACCTCACTCAAAATGATGTTTTCTAGCTCCATCCATTTTTCTGAAAAATTCAAGATGTAATCGAGGTTGGGATTCTAGTCTTGCCCATCAGAGTCTTTTGCCACTGAGTCATCTCATTGGTGCTCAAATTCAATTAGAAGAAATATTACAACAGTAAAGTTTTATTTTCTTTTCAAATTGTAAATGTAATTACATACAAGAATAGAGGACCTTGGGACAATTTGAATAGTCAATCTGCTATGCATGTGAAAATATTCTTACCAGCACAGATTTTTTAATTTCTTCATTCTGAGAACAAGACATGTATTTATACTTTCTCAGAACCAAAATTACATGCCAGAAAATTGCATCATTTATTAAAGTTCATTGCCTTTAAATCTGATAACCTAGCTTCTATATCTTGTTTACCCTCATACTCTTACATTTTTTTCATATTTGTTGACTTCATCAGTTACTTACACACATTCCTACATCATCTCATTCACAATTTTTAAACCAAAGAAAGTGTCTTTGAGTGTTTTTGCAGTCAATTGACTCCCTAGGTTTAAGGACTAAACTCACAAAGTAGAAGTAGATCATAGACCACTGTTAATTTTCCTATCTGTGCTACTTACACAGCATGGCACAGGTATATTCACGAAAACACACTTCAAACATGTTTATTTTATTTTTTTATTGGTTTTTCGAGATAGGGTTTCTCTGTAGCTTTGGAGCCTGTCCTGGAACTCTCTTTGTAGACCAGGCTGGCCTCGAACTCACAGAGATCTGCCTGCCTCTGCCTCCCTCAAACACTTTTAAATGGATGGAATTGACAATGCAATAAAAATGACTCATGATTGTGAACATATGAAGTGATTTGGCCATTTAAATTATACAATTTGAAGAAATGTTGTTATTTATCAAAACAATGAAGTTCCCTTTTAAGTCTTTCATTATGTTTTTTTGACTCAATATGTATATGTATATTGTATTATGTATATGTATATTGTATTATGTATATGTATATATATTTATATATATAAATAAATATTAAAAAAAGACAAAGAAGACAAAGCCTATCCCAAGTTAAGGAAGTTTTCCTAATAAAATCTAGCTGGAGTCAAATGGATTTCAACAACCTTTTCATGTTGAATAAAAGACCAAAGGTGGGCTGCAGCCACAAACACATGACCTTAACACCTGAGCATATCTGTCCTGGAGAATCAAGTCAGGGCTCCACACATTCTTTGATTTGCAGAAATACAGGGGTGTGGCCAGAAGGTTCATAACCTAGGCCCTCAGGTCAGCAAGAGAAAGAAGACACCGTACGAGTAAACTTAATGTTTCTTAAAAGAACTGCCTATTTTCTGCAAATGCCGATTCAGAAAGCCATCTGTAAAAGGAGGCAAGCCTCTGATCACTGAACTCTAGCATAGCCCACCAAAGAAAAGGCAGTTACCAAGAAGCTACATTTGTCTATGTACTTTTGTGTTTAGATTCCTTTTCCAAGGTATTTCAGATTTTATCTGAAAATTTTGGCCACACATTGGAATGCCATTTTAATTTTATTTATTTATTTTTTGTTTTGTTTTTTTTTGTTTTTGTTTTTTGTTTGTTTGTTTTTTTTTCGAGACAGGGTTTCTCTGTGGTTTTGGAGCCTGTCCTGGAACTAGCTCTTGTAGACCAGGCCAGTCTCGAACTCACAGAGATCCGCCTGCCTCTGCCTCGCAAGTGCTGGGATTAAAGGCGTGCGCCACCACCGCCTGGCGATATTTTTTTTTGTTGTTGTTTGTTTTTTGAGACAAGGTTTCTCTGTAGCTTTGGTGCCTGTCCCGGAACTACCTCTTGTAGACTAGGCTGGTCTTGAACCTTGAACTCCTAGCGATCTGCCTGCCTCCTCCTTCCGAGTGCTGGTATTAAAGGCGCGCGCCACCACCACCCAGCTGGATTAGTGTGATCTTTAGAGTATAGTTGGAGGAAGTAGGTCACTGGAGATGTGCCGTGTAAGTTATATATTTCCCTGGCCTTTCCTGTATTCCTTCTCTCTGCTTTCTCGTCCCCATGTAAATTCTCAGTAACCTTTTCAGTCATTGTGAATTTCTGCCTAATGACACAGGAATAAACAACTGTGAACAGTTGTTCCCAGAAGAATGCCACACCTATACTGGGCCTTCTGCAAGAACAATCAATTGATTAGACTTTTGTGATTGTGGAGAGGTTTGGATGATGTAGGTTTAGAGCACAATTATTGTTTATCTTAGATTATCTTTAGTCCCTTTAATAGTTATTTGTCTTAGTGTTCTATTTTCTGTACTAAGGGATTTTAAAGGACTTCTCAACATAGTTATTGATTTGCAATATGCAAAAAGAGTAATTTTGCATATTGAAACCACAGAATTTATACCCCATGATGCAGAATTGACTCCATTGTTTCTTCAGGTTCAAGATATAATCAGGAATAGGCTTTTTCTTATATACATAATAAACATTAGATCCCACATGGGTCTGTCAGGTCCTCTAGCATAAGGAAATGTAGAAACTGAAAAATTATTGTTTGGAAATGTGATTATGACATCAGAATTCATAAAAATATCATGTCAATAGCAGAGGATTGAAAAAATTCTTTTCTATTACATGGCAAGAATCTGTATAAACAAACACCACTGTGTTTGAGAACTAACAGATGTCATGACTTTGTCTTTTTCTACTTCCCATGTATATTAGATTCATGTATGCCTCTTTTAGGTTCCTCATATTGTCTAGGTTCTCTGGAATTGTGAATTTTAGGCTGGTTTTTCTTCGCTTTATGTCTAAATGTTACTTATGAGTGAGTAAATACAATATTTCTTTCTGGGTCTGGGTTACCTCAACCACTATAGTGTTTTCTAGATCCATCCATTTGCCTGCAAATTTCAAAATTTCATTATTTTGCTGTGTAGTACTCAATTGTGTAAATGTAGCCCACTTTCCTTGTTCAATCTTTGGTCAAGGGACATATACGTATTTTTCACTACCTGCTGCCTAGTGATTTGGATGTAGCGCTCTCAGGTCTTTCTTTAGTACCAAGTCTGCATGCACACCACCATGCTTTCTATTCAAGTGAGAACCCACAAAAGTGTATTTAACAATTTATTCAGGGTTCAAAGGAAAAATAAACTCAGAAATAGAGAACTAGGTAGAGGCCACTGTTATAGATGCTCCTGTCATGTAATTCTCCCAAGAGCTATGATGACCAACAGCCAGGATTGCACCAGCTCTGACTAACAAAGAGAGAACATACACTTCTACTCCCTTTTTTTGGTCACATTTACAGAGAAAACCATACCCATGGTAAGTCATGCCTATTTGTCAAAGGCTATCTAAAATATATCTCAGATTGACTTTGAAAGTATACCAGATATGATGAATTATAATTGATGACTATTAATTTATATTTCATGATATTCTAATTCGTTGACAATAATAGCTTTCAAGGTGTACAAATTTGCATTAAATTGTTAAATAGGGTATATAGGTACAATACTTTGATCGAGATTAGAAACATATATATATATATGTATATATGTAATTTTCTAACAAAACAACTGTAAATTTGTATCAATTTATAAAAATCCATATCAATATAAACTGAGATTACCCAAGCACCATCAAAAATAGACCATCCAAAGGAAATGCTTAACATTCCAACAGCTGTAGATAGGATCATCTACCAGCACACACTCACCAGGGCACCCCTAGGCAAATGTCAGCCAATCATGGGTCCTGAACCTTAGAAACCCCTCACCCCCACATTTACGACTATAAAACCCCAACTCTAACTCAGCTCAGGCCTCTCCAGTTATTCCAATACGCTGGACATGCAGAGAGACCGAGTTTGTAAACTTGCATAAAATAAAGACTCTTTGCTTTTATATGTAGGACTTGATCTCCTTGTTGGCTTTCTGGAGACTTTGCAGATTTGGGCATGACATATTTATGTATTTCAGCATACTTATTTACCCACACTTAACAAGGATGAAGTTGGAAGGGATTTGTGGCAGAGATGGAATAAAGAGATAAAAAATGATGTATTTTCTTCTGATTAACAATTTTTAAAGATTAATTATAAATTAAAAAGAGGGGCTAGATAGATGGCCTAGCAATTAGAGCACTGGCTGTTTTCACAGAGGACGCTGATTCCATTCCTAGCCCCTGCATGCTAGCTCACCATTTGTTCTGATTCAAGTCCGAGGTATCTCATCCCTTCTTCTGCCCTCTGTAGGTACTGGGCATAGACGCATGCAAACAAAATACTATATAACTAAGGTTTTTTTTTTTTTTTTTTTTTTTGGTTTTTCGAGACAGGGTTTCTCTGTGGTTTTGGAGCCTGTCCTGGAAATAGCTCTTGTAGACCAGGCTGGTCTCGAACTCACAGAGGTCCACCTGCCTCTGCCTCCCCAGTGCTGGGATTAAAGGCGTGCGCCACCACCGCCCGGCTAAAGATATTTTAAGGTTAGAAAAAAGAAAGATTGAAATTCTCTACAGTGATGTCCTGACCCTTAGATAGACAGCAAGCCAGGGCTAGTTAAAATGGGCTCCTTCTTACCTTGCATGGAAGCAGCTGTGGCCTTCTGCCTTGCCACCCTGCTCATAGCAAAAGCAGCTTTGCTCTGAGAGTAACAGAGATCATCATAACTGTTCATCCAGGAGCATTGTATAGAGGGCTGTTAGGTGACTTTTCCTTGAAGTTTTCTGGTTTTGTGTTCTCTATCTTTTGTGTGTGTGAGATATATGGTGTTGGTACAGTTATCTTTTAGATCAAACATCAAGATTGACAATCAGCTTCTCACAGTGTCATCTACTTGATTTTCAAGTAAGACCTTATGGTAAAATATAAACATGCCAGAGACATTTCTTTCCATCATTTGTCTAATTTAAATATGTTCCTACAAGACTTCGTGGTAAGAATGTCCCTAAATATCTGTTTTTACATTGTAATCATGTTCACTAGTGGATTTGTTAATTTATCATGCATAAGAAAAGGGAGAATATTACATGAGCATGTTCAGACGTCCTAAGTAAAATCCCCATTCTTCCTTTGTTGAGGAAAAACACTATTTTGAAATTAACTTCAGGGCACTTTGTGCATCCTGCAAGCAATAATTTTTTCTCATTTCTTTTGTCTTGGCTGTTATAATGGCTATTTTTGGTAGTCAAACTGACTACCTCTGGAATTAACGAATACACAATGGATTAATTATACGTGAAAGAGATTTTACTTAAAGGTTTTGTTTTTTGTTTTTGTTTTAAAGCCAGGGTTTCATATTTATCTTAATGGTTCAGAAAATATATATGCACATATATACATATACATACATGTCATATATACATATGTGGGGATTAAGACACAAATAAAACATAATAAAACATTAAAATTGAGAATCGATGAACAGAATGTGGAAAAGTTCATTGTATTGCCTCACCACCTTTCTATCACTTTTGGATTTTAAGCATACACACACATTCAGCAATCACACAAAGCTAACCTACACTGTCCACAAGTAGAACCACTGGCAGCAAAGTGAGAATTCAGAGCAATGTAATAGCTTACATGGAAGAGCATCACTGGAGCGTCTGACACTGCGAGTATCTCCATTGAGTATGAAGGCTAGTTTCCTTTCCAGTTATTAATTATATACTCCACACATTTTTTTTTCTGAGTATGTATTTCCAAACTGGAAAAGGTAAAAACAATGGAATGGCATATATAAAAATATTTTGAAGGAAAATCACTACACCTGATTTTATGTGTGTTTGTGTATAAAAATAAATGGTTTTGCTTTGTAAGATATGAAGGGGCTTTTGCTAAGGAAGTTACACACGTGAGGTCAGGTTACAAAAATGTACTCACTATGAGTTAATCATCTTAATTTTCCAAGAGATATTTCTGTACAACCAGCAATTCTCAACACCGGATAGTGTGACATTAGATAATATGCT
The DNA here is from genome assembly GCF_950005125.1 of Chionomys nivalis. Lineage (NCBI taxonomy): Eukaryota > Metazoa > Chordata > Mammalia > Rodentia > Cricetidae > Chionomys > Chionomys nivalis. The sequence continues at coordinate 33,354,836 of NC_080111.1, read as the reverse complement.
TTTCTGAACAATTTCCATAGATTGTACAACAGGCCACAGGAACTTTCCATACATATTCGGTATATGCAGCTCAAGTTTTATTGTGAAAACCTGAAAGTTTCTGTTATTCAAATGTTATAAATAAATTATACTGCTCATGCATCAGCTCTGCCTGTTTTGGACAGCCTTTTCGACTCCCACATTGGATGTCTCTGTGTCTGCCAATCCTCTGCAGTTGCCTCGGTGCTGTCAGATCACCTAAGAGTCCCCATCTTCCCCATCTGAGTCAGTGCCAGCGTCTAAATCCTCATCACAGTCTTCCTCCCCTCTGCAGCTTCGTCTACAGTTAGAACCTTGATTTTCAGTATTTGCTGAATTTTCTGGTTCTTTATTAAACAGAATAACAATGTCTTCTTTCTTTCCACATTTTGCTCAAACTTCAAGCTCATAGGCACATGGTCTACATATTATGTGATAAGAGTCCTTTACTGTCTTCTGTAAACATGTAACACACTTCTTAGGCTTTGACAGCAGTTTGTATTTGCTGTATTTTACACGCCACTCGAGAACTTCTTTGCAGCGCTGACATACTCCATCATGAAGTTTTGCATTAATTTTCTTGGTCTGAACACACTTATCAAACTTGTCATTTTTGAAGGTAAACATATTCTGGTGCTTCTGTGGCCTGGAGCAAGCAACATTGCCTTTCTGGGAACTCATCACCAAATCACAAGCCTACATAAAGGTTTTGAAATGGGAAAATCTTCCATTAATCTGGATAGTTTGAGTTAATTGGTCCCACCTTTAGCTGCTTGGTGGCCATGCACACTTTTAACACCATGAATCAGGAGCAAGAGGTGTGGTACCCTCATCCCTTATCAAAGGGCGAGAAGAAATTTCCTAGCAGAATGTTTTCTCAGGAAGATAGTGACCTTCCCCTCTCCCACCTGCAAGATTTCAAGCAGAAGTTCACTTAGGTCAGCCCAGCCATCCACCTGGTACAGGCTGTTAAATATGGCCTAACTCAAGAACAGTGGCCTTGCTCTAAGAACAAGGAGAAAGCAGACATAACAGAATGGGAGGGAGCAAAACTCCTTGTACCCATGCCAAAGCAGCGTCAAAGATTCTCTTTGTAGTTATGCCTTTAAAAGCTTACCCCACAGAGGAGATACAACTCCTCTCTACCTTGCTGAAAGGGGATGGAGATGAGTTCCAAACATGCTTGCATTTTGCTGATTAAACCTTGCTTATTACAGTCTGGGCCTCTCTGGTGGTCTCTCTCTCTGGGGGTCATAATCTGGTCACAACAAAAGGCACTGGGATTTTTTGAGTTTGAGACCACTCTGGCCTACTGAACGAGTTCCACACCTACACAGAAAAATCCTGTCTTGAAATCACCAAAACAAGAAAATCTGAATCAAACAAGACTATAATCTAACTTTAACCTTCTCACCTTCTGGTAGCAGCAATTACATAGAAAGTATATTGAAGTAGAAAAGTCTCTTTTTGTCAACTTGCTCTGGCTACCAAGCTCACTCCTTTACTAGTACTAGAGACTACTTCTTTGAAATTTTGGTGAATACTTAAAACCAGCTGAGACATTGAACCTCATGGGCTGAACAACTACTGGATTCTTTACTTGATCTTTGGGAAAAAGGCTGAGAAGCAATCTACTGGATTCTTCAATTGTCATTTATAAGTAGCTATTTTTAGACAACCTGAAACACAGCTTGTGAGACTTTCTAATAAGCCCACTTTTTACATACATGTTGAGATTCATTCTACCTTTCCTGTTCATGTAGAGAATCTTGAATACCACAGTTGTATATTTTATCCACCTGACCATGGAGGAAGATGTGCTGGCAAACAATAATGCTCATGAAGACATTCCTTCTAGTTCCATTATTCTCTACATATTCACATTTCCATGAACAGTACTCTTTTTATTATTATTCATTTCCCTGGAGTTTGCTTTGAATTTCAGTAATAAAACCCATAAAGCAATGGAGCCATCATCCAGACTTCTGATGGGGGAAACACCTATCATTTTGTTTGAGATCTGGCTCCTGCTTTTCTCTTTTCTGTTGTGTGAATCCTTGGGAAAACCATGTAAAAAGTACCTTCAATTCTTCTGACCTCAGCTGGAAGCCACAGAACAAACATCTCCTTTTGTGACCTTAAAACTCTCTTATCTGTTAATATTCTGGGCATTCTTTCCCCTGTGGGACAGGAGTTCACTGTACCCACCTAGCACAGCACAGTGAACTCACTGTACAAGCTAACTGGCCACGTCGTACTCTGGAGGTAAAAGGGAAAGCTCCTATGGCGTCCAAGATTATGATTATGTCAGCTTTTATAGCCAGGGGCAAGTGCTATTGAAATGCATATCTCAGCCAATCAAGAAATGATCTTTGACTCAGGTGGATGGAATGGCCCGAAATCTATGTGCTGTCTCTTTAAGTACACTTCAGTCCTGTGGGAGGTGTTCTTGTCACTCAGGTCTCACTAGCCAATCAGGCCCTCCAGGTGATCTGCCAGTCAGATGTTTTGCAGGGCTCTTCCGGGTTTCCGCATTCAGTCTCTGCTGGCACCGGTGGTTTCCAGTGTTCCAGTGAAGTTGCTGTTCACTGAGAGCTTTGGCTAGCTGAGAAACCACAACATGGTGAGTGGGAGAATGCTGTCTCCAGATGGGGAGAAGCAGAGGGTGAGGTGCCGGAGACAGTATGTTTTGTCCTGCCAGGATCGGTGTGGGAACCTGCCGCCATAACCTGCCTTGTGAAGTCCCACGTGGTCCTGTTAATTCCTAGACCTAGGGACAGACCTCTGACTAACTTTGCGCTTTGGGCTTAATCCTCTTAGAGAATTGGGAGCAGGGTGCTGTGTGTTCAAACATCTTACTTGTCAACTTCAATATGCCAAAGTCAGGGAAGCCTAGTATCTTCAGCATCTTCTCTATGTTGAGCACTTTGCATTTAACCTTTACATACAATCTCCATTTATGTTTAACTATGTGGATGATGTCAAGGCATCTCACCTGTTGGGTAGCACTGCACTTCTAAGCTGCAACATAGAAGAGGAGAATTGCTGATACAAAGGATTCGCCAATGCCTTGGAAATAGTTCAGTCTCACAAAGTAGAATTTAGCTGAGGGAGGACTGCCTCTAAATCACCCAAAAGATAAATGTATTTTAATCAGGGCTGTTAGAGTTTAGGATGCTAAGGTACACATTGTTCAACTGGATTGTCCAGATATTTGGCTACAAACCATTACAAAGAATCCACTGTTGATTTAAAACCAGACACCAGGCATATCCCTGTATCAAAAAACAATGTCTATCAAGCCTTTCAAGGAGGCATTACAGTTTGGCACCGTAAGTGTGTGAAGTGATTTCTCAATGAAAGTTATATTAATTCTAGAACAGCTGCATTTCCATCCTGTTAGAAAAACAGTTTATGAGACAAGTTCTCTTATGTTGATTCAGGTGCCCTAGGTCTGCTGCTGCCCAGGGCAATGACCTTGCTGTCCTGTATATTACGCTTTCAAAATTCCTACAAAAAATGACTGTACAACCTCACAGTTTTAAAATTATGCATGTGAGTCATGCAGTTGACTATGCATTGCACTTGCAGGGAAAGGATTTGCATATGGAGCATTCCTTCTGTCCTCAGACTACAATAGGAGGAAGAGTTTATTGAAGCTGGTGGAGACACAGTGCAGAAAAGGAGAGGCTGGACTGAGGGTAAAGACATTTCCCCTTCATAAGCAGTTGAGATTAGCTATGTGGATTCAGGTCGTCAATTGTAGATGCTCTATGAATGTCCTGATTAACCATTGTTTGCAGTCCTCAGACCAGCACAAAAAGGAATCTGGGAAAGGGACTGACCTTATCTTTAAACCTAATTGCTATATTTACAGTAGTTCATCTACAATAGAAGATGTGGGCAAAATGTTGTGTCCCTACTCTACAGGACTTTTCTCTATTAAGACATTGATCTATAGAGAAAATACATGAAAAATTTTTACTGTGCTCTAATACAAATCCCTTGTCTCTGGAGTACAAGACAATAAAGTCTGTCTCAGGTTTTCAAAATAGTTTTTGAGATGACAACTACATCATATTTACATTTTCCTTGCTGCTTCCAACTGCAAAGACCGCTAGATTGTTTTCTAATTCCTGGTCTGTTCTTCTTTAACAACAGTTACAAAGTGACCACAGGTACACAGTAACAATAGTTACTTTATGAATGTGACCTGTTTGTCTGTAGGATTTCCCATCTCTGAGCCAATGGGATGGCTGAACTGGAAAGTGGGTATGTAATGCAATATGCACACTAAGGACCCTGTACTTTAGATGAGAAAGAGGATGTGCTCTAGTAGAGTGGGAAATTGTGAGTTAAATACAAACTGTCTAAACTGGGGCCCTGTCTGCTGGGCTGGGAGGGCAGGACTGGAAGGATTGTGCTGTCTGAGTCATTTGATCTCTAATCCTCCTGTAGAGCTGCTAATATTGAGAGGCCCAGCTGGGTGGCCCTAGCTAGTGAGGGATTCTGGGAAGGGTTAAAAGTCAAGAGTACTAGTGGGAGACTGTGAGTTCTTTTCATGATTCTCTTCTGTCTCTGCTATAGGAGGTGGTAAGAAACACCATAAGCAATCCTGTAATAAGTGGGTAGGGGGTGTTCAGAGCAGGCTGTTGAAATGTCATTTCTGCTGAGACTTGGAACTACCATGAGCTAGACTGTAGTTATGTTGGTCCATGTGGTTCATGTTGGCAGTGGCCCTTGTTCTCTGAGCCTCTTTGTGTATAGAAATACTGCAGCCCTGGAATGGAAGGAAATGATGCTGGTTGTATCTCTGTCCAGAGTACACACATGGGCACTGCTTTTGTTCTACATTGGGAAGAGTGATTAGAAAACTGAAGGTTTAGTTTCTAGAAGTTCTGAATATTGCATTCCAATTTCAGGTTTGTGTTATAAAGATTACAAATTGTTTAGGACCTGGTAGAGCAATAGTTGAGTAGAGTGCTTTTAACACGGTGTTACCACTAGCTGCAATGGTGTGATCCAGTGAAGCTTAGTTCTAGGGGACAAAAGGAGTTTCTGATGTGCAGAGATTTCTCAGTTGTGCAATGTGTTAAACAGGTAGATAGGGCACAGTCCACATATTCTGCTCTATGCCATGTAGCAGGAAGCAGATTTTAAATCATTTTTAGGTTGTTTTGATATTGTAAAAAATTAACTAGATTAACACTTCATCAGGCATCCTAAAATATATGCTCAGTTAACAGAAAGGAGTAATTAAGGCCATAGAGATAGGTTACACAATAGATTATTAACTTTTAAATTTTTAATTGCTAGTAAAAAGGACACAACAGCTGTGAGGAGACATTAGATAATAAAAAAGCCCTGCTATATTAAACCAACCTGTATGCTTTAAAGATTCATTGCATTCAGAATAAAAACCACAATATGTGTTAAATTGGGGAATAAAGTTATAGAGAACACTTCAATCCTTAAAGATTAGCTTCAAACAAAAAGATCTCTTGAATAAAAAAGACAATAGTTTATCAGAGAGCATTATCATTCAATCTTAACTAATTCATAAGATTAACAGATGTTTTCCTTTTGATTAAATATAATTTCCAACAATAAATCCTCATAAAGTTAGGGTTACAGCAGAGTTTTGTTTTGTCTTTACGAAAGTTGAAAACATTGAACTAAGGAATCTAAAAACCACTAGAAAACTGAGGTATCTAAAAAATACCACATCATCCAAATAAAATATCCATCCCCCTTCAAAAGAATAAATTGGCCTAACAGTAACTTATTATAATCATGTTAGGTGTGTTTTCAAGGTGAAACAAAAGGACATTTTGTTTCCTTTTTTATTTTTTTTTATTTCTTTTAATATTTTCTTTTGGTTTTTCGAGACAGGGTTTCTCTGTGGTTTTGGAGCCTGTCCTGGAACTTGCTCTGTAGACCAGGCTGGTCTCAAACTCACAGAGATCCACCTGCCTCTGCCTCCTGAGTGCAGGGATTAAAGGCGTGTGCCACCATCGCCCAGCTTCTTTTATTTTTTAAAGACAGATTCCTCTGTGTTGCTCTGGCTTTCATGGAACTCACTTTGCAGCACAGGCTGGCCTCTAACTTAGTGAGATATACCTGCCTCTGCTATAAATTGCTGGGATTAATGGCATGCACCACTACAGCCAGACAAAAATTCATTTTACATAGACAGGTGGTGTTGTTTCTTCATTTTATTTATTTATTTTTATTTTTTAATTTTTATTTTTTTGGTTTTTCGAGACAGGGTTTCTCTGTGGTTTTGGAGCCTGTCCTGGAACCAACTCTTATAGACCAAGCTGGTCTTGAACTCACAGAGATCCATCTGCCTTTGCCTCCCAAGTGCTGGGATTAAAGGCGAGCGCCACCACCGCCTGGCTTGTTTCTTCATTTTAAATGTTTGCTTTATACTTCCTGTTTACTAAGGTAATATTATATCCCTCTGAGTTCTCTGATGGAGCTAAAGACTCGATAATTATAATTATGCATGTTAGCAAATTGAAAAAAGGTGAACTAAAAATGTATAAAAAGTAATTTGTATACAACACCTTGGGTTTATAAGATAGGATAGATGATCAAACGTTTTCTCTAAATTTACCAAATGCAAATAGATTGGACATTATTAGTATAATTCTTCAATGTATATGTTATATATAGTTATTTTATTTAGTGCATATAGCTTTACTGTGTTAGTTAAAACCTTCACTTTTTAATGAGACGAATAGGGAAATGTGTGATATTTTATTATATTCTGATAATAAACCTTCCTTAGGGTCACAGCAGAGTTAATCACTACCTGACCAAAAATTACTATAGAGGCTTTTTGGAGGACTCTGGACAGATAGGAGTCAGGATTCCTAAGGCAGGCCTAAGAGAATATTAGCACTTTACTAACATGGAGAAACTGAAGAGGTGGTAGTCACTATTTTCGGGTTAACTGCTTCTCTGATCTTTCAGTTTCTTTCTCTGCTCTCTGACTCCTCATTTCTTATTATTAAATATCAATTAGATTAGTGCTTCAGCATGGATAGAACTTTCTAAGCCCTTTGAAAATGAAGCCCATGTACCTGATATAGAGCCACAAGATTTGTCATTTGCCCCACTAAATTTTTATCTTTCCTTGACCCACCCTTCTTTAAAATATTTATTTATTTATTATGTATACAATATTCTATCTGTGTGTATGCCTGCAGGCCAAAAGAGGGCACCAGACCCCATTACAGATGGTTGTGAGCCACCATGCGGTGGCTGTAAATTGAACTCAGGACTTTTGGAAGAGCAGGCAATGCTCTTAACCTTTGATCCATCTCTCCAGCCCCCCTTGACCCACTCTTCCCTCAGTTTTTCTCATTCCTCTCTTTCATTTATCTTTTATTTATTCTTTTTTCATCCTGACTGCCATGTTTCCTCCCACTGTTGCTCTCTGTCCCAACCTTTTCCCAAATCTCTCTTCTTTGTTTAACTTTAGAGAAGAACAGGTCTCTCATACATATCAACCAAACATGGTGTCTTAATTAGGGTTTCTGTTATTGTGATGAAACATGATGAGCAAAATGCAAGATTGGGAGAAAAGGGATAATTTGGCTTATACTGCCATATTGTTGTTCACTGTTAAAGGATGTCATGGTAGGAACTTAAATAGGGCAGGATCCTGAATAGATTTTTGTATATTGAACCACCCTTGCATCTCTGAGATCAAACTGACTTCATCATCATAGATGATTTTTTGGATGTGTTCTTGGATTTGATTTGCTAGTATTTTATTGAGTATTTTTGCATTTATGTTCATCAGTGAGATGGGTCTGGAATTCTCTTTGTTTGAATCTTTGTGTGGTTTGGTATAAGGGAAACTGTAGCTTCATAAAAGGGGTTTGGCAATCTTACTTCTGTTTCTATTATGTGGAACCCTTTGAGGAGTATAGTTATTACTTCTTGGTTCTGACAGAATTTTGAACTGAAACTGTCTTTCTATGGGCTTTTTTTTTTGGTTGGAAGGCTTTTGGTGACTTCTCTTTCTTTGCAGGTTATAAGCTGATTTGAATTGTTCATCTGGTCTTGATTTAATTTTGGTATTATATTGACTTAAGCCCTCAATTTGATTATTTCCTATCTTCTACTCCTCCTGGGTGAGTCTGCTTCTTTTTGTTCTAGAGCTTTCAGGTGTGCTGGTAAGTCACTGGTGTGAGTTTTCTTCACTTTCTTTATGTGGGCACTTAGTGCTGTGAACTTTCATCTTAGCACTGCTTTCATAGTGTCCCATAGATTTGGGTATTTTCTGCCATCATTTTTGTTGAATTCTACAAATTATTTAATTTCTTTCTTTATTTCTTCCTTGACCTAGGGGTGGTTTAATAGAGCACTGTTCAATTTCCATGAGTTTTTAGGCTTTCTGTGATTAGTGTTGTTAAATCCTAAATTTAAAACATGGTGATCTGATAAGACACAGTGGTTATTCCATTTTTTTTGTGTCGGGGTTTGCTTTGTTATCATGTTTGTGGTACATGTTAGAAAGGTTCCGTGAGGTACTGAGAAAAAGGTATATTCTTTGGTGTTTTGGTGGAATGTTCTGTAGATGTCTGTTGAGTCCATTTAAGTCAAAATATCCATTAGTTGTCTCATTTCTCTGTTTAGTTTCTGTCTGGTTGACCTGCCCACTGGGGAATGTGGGGTGTTGAAGTCTCCGACTATTCTTGTAAAGCGATTTAAGCTTTAGTAACGTTTCCTTTACATGTGTTGGTGTTCTTATATTTGGGGCATAGATGTTCAGGATTGTGCCTTCATTTTGATGGATTGTTCCTGTTATGGGAATGAAGTGTCCTTCTTCATCTATTCCGATCTGCTTTACTTTGAAGTCTATGAATGTAATCAGTGTGGTAAGGCCTTTGCTTGTCACAGTGCTCTTCATTTGCATAAAAGAACACATACTGGAGAGAAACCCTATGAATGTAATCAGTGTGGTAAAGCATTTGCTCTACAAGGTACTCTTCAAAATCATAAAAGAACACATACTGGAGAGAAACCCTATGAATGTAATCAGTGTGGTAAAGCATTTGCTCTACAAGGTACTCTTCAAAACCATAAAAGAACACATACTGGAGAGAAACCTTATGAATGTAATCAGTGTGGTAAGGCCTTCACTCGTCATGATTATTTTCAAGTGCATAAAAGAACACATACTGGAGAGAAACTCTATGAATGTAATCACTGTGGTAAGGCCTTTGTAACTCAGACTAACCTTCAAAATCATAAGAGAACACATACTGGAGAGAAACCCTATGAATGTAATCACCGTGGTAAATCCTTTGCTTGCCACAGTGCTCTTCATAATCATAAGAGAACACATATTGGAGAGAAACCCTATGAATGTAACCAGTGTGGTAAGGCCTTTGCACGTCATAGTCACCTTCAATACCATAAAAGAACACATACTGGAGAGAAACCCTATGAATGTAATCATTGTGGTAAAGCATTTGCTCTACAAGGTACCCTTCAAAACCATAAAAGAACACATACTGGAGAGAAACCTTATGAATGTATTCAGTGTGGTAGGGCCTTTGCACAACACAGTACTCTTCAAAGCCATAAAAGAACACATACTGTAGAGAAACTATGAATGTAATCAATATGGTAAAGCCTTTGCATATCAAAATAGTCTTCTCTGTAATAAAAGACAAGATACTGGAGAGAAGGAAACCCTATGAATGTAATCAGTGTGGTAATGCATCTGCTCTACAAGGTACTCTTCAAAACCATAAAAGAACACATACTGGAGAGAAAACCTATGAATGTAATCAGTGTGGTAAAGCATTTGCTCTACAAGGTACCCTCAAAACCATAGAAGAACACATTCTGGAGAGAAACTCTATGAATGTAATCAGTGTGGTAAGGCCTTCACTTATCAGGATTATTTTTAATTGCATAAAAGAACACATACCGGAGAGAAACTCTATGAATGTAATCACTGTGGTAAGGCCTTTGTAACTCAGACTAATCTTCAAAATCATAAAAGAACACATACTGGAGAGAAACCGTATGAATGTAACCAGTGTGATAAGGGCTTTGCACGTCATAGTCACCTTCAGTACCATATAGGAACACATACCGGAGAGAAACCCTATGAATGTAATCAGTGTGGTAAAGCCTTTGCTCATCACAGTCATCTTCAAAATCATAAAAGAACACAATCTGGAGAGAAACCCCATGAATGTATTCAGTGTGGTAAGGCCTTTGCGTAACATGGTTCTCTTCAAATATATAGAAGAATACATACTTGAATGAAACCATATGAACGAAATCAGTGTGATAAGGCCTTTGAAGACCCACGTACTCTTAAAAGGCTTAAAAGGAAACATACTTTAGAGATACCTGTGAGTGGAATCTGTGGTAAATCCTTTTTCACAATCATCTCCAAATACACAATATGAGCTCTCCTGTAGAGAAATTCTGAAGTTAATTTGTATATTCTTCAAAAACATGAGAAAAAAATCATACTGTAGTGTGACGGAACAAGGTCAATGGTTAAATAAAGAAACTGCCTTGGCCCTGATAGGACAGAAAATTAGGCAGAGTAGACAGAAGAGAATACTGGGAAGAAGGGAAGTGAGCTCAGGTGCCATGCCGCTGCTCTCCAGAGCAGACACGATGATGCAAGCCGCCAGGTCGGACATGCTGAATCTTTCCCGGTAAGACTGGTGCTACACAGACTACTAAATATGGGTTTAGGCAAGATGTCAGAGTTAGCCAGAAGAGGCTAGATATAATGGGCCAGGCAGTGTTTATATGAATACAGTTTGTGTGTTGTTATTTTGGGGCATAAGATAGCCAGAGGGCCAGGAGCTGGATGGCAGGAATGTGGCTCGCAACTACCTCAATAGTAGTGAAACTCTATAAATTAATTCAGTGTCACAATGTTTTGTGCTTCATATAGGAATAAGGCTTTGTGTGTGATCATCTGAGAAAGCTTGTGCATATTATCATAATCTTTTGGACCTGAAGAAAAAACTGGGAGCTTATTTTAAATTGTTCTTTAATATGTTAAGCCACTTACAGTCAGTTAACCAAAATTAGTTATTTTGTAGAAAAAAGTTTGATAGTGTCAACAATCTTTTTAAGCATTAAGATACCTCTTTTTATTTTAGTTTGAACCACCAAAGTAATGGATAAAACCTTATTGGTTACAGAAACAGTATTCCAACTTTGGTTCTCAAACCAGAGCCAAAGGAAAAAACTTTGTCTCTGAATCTAGAACTAGGTAGAGAAACAACATCTCCCTGAACACAGGCAAAACAATTAAAAGGCCTAGTGAAAGAAACACAATTTGGCTCTCAAACCAAAACCATAAACTACTAACAGTTTCAACAATGTGTTTAAGCTCCAAGGATAACATAAAGTGAAATATCAGAGGCATGAATAGTCAAATCTCTCATACATTTACTTTTATGCCTTGTATAAAAGTGCCCTTAGAAGTTGCGGTATAATTATGGTTATCAGGAGATTGGGAGTGGTCATCAGGAAGGTAGATAGAAGGTGGTTATAAGGAATATTTTTTTTAAAAGAAAAATGGCTAGAATTAATATGATGGAAACATCACCCCTAGCAATAGCCACAAATAATATAAAATATGCAATAACTAACTAAAGAAGTGAAAGGACTGTAGGAAAAGAACATTAAATCTTTGAAGAAGACACCAGAGCATGGGAAGATGTCCCTTGCTCTTGTTATGTAGAAATCATCATAGCAAAAATGAAAACCTTTCCAAAAACCATCTACAGGCTCAATACCATCCCTTTGTAAATATCAGAAAAATTCTCCACAGACCTCAATATAAAAACACTCAACTTCATATAGAAAAGCCAAAAAATGCAGGATAGCCAAAACAATCATATATAAAAAGTAATTTCTGAAGATATCACATTCCCTGACTTCAGTCTACTATAGAGCTCCAGTACTGATTAGAGCCTGGTGTTGGCACAAATGTAGATAGGAGGACCAATGGAACTGATTCTAAGACCCAGATAACAATCCACTCACCCACTACACCTGATTTTTGACAAAGCACCAAAAATATAAAATGGAGAAAGAAAGCATATTTAAGAAATGCTGCTGGCATAACTGAATATCAATGTGGGGAAGAATGAAAGTAGATCCACATCTATCATCATGAACAAAACTCAAGCCCAAATGGATCAAAGACCATAACATCAAGACAAACACACTGAACCACATAAAACAGCATATCAGAAGTACACGTGAACACATTGGTAAAGAAGACTACTTTCAAATTATAATCTCAGAAGCACAGACACTGAGAAAATGATAAACGAGATGTCCTGGAGCAAAAGTTTCTGTAAACCAAAGGACATGATCAACAATACAAAAAAGGCAGCCTATAGTATGGGAAAAGAGATTCACCTACCCCACATTGGACAGAGGACTGATCTTCAAAACATACAAATAAGTAAAAAACTTGGTCATCAAAAGAACAAATAATATAATAAAAAAATGGAGTACAGACCTAAATAAAAAACTTTCAACATATGAATCTAAAATGGCTGATAGACACTTAAGGAAATTTCCAAACTCCTTAGTCATTAGAGAAATAAAACCAAAACTACTCTGAGATTTCCTCTTACATCTGTAACAATAGGCAAGATCAAAACACTGAAGACAACTTAAGCTGGAGGAGATATGGCTGCTCAATTGTTGGTGGGGTTACAAACTGAGTCAGCTACATTGGATATCAGTATGGTTATTCCTCTGAAAATTAGAAAGCCAACTGCCTGGTTGTGAGGCATGCCTTTAATCCCTGCACTTGGGAGTCAGAGACAGATTTCTGTGACTTCAAGGTCAGCCTGGTCTACAATAGCTGGTTTCAAGACAGGCTCCAAAGCTAAAGAGAAACCGTGTCTTGGAAAACCAAAAATTTAAAAAAAGAATGAAAGAAAATTAGGAAACAACTTATCTTAAAACCCAGCAATACCCACTTTGCATAAGTACCCAATGGATGCTCAATCATACCACAAGGACAAGTGCTCAACTGTGTTCACAGAAACATTATTTGTTCAGAGCTAGGACCTGAAAACATCCCCTCCAGTGAAGAATGGACAAAGAAATGGTGGTATATTTACCCAACAGAGTACTACACAGTAGATAAAAACAATTACGTCGTGTAATTCCTGTGCAAATATATGGATCTAGAAAACATCATAAAAGAGTGAGTTAACCCAGACCCAGAAAGAAAAATATAATATGTACTCATTCCTAAGTGACTTTTAGATGTAATAGAGGACAGCCAGCCTACAATTCACAATGCCAGAGAACATAGACAACAAAGAGGAAACAAAGAGCGACATACATAAATCTATTCTATATAGGACATAGGGAAAGACAAGATCTTAGTAAATTTGGAGCATGTGGATCATGGGAGAAGGGGAGGGGAGAGAAAGGGAGAGTAGTGGATAAATGTATAGTTGAATAAAAAAAACAGTTAAACTCTTGGTACACAGTAGTTATTGGGTGAAATAAAGCGATCATAAGAAATGAATAGCTGAAATTTGGAACTTTGCTTAATTTTGTACCTGAATAAAATAATTCCTCTTGCTAAGCCAAACTGATTTATGATATTTAATTAAAAACAATCCACACATATTTCCCAAAAGAAAATTAAAGATTTGTACCATATCTCCCCGTGTTCCTAAATCTATAATCATACATACACACATACACATGAGAGAGAAGCGTTTGATTTTACTTAACATAGCTGCATTCATTCTAAATTCAGCATTAAACACTGAGTTAATGTTTTTATGTTGTATTTTGAAGGCTATACAAGTCAGAGTGACAAACCCTGAACTATGTGAGTACTAATTGAATCTTTAACTTTTGAAAATACCAAGTTAGAGTGTAAGAATTTCTTGGGCTTTTATAGGTCCGATGAGCACCTACAAATGAATGGATCATGTATACCATAAATCTAGCAGTCAGAATCAAGAGCTGGAATCAAGAAAGTGACCACATACTTTACAGATTCATTTATAATATAAAAGACATGCCCAAGTGAATTGGTATCTTAAAGGCTTTTGCCTGAAGAAGCTCTCACAGCACCTACCCCTTTTGCTTAAATAAGAAATTCCAAACTCAATAAAAAACTATGTATACAAGAAACAGAATCAAGTATAAAGTTAGAATGACAACCAGCATAAACCATATTAAACAAGGAATACATTCTAATGTTTTGATAAACATTCTATCCTAAGGAGTCTAAGACTTGTAGTAGGAATGGCTTGATTAGACCACAAGAGTATGTTCACTATGATTATCTGATCTTCAACCCCATCAAAGGCCTGAGAAGAACAATAATATTACTTGAGTAGGTGGGTAGTGAATTCTGACAAAATAACTTTGCATAGGTATTACCAATATTCTAAACAAAAAAGGCACATATTCTATATAAGTTTAATTTAAATTTGTATCAATATACAAAATTTATACCAATGTAAATTATTCATAAACAATAGCTCAAAATTATTCTTTTGCTCACTACTATTAGTGTGAATAAGTAATCTACCTATTATCCCATTCAATTATTCCTCTTTTTTAAGAACTCGGGGTATACATAATTTCACCCGACCCTATATGAGTAATAATCAACTCTTAAATGTTGTCCCTGTCCGTGAAGACAAACTTTGTTTGGAGAGGGGATGGTATCTTCTAGAATTGCTTCCAGATGTCATGGGGGTGATGTTCTTTCTACAAGATATTATAAAGTAAAGTGATGGTTAAATTTCAAGATTGCTGTTTTGGATAACTGCAAATGGTTTCTGAGTATTCGATAGGGTTCTTCTGAACTTCTTATTTGGATTTCTGGCCAGAATGTTGTAAGAAGGTGCACCATATCTGCAGCTTGTACCCATAAATCGGTCTCAGAGTAGTGCTATCAGCATCATGCCATCATATCAATCAGGTAGAGACATTGTGGGGCTCCAATATCTTCCTCTTGGAAGCTGTTCATTGTTGAAAATGTAAACATTGTTCATGTAAACATATTTTCAGTCAAATATAAGATATATAGAAAATGGGCATGAAGGAAAGTAAAATATTCCTTTAAAATGTATCTTCTTTCTGTCCCATACCAGAACGCTGTTGACATGAGATAGAAATTGTGAATTTCTTTTAACATCATGCTTGAATTCAGAGAAGAATAGTCATAGTCTAAATCTAAAACCATTTCTGATTCTGAAGTAGAGATATAAACAGAAAGGAGACATCTTCTAAAGCTGTAGCCCCTACAAAGCACCTAACAGATTATCTCTCTGGGGTTTGCCTCCTCACAGGTTTACAGGTCAGTAGCTGCCACCTTCCTGAGACACAAAGCATGCAGTGTGGCAAGCAGAACCAAGAGACAGATAAGCTACTATACCAGATAGTGAGAACAGTGCATGCCATGGCTTAGAGGCTGCAGCAAAGTCAGCAGGATCTTTAGAGACATTCATCCCCATGCCAGTAGATCAACAGTAGCACACATCTGTCCTAAGCCAGAAACTATAAAAAACACACTGTATTTTTCCAGGCTTCCAAATAATTCCAGTATGTGTGTAAGTTTTAGGACCTCTGATCTAGGCGGTCAACTCTCAAATGCTGTTTGCAGGTCTATTCTTGGGGATAGGACAAGAGGTGAAGTGGACGTAAGTTCAGGTATGTTTGCAAGTGCATAGTCTACATTTCTTTTGGAGAGCCATCAGTAAACATTAGCCATTTAAAGGTTTCAAGAAGTCCTACAGTAAAGACCTTTATTTCTCATTCAGGATTGGCTCTGTATGATTCTTCAGTCTGCCTATTCATACTTCCATAAATACCCTCTTAGGGATATCATCCTCACCGTTCACATGGATGCGCTGTAACCTACTGAAGATGAGGAGACTGTCACCAAGTCACAGAATTTGTTTCCATGTTGGAAAAGACCTTAACAATTTTTCTGTTCTCAATACCCTGCATCCTCTGTCCTTTTACGCTACTGTGTATCCAGGTAGAACTCTGTGTTATGTAACTCAGAAGCAGGACAAACGTCTCTGCATTTATCTTGAAGGAATTTTCTGACTACTCATCACTGGAGCACTTACTCTTTCTTCTGTGCTCAGTTATGTACCTGGTGACCCTGCTTGGAACACTGTCTTCATGGCCGTGTGCATTTTGGATCTCTGCCTACACACACCCATATACAATTTCTGAGTAATATTTCCATTTAGAGAATCTGCTACACATCTCCTTTGTGCCTCTGATGCTGTTACACCTTCTCTAATCCCAGAAGACCATCTTCTCTAACAGCTGTGACTTCCAGATACATCTGAGACATTCCACAGGCTCCACAGAGTACCTGCTGCTTGTCATCATGGCCTGTGATCACTACCTTGCTATTTGTCAGCAACTCAGGTACCCGTGCACATGAGCCACAGCTTTTCCTTCATGCCTCCAAGAGTCTTCTGGGTACTCTACCTCTTCGGGTTGTTGACAAAAACAGTCATTGCCATGACACTGCCATTTTATGGCCAAAAAGTATTCAGACACTTTACCTGTAAGGTCCTGGATGTGCTGAAGCTGGCCTGTGTTGACACATCAGTCAGCAGTGACTTTGTCCTTGTGGGTGCCATCCTTCTGCTACCTCTACTCAAGTTCCTCATTTGCCTTTCTGACATGCCAATCCTGGGCACCTTCCTAAAGGTGCCTTCAGCCAGCAGGCCCTGCAAATGCTTTTCCACCTGCTTGGAGCACCTTGCTGTGGTCCTATTTTTCTATAGCATCATCATGTTCATGTACATGAAACCCATGAACACAAAGGGCTATATCTCTAACATGGTCTTCACAGTCCTATTTTGGTTCCATAATAAGTTCTTTTTCTCCCAGTTCTTGAGGCCCTAGTCTGTTGATGCTACAAATGTTCATAACTATGCTTACCACTTTTTAATATGATATATTGTTCTTGTTCGGACAAATAAATCTTGCCTGGATATTAGAGGGCAGAGCTAACAACCACTAGTGGACCATAGGATCTGGCAGGAAGTGGATCATGACTTTAATCCCAGCATTTGGGCATTGAAAAAAGTTTCTAGTCCCCCCATTTGGTTTGGATTTGGGGAGGTAAGAAGTGAATGTGGCTGCTCTTTTGCTTATCTGTTCTGTGGTGGCGCAAATGAATGTAGACAGATTATATAGATATATACAGCTTTAATAAGGAAATAAACTTACAGGACCACAGGTTCCCACGGTGTACCGGAAAAGCGGAGCAAAAGAAAAAAGGGCTGCTGGGCTCACGCCCGGCAGATTTATCAGTAAACATTAGCCCGAGGCGAACACGCCCCCAATGTGTGGGGCTATGTCCCTACACTGTTCAGTTATGTTTACCCCAAAATCTGACTCTGGGATTTTATTAATAATACTAATTAGAATCACACTCTAATTTATTTGAATAATTATTTCTTTACTTTTATTTTTTGAAAGAAAACAAACTATCTTTATCCATTATACATATCAATCCAAGTTTCCACTCCCTCCCCTCCTCTCATTTTCTCCAGTTAGCCTCCCACCCAATCCCATATTCATTCCACAGAGAGAATAGGCACATTGCTTTGTAGAAGGTCCAAGGCCTTCACTACTATATCAAGGCTCAGCAAGGCATCCATCCAAAGAGAATGGACACCGGATTTTTAACAAAGTAGCTAAAGTTATACAATTACAACCTGTCTTCTTCAAAAAACACCCATGGCTCATAATTGCTAAGCTATCTCAAGCCACATTTTTATTAAAAAATTATTCTTACACATTTTATGTAAAATATATTCCATTACTTTACCCCCTTTCTTGTCCTATCTATATGCCTTTCCAAATTCTTTCAATTTCTTGCTTGTTAAGTGTGAGTGAATAGTGAGGAAAATTTGCTGGGACCATTTCTGTTGGCTGTGTGTTATAGTTTCAAGACTAAACAGGCTGTTTTGAATACACAAATAAAGGAGATCATCCATGCATGTGGCTAAATCAACCACTTACAGTAGAATTCTTATCTTTATTGAGCAACGTGAGTTTTAGCTTTATGTTACCTAGACTGCCTTTGACAGAAAACATTATTAAGAATAGGAAACTTGGAAGAGTGATTATCTAAGCCAACACTTGCCATGCCCTTGAAGTTGTACAGCTTCAGAGAAGACTATGGACCACTGTCCTGCACCAATCACAGTATCCCCATGCCCCAATGGTCTCCAAACATACATACCCCATTAACCATTCCTACCTCAGATGACTTTGAAATTATGATTTCCCTCCAACTTTCTAAGTATCATGGTTATATGCCTATCCTATTATGCCCAGCATAGCTGACCTCAACTTTATTTAGTGAATCATTTGAATTTTGGAATGCCTAAGATGATAGGTTATACTTAAGTATATCAAAATCACTTATCTCTGTGTGCCTGCATTTCACCATCTGTAGCAAAAGGACAGCTCACTGCCCTAGTCCCTTGATGAATTATAGCACACTGAAAGATAAAGAAAAGCAATATTGCTCAGACTTGAAAATCAAGGGACTTTGTGGCAAGAGGGCAGCATTTGATGGGAGCCTTCTTCTGTTACTGAAGTTAGCACACATCCTGTTTCCTGGATACCATAACCAGCAGGCTTAGCAGTTTGTATTTATTAAGTCAACTAAAAGAACAAATCTACACTGCATGGGGCTGGTGTATGCCTTTGATCGTAACACTTGGGATGCACAGACAGGTGGATCTCTGTAAACCCAAGGCAATCCTGGTCTAGATAACTAATTTCAGAAATGTCAAGGCTAAAAAATAATCTGTCATGATAAACTAAAAAAAAAGTACAAATTAGTTGTCTGTTATGAACCCCCTTATATTTCAGGTACACTGGGAACAAGGTGGACAAATCTCTATGATCTTGTAGAAATGCAAGTCTATACAGTGAGTTCCAGGCCAGCCACAGGGGGAAGACCCAGCACAGCTGAGTGGAGGAAGAGAACAGTTCATGCCAGCTTGTCCTCAGGTGCACCTTAAACACTGCTCTCTGGCATTTGATCCTTGGGCTTTCACAAACCTCCATTCCTATCAGTTCACTCAAATTCCATAGCTTTGTGGATGCCTGATCACCGGAACCTAATAGTGACTTCAGTTTTTTGTCTCTGGAAGCCCTCACAACCTGGATGTTATCTTGAGTCATCACTACTTAGAGCTCCTAACTGAATGTTTTTCAAGAACCTGGGAAACAGAATATGGTACCATTTCTACAAGTCAGCCTTCATGCCTGCAAGTTATTATTTTCTCTTTTACAAGAGGAATGAACTCAAACAGTGTTACACCTGGTATGTGAGCTTCAAGGCTCCAATTGTGGCCAATTGCTTTGATTAAATAGTTAATTACCTTTTAAAGACTGTCAGTTTGCATCCTGATTACTTTTTATATCTTTCCCTCATTTTTGGGAGACTTGGGCTCAGAAATTCTTTAAGAAGCAAGACTAAGTTAGTTTCCCATGCTATCACACTTTTATTTCTCCTGGGTCAACAAGGCTGTGATAAAGATGGATTTAGATAAGCCATTTATATCACACTGTTACTAATGACATGTTCATGAGACTCAGCACTTAGAAAATTGGTAACTCATCCACAGGGACTAACATTGATATCCAGCACCCACAACTCTGTGTACTTCCAGTCAGAAGGGATTAGATACCGTCTTCTGGTCACCCTTCCACTGACACCCTTACTTGAAAAGTTTGATCAGACATGTTCTAATATTTTAATAACCAATGGGACACTTCAATGATGGGAAGGCCATTCTATATATTACATCACAAAAATACCTATTACTAGATAAAGGCACAATAGAAGCTGAACAAAAGTCATAGAAGGAATAAAATGACTACAAAATAAATTTTAGTAAATGGAGTTGCCACAATATACAACACTTTATTACCTACCTCAAATGTTTCAAAATAGAAACCAAACTGCAATGATTTCCAGCATCAGTCTTGAGTGAATGTGTTACATAATTTACTTCCTTCAAAGCTATGATAAAAAATACTTTTCCTTCAAGCTGAAGACAACTTTGATGGCTAAAGTCACTAAAATTTGTTTTCATGAATAGGACTTTCTGCTTCCAAAATTCAATGAGATATAAATAGACATTAAAATATTTATAGCACTAGAGTCATGGCTAGGTGACTAAGAAATCTTCATTCCAAGGACTCAGGTCAGATTTTTAACAGCTTTCTGTAATTTCTACTACAAATTCTAAAGTGTTTAACTTTTCCAGGATACATAATGCACAATTACATCCCCCCCGACGCATCACACAATTACAATATAAGCAAATTTTTAAACAATTTTTCACTCACGAAAATTTTTCTCCTGTAAGCAT
Source organism: Chionomys nivalis (assembly GCF_950005125.1). Taxonomy (NCBI): domain Eukaryota; kingdom Metazoa; phylum Chordata; class Mammalia; order Rodentia; family Cricetidae; genus Chionomys; species Chionomys nivalis. The sequence goes on along the minus strand of NC_080111.1, from coordinate 33,334,386 downwards.
TTATTAATATAAAATAGGAGTCCAGACATCTTACAGCTCACTTACAGAGTTTTTCTTTTTTTGTTGTTTTATTTTAAAATACTTATTTATTTATTTGTTATGTATTCAATATTCTGTGTTTATGCCTGCAGGCCAGAAGAAGGCACCAGACCTTATTACAGATGGTTGTGAGCCACCATGTGGTTGCTGGGAATTGAACTCAGGACCTTTGGAAAACCAGGCAGTGCTCTTAACAGTTGAGCCATCTCTCTAGCCCCCAGAGTTTTTCTTCATGAATAATTGGTTCATGTAAAGAGAAAGCAAATTTAAACTTGAAGTAAGAGAAATTAATACTTGTAAGTTGATGGTATCATGTGGGAAGATTTAGGCTATGAGAATTTACATCCATACACCAGTTGCAGTTACAACACTACTTCATGTGGAAGATTACAGCTGGGAGTTCTTAAGTTCCAGTTTTAGTGCCATGCCTGACACTTTTTGTCATGGTTCTTTCATGATGATGCTGTTATCTAATAGAACCATGGCCTGAATAATATGCTTTTATATTATGAAATAGACATCATATCACAAGCAAAAAGGAGGTAGTACACATCCATAAATATTTTCACCTGAATTACATATTCCATGCAGTTGAAGAGAAGTATAAAATCTAAAAGGGTTACATTATTGTTCAAATTCATATTGCAAGTCTTAAAACTCTGGAAGGAAGGATACACTGATTACCAAAAATTTAGCAATACCAACAGCTATGAAAAGAAGTTTGCCCCACTAGATGTAGCAATTCTCTTCCTCTCGGAGAGACATTCATTACAGCTGTTCTCTGCTCCACTCTTCTATGAAAGCTTCCCAGCAGAAATGTCTGTTGTAGACATGCTTCACTCTCCTAAGGGAGTCTCCCATAAGAGGTGTCCATTGCTGCTGTGCTCTTCTGGGTTAAGTGAGTTTCCAAACAATGGTGTCAACTGTATCTCAATTCAACTCCAAGAGATTTATTTGGGAGGGAAGAATCCAGACTGCGACTTCCTCTGCAAGGCTGGAAAGGGGCAGCTACCAACCGAAGGAGCAGATGACTCATATAGGGCTTCTTGGAGTCAGAGCACTTCTAAGGAGATTTAGAAGATGGGAATTGGTCAGATTTAAATGCCTTGGCTGAAGAAGCTCAGAGATGGGCTGGATTTTGTGCACCGGGATTGGTTGGTTTTGAACTCAGAGAGACAAGAGTAGATTGTATTTCTTTGGTACTGGTTTGAGTGTCAAAGCAGAATTCTTTCACTGTCTGTTTTTGATTATTGACTGCATTTTCAGGGTGATGTTGTACCTTTCACTAGTTCTGGAGTTAGGGTCAAAGTGTTTTCCTTTGAATCTCATTTCAGTACCAGGTTGTGATTCTTAATATGGCTCTATCTCCTTCCCATAAGACTTCATAAAAATCACAGATTAGGTTTTGTCCATCAGTTTCTTGGTGCAAATAAAATAAAAGCTGTTATCATAATGCTTGAACAGATTGTTGACACTATCATTTTTTTACAGAATAAACACTGTTGGTTAATAGACTGTAAGTGTAATGGCTTCAGGTACCTAAAAACTATCATATTGATTACACACAAAGAGTTTTACTCCTATAACAACTGCAAAACATATACCACACTAAGTTTATTTTTTCACTACAGTATGATTATTCTCATGTTTTTGAAGACTACACTGCTTAAGTTTAGTTTCTCACCAGGATGGTTTGTTTCGTGTATTTGGAGATTATTATTACAAAGGATTTGCCAAACAAATCCCATTCACAAGTTTCTCTCCAATCTGTGTTCTCTTCTGCATTTGAAGATGAATAAGACATGAAAAGACTTTTCCAAACTCATTTCATGCATACTATTTCGCAACCGTGTGTGTTCTTTGATGCCTTTGAAGAGCACTGTGTTGAACAAAGGCCTTACCACACTGATTACATTCATAGGGTTTCTCTCCAGTATGTGTTCTTTTATGCAATTGCAGATGACTGTGACGTGCAAAGGCCTTACCACACTGATTACATTCATAGGGTTTCTTTCCAGTATGTGTCCTTTTATGCCTTTGAAGTTGACTATGATGTGCAAAGGCCTTACCACACTGATTACATTCATAGGGTTTCTCTCCAGTGTGTGTTCTTTCATGCGTTTGAAAATTGCTGTGATGTGCAAATGTCACACTGATGACATTCATAAAGTTTCTCTCCAGTATGGGATCTTTTATGGCTTTGAAGATTAATGTGTTGAGCAAATGACTTACCACACAGATTACGTTCATAGGGTTTCTCTCCAGTGTGTGTTCTTTTATGCAATTTAAGATTGCTGTGTTCTGCACAGGACTTACCAAACTGATTACACTCATATGGTTTCTCTCCAGTATGTGTCCTTTTATGCTTTTGAAGAGTACTGTTTTCAGCAAAGGCCTTACCACACCGACTACATGCATAGAGTTTCTCTCCAGTATGTGTTCTTTTATGCTTTTGAAGAATACTGTTTTCAGCAAAGGCCTTACCACACTGACTACATGCATAGAGTTTCTCTCCAGTATGTGATCTTTTATGCCTTTGAAGAGCACTGTGGTGAGCAAAGGCCTTACCACACTGATTACATTCATAGGGTTTTTCTCCAGTATGTGATCTTTTATGCCTTTGAAGAGCACTGTAGTGAGCAAAGTCCTTACCACACTGATTACATTCATAGGGTTTCTCTCCAGTATGTGTTCTTTTATGCTTTTGAAGATAACTGTGTTGAGCAAAGGCCTTACCACACTGACTACATGCATAGGGTTTCTCTCCAGTATGTATTCTTTCATGTATTCGAAGAGCACTGTAGTGATCAAAGGCCTTACCACACTGACTACATGCATACGGTTTCTCTCCAGTATGTGTTCTTTTATGCTTTTGAAGAGTACTGTTTTCAGCAAAGGTCTTACCACAATGATTACATTCATAGGAATTCTCTCCAGTATTTGTTCTTTTATGCATTTGAAGGATATGGGGCCCACCAAAGGCCTTACCACACTGATTACATTCATACGGTTTCTCTCCAGTATTTGTTCTTTTATGCAATTGAAGGGTATGGGGCCCTCCAAAGGCTTTACCACACTGATTACATGCATAGGCTTTCTCTCCAGTATGTGTTATTTTATGCAATCGAACATTACAGGGCTGTGCAAAGGCTTTACAACACTGATTACATTCAAAAGATTTCTCTTCAGTATGTGTCCTTTTGTGCATTTGAAGAGAATTATGATGAGCAAAGGCTTTATGACACTGATTAGATTCATAGGGTTTCTTACTATTATGTGTTTTTTTATTCCTCTGTAGATGACTGTCATATACCAAGGCTTTAACACATTGAAGATGCACTGAAACTTTCTTTCCAGAATTGTTTCTTTCAATCCTCCAAGCATAATTGGAACATATAAAAGCCTTACCACATTCAATACTGAATTTAACCTACATATCTCCATGTATTACTTTTGTAATTGAGTCCAATTGTAAAAAGAAATCAGATATTAAGGTTTTATTTTATTTTATTTATTTATTATGTATACAATATTCTGTCTGTGTGTATGTCTGCAGGCCAGAAGAGGGCACCAGACCTCATTACAGATGGTTGTGAGCCACCATGTGGTTGCTGGGAACTGAACTCAGGACCTTTGGAAGAGCAGGCAATGCTCTTAACCACTGAGCCATCTCTCCAGCCTCCAGATATTAAGGTTTTATAACTGTGTTTTAACTCATGTTTTCTTCTGTATTTAAGGGTTGTTTTGCATTTTTGAAGACACCTGTCATGGTAAATTTATTTATTATGTGGTTTAACTTTTCACCTTTACAGAAACATTTTTCTATTTGACATATTTCTTATATTTGAAGAGAATTGGATAACCTCAGAACAACTTTATTACATTCATAAACTGTCCTATACTATGAATCATACTACATTTGCTAACTGAACTAGGACAATCAGAAGTATTTGCACAATTCTAGAACTCATGTGGCTTCTCTGCACTCTGAGTTTGTTTATGTATTAACAGTGATATGTGAAAATCAATTATTTATATAGTTGAATCAATTTCAGCAAGGGTACTCAACATGGGGACTAATGCTTATCTTCTAATTGTTTTTAGAGAGAGTTATGCAGCATTTTCCCATATTCCTATGCTCATAGGCTTGTATCGAGAGTAATATGTGGTACACACAGTAAAGGAAGAATCACAAACAAAAAATTTCCACACTGAATTATCACGCTGTGACTTTCTATTACTCGTAGATGTGTGGTAGAGGTATTAAAGTTTCTTCACAACAACTGCCACTTAACTCTAACTGCTTATCTCACCAATCTTAATATAGTAATAAGAAGTATATGAGTATTACAAGATTTACGATGTGCTTGGTTAAGTAAAAAGTCTTGCAGATATACTTATCATCACTTCAATGTGTACACATTTTGTATTATGAGTAGCAAGAAATAAATTGACTGGCAGATCTACAGGATAGCTTTCATGGTTCTGTGATTCAAATGGTGATGTCTGTTTAGCCATTTCTCACTTGTCTTTTTAATTAAAGGAATGCCTTGAAAATGCAATTCACCTACATAAAATTTTATAAGGATTTTTCAGAAGTTAATAATCATAAATGCACTTAAAGCTGTGCTTATTCACACTGTTGCCTTTAATCTTCTAGGATGCATTATCATTTCATCAGAGGATCATTATTTTCAGCATGCACAAGAAAATTACCTTTCATGTCTTCTATAACGTTGACAATGTTCTTTACTATTATGTTCCTCCCAAATGTATCCTAAAATATAGTACCAGAAAATGTATGTTATAATATTGAATACTGTGCAACATTTAAGTAGCTATTTTAAGTAAACTTTAGAAACATGCCTGCTTTATTCACCTCATTCTTCTTCTCCTCTCTAAATCAAGTTATTGAAGAATATCATTAACCAAGGAAAAGTTGTCCCTTTATTTTGAAACATGAAGGAAATTCATTTTTACCTATAGTAATGAGGTTCCTGTAGGTCTCTAGCATCACATCTTTGTAGAGATTCTTCTGGGAAGGATCCAGCAAATTCCACTCTTCCTCAGTGAAGTTGATATGCACATCATCATAGGTCACTGCCTTCTAAAATATGCCATATATGATAGTGACATGATAGTGACAACATTGTAAATGTATACTTCTTTGATAGTATAATCATATAATTCTGGTGTTCCCTAATCATATTACAAGACATAGACAGTCATTTTACAAGGAAATTGAATAGGAGAGTCTTCTCTGTCATTTCTGTACTCTTTGAATGAGATATCACCTTACAAGAGAAATATCTATTAGCAGAGAGAAACAAGGAAACAGATGAACAGTTCATAGTACAAATGAGAAATTTTTATGAAGATTAACTAACTACAAATAGAAAAATAAGTTGGACAAACTGGGTGTATTGACTCATGCCTTTAAGATCAGACCTTCAAAAGCAGAGGCAGGTATACTTTTCTCTGAGTTAAATGCCAGACATGTCTATGCAATGAGGCCCAGGACAGGTGGAAGTACATAGTAAGACCTTATCATCCAAGAAGTGGTGATGCATGCCTTTAATCCCAGCAATCAAGAGGCGGAGGCAGGTGGGTCTCTCTGAGTTTGAGGCCAGTCTGTTCTATGAGAGCTAGTTCCAGTACAGCCTCCAAAGCTACAGAGAAACCCTGTCTCAAAAATCAAATAAACAATAAAAAACAACAAATAAATAGAAAGGCACTGTCTCCATTGCAAAAATCAGTGAATCAAGCAAGAAGAATAGAAGAATTCAGAGGTTTTTACTGAAGTTCCTACAAAGAAGTATGCATTCACTCCATTTCTCTATTTATCTTCCGAACATCTGAAGTGCCCTATTTAAACTGTAATACCAATAACTTTTTACAAACAGAGCTTTATGTTTAAAACAGTTACAAATGGACAGATGAAAACATTAGCAATATATATCTTGGGCATAAATAATAAACCCAGGCTGGGAGAGAGATGACTGAGTAGTACCTAGCCTTTCATGGTCTTGAATAGAGGTGGCAGAATTGCCAGTACTTATTTGGGAATCATAACTATCCATTATTCCAAGTTCACAAATTCTGAGATCCTTTGATCATGTTGAGGACCAGGTATCCATTTGGTGCATAGTCATGCCGATACATAAAATAGTTATATTAATTTTAAAAATGTAAAGTAAGCATAACAACCAGGAAGAAGTTCATGCACCTACAATTCAATGACTCCAAATGCTTAGGCAGTACTAAAGTCATGCCTGCTGAAAGTCTTCCAGACCCCAAAATGGGGAAAAAATTCTACTTCTATTATAGGTCACCTCAAACCCAGAAAGCTGACAAGAGCACAACATGATCAACAACAGACAGAGCAATGTGTCACTACCATATTCACACTCTCATACTACAGCACACCCTGAGTATTCCAACACGACCAAAGTACAATTAAGTTAGATCAACTATGAAGATGTTATATGTCCTTATGAAGGAAGTGAATGAATTCTTTAAAATAACCAAGGGAAAGATAAATGAAATCTTGGAGAATAATAATAAACCTCTTAAAGAAAGCCAAACAAGCAAACAGTTGACAGAAATGAATAGATCAGTTCAAACTGAAAATTGAAATAGAAGCAAGTAAAAAAAAGCAAGCTGAAGGAATTCTGGAGATAAAAAACTAGATAAATGAAAAGGAAAAACTGGCAAATTAAGGTGAAGTCTATCCTATCTTTTGCTTCTATTCTGGACTGAGGTAGAAACCACTCTCCACATGCAAATCCTTTTCCTTTTCCTTTACCTGCAATGGATATTCAGTTTCATAACTCAAATTTATAACTTTGAAACTGCTGGTAGAATCATTTAATTTAAGATTTTAAAGGTGTAATGTAGGACAAGTCCTACAGAGAAACACTGTTTCAAAAAATTTTAATAAAAGGAGTAAAAGAAGAATAGCATCTTGGATACTTCCAGAGGGGAAATGGGAGAATTTTAAGAAGTCAATAAACAATATCATATGAATTTGGGAGGAGGTCAGACAATTCTACCTAATTGGAACAAGGTTATCTGAAGAACTTTACTAAGAGCACAGTGGTCTGGGGACTGATAACCATAGCTCCATATAATGAAAGGGTTGGGTTCTCAGTGTTATTATTTTTTATGCGGGGTTGTTGTTCGGGAGGGAGAGACGAGACACGCGGAGTTGGGGAAGGAGAGACGAGACACGCGGGGTCCCACGTGGGTAAACTTTAATGGGGGAGGGTAACATACAAGGAGCGGGAGTGAAGAGACGGAAGGGAAAAGAGGGGGGGCGGGTTGGAACGCCCATTTTTAAAGGGCTCTGGGCATTCTGGGAGAAAATGTCCTGCGCGTGCGTGGTTTTCCACTGTACCACTGGGTTTTGTAGTCCACTTGGAGACTGTATTTTCTGCGCATGCGTGGCCTTGTCTCCAAAAGAACAGCATTCCACCCTTTTGGTTTTATTAAAAAAAATTGAGGGGGGGTTGAGGGTCTTAACGGGTAGGGAATAGGGGCATAGCCCGGTCTCTCATGACTGCTTCCTGCTGACTTTGGGCGTCGAGGGATCCGGGGAGCGTCCGATTGTCCTGATGATGTCCTATCGATGGTCCGATGGTCCTGATGATGTCCTATCGATGTTTTGTCCGCTGGCATCAAGTGGCTGATTGAAGAAATCGCATCTGTCTGGAGATTGCATCTGCCTGGAGATTGCATCTGTCTGGATCTTGAGTAGCTGGGTCACCGTTAGGATGCTGGAAAACAAAGTCGCATTAGTAGAGAGAAAAAAGTTAGAGGGGAAATTTGGGGTAGAGAGGGTTGGGGTGGAGGGGGGGGCTTCAGGAGGCCAGGGGTTAAGAATAAAAAAGTAAATGATACTTATTCCATTAATTGAATGATACTTATTCCGTTTCGCTTGTGTCTGCTTTGTCCAGGTGGGTCAGGCTGGTGTCTTGGAGCTTAAAGAAAATGTCTTAAAAGAAATAGATTTTAATCATATATTCCTTAACATTTTAGGAGTCACTGCTGCAGTCAGTGACAAACCTGTTATGTCAGGAACTTGGTTAAGAATTTGCTTATCACCTGAACCTCTTGGCTCTGTGTTTGATGATGATTCCTGTAGAGACAACTCAATGGTTAATTAGGAATTTAGAAAAGGGAGGGTGTATTAGCACAGGAGGAAAAAATGAAAAATGAGACCATTGTTTTCCTTAGGCTGGAGTATAGGGGGTTGGACCTGTTGTCTTTCGGAATTTGAGGGAACACGGTCCCATCTGAGTTACCGTGTAAGGAGGATTGTTTTGAGCTGTGGGGATGAACGGTTTCAGATGTGACAGGTGAATCCAGTGAGGAATTCCCTCGAGCTTGGCAGCTGTGGGAGTTAGAAGAATTACCCTGAGGGGACCCTGCCATTTAGGAGAAAGGGGTGAGGGACGTTGGCCTGGAGGTGAGAATAAAACCTTATCTCCTATTTTAACCGGCGGTGGACATGTGTTAACACATGGTTGAGGTAGTGAGTGATCTGTGAAGTCCCACAGCAGTGAACGTAGGTGGAAAAGGAGGGGAGTGAGCAAGTGATCAGGAAGGGGAGAGGTTCCCGATGGGAGGCCAGGGGTTAAAACTGGCCGCCCATACATAAATTCAAACGGTGAAATGAAAAGAGGGCCCTTTGGGAGAGCCCGAAGTCTGAGAAGGGCCAGAGGCAGAAGCCTTACCCAGTCGAGGTGAAGTTCTTGTGACATCTTAACGAGGGCATCCTTTAAAGAGCAGTTAGTCCGTTCTACCTTACCTGAAGACTGGGGGTGGTATGGTATATGAAGATTCCAGGGAATTCCAAGTGCCCTAGACAGATTTTGAGAAATCTGGGAAGTAAACTCTGGGCCGTTATCTGACTGAAGAGAAGTTGGAAGCCCAAACCGCGGAACAATTTCTCGAAGGAGGATATCAGAAACTGTCTGGGCTCTCTTGTTAGAGGTGGGGAAAGCTTCAACCCACCCAGACATTGTATCCACCAACACCAGGAGATATTTAATTTTTTTAACTGTGGGCATATGAGTAAAATCCAGCTGCCAGTCAGTTCCCGGAAGGGAGCCCCTGGCTTGGTGAGGAGGGACAGTGAGAGCAGATCAGAGGCCAGAGCCTGGCCAAAGAGGTATGGGCTGTCCCAGAATCCCTGAGGGAGGATGGCCCAGGTTAGTTGTGTGGAGAAATCAGCATCCGGATCTGTCCAGGTGAAGGCAAAGGTGTTTTGAGAATGAGGGCTGAGAGGAATAGAGAAAAGGCATCCTTGAGGTCTAAAACTGAGAAGTGGGAGGTTCCTGAAGGAATGTTAGACAGAAGGGTGAAGGGATTAGTGGGTGGGATTTTTTTTTAACTGAATAACGATGGGGGAATGGCGTTTAGCGATGGTGGGATTTTGGGTGTCCCACGCGAGAGGGTCCACTTGGGAGGCTGGAAGAGGAAAGGGCGTGTTAGTATCAGGAGATTGTGGGGCCAGGAGAAGAAGCAGCTGTGTCACCAACGAATCTGGATTAAGGCGTGAGGCTGCAGAGCTTCCAATAGCTGTCCAAGGGGAGAAGACGGGGGAATTGGTTTTGAAGGCTTAGTGCCCATGGCTAGAACCGTGAAAATATCCGCAGAAGGCATCCAAAGATGCTCCGAACACAGTTGCTCTGGACACAGGCGTCCGAGTACCCAGAGGACCGTGTTATGGGCTAGCTGACCCGGTCCTAGTTTTCGACGGGAGACGGGGGTCTCGGCTAGGAGGGGACAGTTAAGCCCGAAGGCTGCCCATTGCAGCCGAAGCCGTACGTACAGAGGACAGAGAAAGAACGGAAAGGAGAGGAAGAACCAAAAGCACCAAACTTTTGGGCACGGATAAAAACAGGTCTAGCCTAGGGCAGAAGGCCGGGGGGGCGGTTAGCAACCGCACCCAGGACACGCCAGAGGAAGCCGGGAGCTCGGCCGACCTCCTCCAGGTGAGAGGGGATGGTTAGCCAGCCCAGGTAAACTCACGAATTAGCCGCTGACGGTTGGAGAGGGCCGTGTCGAGATGGCTGGAGCACGTGGAGTGGTTGCAGGTCGTCCGGTTCTGACCTTGTCCCGGGGGAGGCCCCGAGCTCCAGGAGGCGCCAAAACCCAGAGTCAAGGCCTCAGGTGAGGGCCCCGGGGTGAGAAGGTCCCCGAGCAGACGGCACCAAAATGTTATTATTTTTTATGCGGGGTGTTCGGGAAGGGGAGACGAGACACGCGGAGTTGGGGAAGGAGAGACGAGACACGCGGGGTCCCACGTGGGTAAACTTTAATGGGGGAGGGTAACATACAAGGAGCGGGAGTGAAGAGACAGAAGGGAAAAGAGGGGGGGCGGGTTGGAACGCCCATTTTTAAAGGGCTCTGGGCATTCTGGGAGAAAATGTCCTGCGCGTGTGTGGTTTTCCACTGTACCACTGGGGTTTGTAGTCCACTTGGAGACTGTATTTTCTGCGCATGCGTGGCCTTGTCTCCAAAAGAACAGCACTCAGGACCTAAAGGAACCCCTCCACAAAGGCCTTGGCCCCAGACCATTACCAGCTCTCCAAAGCATATTCCTGGTTTTAGAGAAGGAGCTCTGTTTTATTATCACTACAGCAGGTCTTCAGGAAACTCATAAGGATTAGCCCCCAGGCTGTTACTAGATCTCCTAGGAATGTCCCTGATCCTTGCCTGAGGGAATAAATAAAACCCTTGATTGATAAGGTACATACACACCCTGCTCCCAATTCTCTAAGCAGATTAAGCCCACAGCACTAGGTCTACGAATTAACAGGACCACATGGGAATTCACGAGGCAGAGAATATGGCGGCAGATTCCCACAGAGATCCATCAAGGATGCACCATGCTGTTTGCCGCGCTTCACCCTCTGCTCCTCCCCATCTGGAGACAGCATTCCCTCGCTCACCATGTTGTGGTTCCCCAGATCGCCAAAGCTCTCAGATCGTCCTTTCCCTGCAGCAGCAACTTCACCACAGCACAGGAAACAACTGGCACAAACTCCTCCACAAAGCCGAGTCTGCAGGTGGTGCCCGGAAGAGCCCTGCACTGTTTCTGACTGGCAGGTCACCTGGAGGGCCTGATTGGCTGGTGCAGTCTGAGTGGCAAGAACACTCTCCACAGGGCTATAGTGTGCTTAAAGACACAGTACATTAGTTCCTGGCCATTCCTTCCACCTGGGTCAAAGATCTTTTCTAGATTGACCAAGCTTTGCATTTCAATAGCACTTGCCCTTTGCTCCAAAAGGAGACACTTTCACAATCTTGCACTCCATAGGAACTTTTCCTTTTTCCTCCAGTACACAATGTGGCTAGATAGCTTATATTGTGCACTGTGCTGTGCTAGGTGTGCGCAGTGATTTCTTGTCCTACAGGGGGACGGGTGCACAGAATATTAACAGCTAAAGATAACTTTAAGGTCACAAAAGATGACTGTTCTCAGGCTTCCTGCTGAGGTCACATGAATATAAGGTACTTTTTTACATGGTTTTCACAGGGATTTCACACAACAGGAAAAAAGAAAAGAAGGAACCAGATCTTAAACAAGATGATTAGTCTTTCCCCAACTGATGGCTGGATGATGGCTTCATTTCTTTATGGATTCTATTCCTGAAATTCAAAGCAAATTCCAGACAAATGAATAATAATAAAAAAGTGTAGTGTTCATAAAAATTTGAATACATAGATAATAATGGAGCTAGGAAGAATGTCTCTTGAGAACTGTTGTTAGCCAGCACATCTCTTTCCTTGGTCAGGTAAATAAATATACAACTGCAGTATTCAAGATTCTCTACATGAGCAGAACAGGTAGAATGAATCTCACCATGATTGTAAGAAGTGGGCTTATTAGAATGTCTCACACGCTGTGGTCCAGGTAACTTAAAAGTAGCTGCCTACCATGGTAATTGGAAAAATCCAGGACATCACTTCTCAATGTTTTGTCTAAGATGAAGCGAAGAATTCAGTAATTATTCAGTCCATGAGACTGGCTATTGTTTGTGTTTTGTTTTCTGCTATGAATTTGAGTAGTGTGCTTTCAAGGTCTGGGAAGAAGAGTTTGGTATGTTGATGGAGATTACATTAAATATATTAATTGATTTTGGTAGGGTTGCCATTTTTATTAGGTTGATTCTACCTATGCAAGATCATCTTTCCATTTTCTTGTATTTTTCTTCAATTTCTTTCTTTAAAGACTTAAAGTTTTGAAATAACAGGTCTTTCACTTCTTTGGTTATTGTTACCTGAAGATATTTTAAATTATTTGTGGCTATTATAAATGGTAATGCTCCTCTGATTTCTTTCTTAGCTTCTTTTTTATTTCTATATAGGAAGGCTACTTATTTTTTTGAGCTGATCTTGTTTCCTGACAAATTACTGAAGGTGTTTATGGGCTGTAGGAGTTCCCTGATAGAGTTTGTGGGCTCACTTATTTATACTATCATATCATCTGTGAGTAGCAAAAGCTTAACTTCTTCCTTTCCAGTTTGGATCCCCATGATCTTCTTTTGTTTTCTTTTTCCTCTAGCTAGAATTTCAAGAACTATGTTTACTAGATATGGTGAGAGAGGACAGCCTTGAATTGTTCCTAATTTTACTGGGATCATTTTGAGTTTCTCTCCATTTAATTTGCTCTATGTTTTCTGTATATTTCTTTTATTATGTTAAGATATCTTCCTTGTATCCCTGATGTCTCCAAGACCTTTATCGTGAAGGGGTGTTGGATTTTGTCAAATGCTTTTTCATCATCTAATGAGAGGATTATGTTTTTTCTTTCAATTTATTTATATGGTGGATTACATTGACAGACCATATATACTTCATATGTTAAGCCATTCTGCATCCCTGGGATGAAGCTAATTTCATCATAGTGAATAATTTTTTGGTGTGTTCTTTGATTCAGTTTGTCAGTATTTTCTTGAGTATTTTTGCATTAGTGATCATGAGGGTGATTGACATATAATTCTCCTTTTTGATTATTTGTGTGGAATTAGTATCAGGGTAACTGTACCATCATAAAATGGAAATGTTTGTATGGAATTGTTCCTTCCTTTTTTATTTTGTGTAGCTATTTGAGGAGTATAGTTGTTACCTCTTCTTTGAAGTTCTAGTAGAATTATTCACTAAAACCATCCAGTCCTTGTTTTTTTTTTAGGTAAAGGGAGGCTTTTGATGTCTGTTTCTATTTACTTGAAGGTTATAGGTCTCTTTGAATTGTTCACCAGGTCTTGATTTAATTTTTTTTTTTTTTGGATTTTCAAGACAGGGTTTCTTTGTAGCTTTTGGTTCCTGTCCTGGTACTAGCTCTTGTAGACCAGGTTGGCCTCGAACTCACAGAGATTCGCCTGCCTCTGCCTCCTGAATGCTGGGATTAAAGGCGTGCGCCACCACCGCCTGGCTTTTGATTTAATTTTGGTATGTGGTATTCATTCAGAAAATTATCCATTTACCTTACTTTTACCAGTTTTGTGGAATATAGGATTTGAGGTATGATGAAATGATTCTCTGGATTTTCTCAGTGTCTGTTGCTATGCCCACCTTTCCATTTATGATTTTGTTAATTTGGATGTTCTCTCTCTGCTTTTTGGTTAAGTTGGATAATGTCCTTAAATGTCTCTGCTTTTACATTGTGATTATGGTTAGAAGTGGATTTGTTAACCGAGCATGCTTTAGGAAAGGGAGAACATTGCATGAGCATGTTCAGACTCCCTATGTAAAATCCCCATGCTTCATTTGTTGAGGAAAAACACTATTTTGAAAACAACTCCCAAGCTCTTTGTGCCTCCTGCAGGCACGACTTTTTTTTCTCATTTCTTCTGTCTTAGCTGTTGAAATGGCTATTTTTGGTAGTCAAAACTGACTACCCCTGGGATCATCTTATACGTAAAGAAATAATTATACCTGAGAGATTTTACTTCAAGGTTTTGAAATGGGAAAGTCCTCCATTAATCTATATAATTTGAAATGATCAGACCCACCCTAAGCTGCTTTATGTCTGTGCACACTTAACCAGTGAGCCATCTCTCCTGCCTGTGTCTGTGCACATTTTTAACACCATCACTCATGAGCAGAGGTAGTGGGATTTTCTGGTTTGAGATCAGTCTGGCCTACAGAATGAGTTCTACAAATACACAGAAAAATCCTGTCTTGAAATCACAAAAAAAAAAGACTAAACCAAACAAAGACTATGACCCAATTTTGATCAGCATCTCCCGTTCTGGTAGCAGCAGACACATATAGAGTATTTTGAAGAAGAAAAGTCCTATTTTGGGCTGGAGAGATGGCTCAGTGGTTAAGAGCATTGCCAGCTCTTCCAAAGGTCCTGAGTTCAATTCCCGGCAACCACATCGTGGCTCACAACCATCTGTAATAATGTCTGTTGCCCTCTTCTGGCCTGCAGACATACAGACAGAATATTGTATAATAAATAAATAAATAAATAAATAAATAAATAAATAAATAAATAAGGAAAGTCCTTTTTTGCCTTTGTGCTCTAGCTCTGGTTACCAAACTCATTCCTTTACTAGCATTAGTGGCTACTTCATTGTAATTTTGGTGAATACTTAAAATCAGCTGAGTCACAGAGCCTTGTGGGTAGAACAATGACTGGATTCTTCACCTGATCTTAGACAAAAGGCTGAGAAGCAAGCTATTGGATTCTTCAATTCCATTGGTAAGCAGATGTTCTTAAGTTACCTGAACAACAACTTGTCAGACATTCTAATAAGCTCGCTTTTTACATAATGGTGAGATTTATTCTACCTGTCCTGTTGATGTAGAGAATCCTAAATATTGCAGTTGTATATTTTATTCACCTGACCATGGAAAGAGATGTACTAACTAATAATTGTGCTTATGAAGACATTCTTTCTAGCTCCATTATTCTCTATGTATTCAAATTTCCATGAACACTACTCTTTTTATTATTATTCATTTGCCTGGAGTTTGCTTTGAATTAAGGAATAAAACACATAAAGTAATGGAGTCATCATCCAGCTTTCTGATGGGGGAAAGACCAATCATCTTTCTTTTTTTTTCTTTTTTTTTGGTTTTTCGAGACAGGGTTTCTCTGTGGCTTTGGAGCCTGTCCTGGAACTAGCTCTGTAGACCAGGCTGGTCTCAAACTCACAGAGATCCGCCTGCCTCTGCCTCCCGAGTGCTGGGATTAAAGGCGTGCGCCACCACCGCCCGGCTAAAGACCAATCATCTTGATTGAAATGTGGTTCCTGCTTTTCTGTTCCCTGATGAATAAAATTCCTGTGATGACCATGTAAAAAGTACCTTCAGTTCATCTGACCTCAGAATGAAGCCACAGAACAAATGTTTACTTTTGTAACTTTAAAACTCTCTTTAGTTCTTAGTATTCCACGCATTTTTATCTCTGTGGGATAGGAAATTACTCCACCCACCTAGCACAGTGCACCTTACAAGTCACATAGTGTGCTGGAAGAAAAAGGGAAAGTTCCTAGGAGTGCATGGAAATGACATTGATTGCTTTTGTAGCCAGGGGCAAGTGCTATTAAAATGCATATATTCTCAGATCTGGAGAAGTTCTCTGTTGGTGTGAATGGATTGGACAAGAACCAGTATTCTGTCTCTTTAAGCACACTATAGCCCTATGTGAGGTGCTCGTGCCACTCAAAACTCATTAACCAATCATGCACTCCAGGTGAGCTGCCAGTCAGAAGCAGTGCAGGTCTCTTCCAGGCAGCCGCCTTCAGTCTCTGCTTTGAAGAGGAGCTGGCGCCAGTGGGTTCTTGTTCTAGGGTGCAGTTCCTGTTGCAGAGAGATGATGAGCTGAGAACTTTGGCAAAATGGAGAAGCACAACATGGTGAGTGAGGAAATGCTGTCTCCGGATGGGGAGGAGCAGAGGGCGAGGTGTGGAAGACACTATGGTGTTACCTCCATGGGTCTGGGTGGGAACCTGCTGTCATATTCCCTGTATTGTGAAGTCCCTCATGGTCCCTGGTAACTCATGGGCCTAGGGGCAGGCCTCTGAATAACTTTGCTCTGTGGCTTCATCTCCTTAGAGTATTGGGAGCAGGAAGCTCCCAAACTCCTTCCTAGTCAACTTCAACAGGGTTCATGGATTCATGGACACAAGTTGGCAAACTCAGAGAAGCCTCGTTTTGCCAGTATCTTCTCGATATCGAGCACTTTGCATATAAGCTTTAAATATAATCTGAATCTATATTAAATTTGTGGAGGTTATCAAAGCATCTCATGTATCATGTAGCTTTCCACTACTGTACCATAATGTTGAAGAGTAGAATTGGTGATACAATAGATTGACCGATGCTTAAAAAATAATTAAGTCCCACATAGTAGAATTTAGCAGAGGGAGAACTGCGTCTAAAACACCCAAAATGTAAGTATATGCTAATTAGGGCTGGAAGAGATTAGAATGCCCGTGTATGCATTGTTCACTTGGATTGTCCAGATATTTGACTCCAAACCATTTCAAAGAAGCCATCACTGATTTAAAGGCGGTGGTTGTGCACACCTTTAATTCAGCACTCTTGAGGCAGAGGAAGATGGATTTTTTTGAGTTCAAGGGCAGCCTGATGTACAAGAGTTCTAGGACAGGCTCCTCAGGTACTGAGAAACCCTTTCTTGAAAAGTGCAGGGATTAAAGGCGAGCCCCACCACCACCCAGCAAAGATGCTATTTTTCTTCAGAAGCTTACTAGGCATGGCAAGTATCTTCTGCAACGCCTCTCCACCCTATCTTTTTTATCTTTTACTTGTCCAGTCCAGTCTTTCTCCTCCCTTGTGATCTTCACCTTAGAACCCTGTCAGTGTAGAATGACCTGCTGTAACAGGTCATGGGCATACTTGAGAAAATAGTCTGAGAATATTTTTGCCTAAATATTTAGACTGACAAGTTGCTTGTTTCTATTTCAATTGTTCAGAGTATAATCTGGACCATTATCCTAAGGGATACTTATGGATAACAGCATATATTGAATGCAAAATCTATCTAACCTAGCTCCCCTTGAGCATTGGACAGAGATCAATGCATAACATCATTAAAGAGGCTATTCTTTGTTAATATTCTAAGTGTGTGATATGATTTCTCAGTGAAAAGGCATATTAATTCTAGAAGAGCTGCATTTCCATCCAGATAGAAATATTGTTTCTGAGACAACTTCTGTTATGTTGACTCAGGTGGCCTTGGTCCCTGTCTGTTGCTTTCCTGGACAGTGACCTTGAGTGTCCTCTATATTACACCATCAAAGTTCCTTTTTTTGTTTTTTTGAGACAGGGTTTCTCTGTGGCTTTGGAGCCTGTCCTGTAACACACTCAGGTAGACTAGGCTGGCCTCAAACTCACAGAGATCCACCTGACTCTGTCTCTGGAGTGCTGGGATTAAAGGCATTCATCACCACCACCTGGCTCACCATCAAATTTCTTAAATGACTGTACTAATTCACAGTTTTAAAATTATGTATATGCCAGACAGTGGTGGTGCATGTCTTTAATCCAAGCACTCACGAGGCAGAGTTAGGCAGATCTCTGTGAGATACAAGCCAGCATAGTCTACAATAGCTAGTTCCCGGATAGGCACCAAAGCTACAGCGTTACCTGTAGAAGGGAGGTGAGCAGTCCTGCTTTTGATCCCTGTCTCAAACAAAACCAATAAAATAAAATAAAATAAAATAAAATAATGCATTTGATTCATGTAGTTGACTACCCAATGCAGTCGCAAGAAAAGGATTTGCATATGGAGCATTTCATCTGTCCTCAGACCACAATTGGAAGAATAGATTATTGTGTTCACTGCAGGGGGCACAGCATAGGCAATGAAGTGTTGGAGCCATCACTATGGAAAAGGGCCTGACTGAGGTAGTAGTAGTGGTTTGTAATTGCCCAACATGTGTAAATTAATGTCATGTGAATGAACACAGACCAGATTGTGTGGGTGTCCAGATTAGGAAAGTTATCTTGATTGAAGGAACATTGAATTTGCAATTAGGCAACTATCCTCTGCAGATATGATCGATCTTTTTTTTTAATTGAAATTTACTGAGCTCTACAATTTTCTTTGCTTCACTCCCTGCCTCTCGACTCCCCACTTCAACCCTCTCCCAAGGTCCCCTGCATCCAATTTACTCTGGTGTCTTCTGTTTTTATACTTTATACTTCCCATACAGATTAGAGGTATGTCACTCTTTTAGCATCCTCATTTTTGTCTAAGATCTGGGATTGTGGTTTGTAGGCTGTTTTTCTTTGTTTTATGCTTAAAAACTGCCTAGGAGTGAGTACATGTGACAATTATCTTTCTGTGTCTGGGTTAACTCACTCAAAATAATGTTTTCTTTATCCATCCATTTTCCTGTAAAATTTAAGATGTCATTTTTTTTTCTGCCGTGTAGCACTCCATTGTGTAAATGTACCACATTTTTTTATCCATTCTTCTATGGAGGGGCATTTAGGTTGTTTTCAGGTTCTGACTATGACAAACAAAGCTGCTATAAAAGTAGTTGAGCACATGCCCTTGTGGTATGATTGAGCATCCTTTGGTTACTTATCCCAAAGTGGTATTACTGGTTCTTGAGAAAAGTTGTTTCCTAATTTTCAGAAAAATTGCCACACTGACATCCAAAGGGACTGTACCAGTTTGCATTACCACCAGTTGAAGTTACTTTCCTGTCATGACTTGGCCAAGTAATTATACAAGACATAAACTAGTTAAGATAGGATAATTAATGAATATATTGTTCTTATTGTATATAATTGTGTATTGGGCTTATTACTCTCTTATTTAAACAAAAGAGGGGGTGCTGTAGGAAGGCTTAACAGCCAGTAGTTGCCCGACCACTGGGACATGGCCTCTTGTACTAAAAATGCCAGTATAGAGCATGAGTCCAGCCTCTTTTCCAGCTGCATGATTTGGTTTCTGATCGCAGTTCAAGCATAGGATTCTGATTTGTGAGTCTATCCCTAATAAATAAACATCTATTTCTCAGTTCTGAGCTAGTGTTGCATTTCTTTTAAGAGTCCTTCTTTAAGGATCATTAAATGTGAATCTTTGAAGTGATGAAATGATTTCTTTCAGTTTTTGACCATGGACCAATAGTGACTGGGTTCAGAATGTACTTGACTGAATGAACAACCTCCCAGAAAACATAATGTGTTTGAAGAACTTTCTCTCCTTATTGGTTTTATTTCAATTTTCTGTGGATCTTTAGGAGGAGAAGCCTTTCTAGATGAAATTCCTCATTGTTTGCTATGAGTTTCAATACCCTAAAGTAATTTCCTGACATTTATATCTACTGTGTTGTACTTGACATTAATCAGTCAACTTCCTACTTATACTGAAATGCTTTTACCATCATTATAGGCTCAATCTCTAAATCACATAAGATAGAGCAGAAGCAGTTGTTATTCAGTGCTCAAGAGTTTGGTAACCTGCTGTTTTAATTGTTTTGTTTGCTTATCTGAGTAATTGTGTGGCTCTAAATTCGTGAAAATAAAGGGAGGCATCATTCCTGGCTCTATTTGTTTCTATGTTATTGGATGATGGCCCTGGAATGCAGGTATTTTTTATGTCAAGTATATTCTGCTGTGCTGAGCTTCATGGTTATCTTGAAATTTAAAATCTGACAGAGAGTATCACTCTGATTCCTAGGATGCCATCTTGTGGGTTGATAGAATTAATACTGCCTGAGTATTTTGAGTCATTAAATTGCAGTTGTATGAACATCTTCTTGCTTGTTATGCCTGCTTTGATTTTTTTAAATCAATATGACTGTTTTATATGCCTGCATGGATATGTACCATGAGAGTGATCAAAGGATATCAGAAATCCTGACCCTGGAAAAATGGATAATTGTAATCCCCATGTAAGTACAGGCAAATTTGTCGAACTCCATTCAAGATCAGCAAGAGTGCTGAATTAATCTGTTCTCTCTTCAGGTCTATGTTGATTATTTATAACCAACATTTATATTTCTACTGTTTTCATCTGTCCACTTGTAACTGTTTTATACAGGAAGTTCTTTTTCTTCAAAAAGTTATTGGTATTGCAGTTTATATTAGGGTACTTTAGGGTCTGGAAGATGACTACATAACTGGAGTGAAAATAACTCTTTGTAGAAATTTCAATAAAAGCCTGTTAGTTTTTCTATCCCATTGTTTATTTTATTGAGGTTTGCCATGGAGACAGAGTCTTAATGTATACTGCCACCTCTCTTGGACCTTATTGCATGGACTTGACTGGCATTCAACTCAGTGACAAATATACCAACCTCTGTTTTCTGAGCGTTGTGGTTAAAGGCACAATATACCATTGCACACATTTGTCTATCTTTTTTCCTTTCTGTAATGAGTAATTTTTCATACAGATTTCTCATGCATGCAATTTACTGTTGATCTTTTTTTCTTGCCCCACCCTGTTAATAGACATTGTTTTAAAAGGTGAAATCCCATTCAAGGTGCATAGAAATGACAGAATGGTCTCTCCTTTTCAATTTTCTTTTAAGTAACTGACTATATCATGGAATAAGAGTGTGGAACACCAGAATCATACAACTATACTTTCAAAGAAGTATGCATTTCCAATGATGTACTGTCATGCTTACATTGTACACATATATGGTGTATTTTTGAAGGCAGTGACCTATGATGATTTACATATCAACTTCACTCAGGAAGAGTGGGATTTGCTGAATCCTTCCCAGAAGAATCTCTACAAAGATGTGATGCTGGAGACTTTCAGGAACCTCACTACTGTAGGTAAAAATGAATTTCCTTCATGTTTCAAAATATGGAGAACAACTTTTCCTTGGCTTATAATGTTGTTCTGTAATTTGATTTAGAAAGAAGAAAATGAGATGAATAACACAATCGTAGTTCTTAGGTGTGATTAAGATAATGAGCTAACTGTTGTACCATATTAAATAATATAACATACATATTCTGGTACTGTATTTCAGGGTCATTTTGGAGGACTGTAACACTGAAGAACATAGTCAATGTTCTAGAAGACCTGCAAGGTAATTTGCTTGTGCAAGTTTATAACAATGTGCCTCTGATGAGTTTGTAATATGTCCTGGAACAATTAATCAAAAGCAGCAGTGTAAATAAGCACAGTTTTAAATGCATTGATGGTTATTAAATTCTCACAAATCCATACTCCCAATTTCTCATATATGAATTGCATTTGCAAGGCATTCATTTAAGAAAAAGTCAAGGAAGCAATGACTAAACAGATATCACCATTCAAGTCATAGCAACATGAGAGCTATGTAGTCGATCTGCCAGTTCATTTGTTTCTTGCTACTTATGAGAAAAAATGTATACACATTTTAGTGATGAGTATAGCTGCAAACTTTCTACTAAATCAATAGCCTATGGTAAGACTTGGATTACTTATATATTTTTTGTGACTTAAGTTTAGTGAAAGTAGCAGTTAGAGTCAAGGGTCAAGGGGCTGTTGTTGTGGAGAAACCTTAATATCTATACCACAAGTCTATGAGGAACAGCA
This sequence comes from Chionomys nivalis, assembly GCF_950005125.1. Taxonomy (NCBI): domain Eukaryota; kingdom Metazoa; phylum Chordata; class Mammalia; order Rodentia; family Cricetidae; genus Chionomys; species Chionomys nivalis. The sequence goes on along the minus strand of NC_080111.1, from coordinate 33,312,812 downwards.
AGTCAAACCATGAGGATTCAATGTGGAAATCTTTATTCACTATTCTTCTTTCACTATGTATATCATATGTTACTCTACACAAGTATATGAGAATATGGATATGGAAAGATGTAGCATACGTCTCATTAAGAACAATTAGAAGATAAACTGTACTTCCCATGGAGAGTATATTTGTTCAATTAAATCCAAGTATACAAGCAATTGGTTTTGTACCATCATTGTTAATACATAAACAACCTCACATTACAAAAAAGCCTTATGAGTTCTAGGTCTGCAAATACTTCTTGGTGTCTTAGTTCACTTAACGAATGTATAATGATTCATAGTATTGTAAAATTTATGAATGCAGTAAAGTTGGTAAGTCACTCAATGTATGTAGTTCTTTTCAAAAATGTGAAAAATATCATAGAAAAATATAGGGATAGGTATAAATGAAATAGTAAACTATGACACAAAGGAATTTATCATCACAAATATTTTTCCAGATGCAAAATGACCCCTAATGAAACAAAAAAACATGATTTTAAACAAAGTTATAAGACCTTAATATTTGATTCATTTTTACAATTGGAACAAACTATGAAATTAATTCATACAGATATGAGGTTCAACAGTGTATTGAATGTGGTAAAGCTTTTACATGTGTCAATTTTCCTTGCAGGATTGAAAGAAATCTAACTGGAGAGAAGTTTTCAGTATATTCTCAATGTGATAAAGCCTTGTCTTATGACACTCACCTTCTAAGAAATGAAAAAACACATACTGGAGAAAAATGCTGTGAAATGAAGCAATGTGGTAAAGCCTTTGCTTATCACAGTCATCTTCAAATGCATGAAAGAACACACACTGGAGAGAAACCCTATGAATATAATCTAGATGTTAAATACTTTGTTCTTTATGAAAATCATCAAAGTCATAAAAGAACACATAATGAAGAAAAATCGTATGAATTTAATATGCTTGGTAAGGCCTTTGCTAATCACAGCCATCTTCAAAAGAGTAAAAGAACACATACTAGAGAGAAACCCTATGAATGTAATCAGTGTGGTAAGGCCTTTGCACATCACTGTGAACTTCAATTGCATAAAAGAACACATTCTGGAGAGAAACCTTATGAATGCAATCAGTGTGGTAAGGCCTTTGCTCAACGTGGTAATCTTCAAACACATAAAAGAACACATACTGGAGAGAAACCCTATGAATGTAATCAGTGTGGTAAGGCCTTTGCTTACAACTGTGCTCTTCAAAATCATAAAAGAACACATACTGGAGAGAAACCCTATGAATGTCATCAATGTGGTAAATATTTTGCACGTCAGGATCATCTTCAATTGCATAAAAGAACACATACTGGAGAGAACCCTTATGAATGTAATCAGTGGGGTAAGGCCTTTTCTCAACGCAGTAATCTTCAAATGCATAAAAGAACACATACTGAAAAGAAACCCTATGAATGTAATCAGTGTGGTAAGACCTTTGCTCAACACAGTCACCTTCAAACACATAAAACAGAACATACTGGAGAGAAACCCTATGAATGTGATGAATGTGATAAGGTCTTTGCTCAGAACTGTGCTCTTCAATTGCATAAAAGAACACATACTGGAGAGAAACCCTATGAATGACAACAATGTGGTAAAGACTTTGCATGTCACAATCATCTTCAATTGCATAAAAGAACACATGCTAGAGAGATACATGTGAATGGAATCTGACGTGAATCCTTTTTCCCAATCATCTCCAAATATGTACAATAAGACATCCTATGGAGAAACTCTGAGTTTAATGTGTGTGTTCTTTAAAACCATGAGAAAAATCATACTGTAGTGATACTCTATGAAAATCAGTGTCAGAATGTTTTGTGCTTCATATAGGTGTAAGAATTTTTGTGTGTAATCAATCTGATTAAGTTTGTGCATATTACCATAATCATTGGACCTGAGGAAAAAACAGAGGGCTTATTGTAAATTATTCTTTAACCAAAAGCAGTTGTTGTATAGAAAAGAATTTTATAGTGTCAACAATTTGTTCAAGCATCATGATACATCTTTTTATTTTAGTTTGAAGTGGCAAACTAATGAACAAACATTTTATGAAGCATTATTGGTTGGAGAAAGGGTATTCAAAGAAACATGCATTGGTCCTGAAACCAGAGCCAAAAGAAAGCACCTTGTCTCTGAATCTAGAAGTAGTTAAAGAAACAACATCTCTCTGAAAACAGCTAAAACATTAAAAGGGGCCAGTAAAGAAACACAATTTGGCTCTGAAACCAGATCCATAAAAACAAACTCTATCCTTGTCCAATTGAGCACAAAAGCAATGAATCCCTTGGCAGAAAATCAAGCCCATCTCTGAGCTTTTTCAGGATCAGGGATTGAAATCCAGCAAATTCCCACCATCAAAATCTCCTTTGCTCTCTGTTATTAAGACGTCTTATTTGAGCCATATGCTCATTCAGTATACAGCTGCCCCTTTCCACACTTTGCAGAGGTATTCAAGGTTCAACGGATGGGATGGGCCTATTTTCAGGAAACTCAAAGGCTAGCTGGCTAGGGAAGCTGAGGCCACTGGGGGGGTGTCCTGGGATTTTGTTCTGGTATGGAGGACATAGAGAGTGGGGTGTCCTGCTGCATGGGTAATCACTCACCTCTTGGTCCCCTCTGAGTAGTAGCAGGCTGTGTTTCAGAGTTCCACTGAGGTTGTGGCAGGGGGTTTGTAGGGATGTAATAGGAGATTTGGGGCAGAATGGGACCTGTAGAATTCAGGGTCCAATGGATCATGAGTATATTTCTTAAACTTTAGTTTTTAAGTTTCTTCACTTATTGCTTGATTGTTTGCTTTTCAGTTTCTCGAGACAGGGGTTTGTGTATCTTTGAAGTCCTTTTGTTTTATGTTTTTGTCTGTTTTGTTTTTCTTACTTATTTATGTTTAAGCAATGTCTCCTGTAACTTAGGCTGGCCACACACAATACCATTGAGAATTCCATTGCACACCCTATCCTGCTTCTGCTTCCAAGTGCTGAAAAGTCCTCCATCTGCTTCATGGCTGGACCTTAACTGGTCAGTGAGAAAAAAATAAACCGGTAAAAAAATAAACCTCCTACTTTTCTGGGTTATAATGCAAACTTAAAAATAAAGATGGATTGTGTACAAATTGAATTCAATGACCAACTTAAAGCATGCATAGCCCCAGCACAGAAAGGGATGGCCAAGAAGAAGCATGAAAACTTACTAAAGTAGTCTACTTTAGAAATAAATAATGAGGTGATACATTCTAGATGATTGATTGAAGGGTGATTCTATTTAGTACTATTAACAAAATCCCAGAGTCAGATAATTGGGTAAAGCTGAGAGAACAGAGAAGCAACACAACAGCCACATTCACTTCTTGCCCCTCCAAATCCCTATGGATATGGGGAATAGAACTGAGATCATTCTTTTGGGCAGGAAGTGATTTTAGCCTCTCAGCAATCTCCCCAGCTCAAGGCTGAGGGCCTTAAAACCAATTAGAGCTTGACAAATGAGACAGATTTCTGCTGGGCACATTGTTCCCCACCAATAATCCCAACACATTGAATATGGAGACAGGAGGATTTTTGCCTTTCAGGTCAGGCTAGTCTACATAGCAAGAACTGTCTCAAAAGAAAACATTAAATAAACATGCGTGCTGATTTTGGTGGTTCATACTTTAGATTTCATTCAGTACATAGCAAGTTGATGCAGGAGTATCACCAATAGATTCAAACCAGGCTAAGGTATCTTGTGAGACCCTGGTCAAGAAAACTTCCCCTCCCCAAACGTTTCAGACGGCTGTTCTTTTCAACATTTCTTAAACCTAACAAAGGTCTACCCATTTGTTTGGAAATGCTGAAACCAATACCCAAAATGAAAATGGAGAACTGATTAGCACTTACTGTAGATTCTAAATCATAATTCTCAAGGGGAGAAATACTCGCTAAGCACTCTTCACTCTTTTAAATAAGTGAGCCTGTTAAAATAATCTTAAAAATGTTTGTATTAAATATGCAACGATTTACTAGCTAGGGACTTGAGAAATTATGAGGGAAATCTACCTTGGAAAAAAATTTCAGATTGTTAATTCAACAGATCCAATACAAAATGTCAGTGGGTTTTACCTTGCTGTGCTTTAACCTTTAAAGATGGTATATCCCTTTTAAGCATCCATTTACTTAATTTTAAATTTTAATAGACATGAATAAATGACAGCAAGATAAAATTTAAAGAGAAATAGATTTTTACTAATAAGCACCTTCAACTTGATCAAAACAAATGATTAAATCTTCCATACATCTAATGGCTCATACTGTTTGATAAATTTTTCATCAGAAATAACACTCAATATTACAGTTTATTTTTCCCATACTCTTTGGACTATTACTGCATGAAAGGTTATTTTCTTCATATGTATATAATGTGATACTCAAGTATTAGCTAAAAGTGTTTCAGGTGTGGAATTATGACATAAATAAAAAATTGGGAGCTAGAAGTTTAAAAATTTAATTGACTAAAAAATAACAGTATATTAGTCAGGATTCTCTAGAGTAACAGAACTTAAGGCCTAAATCTCTCTCTCCATCTATATATCTGTCTGTCTGTTGTCTGTCTGTCTATGTGTGTGTGTGTATGGGGATTTATTGGAATAACTTAAAGGCTGCACTCCAACAATTGCTGTCAGTGACTAGAAAGTGCAAGCTCTCATAGTTACTCAGTCCCACCAGACTGGGTGTCTAAGCTGTTTAGTGTATGTGCTGGAATCCCAGAGAAATAGACTTCAATGACAATGAATATATGTGCTGACAAGGTGAGGGAAAGCAGAGAGAGCAATAACAGCCCACATTCCTTTGAGCAGAATATGAACTCAGACTAAACATGTACCTTCCAGCCTCAAGGTCTAGATTAAAGGCAGGAGTCATCCATCCTCAGTATCTGGGTCAAAGGCATGTCTTCCTGCCTTAAGGTCCTGATCACAATTTTTTTCTCCATTTTGGAGTTATAGTTCATTCCAAGTGTAGCAAAGTTAACAACCAAAAACAGCTTTCATAATCAATCACTTGTCAACTTGGCATACAGTCATATCAACTTATTAATTTCCAAATTGAAATCAATAACCAGGTTGTAATTATGCCTAAGCATAACATAAGTATACCAAATACAATTGCAAATGCATTATCTATTTAGAATAGTGGCAATGTCCCTTGGAGCACATTTTTTCCTATTATTTCAAAATTATTTCTAATAACCACAGATATACTCAAAATTCATATTGCAACATATGTTTAGAAAATTAAAAGAACATAGAAGTAACTGTACAAATGCATTATCAACAAAATACAACAGAAGCACTCATGCCAGTTAAAAGTCTGCTTTCTGCAATGGTCACGTGTCTTAGATGGTATGTATAACTGCCATCTCTATTACACATTCTGTATTTCTTTTACCCTCTTCAAGCACTTTACATGGTCTTGGGCCTTTTCCTAGAGAAGTGACCTATCCCATATTCCTGATGGATATGTGACCTTTGCCATACTTATTGTATTAGATTTTTGTCATTTCCCATTAATTTTAATCACAAGGTACAATGTCAGATTGAGACACCCCAAAGGATTTGTTGCATTCAAGACATAATCCTTCTTATTTTCATCATGCAGAGGCAATTCAATTCCCCCAAAGTAATCTGGATATATCACCCTGTCAAAGGTTGTTATTCCTTTCTTATTTTGTTGGTTTAAGAGTATTTGAAGCCAAAGTAACCAGAGGAAAGTCTGCATTGAAAGTTCAATACAATATTTGTTGTGTCTCCTGACAGGAGTCCCTTCATTTTAGTAACAACACTTCTAGGCCAGGCCAGAAGAACTAAGGGTGGCAGAAACTGGAAGCAAAAATTTTCCTAGATGTTTGCTGGTGGCAAAAGTGAGTGGAAATATTCCATTTTCAGACCTTGATTCCTGGACTTATCGATCCTGCTTACAGGAAAAACCATACCATATATTGCATGCAGATTCGGTGCTTATAGTACTTTCTGGAGAAACTTGCCCCAGTCCTCACGATGCTGAGACCTTATTGGTACTGTAACTATTTCTTCAAAAGAACAAAGTTCATTCAGTCTTTCTCTGAGGTGAATTTCTTCAGGATGATGGAGAATGCCAGGCCATTCTCTATTATACTTTCTTTCACCCTCTGTTAGCACATCACGTGGTCCTGGGGCTTTTCCCAAGAAGTGACCCATACCTTCTTTTTTTATCCTTCCTGGATAAGGTGTTAGAGGTTCCCATTAACTTTAATCACAAAGCACAGTACCACAAAGAGATGTCCTAAAGGATCTCCTGCACTCCAGACATAATCCTTCTTACCTCCATTGTAATTCAATTTCCGCATGGAAATTTGGATATACTACCATGCCTCAGGTTGTTTTTCCCTTCTTTGTCTGTGGACTTAAGCGCATTTGAAGCACATATGATGAGAGGGAAGTCTGCTTTTAAAGTTCAATAGAATATTTGATGTGTCTCTTTTTTTATTTTATTTTTTTTTATTCTTTTTTAATTAAAATTTCCACCTGCTCCCCGTTTCCCATTTCCCTCCCCTCCTCCCAAATATTGCCCCCTCCCCCCAGTCCCCTCCTCCTATCCCCACTCCTCTTCTCCTCCCCCCCACACCATTCCCCCTCCCTCTCGATACTGGAGAGCAGTCCAAATTCTCTGCCCTGAGGGAAGACGAAGGTCTTCTATCTATGTCCAGGAAGGTGAGCGTCTAAACAGGCTAAGCACCCACAAAGCCAGTTCATGTATTAGGATCGAAACCTAGTGCCATTGTCCTTGGCTTCTCATCAGCCTTCATTGTCCGCTATGCTCAGAGAGTCCAGTTTCAACCCATGCTTATTCAGTCCCACACCAGCTGGCCTTGGTGGGCTCACAATAAATCAGTTCCACTGTCACAGTGGGTGGGTGCATCCCTCGTGGTCCTGATTTCCTTGCTCATGTTCTCCCTCCTTCTGCTCCTCATTTGGACCTTACGATCTCAGACCGTTGCTCCAAATTGAGTCTCTGTCTCTACCTTGATCCATCGCCAGATGAAGGTTCTAAGGTGATATGTAAGATATTTATCAGTATAGGATAGGGTCATTTCAGGTTCCCTCTCCTCAGTTGCCCAAGGTACCAGCTGGGGACATCTCCCTGGACACCTGCGAACCCCTATAGAGTCAAGTTTCTTGCCAACCCTAAGATGGGTCCCTTAGTTAGGATATATACTTCGCTGCTCCCGTATCCTCCCTTCCTATATCCCAACCATCCCAATCCCCCGAGCTCCTCCCATCCTCCCCTTCTCATGTTTCTCATCCCATTTCCCCTTTGCCCCTTGCCACCTCCCCCGCAAGTTCCCAGTTATTGCCCTGCAATCTTGTCTACTTCCCCTCTCCAGGCAGATGAATATATGAATTTCTTTGGGTTCACTGTCTTATTTAGCTTCTCTAGGATCCCAAATTATAAGCTCAATGTCCTTTATTTATGGCTAGAAACCGATTATGAGTGAGTACATCCCATGTTCCTCTTTTTGGGACTGGGATACCTCACTCAGGATAGTGTTTTCTATTTCCATCCATTTGCACGCAAAATTCAAGAAGTCCTTGTTTTTTACCGCTGAGTAGTACTCTAATATATATATATTCCACACTTTCTTCATCCATTCCTCCATTGAAGGGCATCTAGGTTGTTTCCAGGTTTTGGCTATTACAAACAATGCTGCTATGAACATAGTTGAAGAGATACTTTTGTCATTTGATGGGGCATCTCTTGGGTATATTCCCAATAGAGGTATTACTGGATCTTGGGGTAGGTTGATCCCAAATTTCCTGAGAAATCGCCACACTGATTTCCAAAGTGGTTGCACAAGTTTGCATTCCCACCAGCAATGAATGAGTGTGCCCCTTTCTCCACAACCTCTCCAGCAAAGGCTATCATTGGTGTTTTTGATTTTAGCCATTCTGACAGGTGTAAGATTGTATCTCAAAGTTGTTTTAATTTGCATTTCCCTTATCGCTAAGGAGGTTGAGCATGACTTTAAGTGTCTTTTGGCCATTTGAATTTCTTCTGTTGAGAATTCTCTGTTCAGTTCAGTGCCCCATTTTTTTATTGGGTTCATTAGCATTTTAAAGTCTAGTTTCTTGAGTTCTTTATATATTTTGGAGATCAGACCTTTGTCTGTTGCAGGGTTGGTGAAGATCTTCTCCCAGTCAGTGGGTTGCCTTTTTGTCTTAGTGACAGTGTCCTTTGCTTTACAGAAGCTACTCAGTTTCAGGAGGTCCCATTTATTCAATGTTGCCCTTAATGTCTGTGCTGCTGGGGATAAACGTAGGAAGTGATCTCCTGTACCCATATGTTGTAGAGTACTTCCCACTTTTTCTTCTATCAGGTTCAGTGTGTTCAGACTAATATTGAGGTCTTTAATCCATTTGGACTTGAGTTTTGTGCATGGTGATAGATATGGATCTATTTTCATTCTTCTACACGTTGACAACCAGTTCTGCCAGCACCATTTGTTGAAGATGCTCTCTTTTTTCCATTGAATACTTTTAGCTCCTTTATCAAAAATTAGGTGTTCATATGTTTGTGGGTTAAAATCAGGGTCTTCTACTCGGTTCCATTGATCGACTTCTCTGTTTTTATGCCAATACCAAGCTGTTTTCAATACTGAGGCTCTGTAATAGTGTTTGACGTCAGGGATGGTAATGCCTCCAGACGATCCTTTATTATATAAGATTGTTTTGGCTATCCTGGGTTTTTTGTTTCTCCATATAAAGTTGATTATTGTCCTCTCAAGATCTGTGAAGAATTTTGATGGGATTTTAATGGGGATTGCGTTGAATCTATAAATTGCCCTTGGTAGAATTGCCATTTTTACTATGTTGATCCTCCCAATCCAAGAGCAAGGGAGATCCTTCCATTTTCTGGTATCCTCCTCAATTTCTTTCTTCATAGACTTAAAGTTCTTGTCAAATAGATCCTTTACTTCCTTGGTTAGAGTTACCCCAAGATATTTTATGCTATTTGTGGCTATCGTGAAGGGTGATGCTTCTCTGATTTCCATCTTTGCTTCCTTATCCTTTGTGTATAGGAGGGCAACTGATTTTTTGGAATTGATCTTGTATCCTGCAACGCTACTAAAGGTGTTTATCAGCTGAAGGAGTTCTTTGCTGGAGTTTTTGGGGTCGCTTATGTACACTATCATATCGTCTGCAAATAATGAAAGTTTAACTTCTTCCTTTCCAATTTGAATCCCTTTGATCCCCTTATGTTGTCTTATTGCTATTGCTAGAATTTCAAGCACTATATTAAAGAGGTATGGAGAGAGTGGACAACCTTGTCGTGTTCCTGATTTTAGTGGAATAGCTTTGAGTTTCTCTCCATTTAATTTGATGTTAGCTGACGGCTTGCTATAAATAGCTTTTATTATACTTAGGAATGACCCTTGTATTCCTAATCTCTCTAAGACCTTTATCATAAAGGGATGTTGAATTTTGTCAAATGCTTTTTCCGCATCTAATGAAATGATCATATGGTTTTTTTCTTTCAGATTATTTATATGATGGATTACATTGATAGATTTTCGTATGTTGAACCAGCCCTGCATCTCTGGGATGAAGCCTACTTGATCATAATGGATAATTTTTCTAATGTGTTCTTGGATTCGGTTTGCCAGTATTTTATTGAGTATTTTTGCGTCGATGTTCATGAGTGAGATTGGCCTGTAGTTCTCTTTCTTGGTTGTGTCTTTGTGTGGTTTTGGTATCAGAGTAACTTCAGCTTCATAAAAAGAATTTGGCAATGACTTCTCTGTTTCAATATTGTGAAATACATTAAGGAGTATAGGTATTAGGTCTTCTTGGAAGTTCTGGTAGAATTCTGCATTGAAGCCGTCTGGACCTGGGCTTTTTTTGGTGGGGAGGTTTTTTATAACAGCTTCTAATTCTTCGCGACTAACAGGTCTATTTAGATTGTTCACCTGGTCCTGGTTTAACTTTGGTATATGGTACTAATCTAAAAAAGTGTCCATTTCTTTTACATTTTCCAATTTTGTGGCATACAGGTTTTTGTAGTAAGATCTAATGATTCTCTGAATTTCGTCTGTGTCTGTGGTTATGTCTCCCTTTTCGTTTCTGATTTTGTTAATTTGTGTATTCTCTCTCCGCCGTTTGATTAGTTTAGATAGGGGTTTATCAATCTTATTGATTTTCTCCAAGAACCAGCTTTTTGTTTCATTGATTCTTTGGATAATTTTCTGTGTTTCTATTTTGTTGATTTCAGCCCTCAATTTGATTATTTCGAGTCTTCTACTTCTCCTAGGTGAGTCTGCTTCTTTTTTTTCTAAAGCTTTCAGGTGGGCTATTAAGTCTCCAATGTGTGCTTTCTCCGTTTTCTTTAAGTGGGCACTTAATGCTATGAATTTTCCTCTTAGCACTGCTTTCATAGTGTCCCATAGGTTTGAGTATGTTGAGTCTTCGTTTTCATTGAATTCAAGAAAGACTTTAATTTCTTTCTTTATTTCTTCCTTGATCCAGGTGTGGTTCAGTAGTTGACTGTCCAGTTTCCATGAGTTCGTAGGCTTTCTGGGGATAGCATTGTTGTTGAATTCTAACTTTAATCCATGGTGATCTGATAAGACACAGGTGGTTACCGATATTTTTTTGTAACTGTGTAAGTTTGCTTTGTTACCGAGTATGTGGTCTATTTTCGAGAAGGTTCCATGAGCTGCAGAGAAGAAGGTATATTCTTTCTTATTTGAGTGGAATATTCTATAGATGTCTGTTAAGTCCATTTGATTCATTACCTCCCTTAATCCTCTTATTTCTCTGTTAGGTTTCTGTCTGATTGACCTGTCCATTGGTGAGAGAGGAGTGTTGAAATCTCCTACTATTAGTGTGTGTGGTTTGATGACTGCCTTGAGATTTAGTAACGTTTCTTTTACATAAGTGGGTGCTTTTATATTAGGGGCATATATATTCAGGATGGAGACTTCATCCTGGTGAATTGTTCCTGTTATGAGTAAAAAATGTCCCTCTCCATCTCTTTTGATTGATTTTAGTTTGAAGTAAACTTTCTTAGAAATTAGTATGGCCACACCTGCCTGTTTCTTAGGTCCGTTTGCTTGATAAACCTTTTCCCAGCCCTTTACTCTGAGTAGATGTCTGTCTTTGTGGTTGAGGTGTGTTTCTTGTAAGCAGCAGAATGTTGGATCCTGTTTTTGAATCCAATCTCTTAGCCTGTGCCTCTTTATAGGTGAGTTGAGTCCATTGATATTAAGTGATATTAATGACCAGTGGTTGTTAACTCCGGTCATTTTTCCTTTCTCTCTTTCTTTCTTTTGGTAGTAGAGTTTGTGTGTTTCCCTTCTTCAAGTTGTACTGGTGAAGGGTCATTAGCTGTCTGAGTTATTGTGGGCATTGTTGGACTCCTTGGTTTGTGATTTTCCTTCTATTACTTTCTGTAGGGCTGGATTTGTGGCTATGTATTGTTTAAATTTGTTTTTATCCTGGAAAATTTTGTTTTCTCCATTTATAGTGAAAGAAAGCTTGGCTGAGTACAGTAGTCTGGGCTTGCATCCATGGTCTCTTAGTTTCTGCAGCACATCTATCCAGGACCTTCTGGCTTTCATGGTTTCCATAGAGAAATCAGGTGTAAGTCTGATAGGTTTACCTTTATAGGTAACTTGACATTTTTCCTTTGCAGCTCTTAATATTCTTTCTTTATTCTGTATGTTTTGTGTTTTGATTATTATATGACGAGGAGATGTTTTTTTTTGATCCAGTCGATTCGGTGTTCTGTATGCTTCTTGGACCTTCAAAGGAATATCTTTCTTAAGGTTGGGAAAGTTTTCTTCTATAATTTTATTAAATATATTTTCTGGACCATTGAGCTGTACTTCTTCTCCTTCTTCTATCCCTATTATTCTTAGGTTTGGTCTTTTTATTGTGTCCCAGATTTCCTGAATGTTTTGTGATGAGAATTTGTTGGTTATGCTGTTTTCTTTGATCAGAGAGTTTATTTTCTCTATGGTATCTTCAGTGTCTGAGATTCTTTCTTCTATCTCTTGTAATCTGTTGGTGGTACTTGTCTCTGTAGTTCCTGTTCGTTTATCCAAATTTTCCATCTCCATCCTTCCCTCGGTTTGTGTTTTCTTTATTACTTCCACTTCATTCTTCAAGTCTTGAACTGTTTCCCTTACCTGTTTGATTACTTTTTCTTGTTTCTCTTGGTTTTCTTGGGTATCTTTGAGATATTTATTCATTTCCTCTACCTTTTTGTTTGTAATCTCTAATTGATTATGGCAGTTTTTCACCTCTTGTTTAAGGTCCTCTATTATTTTCATATAATTCACTTTTGAGTCGAATTCTTCTAATTCTTCTGGATTAGCATGTACACTTCTCATTTCGGGATTCCTGGATTCTGGTGATGTCACGTTGCTTTTCAAGTTGTTGGGGGAATTCTTGCATTGGCGCCTGCCCATCTTTTCCTTCAAATGGAGCCAGGAGAGGCCTGGTGTCTTGGATCAGTCTTTGCTGTGACTAACTCTCTGGGTGTATCTCCTCAGTGTAGGGGCAGGAACCGTTCCCTTGCAGATGAACTCCTCAACACCAAAACAGGGATGCCTGGTATTCCAATGACCCGCGTAAAGAAGGCCGAATGCAAGGTGTAGGGCGGGGTCGAGTAGAACACAGGTGACACTGCAGTACAAGCTGGAGGTGCCTGCGCTCCCTTTCGGGGGGTTACTGAGGCCTGCCCGCTAGGCAGCCACTCACCGCTCTGGTTGGGTAGCCTTAGTGTAGGGGGGTTTGTGCTCTCTACTGGGACAATCCGCCCCAGGATAGTACACACTCACCAGTCCAAATGGAACTTCTCAGCACCTGCACAGGGACTCCTGGTAGCCCCGATGAGCCGGGGGCCAAGGGAAATGGGGGGCAGGCAGAGCCGGTCCAGGAGAGCACAGCGGACACTGCAGCCCCAGCGGCAGGGGCCCGCATTCCCTGGCGGGGACCTTGAGGCCTGCCCTCAAGTCAGGCACTCACTGCTCTGGGTTGGTAGCCTTAGTGAAAGGGCAGGAAACTGTTCCACAGCAAAGGACCTTGCAGACAAGGCAGGCTTGGGGGTGGGGGCACGTGTGTAGGAAAGAAAGCCCTGCAGCAGGTGCTGGGGGAGGGGCATTTGTGCTCTCTACTGGGACAGTCCACCCCAGGATAGCACACACTCACCCTTCCAGATGGGACTTCTCAGCACCTACAGAGGGACTCCTGGTAGCCCCGATGAGCCAGGGGCCAAGGGAAATGGGGGGCAAGCAGGGCCGGTCCAGGAGAGCACAGCGGACACTGCAGCCCCAGCAGCAGGAGCCCGCGTTCCCTGGCGGGGACCTTGAGGCCTGCCCTCTAGTCAGGCTCTCACTGCTCTGGGTTGGGCAGGAAACTGTCCACAGCAAAGGTCCTTGCAGACAAGGCAGGCTTGGGGGTGGGGGTGGGGGCGTGAGTGTAGGGAAGAAAGCCCTGCAGCAGGAGCTGGGGGAGGGGCGTTTGTGCTCTCTACTGGGACAGTCCGCCCCAGGATAGCACACACTCACCAGTCCAGATGGGACTTCTCAGCACCTACAGAGGGACTCCTGGTAGCCCCGATGAGCCAGGGGCCAAGGGAAATGGGGGGCAGGCAGAGCCGGTCCAGGAGAGCACAGCAGACACTGAAGCCCCAGCGGCAATGGCCCGTGTTCCCTGGCGGGGACCTTGAGGCCTGCCCTCTAGTCAGGCTCTCACTGCTCTGGGTTGGGCAGGAAACTGTCTTGTTTTTTGTTTTATTGAGACAGGGTTTCTCTGTGGTTTTGGAGCCTGTCCTGGAACTAGCTCTTGTAGACCAGGTTGGACTCGAACTCACAGAGGTCCACCTGACTCTGCATTCAGTTCCTGGGTTTAAAGGCATACACCATCACCACCCTGCAAGCTCCACTTTTAGCTGCTTGGTGGCAGTGCACACTTTTAATATTATCACTCAAGAGGCTGAGACAGTGGGATTTTTTGAGTTTGAGACCAGTCTGGCCTACAGAATGAGTTTCAGGTCTACATAGATAAATCTTATCTTGAAAACACCAATCCAAACAAAACAAAAACAGAAATAACAAACAAACAAAAATCCAAACAAAGACTATAATCCACCTTTAACCTAGATCTCACCTTCTAGATGATTGTAGCTGGAATAATAGAAAGGATATTGAAGAAAGAAGCTCTCTTTTTGCTCTGGTATCAAATTCTGGCTACTGAGTTCATTCCATTATTAGCATTATAGTCGACTTCTTTGGAATTTTGATGTATATTGAAAACCAGGTGAAACATTGAACCTCATGGACTGAACAACTACTGGATTCTTCACTTGATCATAGACAAAAGGCTGTGCAGAAATCGACTGAATTCTTCCAAATTCCATTAGTAGACAGCTATTTTTAAGATGACCTGGACCACAGCTTTTGAGACTTTGTCATAAGCCCAATTTCTACTAAAATGGTGAGTTCATTTGCCCTGTCTTGTTCATGCTGTAACACAGCTGTATATTTTATTCACAGCAGTGCTCATAAAGACATTCTTCCTGGCTCCATTATTCTCTATGTATTTAAATTTCCATGAACCCTACTCTCTTTAATATTTTTCATTTGCCTGGAATTTGCTCTGAATTTCAGAAATAAAACTTGTAAAGCCATGGAGCCACCACCCAGCCTTCTGTTGGGGTAAAGGTCTTTTTAAAGATCTGGTTCCTGCTTTTTTCTCATGATTGTCTGAAATCCCTGTGACAGTGAGGTAAACTGTACCTTTAGTTCATCTGACCTCAGCATAAAATCACACAACAAACATTTCCTTTTGTGATCTAAAAATTGTCTTTAGCTGTTAATATTCTGGGCTGCCTTCTACCTGTGGGACAGAAATCACTGCACCCACCTAGCACAGCTCACTGTATAAGATAGCTAGCCACATTGTGTCCTGGAGGAAAAAGGCAAGATTCCTATGGAGTGCAGGATTGTGGCAGTGTCTGCTATTGGAGGCTCGGGCAAGTGTTATTGAAATGCATGTTTTTGCAGATCTAGAAAAGACTTTTGATGGGAGCAGAAAGGAATGGCCAGGAACCATTGTGCTGTCTCTTTAAGCAAACTATAGCCCTTTGGGAAGGTTCATCCCACTCAGGCCTCACTAGCCAATCAGACCCTCCAGTTGACCTGCCAGTCAGAAGTGGTGCAGTGCTCTTCCTGCGACCTGCCTCCATGTTAGGCTTTCCAGAGGAGCTGCCACCAGTGGATTATGTGCTGTCTGCCTTTGCTGCTGCAGGGAAATGATGAACTGAGAGCTTTGATGAGCTGGAGAACCACAACATGGTGAGCAAGGGAATGCTTTCTCCAGATGGGGAGGAGCAGAGGGTGAGGTGAGGTGCGTTTTCCTCAGATCTGGGTGGGAACCTGCCACCAGTTTTCCTGTGTTGTGAAGTCCCATGCGGTCCTTGCTAATTCATGGACCTGTGGGCAGGCCTCTGAATAACTCTGCTCTGTGGGCTTAATTTGCTTAGAGAGTTGGGAGCAGGGAGCTGTGTGTAGAAATGTCTTTCTAGTCAATTTCTGCAGGCATGATACATTCATGGAAAACCATTGGCAAACTTGGAGAGGCCTAGTTTCTCCAATATCTTCCTGACATTCAGTAGTTTTCATTTAACCTTCGCATATAGTCATCATTAATTTTAAATTTGTGGAGCTCATCCACGGCTTCTCATGTGTTGGGTAGCACTCCACTGCCAATGCTTAATGCATAGGCTAACAAAGTAGAATTTAGCTAAAATTCTACTGCATCTAAAACATCCAAAACCTAAGTATATGTTAACCAGGGCTGTTAGAGGTTAGAATGCTCGTGTACACATTTTTCAACCAGAATGCTCAGATATTTGGTTCCAAACCACGACAAGGAAGCCAAAAAACCAGTCACATGGCCCTTCACCATATCAAAAAACAGGCTTCTAACAAGCTGCTCAAGGAGGCATTACAGGGTCATAACCAACCTTAAGGCCTGGTGTGCCTTAAAGTTCCCCTTTCTTTGTAAGAAAAGCATAGTTCTGCCAGATGTGCAAAGTGACATCAGGTGACAAATATTTGAAAAGCAAAATATTGTTTTGGTAAAGACTGAACTGGTCAATCAAGGCTTTCATTTAGGACCTCATGCAGGGAGAAAGAACATTCCTGGGAGCATTCCCTAAGGGCCTGATGTATTGCTAATAAAACAGACCTCCTTATCTAAAGCAAGGAATATGTTTGGAAGAGCTGGTAATGGTCTGGGGACAAGTCCATTGTGAAGAAGTTTCTTCAGGTCCTGAGAAACCAACTCTTCCCAGCATATGGAGCTAGGATTTTCAGTCCCAAATCAACTCAGCACATAGGAAAGTTCTTCTGTCCTGTTTACATTTTACTCATCCTGTTTACATTTTACTCGTCCCGTTTTTCTCATCCTGTGACCTTCATGTCAGAACCCTGTCAGTGAAGAATGCCCTGCTGCTTCGGGTCACCCTTGTACTTAAGAAATTATTCTGAGAATAACTTTGACTTGTAACTCTCCAGTCTGCCTAAATGTCTAGCCTGGCAAGTTGTCTGTTTTTATTTCAGTTGTTCAAGGTGTAGCCTGGAGCCTGAACCTAAAGGACACTCAAGGATAATAGCATATGTGGAACTCAAAATCTCTCTTAGTTTGCTCCTCTTTGAGCATTAGCCAGAGATGGATGCATGCCATCAGTAAACAGATTTTTCTTTATTAATTTCCTAAGTGAGTGAAGTGGTTTCTCAATGGAAAGGCATATCGGTTCTAGAACAGCTGCATTTCCATCTTGTTAGAAAAATTGTTTCTGCCGGGTGGTGGTGGCTCACGCCTTTAATCCCAGCACTTGGGAGGCAGAGGCAGGCGGATCTCTGTGAGTTCGAGACCAGCCTGGTCTACAAGAGCTAGTTCCAGGACAGGCTCCAAAACCACAGAGAAACCCTGTCTCAAAAAACAAAAAAAAAAAAAGAAAAAAAAAGAAAAATTGTTTCTGAGACAACTTCTGTTATATTGACTTAGGTGTCCTTGGTCTATTGCTGTCCAGGGCAATGACCTTGATGTCCTCCATTTTATACTTTCAAAATTCTTAAATAAAAAGATGTTACCACCTCACAGCTTTAAAATTATGCAATTGAGTCATGGCGTTGACCATCCAATGGAGCCACAGGGAAAGGATTTGCATATGGAGCATTCCTTCTGTCTTCAGACCACAATAGGAGGAATAGATTATTGTGTACAGTGCGGGGGACACAGCACAGGCAATCAGGTGTTGGTGCCATCATTATGAAAAAAGGGCCAAAGTGTGGTAGGGGAAGTGATTTTGTAATTTCCCAGTATGCTTTATTTTAATTCATGAATACAGACCAGATGGTGAGTGATGAACACTTTGGGAAGGTTATTGTGAAACAATTGAATTTGCAATTAGGAAACAATATTATGAAGATATGAATGATCTTTCTTGACACAGTTGTTTCTGCTCAGAGATTTGGAAAAGAAGCTATTGATTGTAACTCTTCTTGTCAGGTTTTAGAACTCAGCAGCCAACATATGCATATGGGCAAGATCAATCTATCTCTTATTAATGATGTCCTCTCTCTTAGAGAAGGGCCTAATCTTTTTCAGCATCAATATAGCAAAGTTTCATTTAATCTTAAAAATGTAGTATTTTTTATCACTTTAGAAATCACTTCTTGGAATCGTTTTTAATATTTAATATAAGTGTATTGTTGTTCTTTATTTGTTTCTGTTCTCCAATGTTTCTAAATCATTACCTGTTTCATTTCATTTCTCTCATGATGGTGACTGTCTTCTATAATTTAGTTTTGCCTCATGCTACGTAACTAAGAATCATTTTGAACACCTAATCCTGCCTCTGCTATCCAGTGCTGGGAAAACAAACCTGCAACTTCTTCCAGGTTTGGCCTGGAGAAAGAAAAATAGAACAGTTAATGAGTGTCTGCTGATCTTTCTGGATTTTATTGGGGACTAAGAAGAAAAGGGACCTGTGTAAGAATTGAGCTCATTGACCAACTTTGAAGCTGTAGAGACACAGTGCAGAAGGGAGAGAATGGATGGAGGGTGAGAGCTTTCCTCCTTCAAGAGTAGTTGAGATTAGCTATGTGGAATCAGCAGTCCATTGTAGATGTGGTATGATTATGCTGATTGACCATTGCTTGCCATGCACAGACCATGGCAATCAAGAATCTGGGTAAGTTACAGACCTTATTTTAAAACCTAATTGCAATATTCAATATGATTCATCCAAAATAGAAGACCTGGGTAAAATGTTTTGGTCCTGCTGAAACGAACTGTTACTTTTCTGGATAAAGATTTTCATCTTTAGAGAAAATATATAAGACATCTTTAATGTGCTCTAATACAATTCCCTAGTCTCTGGAGCACATGGCCATAAAGTCTATTTCACCTTTTCAAAATGAATTTTGAGATTAAACCTGTATCATATTCACATTCTCTTTGCTCCCTCCAAGCCCTAACATGACCCCAATTGTTTTCTAATTCCTGTTCTGTTTTTCTTTAACAACAGTTACAAAGTAACAACAGTTACATAGTAACAGTAATTACTTTATGAATGTGACCTGTATTTGTCTGCAGGATTTCCCATCTCTGAGGCAATGGGATGGCTGCACTGGGAAGTGAGTGTGCAATGGAATGTGCAAACAGAGGACGCTGTACTTTGGATTAGGAAGAGGATGTGCTCTAGGAGAGTGGAATAATGTGTACTAAACACAAAGTGAACTAGGGAACTGTCTGTTGAGCTGGAAGGGCAGAACTGAAAGGCCCGTGTTGTCTGAGTCATTTGATTTCTAATCGTCTTGTAGGGGAGCTGCTAATATTCTGAAGGCCACCTGGGTGACCCTAGCCAAGTAGAGATTTTGGGAAGGGTTAGCAATCAGGAGTACTAGTGGCAGGTTATTGGGTTCTTTCCATGATTCTCTTCTGACTCTGCAGTAGGAAGACCACAAGGTATACCATGTTGAGTGGAAATTGTTCAGAGCAGGTCTGTTGAACCATCATTTCTGCTGTGACTTGGGTGGACCATAAGACAGACTGTAGTCATGTTGGTCCATATGGTTCATGTTGGCTAGGGCCCTTGTTCTCTGAGCCTCCTTCTGTATGGATTTACAGGGTAAAGGGAGATTCTGGAGCCCTGGAAATGGAGACTATGATGCAGGTTGTGTCACTGTCCAGAATATCCACATGGGCACTGCTTTTGTTGTGCAGTGGGAAGTGAGATTAGAAAGCTGAGGGTCTTGATTCCAGAAGTTTTGAATATCTAATTCTAATTTCAGGTTTGTGTTATAAAGGTTTTAAATAGTTTGGTAACTGGTAGGAAAATGATGATATCAAACTTCTTACAGCAATACATGTTTTGAAGGCTTTTAATGTGATGTGTTGCTAGCTACAATGATGTAATACATTGATGCTAAGTTCCAGAAAACAAAAGGAATTTCTGATTTGCAGACTTCTCAGGTGCACATTGTGTTAGTCAGGTAGATAGGGCACAATCCACATCTCCTGCCATATTCCATGTAGCAGGAAGTAAATTTTAAATCAGTTTTGGTTGTTTTGGATTGAGCATCAGTGGGGCTGCCTGTCTCAGAAACCAGAGGAAAGCATGATGGGCAGGAGAGCCATTGAGAGAAATCTCCTCCATTTGAGAGACAGCATCTATATCATGAGGCTTCTTTCTTTGGAAGACATCAGTAACTTGGGGGATCAGAAATAACAGTTTAAGGATCACTTTTAAAAAAACTTTGTGAAAGTTGTGAATTTTGTGATTATTTAATTTCTGTTCACTTATTATCAAAGGTAGCTGGGTAATGTTGGTCAGGTTCATTTTTTTCATTACCTAAGTTTTCATTGATCTTTTGATTTAAACTTGACAATATTTCACTGCTTTCTTGACAATATTTCACTGCTTTTGTTCTTTGTTTCTCTCCAACCCCTTTGTTTTTTCACAAATTTTGTACACATTCTTGATTAATGTGCATTTCTGGAACATAAAGAAGTCATATTATATGAATCTTTTTTATGTAATGTATGACTAATTTAACTATATTATTAATTTTCTTCAAAATGGTAGACCTTCACAAATTTTATTCAGAAAGTCTCTTATGTTATCAGTTACTTAAGTTTTGTTTATTAATACAGTTTCTGTGGAGAGACTCAATTTTTTTTATCTATATACCTGCCTCTTTCCATTTACTGGTATATATCTGTGTTTTCCAGTTGTTGCTATCTTCATATTTGAATATTTGATAGTAAAGTGTTGGTATGATCAATACATAATCCCCTTGAGCATTCTTTGTGTTTCCACTGTGAATGTAGCTTTGTATTTAGCTTTACTGTTATAATTTGTTGGACAAAGTTATTGAATTCCATTCATTTAATTGTGGAAATTTACCAGACACAAAATCTTAATTTTGATACATCATTTTCTTATGGATCATTTCTTTACTTCATTATTTATTTATGCCTGATTTTTCTTGTTTTTATCGATCTTAAATAGACTTGACTTATTGGATAAAAGGTTTTATGTGTCTTGGCAAGTGGCTCAGCACATATTCTTTTTGTGGGTGACCTGAGTTCAGATAGTTACACTCAAAGTGAGACATTAATAAATTTCTACTATTCACAATCCAGCAGATTTACCAATCTCCTTTTTTTGTATGTCACCTGTATACATCTGCAAGTCATTCTCTCTCATACACAAACATACACAAAAAATAGCAGTAACCTTATTTTCAAAGTGCTTATGACATAAAGTTGGAGCAAAGGAAGTTGCTTTGCATATACCCTGATGCTTTTTTACTTTTTTTTTCTTTTTTTTTTTTTTTTTTTTTTTTGGTTTTTTGAGACAGGGTTTCTCTGTGGTATTTGGAGCCTGTCCTGGAACTAGCTCTGTAGACCAGGATGGTCTCAAACTCACAGAGATCTGCCTGCCTCTGCCTCCTGAGTGCTGGGATTAAAGGCATGCACCACCATCGCCCGGCTACCCTGATTCTTCAAAAATCTGTTCTTTTGAAATTTCTTTTAAACAGTTTTCATTTCCTCACTGTGATGTAGACATAGATTAATTCACCAATAGTAGGTAACAAAATGTTATCTAAGTGATCCTAAAGCACATTATATTTTATTATAAGACAATGAGATGTTTTAGTAATCAAAACTATTTTCTACAAAGTAAAAACATCAGAAGACTTCAAGTGAATCTTGTGACTTTTTGGAACAGCCCTACTCCCACAACATATTTTCTATTAATGATAAAGGAGAGAACTGGAGTGTATAGGATGCCTGTAATTTCTTGGAATTTGATTTTGATTAGTTAGTATCTTGTCGTTCTTGTTTAATGGACCAAATCTACTAATATATAATATATATTATATATTATTGTGCTTGTGTCATGTTCTATAATGTTGCCATCTATATTTTTGATTTTTTGATCCATAATATTGTTAAAACATTCATTTTCCTGAAAACTATAGACATTCACCAATTTGTATTCAGAATATTGCTTATGCTATATGATCCTTAATTGTTCATTTTTAAATAGTTTCTGTGATAAACAGTTTTAGCTTTCTCTTATTGATCTTAGATGCTTGTCCCTTTCCATTTTCTAGCATGTCTGTGTTTTCTACTTGGTGTTTTCTTCATGTTTGGTTTTTCTGCTGCTGGTCCTTGAAGTCAAACTACCAGGAAGAGTTTTCACAAGAGACCATCTCTCACACCACAGTTAATGTAATGAAGATTTTATTAATTCTGTCATGACAGGGTCTTTCAGCATTGAAGAAGCCAAAAAGACCCTGAATAGCTGGTACAGGCAATTTTAAAGCAAAAAGGCACAAAAACAAAGGGGGTATCTGTGGGTTGTTTTTTACATTATGATTGGCTTATTTAAAAGGGTATCACCAATAATTGGGTGGAGAGCGATTGCCAGATCAGATGAGGTAAGAGGGAACATCTGAGGGTCACTTTGCCCCTTTCCCAGGGACTGAGTCAAAACACCAGGAATGGAGTCAACACCTAAGGGTTTTCTTGCCCCTATTTAATAACTGAGTTTTATTTGGAGAACATTCACAAAGACTCAGGAAGATGATGGAAAGTTCCCAACATTTTAGTATGTGCATGTGTAGTTGTTAGATTCCCAGGGAGGGGGTAACACTAAGTCACTGAGGCTGAGAGGGCTCAGCTTAAAGTTCAACACTGCTTAAGTCATTGTCAAGATTAATACATTGTCTTTGGTTCTCTAAAACCTTCTCATATATTATTGTGTCTGTGTGCTAATTAGCCTCAGTTTTCAACATGACAAAATCTAGATTCATCTGAGAGAACATCAGTTAGCCATGTGCTTAGATCAGAATGTCTGATCTCCATCTTAAAGACAATGTATTGATTGATGACTGATGTTGGAAGATCTTCCCCTGAGTTGGCAATGTCTCTAAGCAAGTGGACCTGGTCTGATTAAGAGAGCTAGATGAGCATAAGACAGTGACAAAGCAAAAGAGAAAACCAGGAAACAATGGTTCTGCATGTTTTGCCTTCAGTGATCATCTTGAGTTTCAATCCTAAGCTCCCACAATGGTGGACTCTTACTTAAAGGTAACAACCAAATAAACCTGTCATTACCAGAGTTCCTTTTGGTTAGATAATTTAATCACAGCAACAGAGATGAAAGTAGGAATAAAAAAATGATACCTGAAAATTGATTTTATTGCTGCAATGGACTTGGAGATATGGATTTTGGAAGAATTTTGAAGATATCAATACTTTAGATGGCAAAAATCAAGGAAAACTCTACACAGAGCATAATTGATTGTTCTTCTAGGACTTGAAAGACTGGAATGCTGAGAGTTATATCAGGCAGTGGAGGTTGAGGTCATAGGAGTTTAGTGGGCAAAATGCCCTACAGAGAAATAAGGAGCTAGCTGATCTGGCCTATCCCTCCTGAGAGGTCTGTGTCTTAGGGATTTCAGGTTAAGTCAATGGCTACTGGGGCACAATGTGACTTCCAGTTCCTGACAGATTGAGGGACTCACTTAGGCAGAGGCATTCAGGCTAATTTGTGTTTCTCTTTATAATCCTTTAGTAGTCAAGGAAGCTTGGAAGCTTTACAAGGCAACTGGACTGAGACAATAAACTTGTATTCCCTGTATAGCTTACAATCTTCATGGCACCCAGTAAACCACAACTTTATTGAGCCTAGAAATTGCCATTAACTTCTGATTCTGATAAATATATAAAAATTCTGATTGCTCTCAATTAACTTTCTTAGCATCATCTAGCTCAGGTCCTTCCAGCCCAAGTCTGTACTCATTCCTTGTGGCTCTATTAGGTGACATTGGTCTGGTAAGTAAGTACAGGTGCTTAGAAGACTTTATAAAATTTTTCCTAGAGATTATTTTTGTGAATCTTTGGCCCCAAATCTTTCTTAATATTTTCATATGCCAAGAAGGTTATTAAGGCACAATTAAAGAGTAATAGACTGATATTTTAGAAAAAAAATGATTTCTGTTGGATAATTATTACTGCTGACTGCTTTAGGTCTACAGTGAAAAAAAATCACAGAGAATGGAATGAAAAGAAAGAAAACATTAGGTAATTTCAGATGGCAGTCCAGTGGTGAAAAAGAGGGATTTTCAAGGATTTGGCACCATTAAGGGGAAGACCCTTGCTCTGCATTGAAAGCCAAGTAATGTGCCATACAGTGTAAGACTGTATCTAGATAATCTCTCTCTCTCTCTCTTTTTTTTTTTTTTTTTTTTGGTTTTTCGAGACAGGGTTTCTCTGTGGCTTTGGAACATGACCTGGAACTAGCTCTTACAGACCAGGCTGGCGTCGAACTCATAGAGATCTGCCTGTATCTGCCTCCTGAGTGCTGGGATTAAAGGCGTGCACCACCACCACCTGGCTAGCTAATCTCTTAATTTATGGAAAGCATATAAAGCAAAATTCCTTATCTCAGGCCAACATCATACAGAACCTGTAGTCAATTTTGTTCAAGCTTGATAAGGTTACCCCATATGGTCTGTCCAGCAGAATTCAGTTATGGGTTTCCTTGAAAAGGGACATTGAGACTGAGGAAAATTTAGATTAAGAGAAATGAGGACATAAGTTAGACCAGGAGGACTCAAGGCCACTACCAAACAGCTCTGAATTTATTTCTCAGACAGCATATATACTACTTTTAAGGAAAGTTCAGTCTGTGAATCTCTTAAACGTCTCCCTGCAGTTGTTCTCAATTGAGAAACAAAATCGTGAAACAATTCATCAGGTCTCTGTCTTATCTTAGACTATTATTCTGTTTTCTTTCCAGTGCCAGGTAATTTATACAAGACCATTTTTTGGCTGGAATATTAAGTTGAGCATATCCTGCCATATCAGAGTTCAACTGATGATCTAAATCTTTATAATTACCTTCTCCTGCCAGCATGTCAAAATTAACAGGCATGTTTTGAGCTTTGTTAATATTAGCTTTAAGTTCACATACTCATGGAATTATGATTCCACAATACAATAATCTCCTCCAGAAAAACAAGCTCTAGCCAGTTGTTTCCAATCCACCATAGGCAAAGCTTTAACCACTATTGTCTACAAAATTGCCTGAAAAGAATTTTTGGCCCAATTTGAGAACCAGTGTTTTTAATTCTTTAAGTTGTGTAAAAGGAAAAATGTGTGAACTCTCAGAACATTTCCTTGAGCATCTTGATGTTCTATAACTGAAAATAAATTAAAACCTTGAATGACTTCTTTCTTGGTTCCTCTTCTAATACTTCCATATAATGGGCTAACAGTCAAAGTCTGCTAAGAATTTGCAGGCTTCTGGACCATAGACATCATAGGAAATTTCTTTTCTTTAA
This sequence comes from Chionomys nivalis, assembly GCF_950005125.1. Classification (NCBI taxonomy): domain Eukaryota; kingdom Metazoa; phylum Chordata; class Mammalia; order Rodentia; family Cricetidae; genus Chionomys; species Chionomys nivalis. Next base: position 33,287,832 of record NC_080111.1, on the reverse strand, counting down.
TAGTATAATTCTCAGGAGAATCTAAATCTGTCTTCTCTCTGAGGGAAGGCGAGGGGGTGCTCATTCTTGAGCTTCTCCATGAACTCTTTGTGAGATCCTTCATGAGTTTTTTTTTTTTTTTTTTTTTTTGCCAGGAAGAAATTTGGACTGCTTCCAGTTTTTTATTTAAAGAGTCCATCAGATTCCTCAGCCCCTTAGTCTCTGACTGTTTTTCAACTGTCTTAGATCATTTACATGACTATTCTTCAACATTCATAGATAATGTGGGAAATTGGAATCAGGACACTTAGAAGTCCCTTTTTTTTAATTTCACCTCATTGTCAGGAACCTCTCTTTTAAATTTTACCTAATCATCAGTATCTGATGTGACATCATCAGTCGACTTTTCAGAAGCATTTGCATTAAACAGTTCCTTCAATGAAACAGAAAACTTAGTTTTACTTTTACTTCAGTTTGGGTGCAATTTCTGTCTTTCAGGACAAAGAACTAAGCTGTCATGAATAAGTGCCAAGAGGCTGAAAATATCCACTGAAATGTTCTCTGGACCATGTACATCATAATATTGCTGTATTTTAACTCCACTACACCCCCTCATATCTGCATTCAAGGTTCCCTGCTCAGGAAACCAAGGACAAATTCTTTCAATAAATTCCAAAAATTTATACAGTTGCTGAACCCTACCTTAGAACCTATGGGTTTTAAAATATACCTGAATAAATGTACAAACTGCTGTTTGCTGTTTTTTGTCCCATAATTACTTTTTACATTTATATGAAAGTTACTTCTTATTCAAGTTAATTCTTTCCTTATTTTACACTTACACAACAGTTACTAAATTATTTTTTCATGCTGCATAACTAACCTCTTTTGTCCTGCATTAACTTTCCTTTGTATGTACAGCAATGGTTTCCTGAGAATACTCACTGCAGATGTCCCTTTAACTGAGCACTGAGTACACTCTTTCATCCTGAGGTGTCCTTGTGTTGTTCCTGCCACACCCTTCCACATCCCAGCATTTGGTGCCAATCTCTTGAAGCCCACTCATTGGAATTTTCCTGGCCATTCCATGTGAGTGGATTCTGAGGCTGAGAAAAATTTAGATTAATATAAATGAAGACAGAAACATAGGATGGACTGGGAGGACTGAAGGTCAATACCAAACAGCCCTGAGTTTATTTTTCAGCCAGTATATATACTAGATACAGTCAATAGGCAGAACAAAGAGCAGTTAAGTCAGGTAACCATTTTTCTGCACTATCATTGGAATACAGGTCAAAGAGTTACATTATCTTATTCAGATAAGCAGATTCTAATCTCTAAGGATGACTTGCTATTGCTGGCCTACACCAGCCCAAATCTTAATTTAAAATGTGTGCTCTTTGAACTGGGCAAAATGTTCTTTCTATGGGCTAACACAGACATTACTCATAGCCCTCAAGATTACTGGAAAATGCAGAGCAGGCAAGCTTGTACTCAATTGATTTCTTTAATACCTAAAGAACTCTAAATAGAAACTGAGTTATATGTGGACTTCCACATTGGTCTCAGGATTTCATAGAGCTAATAACTAGTGGCTGGATGCTCTGCTTCTTGAATTTTTTGGCTTTCACCCTAATATGTGATTCCAGGTTTTATGAATAAGGCCAATTAGAGTTTGCATTATAACTACTAATTCTAAAATAACTCTTCTTACTTCCTATTCATTAATTTATGTTTAAGTTTCTATCAAGTAGGTTAAAATTAAGTTTATGAATTCAGCACATATTGCACATATTTTGGTCTTTTATCCTTTGAACTTTACTACATATAACATTTTCTTTATCTGTTCTTTGGTTGAGGAGCATCTAGGTTGTATCCATGTTTGAGTTTTTACTAATAATGCTGCTATGCACATAGTTGAACAAATATTCGTGTAGAATTATTTGGTTGTGCATCTTTTATGTATATGCCCAAGAATTATTTTCTTTGTCCTGAGGTAGTTTGATTCCCAATTTTCTGAGAAACTGCAATAATTTCCAGGGTGGTTGTACAAATTTGCATTCCCACCAGCAATGGATGAGTGTTCCCCTTTCTCAACATCCTCTCCAGCCTAAGCAATCATTGATATTTTTGATCTAAGCCATACTGACTGGTGTGAGATGGTATTTAAGAGTCATTTTGATTTGCAGGGTTTGGTGCAGTAAGATTGCTGGAATCTGGTAGTGACACATTACTCTGTCTGTTGTTGATTGTGTTCTTTCCTTTTGTCCAAGAATTTGGGCTTGAGATTGTGGTTTAAGTGCCAATCTCTCAGTTTGTCTTTGTTGGATGGGTGTTTGTTTCCCTGATTTCTGTTTGTTCTCTGGTAATCTAGTCTGTGTGGCATAGGGTTGAACTGAGGTTCTTTTTAAGGTCTTTTGGTACTTAATTTTTTTAAAATAAGAAAACAATCTATTTCCTTTATACATACCAATCAAAGTTGCTGTTCCCTCTCCTCCACTTATTGCCTCCACATACCCTCCCACCCCGCTATTCAAATTTCAGAGAGGGTAAGGTACAGGTACACTGCATGGGGGAATTACACAACCCTCCCTACTGTATCTAGCCTGAGCAAGGTATCATCCAAAGAGACTAGGTTCCCAAAAAGCCAGTACATGCACTACACCAATTTTGGGACTGAAATTCTTGCAGTATGGGTAGCCTTATTAAAGCATGGAGTATGAGCCAAAGGAGGTTAGGACTGTAAACAGAAAAGAAGGGGAACTTGGGGAAAGTGTTGAGGGTGTAGGGAAGATTTGGGGAGGTCTGTGGGCTGGTGGCCTACATGGAATTCTGGCAGGTGGTTTGTTTTGAGCCAGGGGTCTCCACCCAGGTTGGAAGCTACAATACAGACATGATGAGGAAAGTGGGTTTTTGGTTTAGTGTTGAGGGTTTTTGAAAGAATTGAAGAAGTCTATGTGAATTTTTGATGGTTGCCATGGCCGCTGGTCCAGCGTGTGTTCTTTTTTTTATTTTATTTTATTTATTTATTATGTATACAATATTCTGTCTGTGTGTATGCCTGCAGGTCAGAAGAGGGCACCAGACCTCTTTACAGATGGTTGTGAGCCACCATGTGGTTGCCGGGAATTGAACTCAGGACCTTTGGAAGAGCAGGCAATGCTCTTAACCACTGAGCCATCTCTCCAGCCCTCAGCATGTGTTCTTTTCCTCAGTTTATCTACTTGTTCTTCATGTGGTGTGTCCTGTTCTTGAGCGGAGGCTTTCCACCCAATGTGTAGGTTGTGGTAACTGTAGAATTGGTTGGGGATTGTGTCTGGGAATGCAGTGAGTGTGTTAGTTTCATAGACTGGTGGACTGCCTACCTATTCTTCTGGCTGGGATGATGTGCACATGAGCAAGGATTTTCTGCTTGAATTTGGGGATGAAGTACAACTATATTCCTTTTTTTTGAGACAGGGTTTCTCTGTGGCTTTGGAGCCTGTCCTGGAACTAGGCTGGTCTCGAACTCACAGAGATCCACCTGCCTCTGCCTCCCGAGTGCTGGGATTAAAGGCGTGCGCCACCATCGCCCGGCTATATTCCTTTTTCTGAGTGGGAGTTTATCCTATGCCATTGCATGTTGGAAATCCTTCATTTTTTACTTGAAATCTCAAGATGTGTCAGACAAAGGGTTGGCTGGAATTCAATCCAGAAGAGTTTTGGGATATTTGTGCTATATGGGTTATTACAGATTATGAAGATCAAAGAACTCAGACTAAATGTGTTTTCATCTTTTCTCTTTTATTCATTCTTCTCTCATACAATACATGTTGACTGCAGCCTCCACTTCCTACACTTCTTCCAGTTTCCCCCAATCCTCATTCCCCCAGGTCCATTGCTCCTTTTTCGTCTGTCACATAATAGAAAGTCTCCATGGGATATCAAAGAAACCCTTCATAAAAAGGGTCAAGAAAACTAGGTAAAATCCCTTATCAAAACTGGACAAAGAAAATTAATAGGAAGGAAAAGGTCACAAAAATTGGCAAGAGTAAGAGACACCAAGAGTTCTACAGTTAATAATCACACAAACACCCCAAGCTAACAACCAAAGCAGATACAGAGCTGTTCATGTTCCATGATTGTCACTTCATTTTGTCTGAGACACTATGAGACTTGTTGATTCTGTAGCTTTGGTTTTCCTGTTTTCCTCAACCCCTCCTGATGCTACATTTTTTACCCCTTCCTTGCACAGGATTCCAACAACTCAAGGTAAAGTTTGGGTAGGGATCTCTGCATGTGTAACCATCAGCTGCTGGAAGAATTCTGTCTGGTGACATTTGTGCTGGGAATCAATCTATGATTTTAGATATGACTCATTTCATTTCTTTTTCTCTTGTTTAGTTGTATTTGGTTCTACCCATTCTGGAGGCCATCAAGTTCTGGTTCCTGGCCATCCTGCAGTATCAGACATTGGCTTCCTCTCACAGCTTGGACTAAAAGTTAGACCATCATTGGTTGTTCACTTCACAAACTCTGAGGCCCCTTTTCCCCAGTGTATCTTGCTAGCAGAACAAGTGTAGTTCTAAGTTTAGTGACTGACTTTGTGTCCCAATCCCACCAATGGCAGCCGTATGTATTTATAGAACAAAGCTGGTTCAGCCTCTGCATTCCTCACTACTAGGAATCTTCAATAGTGTCTTTCTTGTAGTTCTGGAAGTTTGCAGTGTACTGTTTCCACATCTCCTGCAAACAGCTCCCTTATTCCTGTCATCTCTCCCTCCTATTCTTCATCTCTGTCCCTTGCTTACTTGATCTTTCCTGTTCCCATCCCCACCTGCCTCCAGTGCACCCACAAAATCTATTCTATTCTGTCTTGCCAGAGAAACCATGCATGTCCCCCAGAGCTGTTCTTGTTACTTAGCCTTTCTGCATATATGGCTTGTACTGTGATTGACTGTGATTACTATGGTTGTACTTTACATACCTGCTCATATCCACTTGTAACTGAGTAAACCATGTTGGTTTATGTTCTTCTGGGTTGCCTCACTCAGGATAAAAAATAGTCATGCAACAAGACAGCAACCAAATAATTCAAATATGTTGGGGTACACCTCTAAACAGAATTCTCAGTAGAGAAATCTAAAATAGATGAGACACATTTAAAAATATGTTCAGTATCATTAGCCATCAGGAGATTTCATCATAAACCTGACAGAAAGGATAAGTTTAACAACACAAGTGACAGCTAAGGCTCCAAGGATGTGGAGAAAGGGAACTCATTGCTCTTGCAGTTCTAACTTGTCCAGCCACTGTGGAAATCAATATGCAATCCTCAGAATATTGGGAGTCAATCTACCCAAGACCCAGGTGTCCCACTCTGTGTATATTCCTAAAACATGCTCTTCACTCCTACCACATGGATACTTGCTTGACTCTGTTCATAATAGCCAGAAACTGCTGTGTTTGTGAGAGACTGTGTTGATTGATGACTGATGTAGGAAGCCCCTAAGAAGGTGGACCTGTGCTGGGATATGGAGCATTCTGAGCATGAGGTAGAGACTAGGCAAGAGAACAAGGCTGTAAACAGCCTTAGCAAGTGTGCTCTGCCTTCAATTGTTAGCTTGCAGTTTCTCCTACACTTCCAAAATGATTGAGTGTGATTTGACACAGTCAATGAAATAATACCTTTTACTGCCTGAGATGCTTTCAGTTTGAGGATTTAATCATAATAGCATAAAAGCAGGTTAGCACAAACAATTACAACACAAAAGTTGATTTTGTTTGTCAGTATAAGAATGATGACTTTTGCCTGAGTGTGGAAGATATCAAGTTTTTTTTCTTTTTTTATTTTTCCATTTAATTATTTATACCTCCTTCCCTCTTCCCTATCCCCTCCAACTCCTCCACACCCTCTCCTCCCTCTCCCACCCTGCTTGAGGGAGGGCAGGGAACCCTGCCCTTTGGGAAGTACAAGGCCACCCCCCCTACATCCAGGCCTAGGGACCTGTGCATTCATGTAGATAGGGTCCCAGAAAGCCAGAACATGTGGTAAAAATAAGTCCCAGTGCTTTTTTTCAATGGCTTCTCAGTCAGCCCCCATTGTCAGCCACAATCAAAGAGTCTGGTTTGATCACATGCTCATTCGGACCCGGTCCAGCTAGACTTGGTGTGCTCACATTAGAACAGAAAGTGTAGAATATATATGCATTAGAGTACGACTCAGTGGCAAAAAAAAACAAGGACATCTTGAATTTTGCTTGCAAATGGATGGAAATAGAAAACACTATCCTGAGTGAGATAACACAGACCCAAAAAGATGAATATGGTATGTACTCACTCATTTTTGGACTCTAGCCATAAACCACGGTCATTAAGCCTATAGTTCACAAGCCTAGAGAAGCCAAATAACAAGGTGAATCCAAAGAAAAGCATTTATAGATCCTACTGGAAATTGGAAGCAAACAAGATTGCAGGGCAAAAGTTGTGAGCATGGGGGAGGGGACAGGCATGGGAGTGAGGTTGGGGGAAAGGGGAGAGGGGGAGAGGGAAGGGAGAAGGGAAGGACTGGCAAGAGCTCGGGGGAGGTGGAGGGTGGAGATGGAGGAAGGGCTGATATAGGAGCAGGGAAGAAGATAGCTACATTAAAGCATCCATTTTAAAGTTGCCAAAAGACTTGGCTCTAGAGCGGATCCCAGGTGTCCATGGGGATGTCCCCAGCTAGGGCCTTGAACAGCAGGGGAGAGGGTGCCTGAACAGTCCTTGTCCCAGAATCCCACTGATGATTATCTTGAATATCACCATAGAATCTTTATCCAGCAACGGATGGAGATAGAGACAAAGACCCACATCAGAGGAATGGACTGAGCTCCCAAATTCCAGTTGAAAGGCAGAAGGAGGGAGAAGATGAACAAAGAAGTCAGCATGATGAGGGATTGGTCTACCAACTGAGGCAGATATCAAGATTTTTATGTGACAAAAAATAGAAACTTGAACATAATTAACTGTTCTTGTAAGACCATGAAAATGAAAATGTAATGGCAGAAAGTGGGTATTGAGATCATAGGATTTCAGTTGAAAATAAATTTGATTAAAAAAAACCCAAGCCAGCCGGGCGGTGGTGGCGCACGCCTTTAATCCCAGCACTCGGGAGGCAGAGGCAGGCGGATCTCTGTGAGTTCGAGACCAGCCTGGTCTACAAGAGCTAGTTCCAGGACAGGCTCCAAAACCACAGAGAAACCCTGTCTCGAAAAAACCAAAAAAAAAAAAAAACCCAAGCACACCAGGCAGTGGTGGCACACGCCTTCAGTCCCAGCACTTGGGAGGCAGAGGCAGGTGGATCTGTGAGTTCGAGAAGAGACTGGTCTATAAGAGCTAGTTCCAGGACAGGCTCCAAAGCTACAGAGAAACCCTGTCTCTGAAAACAAAAAGAAAAAAAACCAAACCTGAAGTCTTTTGTCTGATTTTTTTTTTTTTTTTTTTTTTTTGGTTTTCCAAGACAGGGATTCCCAGTGTAACAGTCCTACCTGTCCTGGAACTACTGGAACTAGCCCTTGTAGACCAGGCTGGAATCAAACTCAGAGTGATTCACCTGCCTCTGCCTCCACAGTGCTGGGGTTAAAGGTGTGTGTCGCCACCATCCAGACTTTTGTGTATATTTTAGCTCCAAATTTTTTCTTATTCTGCCTATGCTCTAGAAATTTAGTAATGCCAAATTAAAATGTAATGGACTAATGTCTTTAATGGAATATTGAAGCTGTTCAATGGTTATCACTGATGACTCCTTTAGGTGTGCAGTATAAGTACCCAAGTAGGGCAGAAATAAATGAAAATAAATAGGTAGCTTCAAAGGACATTTATGTGTTAATACAGGCAGGAATTTTCAAAGAGTTTATTATCATTACAGAAAAGCCATTACTGTGCAGTGGAAGCTTATCAAGGTTCCCTAAGACTCCATATACATAAACCTTCAATTTAGGGATGGTTGAGCAAATTGATTCATAGTCACAGGAAGCTACTTCATTCAAAACCTGCACTTGTGGTACAAGCTCGTTAGTGTTGTCTGCATTAAAAAAATAAAAAACCCTACTTCTCAGCATCACCAGTAATGTGCTGGTCTTGGGAACATGAAATAATCAAAATTTAAGATCATGGCTTTTTAGCTTATGGTTAGAGTTTACCATTGTTGCAGGCATCTGTGTTTGGCAGAGTCAGAAGTCCAGCGAGGAGACAGTGAGAGTTCATTGCATGAAACTGAGGACTGAAGCTGGGTGTCGTGTTGTTTCTTTTCCTCTCTTATTCCTTTAGGGCCTGCCACCCAGTTGTCAATTAAATTTCACACATGGAGGCTTACTTTTTTCTGATAAATGCTTGACTTTGGCTTGTTACGAGACAGGTTGTTTTTAACTTAACTGTTCTCTCTACAGTTTCCTCCTGGCCTTTATCTTTATCTGTATTCCTCTCTTTATTTCTTACTCCATGGCTTGCTGTGTAGCTGGATTAAAGGTTCCTGTTGTTTTCTCCTTCTGTTGCCTCTTATTTCTTTTTTCCTCCCAGATTTCCCCTCCCATTGATTCTCTTTTCCTTGCAGCCCTGCCTGTCCTTTCTTGTCTTGTGACATGTTACTCAAATGTTTTAGACCAACCAGTTATTTTAGATAGGCAAAGTATCACAGCTTCACAGAGCTAAACGAATGTAGCAATTTTTTGCATCATTAAAACAAATGTTCCACAGCATAAATAAATATAACACATTTAAAAATGTGATTTCACAGCACAGTGGGTTCCATTTTGAACCCAAAGGTGTTAAGATACCAAAGTTACGACACAACTTCCATGGAGACCGAGCTGCTTACAGTGATGGGAAGTTACCAAACAGAGAAATGCATGAGAACTTGCAAGGATACGGCCATTTAAGTCATTTGAAACTGAAGCCCATACATCTGACAAGAGAGCTATAGGATTTGATGATTGTCTTGCTCTGCTTCACTCTTGCCTTGGTTCAATCTTCCCTTACTGTGTCTTTATTTTTCTCTTTTGGAATGTTAATGGTATTTTGTGCCACTGGTGTTAGGAAGAGTTAACATGTTTTCAGGTTTTACAAGATGTTGCTGTGAACAGATTATCTTGAGTGCCAGAGGAAACATTACACATTTGGACAGTGTAGGGACCATTGCAGATGAGGATCATTAAATGTCTATCCTTGAAATGACAATATGCAATTTTTCCATTGTTGACTATGAACCAATAGTGGCTGGGGTCAGAATGAACTTGATTGGATGAACAACCTCCCAGAAAAGATCACGTATTTGAACAAGTTTCTCTCTTTGGTGGCTTTCTTTCAACTTCCTGTTAATCTTTAGTAGGAGAAGCCTGTCTAGATGATATTCCTCATTATACATAATGAGTCTCAATACCATGAACTAATTTCCTAACATTTATATCTACTGTTTTGTGCTTGACATTAATCAGCCAACTTCCTACTTATACTGAAATTTTTTTGCCAACATTATAGGTTTGATCTCTACATTCTATATCTTACCTATATTCTATAGGTAAAAATGAGATATTTTTATTGGGTGATAGCCCTGTAATATAGATTTTTTTATATGTCAAGTATATGCTGCTGTGCTGAGCTTCACGTATATCTTGAATTTTAAAATTTGAAAGAGGGTATCACTCTGATTCTCAGGATTCCATATATTTATGACATGAATACTGCCTGAGCATTCTGAGTCAGTTAATTGCAGGTGCATGAACTTCTTCTGGTTTGTTATGTTTGATTTGATTTTTTAAATCAATATGACTATTTTATATGTCTGCATGGATATTCATTACCTGGGTACCTGGTCATCAAGGTGATCTAAAGATCTCAAAACTCCTCACCATAGAACAATGGAAAGTTGTGATCCCCATGTAAGTACTGGAAAATGTGCCCAGCTCCATTCAAGACCAGCAAGAACTCTGAATTACTCTACCTTCTCTCCAGCCCTTTGTTGATTATTCATGACCAACATGTATATTTCTAGTGTTTTCATCTGTGCATTTTAACTGCTTTACACATGAAGTTCCTTTCTACAAAATGTTATTAGACTTACAGTTTAAATTATGACACTTCAGATATCTGGAAAATGAATACAGAAGTAGAGTGAATGGAAAATTATTTAGAAGAACTTCAATAAAAGCCTTTCAGTTCTTTCTATCCCATTTGTTTGTTTCACTGATTTTTACACTGGAGACAGTGTCTTAATGTGTATGTCCACCTGTCCTGGACCTGATTGATTGCATTGACTTGACTGACATTCAACTCAGAGACAAATATACCCACCTCTGTTTTCTGAGTGTTATAGTTAAAGGCACAATATACCAATACCCTCAGTGTGTCCATATTACTTTTTTTGTGTGCTCTGTAACTCTTCATATTATATAGTGTTGATCTTTTTGGTTGTCTCTTGCTCTCAATAGACCTTGCTCTTATGACAGAGTTGACTCTGCTTTTCAATTTCCCTCTAAAGTGACTGTCTATGTCATGTCATAAGAGTAAGGAACACCAGAATCATCTGTCTATACCTTGAAAGAAGTATGCATTTCCATCTTTGTCACTGTGGTGCTTTCCATTTTACACATGTGTGGTGTATTTTAGAAGGCAGTGACCTATGATGATGTGCACATCAATTTCACCCAGGAAGAGTGGGATTTGCTGAATCCTTCCCAGAAGAATCTCTATAAAGATGTAATGCTGGAAACCTACAAGAACCTCATTTCTATAGGTAAAATGAATTTCCTTCATGTTTCAAAATATAGAAACAACTTTTCCATGGTTAAGGATGTTGTTCTGCAATTTGATTTAGAAAGAATGAGGTGAATAGAGCAGTCATAGTTCTTAGGTGCACTTAAGATAATAAGCTAAATCTTGCACATTGTTAAATGATATAACATATATTCTGGTCCTGTATTTTAGGATACATTTGGGAAGACCATAACACTGAAGAACTTTGGCAATGTTCTAAAAGACATGCAAGGTAATTTTCATGTGTAAGTTGATAACAATGTGCCTCTGATGAGACTGCACTTTGTCCTAGAACTTTTAAATAAAAGCAGCAATGCAAATAAACACAGCTTTAAGTGCATAGATGGTTATGAAATAATCACAAATCCATATACCTCAATTTCATGTATATGAATTATTCTTCCTTTCCTATGTGTATCAGACACTACGCTTGATATAAGCTTATGAGCATAGAGACAGGGAAAGATTTAACATACCTATCTTAAGAACAAAAAGAAGATAGGCAGTAGTTCCCATGTAGAGTATACTTGTTGAATTTGATTCAAGTATACAATACTGTTGGTTTTCTACAATCATTATTAATATAAAAAACATTACAAAAATGCCCCATGAATTCTAAGTCTGTGCAAATATTTCTGAATGTCCTAGTTCACTTAGCAAATGAAATATGATTCACAGTATAGTAAAATTTATGAATGCTTAAAGTTGGTAAAGCTCTCAGTGTATTCAGTTGTCTTCAAAAGTGTGAATAATATGATATAAAAATATTTTTGTAAATGTGAAATGCTAACCCATGAAAAAAGGAATTTATCATCGTACTTATTTTCCTAGATGCCAACTGTCCCCAAATTAAAAATCAAACATGATTTTAAATGGAGTTATGAAACCTTAATGACTAATTCCTATTTAGAACAAGTTACAAAATAAATTCATACAGATATAAGGTTCAACAGTGTATTGAATGTGGTAAAGCTTTAAAATGTGCCAATTATCCTTGCAGGATTGAAAGAAACCAAAATGGTGAGAAGAAACTTTCAGTGTATACTCAGTGTGTTAAAGCCTTTTCTGATGACAGCCACTTTCTAAAGAATGAAAAAACAAATACTGGAAAAAAACGGTCTAAAATTACGCAGTGTGGGAAAGCCTTTGCTTATCACAGTTATATTCAAGTGCTTAAAAAAAAACACACTGAAAATAAACCCTATGAATATAGTAAAGGTGATAAAGACATTGTTCTTTATGAAACTCATCAAAGTCATAAAAGAACACATACTGGAGAGAAGCCTTATGAATGCGATCAGTGTGGTAAGGCCTATGCATGTGAAACTGAACTTCAAAAGCATAAAAGAATACATACTGGAGACAAACCCTATGAATATAATCTGTATGATAAGGCCTTTGCATGTTACAGTGATCTTCAAAGCCATAAAAGAACACATACTGGAGAGAAACATTATGAATGTAACCAATGTGGTAAGGCCTTTGCACAAAACAGTCATCTTCAAAGGCATAAAAGAACACATACTGGAGAGAAACCCTATGAATGTAATCAGTGTAATAAGGCCTTTGCATGTCACAGTGATCTTCAAAGGCATAAAAGAACACATACTGGAGAGAAACCCTATAAATGTAATCAGTGTGGTAAGGCCTTTGCACAACACAGTAATCTTCAAGTACATAAAAGAATACATACTGGAGAAAAACCTTATGAATGTAATCATTGTGGTAAGGCCTTTGCACATCACAGTTATCTTCAATTGCATATAAGAACACATACTGGAGAGAAATCATATGAATGTAATCAGTGTGGTAAGGCCTTTGCATCTCAGAGTAGTCTTCAAAAGCATAAAAGTACACATACTGGAAACAAACCTTATAAATGTAATCAGTGTTGTAAGGCCTTTGCATGTCACAGCGATCTTCAAAGGCATAAAAGAATACATACTGGAGAGAAACCTTATGAATGTAATCAGTGTTGTAAGGCCTTCGCATGTCACAGCGATCTTCAAAGGCATAAAAGAATACATACTGGAGAGAAACCCTATGAATGTAATCAGTGTGGTAAGGCCTTTACACGTCACAGTCATCTTCAAGTGCATAAAAGAACACATACTGGAGAGAAACCCTATGAATGTAATCAATGTGGTAAGGCCTTTGCTGAAACCAGTACTCTTCAAAAGCATAAAAGAACACATACTGGAGAGAAACCATATGAATGTAATCAGTGTGGTAAGGCCTTTGCAACTCAGAGTAGTCTTCAAAAGCATAAAAATACACATACTGGAGACAAACTTTATGAAAGTAATCAATGTTGTAAGGCCTTTGCATGTCACAGCGATCTTCAAAGGCATAAAAGAATACATACTGGAGAGAAACTCTATGAATGTAATCAGTGTGGTAAGGCCTTTGCATGTCACAGTCATCTTCAAGTGCATAAAGGAACACATACTAGAGAGAAACCTTATGAATGTAATCAGTGTGGTAAGGCCTTTGCAACTCAGAGTAGTCTTCAAAAGCATAAAAATACACATACTGGAAACAAACCTTATAAATGTAATCAGTGTTGTAAGGCCTTTGCATGTCACAGCGATCTTCAAAGACATAAAAGAATACATACTGGAGAGAAACCTTATGAATGTAATCAGTGTTGTAAGGCCTTTGCATGTCACAGCGATCTTCAAAGGCATAAAAGAATACATACTGGAGAGAAACCCTATGAATGTAATCAGTGTGGTAAGGCCTTTACACGTCACAGTCATCTTCAAGTGCATAAAAGAACACATACTGGAGAGAAACCCTATGAATGTAATCAATGTGGTAAGGCCTTTGCTGAAACCAGTACTCTTCAAAAGCATAAAAGAACACATACTGGAGAAAAACCTTATGAATGTAATCAGTGTGGTAAGGCCTTTGCAACTCAGAGTAGTCTTCAAAAGCATAAAAATACACATACTGGAGACAAACTTTATGAAAGTAATCAATGTTGTAAGGCCTTTGTATGTCACAGTGATCTTCAAAGGCATAAAAGAACACATACTGGAGAGAAATCCTATGAATGTAATCAGTGTTGTAAGGCCTTTGCCTGTCACAGTCATCTTCAACTGCATAAAACAACACATACTGGAGAGAAAGAAACCCTATGAATGTTTTTAGTGTTAAAAGGCCTTTGCACGTCACAGTAGTCTTCAATTACCTAGAACACATACTGGTTAGAAACACTATGAATGCAATCAATGTGGTAAGGCCATTGCAAGTTGCAGTCTTTTTAAATTGCATAAAAAATACATTCTCGTGAGAAACCCTATGATCGTAATCACTTTGGTAAGGCCTTTGCAAAACACAGTCATCTTCAAACATACAAAGGATCACAGAGTAGAGAGAACCTCTATGAATGTAATCAGTGTGGTTAGGTCTTTGAAGACCACTGTACTCTTCAAGGTAATAAGAGATCACACAGTGTAGGGAAACTTTATGAATGTATATCAGTGTAAGGAAGATTTTTCACATCTTATTCATCTTCAAATGCATAAAAGAACACAAACTGGAGAGATAACTGTCAATGGAATCTGTGGTAAATCCTTTGTCATAATCTGCAAATACATAAAATAAGCCATCTTTCAGAAAACTCTATCAATTTAATATGTGTATTTTTCAAACCATGAGAAAAATCATACTATAGTGAAACTCTATAAGTGAATTTAGTGTTTTAATGTTTTGTACTTCATACAGGAGTAAGACTTTTGTGTGTAATCAATCTGATAAAGCTTATGCATATTACCCTAATCATTTGGACGTGTGGAAGAAACTGAGGGCTTATTAGAACTTATTTTTTAAAGATCTTAAGCCAACACACACACACACACACAGTTAACTGACATCAGTTATTGTGTAGAAAAAATGGATAGTGTAAAAATCTGTTCAAGCACTATGATATCTCTTTTTATTTTGTTTGAACCAGCAAACTAATATGCAAAATGTTTTTGGAGCCTTACGAGTAGGAGAAAGGACTAGTCAAAGAAACACACCTCAGACCTGAAAGCAGAGCCAAAGCAAAGCACTTTTTCTCTGAATCTCAAACTAGTTAAAGAAACAACATCTCCCTGAAAACAGCCTGAATATTAAAAAGTGCCAGTGAAAGAAACTCACTCTCAAAACACAACCAAATAATAAAGCCCCACACTCCACCCTTCTCCAAGTGAGCACAAAAGTAACCAATCCTTCAGTATGAAATCTAGCCCATCTCTGATTTTGCTCAGGATCAGGGATTAAACTCTAACAAATTCCCCTCATTCAAAATCTCCTTGGACGCCCCCTGATCCTAAGAAGCCGTATATGAGCTATATGCCAATTCAGTATGCACCTGTCCTATTCAACACTGGCAGGGGTATTTATACTCCTGATTTCTTCCCTCTCATATAAGTGGGCAGTGGAGCATGTGCATGCTCACATGGGCATTTGTGTGAAGACATTCTTTCACTGGAATGCTTCAAAAACTTCTCGAGTTGTGCTGACATACAATTATTACTTCTGTTTGGAAAGCCTTATGAGAATTGAACTCATCTCAGAAGTGTCGGATCACTTTTAACTTCTCTGGCCACAATCAAAGATTTTTTGTTTCACATCCCTGCAGCTCTTTAACTGCAAGCAGACAATCCTTTGCTGCTGCCCCACTTGCATGAGCATGTCTCTCTGTAGGATCTCTGCTCACATGAGCATGCACGTGCACCCCTGCCCTCTTTAGGAGCTGCTGGCAGGCTCTGGGCTAGAGAACAACATAGGAAGGTGATCAGTGTCTTGCCTTTCTTTGAGAAGCTTTCATTTTGGGACCCAAAGTTCTCGTACTGATCCAATAAAAATTCAGAGGAGGCTAAAGGCAGAGGCTGCCTGTCTCAACACTTTCAGGATAAAAAGGGTGAATAAACAAAAATGTACAGTTATGACAGACAAGCAGATACTGGTACCACTTAACATTTCTAGAAAGATAATCACTCAAAACAGCAATGTAGTAACAGTCAAAACACAGACCTACAAAACATGCACTCATTCATTCACACACACCTTTTTAAAGCTCTAGATTTATACTTCATTCTGTAGAAAACCAGGAGCACACATCTTTTATACATTTCAAAAACTGAAGCAATTATTGTTGTCCTTCCTTAGTACCCCTGACCTTTAAAAATATCTATAAGTAATGTAGAAGCACCTGTTTGCTATTTCCTTTTTAAAAATTATATACAAGTTACTTCTTATTCTACTATGACTTATTTTACAATTATACTTGAGTTACTTATTGTTTTTCATGCTGTGCTGCTAACCTCTTTTTCATATTTACACCGTGCAACTACTGATACTCCCAGGATATCCTTAATGCACCTCACAGCACCATTGAAATTTTCAGAGTCCCTATGAAGACACCCCTTCCCAGAAAGCTGCACAACTGGATGTCACCTGTAGGAGCTGTTCCTACAAGGTCAACTAGGGTTCCTGGATAGGGGATCCTCGAGGCCAAAAAAAGTCAGAAGAAACAAAAGACAGGATAGAATCGGGAGTTGTGTCCAGTCATGCTGAAGTAGCCAAACAGCCCAGGATTTCTTTCAGAACTTCCTTAAATACAAAAGCAGAAGAAAGCACAGCACAGGTGGTCAGTCAGTATCTGACCACAACGTCATTCCTGTCCTTGAGTTAGCAGCCTCCTCACCACATTTATCTGAACCTAATCCCAATTTTCCATATCCATTAAATTATCATCTGAGGGAAACTAAGGATTATATTCCTTGATAGTTTCAAGACACATCTCTAAGTCTCATATAGATACATGGGTGCCATGAGTTTCCAGCAAATGCTTAGTCATAGACAGAAGCAGAGAAAAGTTACCTTGTCCCATTACCCGGTAATTACTTTTCTTATTATCCATCACTCCTGAAATTCTATCAGCGTCCCTGTTTCAGGCTCCAATTTTTGGGGTCTCTTTCCCAACTACCTCGGTTATGGATGACCCTGTGTAGTAACACAGAAATCAGAACACAAGGGATTCAGGGTAGAAGATACAACTGCATACTTTATTGCAAAGCCAGCGCACTCTAATAATACTCAAATCACAATCCAAGCTAGGTTCTCATAATACTTGAAATAGTTACAGAAACTACCAAATTTGTTAGAATTTATTTCAAGAGTTTTGTGTCCTAGTTAATCTAAACAAGAAGACTGCTGTTACGGAAATAACTTTAGCTGTAATATAAACACACTTCATCAGGAGACAAACCACAACCTAATCATAGTGAGTGAACTACAGTGCACTTCTGTGTACTCAAGGACTGACTATTGGCAGGGAAATCTACTGATAGAGGAGGTATGCTTTCTCCTTACTTGGCCTGACAAGTATGTCAGTAAGAGTGCCACCTCAAGTCACCCCTGCACAGAGATTCTATAAAGTTCAAAATAGCCCTCCACAGTGGAGTTGTGTTTCTGCATTAGCATAATCTTTGACTGGATCTACTGAGCCTCTGATTTCTTTCTGTCCTTGAGTTGTTCTCATGGGTATCTTTGTCATAGTCACTGGAATCTAACCACTACAGCTATTTATTGTAGATTTATCTCAAGTTACTTTTCTGTATTTGAAAATTTTTCATACCTACCACCAAAGGAAGAAATGAAAGAGAGGAATTAAAAAAGAAAGAAAGTATGAGAGAGTCAGCAAAACTATTCTTGTAGGACCAGGAAAATGTAAATGTAATGGCAGAAAGTGGGTGCTGAAATCATAGGATTTTAAAATAAACTCAATAAAAAAGTTAAGCCTGAGTTCTTTTGTCTGATTTTTTTTTGTTGTTTTTGTTTTTCCAAGACAGGGATTCCCTGTGTAACAGTCCAACCTCTCATGGAATTAGCCCTTGTAGACCAGGCAGGCCTCAAACTCTGCCTCTGCCTCCGAGTGCTGGGATTAAAGGTGTGTGTCCCCACCGCCCAGCTCTTTGTGATATTTTAGCTCTAAATTTTTCTTATTCTGCCTATGCTCTGGAAATGTAGCAATACCAAATTAAAAGGTAATGGGCTAATGTCTTAAATGGAATATTGAAGCTGTTCAGTGGTTATCACTGATGACTCTTTTAGGTGCACAGTGGAAAAAAACAGTAGGACAGAAATGAATGAAAATAAAAAGGGAGTTTCAAAGGGCATTTATGTGTTAATACAGGCAGGAATTTTCAAAGAGTTTATCATCATTACAGAAAAAGCCATTGCTCTGGAGTGGAAGCTTATCAAGGTGCCCCAAGGGTAAGACTCTATCCACATAAACCTTCAATTTAGGGAAGGCATGAGCCAAGTGTTTCATAGTCTTAGGAAACTACTTCATTCAAAACCTTCTGCACCTGTGGTCCAAGCATGTTAGTGTCCTTTGCATTTATAAAAACCGACTTCTCAGCATCACCAATAATGTGTTGGTCTTGGAAACAAGAAAGAATCAAAATTTAAGATCATGGATTTTTAGTTTATAGTTACAGTTTATCATTGTTGTAGGCATTTGTGTTTGGCAGAGTCAGAAGCCCAGGGAGGACAGAGTGGGAGTTTATTGAATGAAGCTGTGAGGATTGAAGCTTTGTGTTGTTTCTTTTATTCTTTTGTTCCGTTAGACCCTGCCATCCAGTTCTCAATTGAATTTCACACATGGAGGCTTATTTTTTTCTTATAAATGCCTGACCTTGGCTTGCTTTGTCTTGTTTAAAGGCAGGTTGTTTTTCAATTATTCTTTCTATCCTTTCTTTCTGCCTTTATCTTTATTCTGTATTCCTGTCTTTATTTCTTATTCCATGGCTTGCTGTGTAAATAGATTAATGGCTCCTGTTGTTCTTTCCTTTTGTTGCTTCTTCTTTTTTATCCTCCCAGATTTTTCCTCCCATTTATTCTCTTCGCCTGCCAGCTCTTCCCATCATTTCTTGCCATGCAATTGATCACTGAATTCTTTTTTAGATCAACCAGGTATCTTAGTTAGGCAAAGTATCACAACTTCACAGAGCTAAACCAGTGCAGCATAAAAAAAGTGCAGCACTTCTTTGCATCATTAAAACAAATGTTCCACAGCATTAACAAAAATAACACATTTTAAAATATCATTCCACTGAAAGACCCTACAGACCCCCTCCTCAGAACCCACAGCTAGCAGGCTCCCCGGGAGAATGTCCTGTTTGCTTGAAAGAGTCTCAGGATCAGCAGCTAGCCTGCTCTCGTGAGAGGAAAACAGGCTGTCTATAAGATAGGACATCCACAAAGCAGGATGACTGCGAAGTAGGATATCTATAAGATAAGAACAGGATGTCTGCTGCCAGACATCCATGCTGGGAGAGGAAAACCATTCATGCCCCCCGCCTCATTCCGATAACCATGCTTCTGCTTCTGTAAAACTTGCTTTTTGCCACCCTCTCTCCTATAAAAAGACCTCCTCCCAGTCTGCTGGCGCGCAAGTGCTCTGAAAGACTTTGCCGCCTGCAGGTACCTGTGTCTACCTAATAAACCTCTTGCAGTTTGCATCCGACTTGTGGTCTTGGCCTGGTCTTTGGGTCCGGGGTCTCCACCTGAGGGAAGGTCCCTACCGGGGGTCTTTCACCACAACAGCCTGGGCTGCATTTTGAGCCCAAAGATGTCAAGATACCTAAGATATGACACTACTTCCATTGAGATCTAGCTGCTTATAGTGAGTGGAAATTACCAAAGAGAGAAATGTATGAGAAATTACAAGAATAGGGCTATTTAAGTCATTTGAAACTGAAGCCCATACATCTGTGAAAAGAGGTACAGGATTTGATGCTTGTCCTGCACTGCTTCCATCTTGCATTAGTCCAATTGTCCCTCACAGTGTTTCCATTTTGCCATTTTGGAATAGTAATAGTATTTTGTGCCATTGTATGTTTTCGGGTTTTACAAGATGTTGCTGTCAACAGATTGTCTTGAGTACCAGAAGAGACATTAGACATTTGGACAGTGTAGGGGCCATTGCAGATGAGAATCATTAAATGTCTATCCTTGAAATGATGAAATGCAAAATTTCTATTGTTGACCATGAACCAGTAGTGACAGAATCTACTTGATTGAATAGGGTCAGAATCTACTTGATTGAATGAAGAGCCTCCCAGAAAAGATAATGCATTTATACAAGTTTCTTTCGTTGGTGGCTTTCTTTCAATTTCCTGTGAATCTTTAGTAGGAGAAACCTGTCAAAATGAAACTCCTCATTGTATGTGAGGAGTCTCAATATCCTCAACTAATTTCCTGACATTTATATCTACTGTTTTGTGCTTGACATTAATCAGCCAACGTCCTACTTATACTGAAATGCTTTGCTATCATTATAGGCTTGATCTCTAAATCACATAAGATATAGAAGAAACAGTTGCTATTAAGTGCTAAGGAGTTTGGCAACCTGCTATTTTAATTGTTTTGTTTGCTTGTCTGAGTAACCCTTGCTGTGTGGCTCTAAATTTCTGAAAGTAAAGGGGAGCATCATTTCTGACTCTAATTTTTATGTTACTGGATGATGGCCCTGGAATGTAGGTATTTTTACATGTCATGTATATGCTGCTATGCTGTGCTTCACGCATATCTTGAATTTTAAAATTTGACAGAGGGTATCACTATGATTCCCAGGATGCCATGTAGTCATGACATTAATACTACCTGAACATTCTGAGTCACTGAATTGCAAGTACATTAGTTTCTTTCATATTGTAATGCTTGATTTGATTTTTTAAAATTAATATGACTATTATATATGTCTGGATGGATATTCACCACATGGGTACCTGGTTATAAAAGTGATCAAAAGATCTCAGAACTTTTGATCATGGAACAATGGAAAGTTGTGATCCCCATGTAAGTACTGGAAAATATGCCCACCTCCATTCAAGACCAGTAAGAACTCTGAACTACTCTGCCCTCTCTGTAGCTCTGTCTAGATTATTTCTTTGCTTTATATTTTAAAACCACTTATGAGTGAGTATATGTGATAATTGCCTTTCTGTTTCTCAGTTATCTCACTCAAAATAAAGTTTCCTAGCTCCATCCATTTCCCTGAAAAATTCAGTGTGTCATTATTTTTTTCTGCTGTGTAGTACTCCATTGTATAAATGTACCATATTTTCCTTATCCATTCTTCAGTAAAGGGGAATTTAGGTTGTTTCCAGGTTCTGGCTATTATAAACAATGATGCTATGAACATAGTTGAGCACATCTCCTTGTGGCACAATTGAGCATCCTTTGGATATATACCCCAAAGTGATATTACTGGGTCTTGAAGAAGGTTGTTTCCTAATTTTCTGAGAAATTGCCACACTGACATCCAAAGGGGCTATACAAGCTTGCATTCCCATCAGCAATGCAGGAGGGTTTCCTTTACCTCATGCCTCTCCAGCATAAATTGTCATCAGTGTTTTTTATCTTGGCCATTCTTATAGGTGTAAGATGGAATCCCAGAGTTGATTTGATTTGCATTTCTCTGATGACTAAGGATTTTGATCACAATCCCTGACTTCAAACTTTACTACAGAGCTACAGTACTGAAAATAGCCTGGTATTGACATAAGAACAGACAGGAGGACCAACGGAACTGAATAGAAGACCTGGATATTAACCAACATATCTACGAACACCTGATTTTTGACAAAGAAGGAAAAAAACAAATGGAAAAAAGAAAGCATTGTTAATTAATGGTGCTGGCATAAATGGATATCAACATATAGAAAGAAGAATGAAAATTGATCCTTTTCTATCGCCATGCACAAAACTCAAGTACAAATAGATGAAAACCATCAACATAAAGCCAGCCACACTGAACCTTATAGAAGAGAAAGTGGGAAGTACACTTGAATGTATTGGCACAGGAGAACACTTCATAAATATAACCCCAGTAGCATAGACACTGAAACAATTACTAAATAAGATCTGAAACTAAAATGCTTCTGTAAAGCAAAGGACATGGTCAACATGACAAAACAACAGCCTACAGAATGAGAAAAGATCTTCACCAACCCTACATCAGACAGAGGTCTGATCTCCAACATATACAAAGAACTCAAGAAATCGGTCATCACAAAAGCAGATAATCCAATAAAAAAATGGGCCGGGCGGTAGTGGCGAATGCCTTTAATCCCAGCACTTGGGAGGCAGAGGCAGGTGGATCTCTGTGAGTTCGAGACGAGCCTGGTCTACAAGAGCTAGTTCCAGGACAGGTTCCAAAACCACAGAGAAACCCTGTCTCGAAAAACCAAAAAAATAAAAAATAAAAAAATAATAAAAAAATGGGAGTACCAACTTAAACATAGAACTCTCTACAGAGGAAACTAAAACGACTGAAAGACACTGAAGAAAATGCTCAAAATCCTTAATCATCAGAGAAATACAAATCTAAACAATGCTGAGATTCATTTTTACACCTGTAATAAAGAACAAAAACACTGATGACAACTTATGCTGGAGAGGTTGTGGGGAAAAGAAAACAATTCTGCATTGCTGGTGGGAATGCAAATTGGGACTGCCCCTTTGGATATCAGTGTAAGAATTTCTCAGAAAATTAGGAAACAACCTTCCACAAGACCCAGTAACACCACTTTGGGGTATTTATTAAAATGATGTTCAATAGTGCCAAAATGACATGTGCTCAACTATGTTCATAACAACATTGTTTGTGATAGCCAGCACCTGGAAACAACCTAAATGTCCCTCGACCAAAAAATGGATATGGAAAATGTGGTACATTTATACAATGGAGTACTACACAGCAGAAAATAATAACATCTTAAATTTTCCAGGCAAATGGGTGGAACTAGAAAACATCATTTTGAGTGAGGTAACCCAGACCAAGAAATAAAATTATCACATGCACTCACTCATAAGTGGTTTCTAAGCATAAAACAAAGAAATGCAGTCTACAAATCATAATCCCAGAGAGCCTCACAACAATGACACTAAGAGAAATATATACAAATCTAATCTACATGAGAAATAGAAAAAGGTAAGTTCTCCTGAGTAAATTGGGAACATAGGGATCTTGGGAGAGAGTCAAAGGGTCCGGGAGCAGAGAAAAATGTAGAGCTCAATAAAAATAGATAAAAAATGATGCTTCAAGGAGTAGGCAAAATTTTCACTTAAAATCTGAAATAACTTGGGGAAAGATTCTAACACCCAAAAATAATAGTCAAACACAGCTTCTTTGTAACTGCCTTTTTTGGTTGGCTGTGTTTGATAGCAGTGCCCAGAGGCTTGTCTCCTTTGACAGAGGGCTTCCTGTCTCAGCATTGGTGACAAACAAACCAGCTCTTTTAAGAGATCCTAAGTTTGCTGATTGTGTGTCTTTTCTCCACCTGACCTCAGGGCCCAGGCTTCGATCCTGCTGTCCACTCTCCCTGTATTTCTATAATTGAAAGAATGTGTGGAGCCTGATTTGATTCTCTAAGACAGACTCTCTCCAGTGTGAAGGCCATTAATTTATAAGTGGCTGCTGCCCCTCTCTGGTCTTTTGTTCAATATGGCTGCCTCTTGAATAGTTTCTGGGCACCATTATGGGGAATTACCTTCAAATCCTTTCCAGAAATGTCTTTTCTGAGTGAGTACACTGATCTAATTGGTTACATTCAGTATAACCTATTGAAATTTACCACAAAGTTCTGGGACCAAAGATAGTCTGACTTCTACTGTGGAATAGTATTTCTAGCACTTATAATTTTGTGTCCAATTTATTGATAGTTCAAAATGATGAGTGGGTTAAATGCATGATGGATAAATATAGTATATAAATAAATGTCAGGATAAAAGAAATTTTTGATGTGTCAGCCTACAAAAGTGATTTCTTTACTGACACCACGAGGTGGTGCCACCAATAAATGAAACCAGTGTGGCTGTTCTGACTAGCCAATTATAAACCACCTACAACCTAGTGTGGCACATGAATGAATATGTGCATATATCCAAAAATATGTGCACATGAAAGAAATGATCTCACTTGTCTTCACAATATGACATAAAGTGTACTTGTGCAGGTAACGACATTCATTAAATTGAGGCAAGGGATTGAAGTAAGACAGCAAGAACTCCCAAAGGCTTACAAATCAGTTGGTAGTCTGAAATGACTGCATAAGAAAGCTTCCTTTGGGAGACATAACCACAGACACAGAGGAAATTCAGAGAATCATTAGATCTTACTACAAAAACCTGTATGCCACAAAATTGGAAAATGTAAAAGAAATGGACACTTTTTTAGATAAGTACCATATACCAAAGTTAAACCAGGACCAAGTGAACAATCTAAATAGACCTGTTAGTCGCGAAGAATTAGAAGTTGTTATAAAAAACCTCCCTACCAAAAAAAGCCCAGGTCCAGACGGCTTCAATGCAGAATTCTACCAGAACTTCCAAGAAGACCTAATACCTATACTCCTTAAGGTATTTCACAATATAGAAACAGAGAAGTCATTGCCAAATTTCTTTTATGAAGCTACAGTTACTCTGATACCAAAACCACACAAAGATACAACCAAGAAAGAGAACTACAGGCCAATCTCACTCATGAACATCAACGCAAAGATACTCAATAAAATACTGGCAAACTGAATCCAAGAACACGTTAGAAAAATTATCCATTATGATCAAGTAGGCTTCATCCCAGATGCAGGGCTGGTTCAACATACAAAAATCTATCAATGTAATCCATCATATAAATGAACTGAAAGAAAAAAACCATATGATCATTTCATTAGATGCTGAAAAAGCTATTGACAAAATTCAACATCCCTTTATGATAAAGGTCTTAGAGAGATTAGGGATACAAGGCTCGTTCCTAAGTATAATAAAAGCTATTTATAGCAAGCTGACAGCTAACATCAAATTAAATGGAGAGAAACTCAAAGCTATTCCACTATAATCTGGAACACGACAAGGCTGTCCACTCTCTCCATACCTTTTTAATATAGTGCTTGAAATTCTAGCGATAGGAGTAAGACAACATAAGGGGATCAAAGGGATTCAAATTGGAAAGGAAGAAGTTAAACTTTCATTATTTGCAGACGATATGATATGTACATAAGCGACCCCAAAAACTCCAGCAAAGAACTCCTACAGCTGATAAACACCTTTAGTAGCATGGCAGGATACAAGATCAAATCCAAAAAATCAGTTGCCCTCCTATACACAAAGGATAAGGAAGCAGAGAGGGAAATCAGAGAAGCATCACCCTTCACGATAGCCACAAATAGCATAAAATATATTAGGGTAAACCTAACCAAGGAAGTGAAGGACCTATTTGACAAGAACTTTAAGTCTTTGAAGGAAGAAATTGAGGAGGATACCAGAAAATGGAAGGATCTCCCTTGCTCTTGGATTAGGAGGATCAACATAGTAAAAATGGCAATTCTACGAAGGGCAATTTATAGATTCAATGCAATCCCCATTAAAATCCCATCAAAATTCTTCACAGATCTTGAGAGGACATTAATCAACTTTATATGGAAAAACAAAAAACCCAGGATAGCCAAAACAATCTTAAATAATAAAGGATCGTCTGGAGGCATTACCATCCCTGACTTCAAACTTTATTACAGAGCTTCAGTATTGAAAACAGCTTGGTATTGGCATAAAAACAGAGAAGTCGATCAATGGAACCGAGTAGAAGACCCTGATTTTAACCCACAAACATATGAACACCTGATTTTTGATAAAGGAGCTAAAAGTATTCAATGGAAAAAAGAGAGCATCTTCAACAAATTGTGCTGGCAGAACTGGTTGTCAACCTGTAGAAGAATGAAAATAGACCCATATCTTTCACCATGCACAAAACTCAAGTCCAAATGGATTAAAGGCCTCAATATCAGTCTGAACACACTGAACCTGATAGAAGAAAAAGTGGAAAGTACTCTACAACATATGGGTACAGGAGATCACTTCCTACGTTTATCCCCAGCAGCACAGACATTAAGGACAACATTGAATAAATGGGACCTCTTGAAAATGAGTAGCTTCTGTAAAGCAAAGGACTATGTCACTAAGACAAAGAGGCAACCCACTGACTGGGAGAAGATCTTCACCAACCCTGCAACAGACAAAGTTCTGATCTCCAAAATATATAAAGAACTCAAGAAACTAGACTTTAAAATGCTAATTAACCCAATTAAAAAATGGGGCACTGAACTGAACAGAGAATTCTCAACAAAAGAAATTCATATGGCCAAAAGACACTTAAGGTCATGCTCAACCTCCTTAGCGATAAGGGAAATGCAAATTAAAACAACTTTGAGATACCATCTTACACCTGTCAGAATGGCTAAAATCAAAAACACCAATGATA
Organism: Chionomys nivalis; assembly: GCF_950005125.1. Classification (NCBI taxonomy): domain Eukaryota; kingdom Metazoa; phylum Chordata; class Mammalia; order Rodentia; family Cricetidae; genus Chionomys; species Chionomys nivalis. Next base: position 33,261,767 of record NC_080111.1, on the reverse strand, counting down.
GCCTTTGCTGGAAAGGGTGTGGAGAAAGGGGCACACTCATCCATTGCTCGTGGGAATGCAAACTAGGGTAACCACTTTGGAAATCAGTGTGGCGATTTCTCAGGAAATTTGGGATCAACCTACCCCAAGATTCAGTAATACCACTCTTGGGAATATACCCAAGAGATGCCCGATCATATGACAAAAGTATATGTTCAACTATGTTCATAGCAGCATTGTTTGTAATAGCCAGAACCTGGAGGCAACCTAGATGCCCTTCAATGGAGGAATGGATGAAGAAAGTGTGGAATATATACATATTAGAGTACTACTCAGCGGTAAAAAACAATGACTTCTCGAATTTTGCATGCAAATGGATGGAAATAGAAAACACTATCCTGAGTGAGGTATCCCAGACCCAAAAAGAGGAACATGGGATGTACTCACTCATAATTGGTTTCTAGCCATAAATAAAGGACATTGAGCATATACTTCGTGATCCTAGAGAAGCTAAATAAGAAAGTGAACCCAAAGAAAATCGTATAGTCATCCGCCTGGAGAGGGGAAGTAGACAAGATTGCCGGCAAAACCTGGGAAATTGCGGGTGAAGTGGCTTGGGGCTAAGGGGAAATGGGATGAGAAACGTGAGAAGGGGATGATGGGAGGAGCTTGAGGGTTGGGATGGTTGGGATATAGGAAGGGTGGATATGGGAGCAGCGAAGTATATATCCTTACTAAGGGAGCCATCTTAGGGTTGGCAAGAGACTTGACTCTAGCGGGGCTTGCAGGTGTCCAGGGAGATGTCCCCAGCTGGTACCTTGGGCAACTGAGGAGAAGGAACCTGAAATGATCCTATCCTATACTGATGAATATCTTACATATCACCTTATAACCTTCATCTGGCGATGGATCGATATTGAGACAGAGACTCAATTTGGAGCAATGGTCTGAGCTCTTAAGGTCCAAATGAGGAGCAGAAGGAGGGAGAACATGAGCAAGGAAGTCAGGACCACGAGGGGTGCACCCACCCACTGTGACAGTGGAACTGATTTTTTTGGGAGCCCACCAAGGCCAGCTGGACTGGGACTGAATAAGCATGGGTTGAAACTGGACTCTCTGAACATGGCGGACAATGAAGGCTGATGAGAAGCCAAGGACAATGGCACTAGGTTTCGATCCTAATATATGAACTGGCTTTGTGGGAGCTTAGCCTGTTTGGACGATCACCTTCCTGGACCTAGATAGAAGTGGGAGGACCTTGGTCTTCCCGCAGGGCAGGGAATTTGTACTGCGCTTCAGTATCGAGAGGGAGGGGGGATGAATGGGGAGAGGAGAAGAGGAATGGGGATAGGGAAAGGGGAGTGGGGGGAGGGGGCAATATCTGGGAGGAGGGGGAGGGAAATGGGAAATGGGGACAGGTGAAAATTTTAATTAAAAAACAATAAAAATAATAAAAATAAATAAATAAACTGAAAGAGGAAAAAAAAGAAAGCTTCCTTTGGAGTACTGCAGATGATTTAAAAGCAATCAGCTGAAACTTATTTGTTTCTTAAACATGCACCACTGCCAAATGTAATATCTTTGTACAAATTCAGCAATGTGAAGCTTAAATCGTGTAGGAAACAAACCCAAGGCCATTTTCTTGTGTTCTCTTCTACTTGTTTGAATTGTAGAATATTATAGAGGTCGTTGTTCATTTAATTCCAAAAGCATACTCTTGTAGACAGCCTTGACGAGTTACCCTGTCTAGGGTCTGTAACCCACCTGGCAGTGCATTATTCCAGGGTCCCAGAGGGGTGCTATCTGGAAGACATGGCAGGAAAGAAGGAGGGTAGGCAGATTTGTCAAAGCCTCCATTTTATTAGCAACATGGCAGCAGCTTATATAGCCCCTGGATGAGGAGCTTGGGGGGTGGGGGCACGGGATCTTGCCACGTGGTCCACGTCGGTCACGTAGGCCAGGAGGTTATGATCGGTCAGGTCACGATTCCTCAATCAGGACATCACAAGTTGACACACCTAGTTCTCTGGATAGATGGAATGTGAGGCGTGTTCTGCTAACAGATAGCTCTCTGTTGACAGATGATTAGGTTTGGGATAGGCTCTGCCAGCAAAACAGTTCTCAATACAATTGGGAAGTGGAGCCCTCTGCAAATTCCTCAGGGCGATGGTCCCTGTAATAATTTTGGGGGGGACATGGCTCCTGACAAACTCTTGCTTCTCTTTAAGAAGAAATACTATTTGAATAACTAAATAATATAAAAGCATGTGTAATGGTATTTATATCTGCTAATTATATCTTAATCATATATTAACTGGTATATTAAAATATTAATTTTTTAAACAGTATGCAAAGCAAAAATGAAAGGGTTACTACTAAAGTTGGTTAATTCAACAAAAGTAAACAAAGACTCAATTGTATAAGATTAGCATATTTTTGTCAAACTATAATTATTGTTCTTAATTAAATTCAAACAAAACAGGCAGTCTGTTTCTTAACTTTGTTTTTACTTCTTCTGTAGTATAAATCATTGGCAAAAATTTCTCAAACTAACAAAATAAAGCAATTTCCTGCATTTTTACATTATAATAGCACATTTGCAGCTCATCTTTATAATAAATCTTTCTACAAAAATCTTCATACTTTTGTTCCCCACATACCAACTAAATGAACATTTATAAAACCATTTAAAAGTGATTGCCTCAGCTAGATTCATTTTTTTTCTGCCCCTCATTTTTCACTGCTGAAGCTCTCAGTTCCATCAGATTTATGAGGCTGCACTAGTTGATTAAAAACAGATAGAAGAAATAGGTGGTTTGACATAGCCTAAGCTGTAATTACATTTAGTTTTATGATGAACACAATACTGACTGTGACAGTACTTTATGGGTGCATGAGCTTGTTGACCATTGTTGTCATCATCCATTTTGTTTTAGCACAGTGGCCTCATGAGGCACAACACTGTTCCTCTATATGAGAACATTTAGGTCATTTGTACATTTAAGCCACCAAAGAAATACCTGCCATAAACATGAGAGTCCTATACTTTTTCATTCTAATTTTAGTAATATGGAAACTATGCTGAGGAGATTGTTGGGATCTGCAGTAATTTTATGAGTACCCTATATATTATAATTTTATGAGTACTCTATATATTATGAAGACACACAAACACAGGAATATAAAGAGAATGTCTATGCATTACAAGTCACTGTGTTTCCTATGGTAATGGTGCTGGCCCATGGGGGTATATGTCCAAATTCACCAGACAGGATCTAGAGCTACAGAGAAATCCTGCCTTAAAAAATTAACAACAACAACAACAAAAGACAGAAGGCATATCTATCCACTTAGGCAGATGGAGATTTAGAGAACAAAACTATCTTTTTTCCACATGCATAATAATCAGAAATTCTAAAAGAACAAAGTCTAAATTAGATTCTGGTGCTGTCAATCTTTAGTTCTTCTGGGTCATGAAGGCTGAGGAAAAGATAAACTTATTATATCAGCCTTTTCCATCTCACTATTATTAATGACATCCTCATGAGGCTGAAAACTAAGCACTTAGAACACTGGATACTCATCCAAAATGCCTAACATTGATACTATGTACCCACCGTGGTCTGTACCTCCAGACAAAGAGGACTAGACACCATCTTTTAATCACCACTGGTCCTGGGATCTGGGGCTATAAACCAAACCAAGAGGAGCAGTACTTTGAGACAACTCTCCAGTTACCACGTATGTCATTATAATGTATAAGGTAAAGGTGTCCCACTGTTCCTTCTGTCTCATAGCACTTGAAGGACATAAATGCCCTCTAGATGGTTGTCAAATGATTCAATGGATTGAATGTGAATGGAATATCTATAATGCTTATGTTATTGTTATCACAGCTTTTTATGTGAGCAAAGATACTAAAAAGTTGGTTGAAATCAATCTGAGTGCAGCCAGATTTTATTAGCAAAAGTTACATTATTGAGATATGCTTTTCTTTTAGAATTTTTGAGACAAGATACTTCCTCATTGCCATGGATGCCATGAATTTATTATGGGGAAGAAGCTGGCCTCACAAGATCAGGACCACCCACACTCCAGTATGCTGTAATTTTAGTGACACGCCTGTAAGTCCAGTTGAAATATGTGTTTCTAAAGGACTTATCATTGAGTCAGAGAAAAAAATAATAAAATAAGATTAAAATGGAGCATCATTGTTTTGACAGAATAGAAGATGAACAAAAGTCATAGAAATAATATAAGGTCTACAAAATAAACTTCACTAAATGGATTTGCCACGCATATAGCACAGTTTAGTGACTCCATCAAATATTTTAAAATAGAAACCACAATATAATGATCTCCTCCAACAGTCTTGACTGAACATGGTATGTAATTTACTTCCTTCAATGCTATGATGAAAAATAATTTTTCTTGAAGCTAAATAAATCTGTGATGTTTAACATCATTAACAAAAATTTTCGTGAATAGGAATTTCTTCTTTAGAAGTTTGTTCCTATTGCAGATTTAAAAGTGTTCTAAATAGAATTTAAAACCTTTATAGCACTAGAGTCATGTCAAGGTGACTAAGAAATGTTCATTCCCAAGACTAAGGTCAGATTTTTAACAGCTTGTTGTAATTCCTGATAGAAGAAGATCCAAAGTCTTAATTTTCTAAGGATACAGAATATCAATCCAAATATTCACACACACACACCACATAAAAACAATGAAAAAAAACTTTTTCTTTTTGTTTTTGTTTTTGCTTTTATTTGGTTATTATTTATTTGTTCATTTATTTTTTTTTCCCCATATTTTCTTTCCTATTGCCTTTCCCCAAACTTCTCCCACCACTACCACTTGATATCACAATGATATGCTATGTACAATCCTCAGTCTTGTGATCTAACAATGACACACACAATTTCATGGTTCAAATTAGAATTCATTTTTAATGCTAAACTTTTTTATATAGTTGGATATATATGTATATATATGCTTCATAGTTTGAATATTTTAAAGATTTTAAAAATTATTTCTTGTTATTTTTTGATGAGATTAAAATATAGTTACAACAGTTCTCCCTCATATACCCTTCATTTCCTTTCTATTTTTATTTATTTATTTATTTATTTATTTATTTATTTATTTATTTAATTATTAAAGATTTCTGCCTCTTCCCCGCCACCACCTCCCATTCCCCCCTCCCCCAATCAAGTCTTCCTCCCTCCTCAGCCCAAAGAGCAATCAGGTTTCCCTGCCCTGTGGGAGGTCCAGGGACCACCCACCTCCATCCAGGTCTATTAAGGTGAGCATCCAAACTACCTAGGCTCCCACAAAGCCATTATGTGCAACAGGATCAAAAACCCATTGCCATTGTTCTTCAGTTCTCAGTAATCCTCATTGTCCACTATGTTCAGCGAGTCCGGTTTTGTCCCATGCTTTTTCAGACCCCGGCCAGCTGGCCTTGGTGAGTTCCCGATAGAACATCCCCATTGCCTCAGTGTGTGGGTGCACCCCTCGCGGTCCTGAGTTCCTTGGTCGTGCTCTCTCTCCTTCTGCTCCTCCTTTGGATCGTGAGATTTCAGTCCAGTGCTCCAATGTTGGTCTCTGTCTCTGTCTTCTTTCATCGCCTGATGAAGGTTAATATTCAGGAGAATGCTTATATGTTTTTCTTTGGGTTCACCTTCTTATTTAGCTTCTCTAGGATCACAAATTATAGTCTCAATGCCCTTTATTTATGGCTAGAAACCAAATATGAGTGAGTACATCCCATGTTCCTCTTTTTGGGTCTGGCTCACCTCACTCAGTATAGTGTTTTCTATTTCCATCCATTTGTATGCAAAATTCAAGAAGTCATTGTTTTTTACTGCTGAATAGTACTCTAATATGTATATATGCCATAATTTCTTCATCCATTCTTCCATTGAAGAGCATCTAGGTTGTTTCCAGGTTCTGGCTATTACAAACAATGCTGCTATGAACATAGTTGAGCATATACTTTTGTTGTATGTTAGGGCATCTCTTGGGTATATTCCCAATAGTGGTATTGCTGGGTCGAGAGGTAGGTTGAACCCGACTTTCCTGCGAAACCGCCACACTGCTTTCCAAAGTGGTTTTGCATTCCCACCAGCAATGGATGAGTGTGCCCTTTTCTCCACAACCTCTCCAGCAGAGGCTATCATTGGTGTTTTTGATTTTAGCCATTCTGACAGGTGTAAGATGGTATCTTAATGTTGTCTTGATTTGCATTTCCCTGATTGCTAAGGAGGTTGAGCACGATCTTAAGTGTCTTTTGGCCATTTGAACTTCTTCTGTGGAGAATTTTCTGTTCAGCTCAGTGCCCCATTTTATAATTGGATTGATTAACCTTTTATGGTCTAATTTCTTGAGTTCTTTATATATTTTGGAGATCAGATCTTTGTCAGTTGCGGGGTTGGTGAAGATCTTCTCCCAGTCAGTGTATTGCCTTTCTGTCTTATTGACAGTGTCCTTTGCTTTACAGAAGCTTCTCAGTCTCAGGAGGTCCCATTTATTCAATGATGTCCTTAGTGTTTGTGCTGCAGGGGTTATACGTAGGAAGTGATCTCCCGTGCCCATGTGTTGTAGAGTACTTCCCACTTTCTCTTCTATCAGGTTCAGTGTGTTTGGACTGATATTGAGGTCTTTAATCCATTTGGACTTTAGTTTTGTGCATGGTGATAGATATGGATCTATTTTCATTCTTCTACAGATTGACATCCAGTTTTGCCAGCACAATTTGTTGAAGATGCTCTCTTTTTTCCATTGTATACTTTTAGCTTCTTTATCGAAAATCAGGTGTTCATAGGATTGTGGGCTAAAGTCAGGGTCTTCTATTCGATTCCATTGGTCGATTTCTCTGTTTTTATGCCAATACCAAGCTGTTTTCAATACTGTAGCTCTGTAATAGAGTTTGAAGTCAGGGATGGTAATGCCTCCAGATGATCCTTTATTGTATAAGATTGTTTGGGCTATCCTGGGTTTTTTTGTTTTTCCATATAAAGTTGATTATTGTCTTCTCCAAATCTGTGAAGAATTTTGATGGGATTTTGATGGGGATTGCATTGAATCTATAGATTGCTTTGGTAGAATTGCCATTTTTACTATGTTGATCCTCCCAATCCAAGAGCAAGGGAGATCCTTCCATTTTCTGGTGTCCTCTTCAATTTCTTTCTTCAAAGACTTAAAGTTATTGCCAAATAGATCTTTCACTTCCTTGGTCAGAGTTACCCCCAGATATTTTATGCTATTTGTATCTATTGTGAAAGGTGATGCTTCTCTGATTTCCCTCTCTGCTTCCTTATCCTTAGTGTTTAGGAAGGCAACTGATTTTTTGGAGTTGATTTTGTAACCTGCCACATTACCAAAGGTGTTTATCAGCTGTAGAAGTTCTTTGGTAGAGTATTTGGGGTCGCTTATGTATACTATCATATCATCTGCAAATAACGAAAGCTTAACTTCTTCTTTTCCAATATGGATCCCCTTGATCCCCTTATGTTGTCTTATTGCTATTGCTAGAACTTCAAACACTATATTGAAGAGGTATGGAGAGAGTGGTCATCCTTGTAGTGTTCCTGATTTTAGTGGGATGGCTTTGAGTTTTTCTTTTAATCAAACAATTTTCACTCATGAACATTTTTCTCCTGCAAGCATTCATTACTGTAAAATAGGAGTCAAGGCGTCTGACAGCTCACTTACAGAGTTTTTATTCATAAATTGGTTCATGAAAGAGAAAACAAATTTAAGGTTGAAGTAAGAGACATTAGTCCTTCTAAGTTGGTAGTATCATTTAGGAAGATTTAGGGCATGCTGTCCTGCAGAAAGGAATATGTCACTGAGAGTAGGCTATGAGAATTTACATCCATACACCAGTTCCAGTTCCCACTCTCTGCTTCATGCGGGAGATTAGGCTGTGAGTTCTTAAGCTCCTACTTCAGGTGCCATGTCTGACAATTTTTGTCATTGAACTTTCATGGTGATCCTTTTATCTTCTAGAACCAAGGGCCAAATTAAATGCATTTATAATTTGAAATAGAAATGATATCACAACAAAAAGGAGTTTGTACATATCCTTAAATATTTATACCTGAAATACTTATCTCTTGCAATTGAAGAGAAGTATAAAATCTAATAGGGTTTCATTATCATTCAAATTCATAGCCCAACAGTTACAGTTCTGAAGGGAAAGGTACCCTTACTGCCTGAAGTCAGGAAAACCTACAGTTGTGAAGAGAAGGGCACCACACTAGATGAGGCAATGATGGTCCTCTCTGAGAGAGAGCCATCACAGCTGGGATCCGCTCCATTCTTCTAAGAGAGTTTCCCAGCAGAAATGTCTGTTACTGATCTGCTCCATTCCCCTAATGAAGTGCCTCAAAAGAGGTGTTCATTGCTGCTGTGCTCCTCAGGGTTAAATGACTTTCCAAGTAGTAGTATCAATTATGTCTCAATTCAACTCCACTTGGGAGTTTCTGATTCATTCCATTGAAAGAAGGTCTTCACAGAAATATCAATCAAGAGATTTATTTGAGGGTGAAGAGAGTGACTGCCTCTGCCAGGGTGGAAAATGACATCTGCCAACTGAATGAGCATATGGCACATATAGTGCTTCTTAAAACCAGATCTCTTCCAAGGAGATTTTGAAAATGGGAATTGGTCAGATTTCAACCCCTGAGTTGAACAAGCTGAGATATGGGCAGGATTTTGTGCTCAGATACTGGTTGGTTTTGAGCTCACTTGGACAAGAGTAGAGTGTCTTTTTTTGGCTCTGGTTTGAGAGCCAAAGTGTACTTCCTTCACTGGCTGTTTTTAACTTTTTGGCTCTATCTTCAGGGTGATGTTGTCTCTAGATTCAGGGACAAAGTGAATTACGTTTTGTCTATTAGTTTGCTTGTGCAAAAAAAAGGTATCATATTGGGCAAATATTGAACAGATTATTGACACTATCAAATTTTTTCTACATAATGAATGCTGGTAATTATCTGACTGTAAGTATATTTGTTTATAATCTTAAAAAATAATTTAGAATAAGCCCTCAGGTTGTTCTTTAGGTACACAAAGGCTATTGTAGTTTGGAAACGCTTTATCAGATTGATTACACAAAAAAAATTTATTTATAAAGTTTCACTGCAGTATGATTTTTGTCATGTTTTCGAACACTAAATTTATTACATTTATATTTCTTTCCTAGATGGTTTATTTAATGTATTTTGAAATTATTGTGACAAAGGATTTACCACATACATTCTAGCCATGGTTTTTCTCCTGTATGTGTACATTTATGCAATTGAAGATGAATAAGACATGAAAAGGCTTTATCACACTGATTACATTTATACTCTTTTTTATTCTTTTAAGGCTTTGAAGATACTGCGATATGCAAAAGCTTTACCACAATGAATACATCCATGGGGTTTTTCTCTTTTGTATGTTCTCTTAGGCCTTTGAAGATCACTGTGTTGTGCATAGCTCTTACCACACTGATAACCTTCAAAGAGTTTCTATCTAGGGTGAGACCTTTTATGCCTTTTAAGATTACAGGAAGCTGCAAATGCCTTACTGCAGTCATTACATTCATACAGTTTCTCTCCAGTGTGTGTTCTTTTATGCACTTGAAGAGTACTGTGCAATACAAAGGCCTTACCACACTGCATATATTCATAGGGTTTCTCTCCAGTATGTGTTCTTTTATGGCTTTGAAGAATACTGTGAGCTGTAAAGGCCTTACCACACTGATTACATTCATAGGATTTTTCTCCAGTATGTGTTCTTCCATGGTATTTAAGAGCACCATATCATGCAAAGGCCTTACCACACTGATTACATTCATAGGGTTTCTCTCCAGTATGTGTTCTTTTATGCAATTGAAGATGATTGAGACGTGCAAAGGCCTTACCACACTGATTACAATCATAGGGTTTCTCTCCAGTATGTGTTCTTTTATCGTTTTGAAGAATACTGTGAGCTGCAAAGGCCTTACCACACTGATTACATTAATAGGGTTTTTCTCCAGTATGTGTTCTTCCATGGTATTTAAGAGCACTGTACCGTGCAAAGGCCTTATCACACTGATTACATTCATAGGGTTTCTCTCCAGTATGTTCTTTTATGCAATTGAAGATGACTGTGCTGGGCAAAGGCCTTACCACATTGATTACATTCATAGGGTTTCTCTCCAGTATGTGTTCTTTCATTCCATTTAAGGTGACTGTCATTTGTCAAGGATTTACCATGTTGAATATATAATAAACGTTTCTCTCCAGTTTGAATTCTTTCAATCCTGCAAGGATAATTGACACATATAAAAGCTTTGCCACACTCAATACACTGTTGTGCCTACACATTTGTATGAATTAATTTTATAATATGTTCCAATTATAAAAAGGAATCAGATACTAAGTTTTCATAACTGTGTCTAAACTCTTGTTTTGCTCTTTCATTAGGCACTGTTTTGTCACTTGGAAGATACCTCCAATGGCAAATTCCTTTCTTTTATTGCTTAACATTTTACAGTCACTTTTTTCTATATGATATTTTACACATATGTGAAGAGAACTGGATAAACCCAGAGTTTTAACATTCATAAATTCTCCTGTACTGTGAATCATATTGCATATGCTATGTGAACTAGGACACCCAAAAGTATTTGCACAGTTGTAGCGCTCATAGAGTTTTTTGCAGTGTGAGTTTGTTCACGTATTAACAATGATGGTTTAAAACCAATTACTTGTATACTTGATTAAAATTCAACAAGTATACTCTACAAGGGACTACCAGTTATCTAATTGTTCTTAGAGAATGGTATCCTACGTCTCTCTATATCCCTATGCTCATACACTTGTATCAAGAATAACATATGATATACATAGTAAAGAAGAATAACAAATAAAAAATTTCCACATTGAATTCTCAGGGTTTGACTTGCTGTTCCTCACAGACTTGTGGTATAGATATCAAGGTTTCTGTAGAACAACTGCCACTTGACTCAATTCTAATTGCTTCTCTCACTACACATAGCACAGTCACAAGAAGTGTACGAGGAATACAAGATTTACTATGGGTTATTGGTTTAGTACAAAGTTTTGCAGATATACTTACTATCACTTCAATGTGTATACCTTTTGTATTATGAGTAGCAAGAAAAAAAATTATTTAAGATCTACAACAAAGCTCTCATGGTGTTATACCTCAAAAGGTGAAATCTTTTTAGCCATTGCTCTCTTGGCTTCTTTCTTAAAAGAATGTCATTTAAGGGGCTGCAGAGATGGCTCAGCAGTTAAGAGCATTGTCTACTCTTCCAAAGGTCCTGAGTTTAATTCCCAGCAACCACATGGTGTCTCACAATCATCTAGAATGGGATCTGGTGCCCTCTTCTGGCCTTCAGATATACATGCAGATAAAAATATTGTACACATAATAAATAAATATTTTTTTAAAAAAGAATGTCATTCAAATGCAACTCACATATATGAAATATGGATTTGTAAGAATTTGATAACCATTAGTGCACTTAAAACTGTGATTATTTATTTTGGTTTAGACTAGAACTTTCAGGACACAAAACTTTCATCAGAAGTACATTGTTATCAGCTTGCACATGAAAATTACCTTTCATGTCTTCTAGAGAATGGAAAATACTCTTTAGTATTACAGTCGTCCCAAATGCATCCTAAAATATAATACCAGAAAATGTATGTTATATTAGTGAAAACTGTGCAGTAGTTAAGGTGTTATCTTAAGGGACTCTTAGGACTATGACTGCTTTATTCAACTCATTATTTTTAAATCAAATTACAGAAGAACATCATTAACCAAGAAAAAGTTGTCCCCTTATTTTGAAGGAAATTTATTTTTACCTGTAGTAGCGAGGTTCCTGTAGGTCTCCAGCATTACATCTTTGTAGAGATTCTTCTGGGAAGGATCCAGCAAATCCCACTCTTCACGAGTGAAGTTAATATGCACATCATCATATGTCACTGCCTTTTAAAACATTTCATTCATGTGTATAATAGACGCATGATGGTGACAACATTGTAAATATATACTTCTTTCACAGTATAGTCTTAAAATTCTGGTATTCAACACTAATATTCCATGACACGGACAGTCACTTTTGAAGGAAATTGGAGAGTCACCTTTGTCCTTTCTGTATACTTTGAATGGGATATCACCTTACAAAAAAAAAACCTGTCTATTAATAAAGACAGCCAAGGAAACAGATCGACAGGACATAGTACATTGAGAAAATTGTATGACAAAATACTAATTATAAAATAGAAAAATACAGTGGACAAACTGTGTGTATTGACTCATGGCTTTAAGCATAGTACTCAGAAAGCACAGGTATGTATATTTGTCTCTGAGTTGAATGCCAGCCAAGTCTGCGAAATCATGTCCATGATGGGTGGAAGTATACATTAAGACCCTGTCTCCATAGCAAAAATCACTGAAACAAACAAATCAGATTGAAAGAATTCAGAGATGTTTACTGAAGCTCCTATGAAGAATTATGCATTCACTCCAGTTCTATATTCATATTCCAGACAACTAATGTGTCCTATTTTAAGTACAATACGGAAAACATTTTATGAAAAGGTACTTCATGCTTAAAATGATTACAAAGGGACAAATGAAACATTAGCAATATAAATGTTGGGCATAACAAATTAACACAGTTCTGGAAATATGGCTGAGTACTCCTGAGCTCTTCCTGGTCTTGCAAAGAGGTGGGCACAATTGTCAGTATTTACCTGAAGATCACAACTATTTATAGTTCCAAGTTCAGGTTTTCTGAGAAGCTTTGATCACTCCAATGATCGAGTACCCATATAGTGCATATTCATACAGACATATAAAATAGTCAAATTGAGTGAAAAATTAAAAGCAAGCTAAACAAGCAGAAGGAAGTTCATGTACCTGCAATTCAATGACTCAGAATACTAAGGCAGTATTAATGTCATGAATACATGACATCCTAGGAATCAGAATGAAACCCTCTGTCAAATTTAAAATTCAAGATATGTGTGAAGCTGAGCACAGCAGCATGTGCTTGACATGTAAAAAGCCTACATTCCAGGGCCATTATCCAACAACATAAAAACAAATAAAGTCATGAGTGAAGTTTCCCTCTGTCTACTTTCAGGAATATGGAGCTATACAGCAAAGGTTACTCAGACAAGCAAACAAAACAATTAAAACTGCAGGCTACCAAACTCCTTAGCAGTGAACAGCAACTGTTTCTTCTATATTTTATGTGATTTACAGATCAAGCCTATAATGATGGTAAATGCATTTCAGTATGAGTGGGAAGTTGGCTGATTAATTTCAACCACAACACAGTAGACATAAAAGTCAGAAAATTAGTTAAGTATATTGAGACACATCACATACAATGAGGAATTTCATCAAGAAAGGCCTTTCCTACTAAAGGTTCATAGGAAATTGAAAAACCACCAAGGAGAGAAACATGGCCTTTTGTGGGAGATTGTTCATTCAATGAACTGCAGACTCGGTCAAGAGAGTGAGCCAGAAGAGCAGACCAAAAGTGCAGGCCAAGACAGAGGGCAAAGACAGACCTCAGTGGTGTTGCTATCTGAAACATAGAGTAGGCCAAGAACAGGTCTTAAAACCAAAAAGAGCTACTTTAAGGATTGGGCCAAGAGGCAAAGACACTGCTGGCACCAATTGAAGCATGAGATGGGTAGGCACCAATGAAAGAATTAACCCAAGAACATAGAAAGCAACATGGTAACACCAGAACCTAGTGGTCATACAAGAGGAAGATTTGATCATCCTAACTCAGAAGAGGCAAAATAAAATGATTTCCAATGTAACTTTGTGAGGATGATGAGGAAATGAACATTCCCTTATAGAAATTGAGAAAAACACAAACAAAAAAATTGGAAGACATCAATAAATTTCCCCAAGAAATCCAAGAAACCAAGAAAAAATCAACCAGGCGGAGCAAATACCTTAAGACTTGAAGACTGGGGCCAGGCAGTGGTGGTGCACATGCCTTTAATCCCAGTACTTGGGAGGCAGTTGGAGGTGGATCTCTGTGAGGTTGAGTCCAGCCTGGTTTTCAAGAGCTAGTTCCAGAGCAGGCTTCAGTGCTACAGAGAAACCCTGTCTCGAACCCCACCCCCCCAAAAAAGACTTGAAGACTGAAATAGAGGCAATAAAGAAAACACAAATGAAGGAAATTCTGTACATGGGAAAATTTAGGTAAAGAAATGGGAACTACAGCAGGAAGTGTAAACCAAAAGAATAGTGCTGAAAATACTATAGAGGAAATCAATCATTGGTCAAAGAAAACAATAACTCCAATAAATTCCAAAAACATCCTGGAAATCTGGGACACCATGAAAAAATTCAAATTTAAGAATAATAGGGATAGAAGAAAGAGAAGAATACCAACTCAAAGGAATAGAAAGTATATATTCAACAAAAAAAAATCATAGAATTAAACTTTTGCAACCCAAAGAAGGATATACCTATGAAGATACAAGAAGCTTAGAGAACACCAGATAGACTGGACAAAAAAAAATTCCCCCAACATATAATGATTAAAATGCAAAACATGGAGAATGAAGAAAGAATATTAAGAACTGCAAAGGATAATGGTCAAGTATAATATAAAGGCAGACCTATCAGAATAAGACCTGAATTCTTCATGGAATTTATGAAAGCAAGAAGGTCCTGGACAGATGTGATGAAGACACTAAGAGAACACAAACTCTACTATACCCACAAAGCTTTTAATGACCTTCAATGGAGAAAACAAGATATTCCATGACAAAACCAGATTTAAACAATAGTTATCCACACAAATCCAGTTATACAGAAAGCACTAGAGGGAGAACTACTCCAACCCAAGGAAGCTAACTGTAAACACAGGCAACAGATAACCTTACATCTGCAAACACCAAAGAAGGGAAACACACAAACACTATTACTGAAACATAACAGGAACTAGCAAAGACTGGTTATTTACATTTCTTACTGTCAATAGACCCAATAAAAAAGCACAAGCTTAGAGAATGGATACAAAATCAGGATCTGTCCTATTGCTTTATAAAAGAAACAAACCTAAATCTCAAAGAAAAACATTGCCTAAGAGTAAACTGTTGGGAAAAGTTTCTCAAATCATATGAATCTAAGCAGCAACCAATTATAGGTATCCTAATAGTGAACAAAATAGACTTCAAATTAAAGACAATCAGAATAGATGAAGGACACTTTATACTCATAACAGGAATTAGCCATTAGGATGAAGTCTCAATCTATGCCCCAAACATAAGAACACCCTCATATATGAAAGAAACATTACTAAAGCTTAAAATGCACATCAAATCCTACATATTACTAGTAGGAGACTTCAACAACCTACTCTCTCCAATGGACAGTTCAATTAGACAGAAACTTAAGAGAAATAAGACAACCAACAGATGTCTTGACTTAAATGGACTCAACATATATCTACAGAGCATTCCACCCAAACATACAATATACCTTCTTCTCAGCACCTCATGGTATCTTCTCTAAAATGGACCACAAACATGGTAACAAGGCAACCCTTGACACACAAAATTATTGGAATAACCCCCAGTGTTTTATCAGATCACTGTGTTTTAAAGTTACAACTTAACAACAACACTAACCACAAAAAGCCTAAAAACCCATGGAAATTGAACAGTGCTCTATTAAACTACCCCTTGTGTCAAGGAGGAAATAAAGACATACTATAAAAAAGCTGTTCTCCACAAAACTGGAAAGGTTAAACACATCTAAACAGGGTTAGTCAGCAAAGTAAAATCAACCTAATGACAGCAGGCAACTCATCCATCTGTTTTTGACCAACTTTGATGAGACCTTATTTTGAAAATCGGGAGTTCCTGTCTACCACTATAATCCACCAATCTGTCATTGAAGCATTCATTCAACAGTGTCAGTTTTTCTTTTACAATGGAGAAATTGTAGAAACTATGAACACTGTGGCTCCTGCCCCACTCACAAATCCAGGACAATTGGTGGAGTCAATGGTACCACTTCAGTTGCCACCACCATTGCAACCGCAGCTCATTCAACCACAATTGTAGACAGATCCTCTTGGTATTACATAAACAGAATATGATTGAAAATGGCCTGAAATTGGACAAAAGAAATTCTAGAAATGCACGTTTCAGGGTTTAGTAGTATATTTCATGTTTCATACAGGTAATCCACATTCAAAATGACAAGACATTCCCTCTTTGAACTATTTGGTATTCCATGTTAACTTACACTGCAAACCTAAAAATGTGGTAAGCATGACTGGAGAGGCTTAATTTTTGTAAACAAATAATAGTTATAAAAATGCAAAGCTGCTGCTACATGCAGCCTTATTGAATCAGTATATCATTTCTGTGGCAATTTCTGCCACATTTTATTGTGAATAAAATTATTCTATAGAAATTAAATGATTTAAAACTCATATATAAAATGTTTAATGCTTTCAGCCTGCTTTATGGATTTTTTTATTTGATGTGCTAATTTGGGAAGTTAATTCTCATTCAAGCAGTCTGTATAGATAACTAAGCCCCAGTTAAGTATTTTATAATTTCAGGCTGCTATGCCATGCTTGGGATGTTGTTTGATAGAAAGAAATAAAATACATGTAACATATTTCACATTTCTGCACCTTCATCTTCTTAAGTCTGTGGATGATTTGTTGAGGAGTTGTAGGCCCATTTTTCTGTATGGTGTGGCAGCCAGGCACAAAAGCCATAGGTTACATAGCTCTGCCAACATGCTGTCTCTGCCTAACAATAGCCAGGATGTGCTGCTACTTCTCTTTTGTTATAAATGTAGATCGCCTGGGGAGAGGTGTTGGCTGAAGCTGATGACTTAAGGGTCAGGATGTTTGGTGCTCCTTCCTTTGTAATTTGGAAGATATCTTATAGAGATGCTAATTTAGGCCTACTTGACAGCTAGAATACACAGCAGACAGGTAGATGTGGACGTGACAAAATGCCATTCACCTGGTTACCTAGGAGACAGTCTAATCTCTTTTCCCACTCAATTTATGTGATGGTATATAAGCTGTTTGGATAATAAATGCAGAGAGATCATCAGGAGAAATGACCCTGAGATGCCCTTCCATGATGACCTTGTAAGTTGTGTCTGATTATTCCTTGCGGTTCCATAACAGTCTAATTAGGGAAAATAGTTATCTATGCTGGGACACACATGGGCTCTAACAAGGAGTAAATGAACCTGTTTCCTGTACTCACATACCAAGGACACACTTGTGGTTAAAGTGAGTTGATAATTTGGTATAAAGGATGGTTGTCACCAACTCATTTCTTTATGATCTCTAATGAAAAATACATTTTGTATACAGTTTATTTTGTAAACAGATGCATGTTCATAATATCTATAATGGTCTTGTAATCTTAATCTAATATATTTTAGATATTTTAATTTTTTCCTCATAGGAAAAATTCACAGAGAGTCTGGATTCTTTGTATTATTGTGTTTTCTTTAAAATTTTTGACTGTAAAGGAGCTAAGTGCAGAGAGACATTTCATTATATGGGCTGCTAAGCTAAACCAGAATGGATATAAGGGTATTATGATTTCAGAATATGGGTCTAAGGATATGATGCTTTGGAGAGGGTCTTCTTTTGTTTTCACAGAGGATGCGACCCTGTGGATTTCTTCTATCCCAATATGGTATGATAGACCACGCCCTCCTGAAAGGTTGCTGTGAACACCCTCAAAAAATTACTTCACTCAACTGCCAACTGAGATGACCCTGGCACACAGGTTATACCAAGAAAGACCTAATTAACGACGCCCCCATTCAGCAGGAAGCAGTTTGGAGAGAAAAAACTGCGCCCATGTTCCCGAATATTGTTTATAACTGTTCTTTTACATTTAAAGGGGGAAATGATATAGATATGAATAATTTGCATTGGTATGGATTATAAGGTCAATTTTGTTATATGTATATGCATATTTCTAATATTGATTAAGGTATTGTGATTGTGTAGTTCATTTAAAAATGTAACGTATATAGGTTGTTAATGGATAATCATCAATAATAGTCAAGCTTGTAGTCATGTTAGTTAGATTTTCTAGATGTGTATAGATATATTTCAGTTAGATAGGCATTCTTCATATCTTTCAAAGGCTACAGAATATGGCATTTAAATGTTTCAATAACTTAGGACTGTTCATGATAGTGAGATACATCTGCTCCTGGCAGCACCAATCTACTTCAAGAAGAAGATGGGCATCGAAGAGGCTCCTTATGGAGTTTGATAGCTATTTGGGTAAGAAACTGCTCTTGCCTGGACTGATGCATAAGCTGGACACAGAGAACCTGCAGGGAGAGGACTGCTGAACTTGCCTGAAGGTGAGATGGTCTTTTGGGGTTCCTGACTCATGAAAGAGTCTGTGAGACATTCTGCAGGACACAGCAGAAAGTGACTGAACTGTCTTTGGAATTTCCTGCTTGATGAAAATGTCTGCTGGATACTATGGGCCTGAAGGCTGAAGATGGATGCCCCAATGGTACAAAAGAACTTTGGGTGACTGTCCAGGCAGTGAGATGTCTCTGTCATTTCTAGAGTTTTGGATCTCTTGTTTGCTTAGGTAATATTATATCCTTCTGGAGTCTTTGATGGAGTTGAAGAATGGTTAGTTATAGTTATAGTTTTCCTTAGTTATGATAAAAGATAAAATAGATATAAATATTGTAACTGTAATTCTTGCTTGATAACTGTTTTGCTATATGTAATCTTACTATGTTAAAGTGAAAGCCTTTCTTTTTTGTTTAAACAGAAAAAAGGGGAAATGATGGAGGTGGGTCTTGTATTAATCTGTTGCTTTCATTGGTTAATTAATAAAGAAACTGCCTAGGCCCATTTGATAGGCCAACCCTTAGGTGGGTGGAGTAAACAGAACAGAATGCTGGGAGAAAGAAAAATGCTTTATGACATTTTCAGATAAGGTTATATAACTTTTCATACATAAACATGAAATTTGTTGTAGAAACTTCTTTAAATGAAACAATTAATCTAGGACTTCAGTTTAATCTGTTCCTTGAATCTATTTTTATGTGGCCCTTGAGAATATATCCCAAAAATCCATTGCTAATACAGCAATAAAAATAATTTGAGTACTGACAAACTTCTTGAAGTATTTATATATAAAATTACAAACTTGTACTCATACTCTTTCTGTGATATATTGTTTTATAATCCAGAATGGCTTTTGCAAAATTTTGTACACCAGTTTTCCCCTTTGATGTTGGTCCCAGAGTTGCTATAAATGACTGCTGCTTTAGGGTTTAAATATTTTGTTAGTGGAGATACAACCAATACACTAAGTTATGATAAAACTTTCTGACTGGATAATAGGTAAATATAGTTGGGCTATATTCAAAATTATTTTAATACCCTAATTATATCATTTTTTTACTGGGAAAAGGAAAATGGTTTGCTTTTACTGCTGAGTCATGTTTTATGTAGTAAAGAAGAAATTCTTTAGTCAATATTGTAATCTTTGTATTTCAATGTTAAGATTTCCTTGTTTGTATTATACTAAATCAATGATTTTGAGAAAAAAAGAAATGACAATTTTCTGAATAAATCTCACATACCATAATTAGATCAAGACCAGGTGAATAATTTAGATCAACCTATAACCTGCAAGGAAAGAGAAGTCATTCCAATCAAAAAAAGTCCAAGGCCAGAGAGTGTCAGTGCAGAATTCCATCAGAACTAAGACCTAATAGCAATACTCCTCAAAGGGTTCCACATAATAGAAACAGAAGGAACATTGCCAGACCCCTTTTATGGTGCTACAGTTACCCCTATACCAAAACCATGCAAAGATTCAACCAAGAAAGAGAATTACAGACCCATCTCACTGATGAACAAAGATGCAAAAAATACTCAATAAAATACTAGGAAAGAAAATCCAAAAACACATCAAAAAATCATCTACCATGATGAAGTCAGCTTCATCTCAGAGATGAAAGAATGGTTTTACATACAAAAATCTATTAAGAATCCTGCCCTGTTTAAGTTTCTTTCCTGACATCCTTTAGTAGTAAACAGCAATATGACAAAATAAGCCAAATTAACCCTTGTCTCCCACTAGTACTCTTGATTTCTAAGGCTTCTCAGAATCACTCATTGGCTAGGGCTACCCAGCTGGGACTCACAATATTAGCAGCTTCTCTACTGGAGGATCAGAGACCAAATGACTCAGACAGAACAATCCTTCCAGTTCTTCCCTCCCAGCCCAGCAGACAGGGCCCCAGTTTAAAATGGTTGTATTTAGTATACATTATTCCACTACCCTAGAGCACATCCTGTTCCACGTCCAAAGTACAGGATCCTTTGTGTGCACATTCCATTGCACACTCACTTTACAGTGCATCCATCCCATTGCCTCAGAGATGGGAAATCCTGCAGATTAACACAGGTCACATTCATAAAGTAACTCCTGTTACTATGTAACTGTGGTTACTTTGTAACTGTTGTTAAAGAAAAACATACCATGAATTAGAAAATAATCCAGGCATATTTGGGTTTGGAGGCAACAAGGAGAATGTAAATATAATGTGGATTTCATCTCTAAAATTATTTTATTTTAAAAACTTGAAATAGCCGGGCGGTGGTGGCGCACGCCTTTAATCCCAGCACTCGGGAGGCAGAGGCAGGCGGATCTCTGTGAGTTTGAGACCAGCCTGGTCTACAAGAGCTAGTTCCAGGACAGGCTCCAAAACCACAGAGAAACCCTGTTTCGAAAACAAAACAAAACAAAAAAAAAAGTAAAAACTTGAAATAGACTTTATGGCCATGTGCTCCAGAGACTAGGGATTTGTATTAGAGCACATTAAAAATTTCTCATACATTTTCTCAAAAGATGAACATCTTAATGCAGAAATATAACAGTCCTGTTAATCAGGGTCACAACCTTTTACCCAGATTTTGTATTTTAGCTGAGCTACTGTAAATATAGCAATTAGGTTTAAAGATAAGGTCTGTTTCTTTCCCAGATTCTTGATTGCCTTGGTCTGTGGACTGCAAACAATGGTCAATCTGAACATTCCTGAAACATCTACAATTGACTACCTGATTCCACAATGCTAATTTCAGCTACTGTTGAAGGAAGAAAGCTTTCACCCTCAGTACAACTTCTCCCTTTTTGCCCTGTGTCTCCACCAGCTTCAACATTGGTCAATGAGCTCAACTCTTGCACAGATCCCTTTTCTTCTAAGTCCCCATAAAAACTAGAAAGATTAGCAGACACTCAGTAACTACTTTACATTTCTTCTTCATTGTCAAGTCAAGGCCAAATAAATATTTTAAGAAAAATTGAAAACAGGGTTTTGGGGGGCTGGAGAGATGGCTCAGTGGTTAAGAGCATTGCCTGGTCTTCCAAAGGTCCTGAGTTCAATTCCCAGCAACCACATGGTGGCTCACAACCATCTGTAATGAGGTGTGGTTTCCTCTTCTGGCCTGCAGGCATACACACAGACAGAATATTGTATACAAAATAAATAAATAAATATTAAAAAAAAATTGAAAAAAAAAGAAGTTGCAGGACTGCCGGGCGGTGGTGGTGCACGCCTTTAATCCCAGCACTTGGGAGGCAGAGGCAGGCGGATCTCTGTGAGTTTGAGACCAGTCTGGTCTACAAGAGCTAGTTCCAGGACAGGCTCCAAAAATCAGAGAAACCCTGTCTCGAAAAAAGCAAAAAAACAACAAAAAACAAACAAACAAACAAATAAAAAAGGAGTTGCAGGACTGTTTTCCCAGCACTGGGCAGTAGAGGCAAGATTAGGTGTTCAAAATGATTCTCAATTATATAGCATGAGGCAAGCCTAAACTAGAGGAGACATTGTTCTACACAGAAATCAAGTAATTAACATCACTTGAGAGACATAAAATGCAACTATTAATAACTTCGAAACATTGGAGAACAGAAATAGAGACAAGTGCAGCACTACACTTAAAGAAAACATCTGAAAATGACACCAATAAGAGATTTTAAAATGATAAAAATACTGCACTCTTTTTTTTTTTTTTTTTTTTTGGTTTTTTGAGACAGGGTTTCTCTGTGGTTTTGGAGCCTGTCCTGGAACTAGCTCTTGTAGACCAGGCTGGTCTCGAACCCACAAAAATCCGCCTGCCTCTGCCTCCCAAGTGCTGGGATTAAAGCTTGCACCACCACCGCCCAACAAAAATACTGCACTCTTGAGATTAAATAAAAATTTCTATATTAATTTTGAAACAGATTAGGCCCTTCTATAGGAGAGGAGATGTCATTAACAAGAGATAGATTAATGGTTTCCATATTACATATGTTGGCTACTGAGATCTGTAACCTGACACATAAAGTTAGTCAATGGCCTGTTTCTCAAATCTCTAAGCAGACATAACTGTGTCAAGCAAGATCAACCTTATCTGCATAGAATTGTTGCCTAATTCCCTTTCCTGGAATTAGCTCTTCTAGACCAGGTTGGCCTTGAACTCACAGCCAGCCTTTGCCTCCCTAGTACTGGGATTAAAGGCCTGTGCCACCTCTGCCCAGTTAGGAACTTTTTCATAATGGTGGCTCTAATAGTTGATTGCCTCCACTCTTTCCCCTGCAGTGTACACAATAAACTATTCCTCCTATTGTGGTCTGAAGACAGAAGGAATGCTCCATATGCAAATCCTTTCCCTGCAACTGCAGTGCATAGTCTCAAATGCATAATTTTAAAACTGTGAGGTGAGCCGAGCGGTGGTGGCGCACACCTTTAATCGCAGCACTCAGGAGGCAGAGGCAGGCGAATCTCTGTGAGTTCATGGCCAGCCTGGTCTACAATGGGAGTTCCAGGACAGGCTCCAAAGCTACAGAGAAACCCTGTCTCGAAAAAAAATAAATAAATAAATAAATAAAATAAAAAAATAAAACTGTGAGGTGGTACAGTCTTTTTTTTAGGAATTTTGAAAGTTTAATATAGAGGACAGCAAGGTCATTGCCCTGGACAGCAGCAGACCTAGCGCACATGCAGCTGTTCTAGAACTAATGTGCCTTTCCATTGAGAAATAACTTTACACACCTGGGAGATTAATAAAGCAAAACCTCTTTAATGATGGTAGACATTAATCTCTAGCTAACACTCAAAGAGGTGCCAGCTAGACAGATTCCACATTTGCTGTTGTCCTTAAGTGTCCTTTAGGTTCAGGCTCTAGGTTACACTTTGAACAATTAAAATAGAAACAGGAAACTTGTCAGGCTAGACATTTCGGCAGATAGGAGAGTTACAGAGCAAAGATATTCTCAGGATAATTTCTTCATTACACTGGTAACAGGAATCAGCAGGTGATTCCTTAGGTGACAGTGTCCTGAGGTGAAGGTCACAGGGATGAGAAGGATAGGAAAACTAAAATGTAAAAAAGATAAAAAGCTATGGTGGGGAGGTCTTGCAGATGCCTAGAAAGCTTCCTAGGAAAAATTGCATATTTCTGGGCATTGGTGGCACACACCCTTGCTGGGCCAAGTGATCTCTGTGAGTTCAAGGATAGCCTCCTCTACCCAGTGAGTTCCAGAATAGTCAGGACACTCCTACAGAGAAACCTTGTCTCAAAAGAATTTTAAAAAGAATAGCATCTTGTATACTTCCAAGGGAGAAATGAAAGAAATTAGAGAATTATAAGTACAAACTATCACAAGAATTTAGGAGGAGGCTTCTCAAACAAATCTATACAACGGGAACACAGGGTATCTCAAGAACTTTACTATGAACAGAGTGGCCATGAGGCTGATAACTATAGCACCATATGATGGGAAGAGTTAGGTTGTTAGAATCTGAAGCAACCCCTCCACAAAGGCCTTGGCACCAGACCATTACTAGCTCCCCTAAGCATATTCCTGGTTTTATAATAGGAGCTGCATTTTATTATCAGTAGATCAGTTCCTTAGGGAAACTCACAAGACTTAGGCCCCAGGCTATTACTAGGTCTGCCAAGGTTGTTCCTCCTTCCTCAAGGGGACATAAAAGAAAAGCCTTGATTGATCAGGTTACTCCTCCATACAACAATGTTTTGCATTTCAATTATGTGTCACCTGGTGTTATATTGCCCATCTGGAAGAACTGTGCTTTTCTCATATAGAAAACTGGAACTTTATACCACATCAGGCCTTAAAATAGCTTAGGAACCTGTCATGCCTCCATTAAAAGCTTGTTGGAAGTTGTTTTTTGATATGGTGATGTGTCTGGTTTTAAGTCAGTGGTGGCTACTTTGTAATTGTTTGGAGCCAAATATCTGGACAATACCATTGAACAATGTGTACTCTAGCATCCTAATCTTTAATAGCCCTGATTAAAATACATTTAACTTTTGGGTGATTTAGAGGCAGTCCTCCCTCAGCTAATTCTACTTTGGGAGACTGAACTATTTCCAAGGCATCGGCCAATCCTTTATATCAGCAACTCAACTCTTCTATGTTGCAGCTTAGAAGTGCAGTGCTACCCAACAGGTGAGATGCCTTGATACTGTCCACATAGTTAAACACAAATGGAGATTGTATGTAAAGGTTAAATGCAAAGTGCTCAATTTCAAGAAGATACTGGAGAAACTAGGCCTCTCTGAGTATGGCATATTGAAGTTGACAATAAAAATGTTTGTACACACAGCACCCTGCTCCCAATTCTCTAAGCAGATTAAGGCCACAGCGCAAAGTTATTCAGAGGCCCGTTCCTAAGTATAGGAATTAACAAAGACCACATGAGACTTTACAACACAGGGAATATGGCAGCAGGTTCCCACACCGATCCCAGGAGGATGCACCATGCTGTCTCCTGCACCTCACCCTCTGCCTGCTCCTCCCCATCTGGAGACAGCGGTGCTCACTATGTTGTTGTTTCCCTGCACGCCAAAGCTCTCAGGTCATCAACTCCCAGCAGCAGCAATTTCACTGCAGCACATGAAACCACTGCGAGCAGCTCCTCTGCAAAGCCACGTCTGAAAGTGGCTGCCTGGAAGAGCCCTGCACTGCTTATGACTGGCAGGTCACCTGGAGGGCCTGATTGGCTGGTGCAGTCTGAGTGACAAGAACACTGTCCACAGGTCTGTAGTGTGCTTAAAGACTCAGAAGAGTGATTCCTGACCATTTCTCCCACCCCATTTAAAGATCTTTTCTAGATAGGCCAAGGTAAGCATTTCAATAGCACTTGTCCTAGGCTACAAATCAGACAAATGTCACAATCTTGCACTCCACAGGAATTTTTCCTTTTTCCTCCTGGACCCAGTGTGGCTAGCTGGCTTGCATTGTGCAATGTGCTTATCTAGGTGGGTGTAGTGATTTCCTGTCCCAGAGGGAAAAAGATGTCCAGAATATTAACAGCTAAAGAGAATTTTAAGGTAACAAAAAAAGATAATTGTCATGGTGTTAAAAGTGTGCACTGCCAGCAAGCAGTTAAAGATGGTCATATCATCTCAAATTTTACAGATTAGTGAAGGTTTTTCCCATTTCAAAACCTTTATGTTAAATCTCTCTCAGGTATAATCAATTTCCTGATAGAGTGCGTGGGGTCTGTTGTGCTTTCCTTTCCCTTTAAGGGACAAGCCACACCCACTCCCATGACCTCTGACCTGCCCGCGCCATCTTGTCTCTCCTGTTTTCTTCAGCGTGGCCGCGCTCTCTCTCTCTGGTTCTCTTTTCCTCTCTCTCTCTCTCTCTCTCTCTCTCTCTCTCTCTCTCTCTCTCTCTCTCCCTCCTTCCCTCTCTCTCCCTCCCTCCTTTCCCCCTTTCTCCCCTTTTAATAAATGCTTTTATGGCTACTTTTTGTGTCCATGGGTCTGCTCACAACCGCCGGGCATTGGGAACTCTGCGGGACCCACCGGAGCTTGCTCCGTGAGCCCCCCGGGGGACTCCCCCGCATTATTTTAGGAATAACATTGGTGCCACGTGACTCCCGAACCGGGTTCTTTTCCACTTCGCCAGCTTCCCTACTTGCTTCAATCGGCGCTTCTTTTGGTGAGTGTTCTGCTACGGTTGCTTTCATTCTGCTGTGGTTGCTTTCCTTTTTCAGAGCCGTGTTTGGATCGGGTCCCAGGGGCCGGTCCGCCCGCGTTAGCACCGCACACTTCCCGTGCAGTGCATTCGACTGGGGACTGGGTCCTCAGCGTGTTTATCTTTTCTTTCCATTTCCTTTCTTTCCTTTTTTCTCTTCTCTCGACGGTTACGGTTAAGCGTCGCTCGGAGCGGCGCCCCCAGCCTTCCTGGTTTCTGGGTCGCCAGGATCCAGCTAGGCCATAGCACCCCACCCGTGGACAAAGGACGCTTTTCCACGCGGTCCTGGGTGTTCGTCCTGCGGGTTTTCACGATTTTGGCTCTGGATAGCAACCGGCTTCCCGGCTTTTTCAATTCCAGCCGTGGCATGGTGCAGTTTTTTTTTTCAGTTCCAACCTCATGGTGGTCGCCATCTTGGCTGGGAGCCAGGCCACGTGATCACACTCTCCTGGTTTTACCCTGCCTGTTCACCTGGTTCTCACTAAACTCTTCGTGTTAACTCGGTTAAATGTGTTTTGAGCAATGATCAAATGCCTTTAATTGGGCCCATTAGAGGCGTCCACATTGCCCAATTCCTGTTCACTCTTTCTATATATAATAATTGTTTATTACATCTCATTTCAGACTACAAAACATGAGTCCCATATTTTAAACTGGTATGTACCTTTAAGTCTCTTAAATGGTTCTCTACCATTGTCGGTTCTGCCACTAACCTTATATTACAAACAGTTCTTTGCCCTCAACTGCTCAGAGATCTAGGGAATGTGATATTTAAATATTTAATTATTAAAAAAAAAAAACTTCTCACAACAACAAAAAGAGACAGGTTGGCTCCTAGCAGCAGCTCTCTGCTCCCTCCAAAGAAGACTTAAGACAGATGCGCGCAGAACAACGTCCTTCTGCATTTCGCTTCAACTGCAGAGCGTTGACCATTGGGCAAACCTGCCTTTCATCTAAAGTAAAGACCTCCAGACATGGACGAAATCACTGGAATCGACAGCCTAGCTGCTCAGGTCAAGGTAGGCCTGTCTTCCTACAGATTTCTTAGCCCACAGGGTCTTCTGGAGCCTGCGCTAAACAGAAAATGTCAAATGCAACCTTCAGCGACCACGGAGGACCCAAAAAGAGTAGCTCTGGGTGCCAATCAAGTAAGCTCTCTGTCATTTTTTAATCAGTAACTCAAGTAAAATCTTATTCTTCTCAAAGATCTCTGACAGTTTGACAGCTGAGAGGTTTCGCCAGGTTGAGGTTTTGCGAGGTGACCTCACCAAAAGGGAGCCGAATTAAGAAATCCATCTTAAACAGGTCAGATACCCCCTCAATTCCCTGGTCCTAAAATTTTTTTCTTAATTTAACTCTGTTTTTGTTCTGCCAATACCTTAGGGACACCAGACAATTTTCATGCCACAGACACCAGTCAAAGGCAAAGAGACCAGCCATGCCAGGATGCGACCAGCACCCAGCCTTCTCTCGCGCCCCCCCCCAAAAAAGACGACGCCCACAATCAGCAGGAAGCAGTCTTGACAGTCTTGAAAGTTCGCCGCCCCAGTTCCTTTGGGCTGTGGTGTCTCGTCTCATGCTTTTTATTATAAGGAAGACCTGGGAATGTTGTGCTTTCCTTTCCCTTTAAGGGACAAGCCACACCCACTCCCATGACCTCTGACCTGCCCGCGCCATCTTGTCTCTCCTGTTTTCTTCAGCGTGGCCGCACTCTCTCTCTCTGGTTCTCTTTTCCTCTCTCTCTCTCTCTCTCTCTCTCTCTCTCTCTCTCTCTCTCCCTCTCTCCCTCCCTCCCTCTCTCTCCCTCCCTCATTTCCCCCTTTCTCCCCTTTTAATAAATGCTTTTATGGCTACTTTCTGTGTCCATGGGTCTGCTCACAACCGCCGGGCATTGGGAACTCTGCGGGACCCACCGGAGCTTGCTGCTCCGTGAGCCCCCCGGGGGACTCCCCCACATTATTTTAGGAATAACAGGGTCACTTATGTATACTAATATATCATCTGTGAATAGCAAAAGCTTGACTTCTTCCTTTCCAGTTTGTTTTCCCATGATCTTCTTTTGTTTTCTGTTTGTTCTAGCTAGAGCTTCAAGGACTAAGTTTGCTAAGTATGCTGAGAGAGGACAGTCTTGTATTGTTCCTGATCTTAGTGGGATCATAATGAGTTTTTTCTGATTTTTTTTTTTGATGTTTGCTGTAGACTTTCTGTCCTTTCCTTTCATTATGGTAAGATACTTTCCTTGTATCCCTGATCTCTCCAAGACCTTTATCATGAAGGGGTGTTGAATTTTGTCAATGCTTCTCAGCATTTAATGAGATGATTATATTTTTTCTTTCAATTTATTTATATGGTGGATTATATTGACAGACTTTCATATGTTAAACCATTCTGCATCTCTAGTATGAAATCCAATTTCATCATGGTGAATAATTATTTTGGTGTATTCCTAGATTCAGTTTGTCAGTATTTCACTGAATAATTTTGCATTAATGATCAAGAGGGAGATTGCTACGTAATTCTCCTTTTTGATACTTTTTGTGGGATTAGTATCAGGGTAACTGTAACATCATAAAATGGAAATGTTTTTATGTAAATGTTCCTTCTGTTTTTAATTTGTGTAACAATTTGAGGAGTACAGTTGTTTCCTCTTCTTTGAAGTTCTGGTAGAATTCTTCACTCAAACCATCAAGTCCAGGGTTTTTTTTTTGGAGGGGGGTTGGAGGAAGGCTGTTAATGTCTACTTCTAGTAACTTGAAGGTTACAGGTGTATTTAAATTGTTCACTGTGTCTTTATTTAATGTTGGTATGTGGTGCCTATTCAGAAAATTGTCCATTCACTTTACATTTTCCAATTTTATTGATTGATTGATCGAGCAATGACTTCTTGTGTATTTCTTTGCTTGCTTACTTACTTATCTATCTGTTCAGCCCATCTCATTTACTTACTTCTTTAAAAAATGACACACCTAGTTATTTACTTACTTACTTATTTATTTATTTGTGCATTTATTCCTTCACTTCCTTATCTTCTTTCATATATCTGTTTATTTATTTGCTCAGCCTGACTCATTTATTTACTTATTGAATGTTTCAATTAAATAATAATATTTTATTCATTTATTCATTCTTTGTTTGCTTATTTGTCTATTTTTATGTATGTATTTACTTACTTTCTTAATTATTTTTTTACTTTTTAAAATTTACTTAATTTTTTTTTTCGTTGGGAATGTACATCATTTATTTCATTCCTTCCTTCCTTCTTTCCTTCCTTCCTTCTATCTTTCTGTCTCCTGACTGTCCTGAAACATAACTGGCTAAGAAAATGGTGGCCTCCATCTCACTGGTGCTGGGTGAGTGTCAGCAAAGCAGCTCCTGAAATGGAATTTGACACACACACACACACACACACACACACACACACGTGCATGACATGTACAGATGGGGGGGTTCCAATGTTTTCAGAGGAAGGTGCTCACTGGTAATAATAAATGTGCTGGTAAATAAGGCTGGAAATTGCTGAATATTAAATCATTAAAACTCTTCAAATAAATAGCTATTCCGTTTCTCTCTCTTTCTCTCTCTCTCTTTCTCTCTCTCTCTCTCTCAGACACATACACACACACACACACACACCATAGACCAGCACATCTAGACTGACTGCAACAAACAAAAGAAGAAGAAACATGGAAAGAAGACACCCCTGATGGACAGGATCTGATCTGATCTGAGAATAAATTCATCGAATGGCTGCCAACAGCATTTCATTGAGAAGAGATTCCACATTTTATGCTGTATAGTAAGTTAGTTAGTTAGATAAAGAGGAGCCTGTGAACTGGGTTGGGGTGTGGCTTCTCAGGTCAGGTCAAGTCAGGGAGGGGCTGAGAAGTGTACCATTGGCCTTGACAATAGGCACCAGTCAGGTGTTAGTGTCAGGGCCTAAGAGTTCCTCAAAGGGAATGAATGGAGACCCTTGCTTGTCTAAAAACTGCCTGAGCTTGGGGAAAGAACTTGTGTATAGCCACACTGGCTTGTTTCTTAGGTCCATTTGTTATTGAGGGATATTAATGACCAGTGGATGTCAACTCTGGTTATTTTTATTTATTTTTTTGGTGGTAGTATTTGTGTGTTTCCCTTCTTTGAGTTGTGGTGGCAGAGAGTTGTCAGATGTCTGTGTTATTATGGGAGTTGTTGGCATCCTTGGTTTGTGCTTTGCCTTCTAGTACTTTGTGTAAGGCTGGGTTTGTGGCTACCTATCGTTTAAATCTGTTTTTGTCCTGGAATATCTTTTTTCTCCATTGATGTTGAATGCAAGCTTTTCTGGGAATAGTACTCTGGGCTTGCCTCCATGGTCTCTTAGTGTCTGCCAGCACATCTATCCAAGACATTCTGGCTTTCATGGTTTCCGTTGAGAAGTCAGGTGTAATTCAAGCACCTACGGACACCTGATCTTTGATGAGGAAACCAGAAATACATGGAAGACCATTCCTCTCCCTTATAAGAGATCATGTCAGCACAAAGAAGCCACCCTATTCCTGAGACACTCCACCTCACCTCCCAAAATAAATTTGGTGGAAAGGAATTCCCACACAGACCTCAACCTAAAACCAGATATCTTGAACCTAACAGAAGAAAAAGAAGGGAAGATCCCTGAAATCAATGACATAGGAAAAGACTTTCTGAGCAGAACACTATTAACACATACACTAAGATCAACAATTAATAAATGGGTTCTCATGAAACTGAAAAGCTTCTGCATGGCAAAAGATCCCATCATACAGACAAGTGGAAGCTTACAGAATGGTAAAATATTTTTTATCAGCTACACACCTAATAGAGGGCTAATATCCAAAATTATATAAAAAAATCAAACAAAATGAATAAAGAACTCAAAAGGCTAGATATCAAGAAAACAAATGACTCAATTAAAACTGGGGTATAGATCTAAACAGAGAATTCTCAATAGGGAATCTTAAGTGGCTGAGAAAGACTTAAATGTTCAACATTCTCAGTCATTAGTGAAATGCAAACCAAGTATGCTTTGAGAGTCCATTTTACACCTGTCAGAATCCCTAAGATCAATAACACGAGTGACAGTTCCTGCTGGCAAGGACGTAGAATAAGGGGGACACTCATCCACTGCTGGTGGGAGTGCAGACTCATACAGACACTATGGATATGAGTGTGGGGGCACCTTAGACAGATGGGAACTGATCTACCTCGTGATCCAGCTCTATCACTCTTGGGCATTTACCCAAAGGACACTTCATCCTACCACAGAGACGCTTACTCAACCATGTCCATTGCTGCTCTATTAATAATGCCCAGAAATTGGATAACATATTCAAGACATGAATATGAATGGATAATAAAAATTGGAACCTTTACACAAATGAATATTACTCAGGCATTAAAAAGAATTAAATTCACAGTAAATGGGTAGAACTAGGGGGAGAATCACCCTGAGTGAGGTACCCAGACACAGAAAGCCAAATGTGGCATGTATTAGCTTACATGTGGATATACAGAATCACAGAGATTAAGCATAGAGTAACAGACTAAGGAGGAGAGAAGCATCTCATCAGGAAAGAAGAAATAGAATAGAAAGGTACAGGCTGGTGAGGGGATGTGCAAGGAGAGAAATAGAGGGATGAGGGAGTGTGTACAGGGAGAAACAGCTAAAACTGAGGCCACTGAAATAGTGTGCAGTGGCATGGGTATTGATACAGTAGATGCTTCCTGAAATAAATGCATATGTGAAGGCAATCTAACAGAGAAATCAAATAACAGGGTGATGAGACTGTGTCTGAGAGCTTTCTCCTTCTGTCTTGCATTCCACTCTTTAGGTTGGGATTAAAGGCATGCACCGCCAGGTTTCTATGGCAAACTAGTGTGGCTACTGAGATTAAAGGTGTATGTTACCACTTACTCTCTGATCTTCAGCTAAACTTTCTTTATTAAAATACAAATGAAATATCACTACACGTAAGGCTCATGAAACATTGTAAAGGAGGGGACATATAGATTATAAGAGCCAGAGCATCATGGAGTTTGCTGTGACATTGTATCTCCTAGGAATGTCAGAATCTACACCAATAAAATCTTATTAACATGGCTGCTTAAGTATGAGCTGAATAAGGACAAGAGGCAATCTATAAGGGACAAGGGGCCAACCAGCCCTACACAAAGAACTATAGGGAACTCACAAATGCCGGGAGTGGAGAAACAGTTTTAGTCCTACTGTGGGAAGAGTACACGAAATGCTTATCCAATACCAAATGTTGAGCCCTGAATCATACATACAAATAACATTATACTAAATTAAAGTATGTGTGTGTTATAGTTTCTTAGGTACTTAACAGTATGAATCCTTGTGATTTTTTTCACATATCCATACTATTATTTTGCTCACCTTTCTCCCTGTGTATTTATCTCCCTTCAACCTAATTATAACCCTGACAGCATACAGACAAGTAACATACAGATTGGGCAGGTTATATACACATATGCATGTAACAAAATTAATGAAAAATCCATGAATTTGAAAGGGAACAAGGAAGCATATAAGAGCGGGTTTGAAGAAAAAAAGTAAAAGGAGAAATGATGTTTCATTGTTACAAAATATTTGTATAACTATGTAAAGATGTGTTGCATTTGTTGAATTATATGTAAAAATGTATTGCTGTTTTACCTTGTCTGCCTAAGGCACCTGATTCGTCTAACAAAAAGCTAAATGGCCAATAGCAAGAAAGAGGTATAGGCGGGACTTGCAGGCAGGGAAACTGAGTAGCAGGAGGAATTTAGGCTTTAAAGGAAGAAAGAAAAAGAGATACCAGGGAGAAACCAGTGGCCAATCAGACACACATGGAGGAAGCAGGAAAGCAAGACGTACAGAAAAAAAAAAGGTAAAAAGCCCCAAGGAAAAATGTAGTTGAATAGAAACAGGTTAAATTAAGTTCAAAAAGCTAGCAGGACAAGCCTAAGCTAAGACTAAGCACTTATAATTAATAAGAAGCATTCATAATAAATTATTTGGGAGTTTCTTGGTGGCCCAAAGGAAAATTCCAACTACACATAATACAATAAATAAAAAAAGAAGTAGTTGTTTTTAAAGAATTAACATAAAAGATAAAAAAGGGACACAGCCAAGACTGTCAAATAGACAAGCTTGTCTCAGAAAAAAAAAAGAAGATAAAAAGAGATATAACTTATCCCTATTACCTGCTCTGAAGAATTTTTCACAGATACTGCCATGGCATAACCACGTGGGAATAAGGTGGCCTGCATTAATTAAAAGAGTTTCTAATGGTAAAGTATATTACAGTTGCTTATGACTTAAAATGTCATTATAAAATATCTAGCAAGTTAAATTCAACTTGATTACATTATCATTTCTTCCCACTACATTCCTTAGGATGAATTTTAATTTATTAACGCCATGTATCACTAAGCTAAAATCCTGATACAATTATCTCACTTGATCCTGAGTGGCATTCAGAAGTAGACATAGAAAGCAAGCTTGTCAGGTTTTTGTGTGTCTATGAATACCAGCCTGATGACTGTAGACTTCAACTTTTTAAACTTTGTACAAAAAAAATGTTTCAATGAGTTCTTTGATGAGGAATGATTTTAGAAGGACTAGTATGTAAAAACTTGCTTTATTTAAGTACCCGTAGAACATTAATCCTTTCTCACTTCAGTCTTCTATAAAAAGAATCCAGGAGTAGTTAATGCATAAGCAATAGCTAATACAATAGTCTTACTAATTGATTTGTAATGACAAAATATGGGAGATCTTGGCCAAACAGAGATAATACTTCCAATTCAAATATCTTAGCTAAAGTGATTTTGTATTTCTTCTGTAGACTCTTCTCAAACTCACAGAGATCCCCCTGCCTCTGCCTCTTGAGTGCTGGGAGTTAAGGAATGCACCACCACTGACCCGCAAATTTTGTATTTCTTAAGGCATCTTGAAACTATGATGAGTGTTGAAATGAATTTTAAGAACTTTTAGTAATGTAAACTGTACAGGAATACTTTCTGTTTGCCTTTTTTTAAAAAAATATCTTTATTATTTTTATTTTATGTATAAAGTGTTTTGCCTACATGTATGTCTGTATACCACACGTGTGTCTGGTGCCCACCAAGGCCAGAAGAGGGCATCAGACCTCCTGAAATTAGAATTATAGTTATGGGTCCTGGGGATTTAACCCATTTCTTTGGAAGAGCAGGCAGTGCTCTTACCCATGGAGCCATTTCACCAGCCCCAGGGATATTTTACAAAACAAAACAACAATAAAAGACACTATGGGAAACAAATGGGCACTGCTGCAAAAGTACTTGATTGTCTCAAACACAGATGAGGAGACACAGTGATGGCTAGGAAAAATTGAAACTCAAAAGGGCTGTTAGGGACAAAACTACAATTCTAGCCAGAGGCACAACAGCTGCAAGATTTAGAAATCTAAGCTTTTGCCCTAGGACTTCCCACCACTGTCTGGGAATGGGCATAGCCTTCTTGCTTAAGAGTACTTGCAACAGGCATTCTGACGTCACGTGGGCGGAGACTTTAAAATCCAAATGGCTCTTGGTTGGCATTGGTGGGTGTCTTCCTAAGCAGTTTTGCATTTTACTGGAAGTGGGAGCTGGGGGTCAAGAACCAGAGAGAAAGGTAACTGCTTGCATGGGGTTAATTCTGTTCCTGCTAAGAAACTCTGTGGCATCAGAGACCTGGGGCAGCATCTGCCAGGCTCTGGGTTCAGGGATCAGTAAGTTTCTGTGGGCAGAGCCTGGAGAGGGAAAAGAAGATGCTGATTGCTGACCAAGGTGTTCCGCAGGGAGGGGGGGAAGGGGAGGACTGCCTGGGAGGGACAGGTTAAAACGCTGCTTTCCTGTGGTAATGCAGCATCTGAAAAGCCATGTAAAAAGAAAAAGTCTGGGAAACTGAAGGCTTGAGAATAAGACCTAAGTGGAATGTAAGCAGCCGAACAAGGAGTGATGTGACTCAGTGCACAGCCTATTGTGCTAAAGTCCCCAGCTCAAACAAACAATAAAGTGGGTGTTAGTATTTGGTGTTAGTATTTGGGCATCTGCATTGGCCTGCCTGTCCTTAGGGTCCTGACAGGAAACCTCCTCACCTGTAGCAACTAAGAGCACTTCACCTGTAGCCACTTCTGGGCACATTTGCTATGGTTCCTTGTAACAGGTGGACCTACCCCCTAACCTCCCCCTTCTCCTGTCTCTACCTCCCTCTCTCTCCCGCACTCTTTACCCCATGGGACTAGTCTGCTCCCCTCTCTGCCTCCTCTGTCCCTTCTCTCTCATCTTCCAATAAGCCTCCTATGTAAGCCTTATCGCATAGCGTGACTTCTCTTTGATATATATATTATTTTATTTTCAACAGTGAGTTCTGTCTTACCCTAGAAGGAAGCCAGGGCAGGACCTGAAAACGCTGAGTGGCTAGCGTCTAGTGCTGCAGAGACGAAGACAGGGTCTGACATAGGTATGCTTATGATACTAAAATATTTTGAGAATGGAAGCAGCCTCTACATTATGTTATGGAACGGATTGTTTGTCTTTACTAAAAGGGAGATTAGAACCAGAAAGACAATAGTGGGTATTAAACTATGGTGTTAAACATAAAGCAAGAAAAGTAGATATTAGGAAAAGAGAATGAATCCTGATTTTGAAGTCAAAGGAAACATTTTGAGGAGAGTTAAGGAGCCTGAGATTTCTTGTCAAGAAGTCTGTGAGTTACCATTGAAATAGACATAAGAGATACCAGTGATGTACTCTGGATAACACATTGAAATTTTGTGATCATGGATTGCCGTGTGATGCAGGAATCATATATGTTCGTTTTTGCATTGCCTTGCTCAAGTGTATTGAATACTTGAAGTTGCATAGGTGTTATCTTTAGTGAGGACTTAAGTATACATGACAAACAAATACAGCACACAGGGAAAATACTATTGTAAAGGAATATAATAACTAAGTTTTTAGTTACTCTTCTACTTCAGAATAAAAGTGATAATTATTGCTTAATGATCCACTTGCATCTGGAACATTTTTCTGATATTGAAATCATGAATTAGGTTCTGAGTATGAAGCGCAGTTCCATTTCCACCGGTGGTGCTGGCTGCCTCTCCACACAGGAATTAAGATCTCAGGATCTCGATGAACCAGACCTTTATACCCGTCAAGCGTAAGTGCCTCCAACTATGGATCTCAGCTGCATGCTGCCATGTTCTGTACCTAGTTCTCAGAAACTGTAGAATCAGATGGTGAAAGTTGGTCTTCTCTAGTTCCACACGTGAGTCTCTCACTCTCCAAAGGTTAGTAATTCCTTCAGAGAGCTTTGGTTTTACTGTCTAAGTCTGTCAGTATTAATTATATTAGCAATTAAACTAAGAAAATGTCAATATAAACTCAATTTAAAATAACAAACTCATTATAAGGTTTCAAAAATAAAATGGTTTTATTTATTTATTTGTTTCATTATTTGTTTTGGTTTAGTTTTTGGAGACGAGATTTCTCGATGTAGCCCTAGCTTTCCTGGCACTCACTCTGTAGACCAGGCTAGCATCGAGCTTTGAGATCTACCTGTCTGTGCCTCCAAAGTGCTCGGATTAAAGGTGCATGCCACCACCACCTACAATGCTTTTAATTAAAAAAAATCTGGGTAAGATGACTAACCAGGTAAAGGCACTTATCAACAAACCCAAACACCTGCTTTCAATCCCCAGACCCACATGGTAGAAGAGAACCTGCTGCTTCAGCAGCTACTGACCACCAGCTGCTCTCTCTCTCTCTCTCTTTCTCTCTCTCTCACACACACACACAATAATAAATGTAATAAAATTAAAATATTTACAATGCAAAACAATTTCATTGGGCAGCAAAACATGGTCTCCTCTTTTAACGTCAGATCCCTTTAATATCTGACTAAAGAAAGACAGTTAGAATCTATGTCTGCTGCTGCATTCAGACTGTCCTAGCAGCCAGTCTCTAGGAAGCAATGTATGCATGAAAGGATGAGCATGATAAGAACAAACAGCATCTTAGTTTTGATGTAGTGATACCTAGATATATATACCTTGGAGAACATGACTAGACTAGATCAACAGTTGTCTGGATTGGAGGTGGGGAAGTTTTATACAGATTGACAGGAAACAGTCTGTTATTTGTATGACCTCACCTTTTTGTACTTTGAATCCCTTGTGTATAGGAATGGAGATAGGTTGAGCGGTGGTGCACATATTTAATTAAACGGAGGTAGTCTAATCTCTGGGTTTGAGGCCAGCCTGGTCAACACACAAATTCCAAGACAACCAGAGCTACACAGAAAAACCTGTCTTCCAAAAAAAGAAAGAAAAAGAGTGGAGATACTGGGAGATTGCTCAGTGGTTTAGAGTCATTCCTATTCTACCACAGGACCCAAATTCAGTTCCCAGTACCCACATTGGGCAGGTCACAACCACCTCTGACTCCAGCTCAAGGAGATCTGATGCCCCTTTTGTGACCTCCATAGGCACTCTTGTGCATGTGTGGTTATGCCTATGCAGACAAAATATACATAGAATATAAAATAGAACTTTTCAGTTTTTTAATGGAGACAATGGCAGACTCTCCTTTACAAGTAGTTCTGAATATTTATTGAGTGTTCATATAGGTCAACTGCTCTTAAGTTCCTCATGCATATTAACTCTTGATACTCGGAGACAACTTTCCCTTAAGGCACAATGGCAAACAAGGGAGAACAAACAAGGGAGCAGTTATAGGGGCATAAATAGAGATGAAAGTGTTTAGGTTATTGAACAGGCCTTTAGACTACTTGGTACAGAAGATCTATGGGCCTGAAACACACCTTTAAGGATAATATATGTGTTGATAATGTCATGCACAAGGAAATTTGGTTTGTTATTTGTGGTGCTGAGGATTGAGCACAAGCTGAACAAAACAATGAGATATATCCCTGTCACAGAAGTACATTTTATTCCCCCCATATTTTATACCTAAAACTGCTGTAACCTCATGGTATGCTTTCCTGCTTTAAGGAATGCATTGTGTTTAGTTATTTAAAGCTTAAAGACTAATGTTTGATGTTGTTGTTACGATTTGTGTGTGTGTGTGTGTGTGATGGATAGCCTTGAAATAATGCAGACTTGAACACAGAAGGAAATGTTTTTGATTGCCTTCTTAATATGCAACTTGGTATGTTTTCCAGCTCTAAAACAATAAAGGATACAAGACCTATCCATGATAAAGTATTTATTCAGAAAAATATCCAACATCTATATAAGGTATTAAATTGTCTGATTTGAGTGATTTTGCAGCGTGGTTTAAATTCTGGTTTGTCTGAGACAGGGTTTCTCTGTCTAGCTCTGGCTGTCAGTGGAACTCACTCTGTAGACCAGGCTGGCCTTGAACTCACAGACATCTGCCTGCCTCTGGCTCCAGAGTGCTGGGATTTGCTGGGATTAAAGGTGTGAGCCACTACCACCCAGTTTTATTTTTTTTAAAAGCAATGTATAAGTAAAACCCACAGTTTTACAAAAATAGCTATTCAAGTAATCCACACAAAGTTGTTTTCACCGCTAACAATTTATATGGCATCTGACATGGGCTACAAACATGGCCCTGTGGTAAAGTACTTTCTTAGCATGTGGCTTCAGACCTGGGCTCAATTCCCAGTACCACCAAAAAGAACAAAACAAAACAACTACTTTTTACTAGGAAGACCCTTTTCCCTTCCTCAATAAAAGAGAGGTCAGGAGTGTGCCTTGTATCAGCAATTCCAGCACTTTGTTATCAGACGCTGGGGGGATTGCAAGTTCCAGGTCAGGCAGGGTCACATAGTAAGACCCTATCTAAAATACATAACAGCCAGGAAATCTTAAAATGAAAAATGGTCTATGTTTAGTAATAGTGCAAGTTAGTTTGAGTCATGAAAAATTTAAACAAAAATCAGTCTATAAGAAAATGTTGATGAGGGTCTGAAGAGGTGGCTCAGCATCTAAGAACACTGCTTACTCTTCCAGAGGTGCTGAGTTCAGTTCCCAGTAACCACATACTGGCTCACAACTGTCTATAGTGTGATCCCATGTCCTCGTCTGACATAAAGTTGGATGTGCAGGTAGAGTACTCATATAAATAAAAATAAGTTTTTAAAGAGAAAAAGGAAGGAAGGAAGGAAGGAAGGAAGGAAGGAAGGAAGGAAGGAAGGAAGGAAGGAAGCAAAAGAAATGAAGGAAGAAAAAGTTGATGAAGCCCGGTGGTGGTAGTGGTGGGAGCACATGCCTTTAATCCCAGCACTCAAGAGCCAGAGGCAGGAAGAGCTCTATGCGTTAGAGGCCAGCCTGGGCTACAGAGTGAGCTCCAAGACAGCCAAGCCTACACAAAGAAACCCTGTTTCATAAAACCAAAAGAGTTGATGATCTAAATATTTGTGCAGTAGGACATACCTATAATCCCAGATTTCGAAAGCAGGAGAATCCATTGTTCTGGGTTATGTAAACTCATGACTCAAAAAAAAAGGGAGAATAAAAGAAAAGAAAAACTATATGTATGTAGGACTGGAGGGTTTTTTCTGTGATTAAGAAAACTGTTTGCTCTTGCAGAGGACCTGAATTCAATTTCTGGCACTCACACAGAAACTCAAACCATCTGTAACTGCAGTTCTTCTCATCTAGGAGCACACAACACACATGCTTACATGCAGTGAAGATGTTTATATGCATAAATATACATGTACATAATAATTGACGAGAGGCTGAAGAGGTAGCTCAGCAGTTAAGAGCACTTGTTCTTCCAAAGGGCCTGTGTTCATTGCCAGCACCTGCTTGGTCAATCACAACCCTCAGTAACTCCAGTCCCCTGGATCTGACGCCCTCTTCTGGCCTACTTGAACATTGTGTGCACATGATGTACAAAGTTTAAAAAACACCTAGACACATAATTTATTTTAAAAATAATTGAGCAAGACATGGTGGTGCATGCCAGTAATCCCAACACTCTGGAAGCTGAGAGGAGAATCTTGAGTTCAAGGTTAGCCTGAGCTACATAACCAGTCCAAGGTTACCCTGGTATGTATAGCAAAAACCTTTCTAAATTTTAGAAAATAGATATTAAGATGGATTACAGCATAAACAATGAAATATCAAAATGGAAAAGTCAAAATAACCAGAAAAAAATCAAATATTAACTCTCAAAAAAGATTTTATTAACAAATTATTTTACAGATGAATGCTTTCAAATAATTAAAGGTCTAATGGTTTTTTTTCATTTTTTTTATTCTTTTTTAATTAAAATTTCCAACTGCTCCCCATTTCCCATTTCCCTCCCCCTCCTCCCACATATTGCCCCCTCCCCCTGCTCCCCTCCCCCTATACCCACTCCTCTTCTCCTCCCCCCAGTCCATTCCCCCTCCCTCTTGATACTGAAGAGCAGTCCAAATTCCCTGCCCTACAGGAAGACCAAGGTCCTCCCACTTCTATCTAGGTCCAGGAAGGTGAGCATCCAAACAGGCTAAGCTCCCACAAAGCCAGTTCATGTATTAGGATCGAAACCTAGTGCCATTGTCCTTGGCTTCTCATCAGCCTTCATTGTCCGCCATGTTCAGAGAGTCCAGTTTCAACCCATGCTTATTCCGTCCCAGTCCAGCTGGCCTTGGAGAGCTCCCAATAGATCAGTTCCACTGTCACAGTGGGTGGGTGCACACCTCGTGGTCCTGATTTCCTTGCTCATGTTCTCCCTCCTTCTGCTCCTCATTTGGACGTTAAGAGCTCAGACCGTTGCTCCAAATTGGATCTCTGTCTCTCTCTCGATCCATCGCCAGATGAAAGTTCCCGTGCCATTCTCCTTGGCCTCTCGTCAGCTCTCATTGTCCGCCACATTCAGAGAGTCCGGTTTTATCCCATGTTTTTTCAGTAGCAGTCCAGCTGGCCTTGGTGAGCTCCCAATATATCGGCCCCACTGTCTCAGTGGTTGGGTGCACCCCTCATGGTCCTGACTTCCTTGTTCATGTTCTCCCTCTTTCTGCTCCTCATTATAACCTTGGGAGCTCAGTCCGGTGCTCCAGTGTGGGTCTCTGTCTCTATCTCCATCCATCGCTAGATGAAGGTTCTATGGCGATATGCAAGATATTCATCAGTATGATTATAGGATAGGTTCATTTCAGGTTCCCTATCCTCAGGTGCCCCAATGAACTAACTGAGGACATTGCCCTGGGCATCTGGTAGCCATTCCAAATTCAAGTCTCTTGCCAACCCTTAGGTGGCTCCCTTAACTAAGGTATGAGTTTCCCTGCTCCCCTATCCCACCTTCCTTTATCCCCAATCACCCTGATTCCCCCAGTTCCCCTCATCCTCTCCTTCACATTTTTCTCTCCCCATCACCCCTCATCCCCATCCCACCATACCCCCAAGATTCCAATTTTTTGCCCATCAATCTTGTCTATTTCCCATAGCTGGGAGGATATCTATATGTTTTTCCTTGGGTTTACCCTCTTGTTTAGCTTCTTTAGGATCACAAATTATAGACTCAGTGGCCCCTATCCATGGCTAGAAACCAATTATGAGTGAGTACATCCCATGATCTTCTTTTTGGGTCTGGGTTACCTCACTCAGGATCGTATTTTCTATTTCCATCCATTTGCATGCAAAATTTGAGAAGTCATTGTTTTTTACCATAGAGTAGTACTCTAATGTGTATATATTCCACACTTTCTTCATCCATTCTTCCATGGAAGGGGATCTAGGTTGCTTCCAGGTTCTGGCTATTACAAATAATGCTGCTATGAACATAGTTGGACAAATGCTTTTGTCATATGATAGGGCATCTCTTGGGTATATTCCCAAGAGTGCTATTGCTGGGTCCAGGGGTAGGTTGATCCCAATTTTTCTGAGAAACCGCCACACTGATTTCCAAAGTGGTTGCACAAGTTTGCAGTCCCACCAGCAATGGATGAGTGTGCCCTTTTCTCCACAACCTCTCCAGCAAAGGCTATCCTTGGTGTTTTTGATTTTAGCCATTCTGACAGGTGTAAGATGATATCTCAAAGTTGTTTTGATTTGCATTTCTCTGATCGCTAAGGAGGTTGAGCATGACCTTAAGTATCTTTTGGCCATTTGAACTTCTTCTGTTGAGAATTCTCTGTTCAGTTCAGTGCCCCATTTTTAATTGGGTTAATTATCCTTTTAAAGTCTAGTTTCTTGAGTTCTTTATATATTTTGGAGATCAGACCTTTGTCTGTTGCGGGGTTGGTGAAGATCTTCTCCCAGTCAGTAGGCTGCCTTTTTGTCTTAATGACAGTGTCCTTTGCTTTACAGAAGCTTCTCAGTTTCAGGAGGTCCCATTTATTCAATGTTGCCCTTAATGTCTGTGCTGCTGGGGTTATACATAGGAAGCGATCTCCTGTGCCCATATGTTGTAGGGTACTTCCCATTTTCTCTTCTATCAGGTTGAGTGTGTTCAGATTGATATTGAGGTCTTTGATCCATTTGGACTTGAGTTTTGTGCATGGTGATAGATATGGGTCTATTTTCATTCTTCTACAGGTTGACATCCAATTGTGCCAGCACCATTTGTTGAAGATGCTTTCTTTCTTCCATTGTATACTTTTAGCTCCTTTATCAAAAATCAGTTGTTCATAGGTTTGTGGGTTAAAATCCGGGTCTTCTATACAATTCCATTGGTCGACTTCTCTGTTTTTATGCCAGTACCACGCTGTTTTCATTACTGTAGCTCAGTAATAGAGTTTGAAGTCAGGGATGGTAATGCCTCCAGAAGTTCCTTTATTGTATAAGATTGTTTTGGCTATCCTGGGTTTTTTGTTTCTCCATATAAAGTTGATTATTGTCCTTTCAAGATCTGTGAAGAATTTTGATGGGATTTTAATGGGGATTGCATTGAATCTATAAATTGCCCTTGGTAGAATTGCCATTTTTACTATGTTGATCCTCCCAATCCAAGAGCAAGGAAGATCCTTCCATTTTCTGGTATCCTCTTCAATTTCTTTCTTCAATGCCTTAAAGTTCTTGTCAAATAGATCTTTCACTTCTTTGGTTAGAGTTACCCCAATATATTTTATGCTTTTTGTGGCTATCGTGAAAGGTGATGATTCTCTTATTTCCCTCTCTGCTTCCATATCCTTTGTGCATAAGAGGGCGACTGA
The DNA here is from genome assembly GCF_950005125.1 of Chionomys nivalis. Lineage (NCBI taxonomy): Eukaryota > Metazoa > Chordata > Mammalia > Rodentia > Cricetidae > Chionomys > Chionomys nivalis. Next base: position 33,218,540 of record NC_080111.1, on the reverse strand, counting down.
TTTTTTGGAGTTGATCTTGTATCCTGCCACATTACTAAAGGCGTTTATCAGCTGTAGGAGTTCTTTGCTGGAGTTTTTGGGGTCGCTTATGTACACTATCATATCATTTGCCAATAATGCAAGTTTAACTTCTTCCTTTCCAATTTGAATCCCCTTTATCCCCTTATGTTGTCTTATTGCTATTGCTAAAACTTCGAGAACTATATTGAAGAGGTATGGAGAGAGTGGACAGCCTTGGCGTGTTCCTGATTTTAGTGGGATGGCTTTAAGTTTCTCTCCATTTAATTTGATATTAGCTGTCGGCTTGCTGTATATAGCTTTAATTAAATTTAGGTATGACCCTTGTATCCATAATCTCTCCAAGACTTTTATCATAAAGGGATGTTGAATTTTGTCAAATGCTTTTTCAGCATCTAATGAAACGATCATATGGTTTTTTTCTTTCAGTTTATTTATATGATGGATTACATTGATAGATTTGCGTATGTTAAACCAGCCCTGCATCTCTGGTATGAAGCCTACTTGATCATAATGGATAATTTTTCTAATGTGTTCTTGGATTCGGTTTGCCAGAATTTTGTTGAGGATTTTTGCGTCGATGTTCATGAGTGAGATTGGCCTGTAATTCTCTTTCTTGGTTGGGTCTTTGTGTGGTTTTGGTATCAGAGTTACCATAGCTTCATAAAAGGAATTTGGCAATGACTCTTCTGTTTCTATATTGTGAAATACATTACGGAGTATAGGTATTAGGTCTTCTTGGAAGTTCTGGTAGAATTCCGCATTGAAACCATCTGGTCCTGGACTTTTTCTGGAAGGGAGGTTTTTTATAACAACTTCTAATTCTTCACGACTAACAGGTCTATTTAGGTTGTTCACCTGGTCCTGGTTTAACTTTGGTATATGGTATTTATCTAAAAAAGTGTCCATTTCTTTTACATTTTCCAGTTTTGTGGCATACAGGCTTTTGTAGTAAGATCTAATGATTCTCTGAATTTCCTCTGTGTCTGTGGTTATGTCCCACTTTTCATTTCTGATCTTATTAATTTGCAAATTTATTGTAAATAGGAGCAGCGGGGCTGCGTCCCCGGCACCCAGCCGCCCGCATGGCTAGCTTATGCCCCGAAATAATTACACGGAAACTGTATTCTTTTTTTTTTTTATTTTTTTTTATTTTTTTTAAAGCTTTAGGGACCTCCATTAAGGGACAGTCCTTAAACCAGATTCTTTTTTTTTTTAACTTATTTATTTTTATTCTTTTTTAATTAAAATTTCCACCTGCTCCCCATTTCCCATTTCCCTCCCCTCCTCCCAAATATTGCCCTCCCCCCACTTCCCTCCCCCTATCCCCACTCCTCTTCTCCTCCCCCCACTCTATTCCCCCTCCCTCTCGATACTGAAGAGCAGTCCAAATTCCCTGCCCTGCGGGAAGACCAAGGTCTTTCTATCTACGTCCAGAAAGGTGAGCGTCCAAACAGGCTAAGCTCCCACAAAGCCAGTTCATGTATTAGGATCGAAACCTAGTGCCATTGTCCTTGGCTTCTCATCAGTCTTCATTGACCGCCATGCTCAGAGAGTCCGGAATCAACCCATGCTTATTCAGTCCCAGACCAGCTGGCCTTGGTGGGCTCCCAATAAATCAGTTCCACTGTCACAGTGGGTGGGTGCATCCCTCGTGGTCCTGATTTTTTGCTCATGTTCTCCCTCCTTCTGCTCCTCATTTGGACCTTAAGAGCTCAGACCGTTGCTCCAAATTGAGACTCTACCTCGATCCATCGCCAGATGAAGGTTCTAAGGTGATATGCAAGATATTCATCAGTATAGGATAGGGTCATTTCAGGTTCCCTCTCCTTAGTTGCCCAAGGTACCAGCTGGGGACATATTCCTGGACACCTGCGAACCCCTCAAGAGTCAAGTCTCTTGCCAACCCTAAGATGGCTCCCTTAGATAGGATATATACTTCGCTGCTCCCGTATCCATCCTTCCTATATCCCAACCATCCCAATCCTCCGAGCTCCTCCCATCCTCCCCTTCTCATATTTCTCATCCCATTTCCCCTTTGCCCCATGCCACCTCACCCGCAAGTTCCCAGTTTTTGCCCTGGAATCTTGTCTACTTCCCCCTCTCCATGCGGATGACTATATGATTTTCTTTGGGTTCACTTTCTTATTTAGCTTCTATAGGATCACACATTATATGCTTAATGTCTTTTATTTTATGGCTAGAAACCGATTATGAGTGAGTACATCCCATGTTCCTCTTTTTGAGTCTGGGATACCTCACTCAGGATAGTGTTTTCTATTTCCATCCATTTGCACGCAAAATTCGAGAAGTCATTGTTTTTTACTGCTGAGTAGTACTCTAATATGTATATATTCCACACTTTCTTCATCCATTCCTCCATTGAAGGGCATCTAAGTTGTTTCCAGGTTTTGGCTATTACAAACAATGCTGCTATGAACATAGTTGAACAGATACTTTTGTCATTTGATGTGGCATCTCTTGGGTATATTCCCAATAGTGGTATTACTGGATCTTGGGGTAGGTTGATCCCAAATTTCCTGAGAAATCGCCACACTGATTTCCAAAGTGGTTGCACAAGTTTGCATTCCCACCAGCAATGAATGAGTGTGCCTCTTTCTCCACAACCTCTCCAGCAAAGGCTATCATTGGTGTTCTTGATTTTAGCCATTCTGACAGGTGTAAGATGGTATCTCAAAGTTGTTTTAATTTGCATTTCCCTTATCGCTAAGGAGGTTGAGCATGACCTTAGGTGTCTTTTGGCCATTTGAATTTCTTCTGTTGAGAATTCTCTGTTCAGATCAGTGCCCCATTTTTTTATTGGGTTCATTAGCATTTTAAAGTTTAGTTTCTTGAGTTCTTTATATATTTTGGTGATCAGACCTTTGTCTGTTGCAGGGTTGGTGAAGATCTTCTCCCAGTCAGTGGGTTGCCTTTTTGTCTTAGTGACAATGTCCTTTGCTTTACAGAAGCTACTCAGTTTCAGGAGGTCCCATTTATTCAATGTTGCCCTTAATGTCTGTGCTGCTGGGGATAAACGTAGGAAGTGATCTCCTGTACCCATATGTTGTAGAGTACTTCCAACTTTTTCTTCTATCAGGTTCAGTGTGTTCAGACTAATATTGAGGTCTTTAATCCATTTGGACTTGAGTTTTGTGCATGGTGATAGATATGGATCTATTTTCATTCTTCTACAGGTTGACAACCAGTTCTGCCAGCACCATTTGTTGAAGATGCTCTCTTTTTTCCATTGAATACTTTTAGCTCCTTTATCAAAAATTAGGTGTTCATAAGTTTGTGGGTTAAAATCAGGGTCTTCTACTCGGTTCCATTGGTCAACTTCTCTGTTTTTATGCCAATACCAAACTGTTTTCAATACTGAGGCTCTGTAATAGAGTTTGAGGTCAGGGATGGTAATGCCTCCAGACGATCCTTTATTATATAAGATTGTTTTGGCTATCCTGGGTTTTTTGTTTCTCCATATAAAGTTGATTATTGTCCTCTCAAGATCTGTGAAGAATTTTGATGGGATTTTAATGGGGATTGCATTGAATCTATAAATTGCCCTTGGTAGAATTGCCATTTTTACTATGTTGATCCTCCCTATCCAAGAGCAAGGGAGATCCTTCCATTTTCTGGTATCCTCCTCAATTTCTTCTTCATTGACTTAAAGTTCTTGTCAAATAGATCCTTTACTTCCTTGGTTAGGGTTACCCCAAGATATTTTATGCTATTTGTGGCTATCGTGAAGGGTGATGCTTCTCTGATTTCCATCTCTGCTTCCTTATCCTTTGTGTATAGGAGGGCAACTGATTTTTTGGAATTGATCTTGTATCCTGCAACGCTACTAAAGGTGTTTATCAGCTGAAGGAGTTCTTTGCTGGAGTTTTTGGGGTCACTTATGTACACTATCATATCGTCTGCAAATAATGAAAGTTTAACTTCTTCCTTTCCGATTTGAATCCCTTTGATCCCCTTATGTTGTCTTATTGCTATTGCTAGACTTTCAAGCACTATATTAAAGAGGTATGGAGAGAGTGGACAACCTTGTCGTGTTCCTGATTTTAGTGGAATAGCTTTGAGTTTCTCTCCATTTAATTTGATGTTAGCTGACGGCTTGCTATAAATAGCTTTTATTATAGTTAGGAAGGACCCTTGTATTCCTAATCTCTCTAAGACCTTTATCATAAAGGGATGTTGAATTTTGTCAAATGCTTTTTCAGCATCTAATGAAATGATCATATGGTTTTTTTCTTTCAGTTTATTTATATGATGGATTACATTGATAGATTTTCGTATGTTGAACCAGCCCTGCATCTCTGGGATGAAGCCTACTTGATCATAATGGATAATTTTTCTAATGTGTTCTTGGATTCGGCAGAGAGAGAATACGCAAATTAACAAAATCAGAAATGAAAAGGGAGACATAACCACAGACACAGACGAAATTCAGAGAATCATTAGATCTTACTACAAAAACCTGTATGCCACAAAATTGGAAAATGTAAAAGAAATGGACACTTTTTTAGATAAGTACCATATACCAAAGTTAAACCAGGACCAGGTGAACAATCTAAATAGACCTGTTAGTCGTGAAGAATTAGAAGTTGTTATAAAAAACCTCCCCACCAAAAAAAGCCCAGGTCCAGATGGCTTCAATGCAGAATTCTACCAGAACTTCCAAGAAGACCTAATACCTATACTCCTTAATGTATTTAACAATATTGAAACAGAGAAGTCATTGCCAAATTCCTTTTATGAAGCTGAAGTTACTCTGATACCAAAACCACACAAAGACACAACCAAGAAAGAGAACTACAGGCCAATCTCACTCATGAACATCGACGCAAAAATACTCAATAAAATACTGGCAAACCGAATCCAAGAACACATCAGGAAACTGTATTCTTTTAAACACTGCCTGGCCCATTAGCTCCAGCCTCTTATTAGCTAGCTCTTACATATTGATCTAACCCATTTCTAATATTCTGTGTAGCACCATGATCTGGTGGCTTACCAGGGAGATCTTAACCTGCGTCTGTGTCTGGTGGGCGAATCATGGCGACTCCCTGACTCGGCTCCTTTCTCCCAGCATCCTGTCTGTTTACTCCACCCACCTAAGGGCTGGCCTATAAATGGGCCAAGGCAGTTTCTTTATTAAATGAAAGTAATTCCTCCATCATTTCCCCTTTTTCTGTTTAAACAAAAAAAGGCTTTCATTTTAACATAGTACGATTACATATAGCAAAACAGTTATCAAGCAAGAATTACAGTTACAATATTTATATCTATCTTTTATCATAACTAAGGAAAACTATAACTATCTATTTATTCTTCAACTCCATCAAAGACTCCAGAAGGATATAATATTACCTAAGTAAACAAGAAATAAGAAAACTCTAGAAATGACAGAGACATCTTGCTGCCTGGACAGTCACCCAAAGTTCCTCTGTACCGCTGGGGCATCCATCTTCAGCCTTCAGGCCCATAATATCCAGCAGACATTTTCATCAAGCAGGAAATTCCAAAGACAGTTCAGTCACTTTTTGCTGTGTCTTGCAGAATGTCTCGCAGACTCATGAGTCAGGAACCCTGAAAGACCATCTCACCTTTAGGCAAGTTCAGCAGTCCTCTTTCTGTGGGTTCTCTGTGTCCAGTTTATGCAACAGTCCAGGCAAGAGCAGTTTCTTGCCCAAATGACTATCAAACTCCATAAGGAGCCTCTTCAATGCCCATCTTCTTCTTGAAGTAGATTGGTGCTGCCAGGAGCAGACGTATCTCACTATAACAGACCTAAGTTATTAAAACATTTAAATGCCATATTCTGTAGCCTTTGAAAGATATGAAGAATGCCTATGTAACTGAAATATATCTATGCTCATCTAGAAAATCTAACTAACACGACTACAAGCTTGACTATTATTGATGATTATCCATTAACAACCTATATTTCCTATTTTACATTACATTTTTAAATGAACTACACAATCACAATACCTTAATCAAGATTAGGAATACATATACTTATAACAAAATTGACCTTAAAATCATACCAATGCAAATTATTCATATCTATATCATATCCCCCTTTAAATGTAAAAGAACATTTATAAACAATATTTGGGAACATGGGCGCAGTTTTTTTCTCCAAACTGCTTCCTGCTGAATGGGGGCGCTGTTATTCAGATCTTTCATGGTGTAACCTGTGTGTCAGGGTCATCTCAGTCGGCAGTTGAGTGAAGTAATTTTCTGAAGGTGTTCACAGCAACCTTTCAGGAGGGCGTGGTCTATCATACCATATCGGGATAGACGCAATCCACAGAGTCTCATCCTCTGTGAAAACAAAAGAAGACCCTCTCCAAAGCATCATATCCTTAGACCCATATTCTGAAATCATAATACCCTTATATCCATTCTGGTTTAGCTTGGCAGCCCATATAATAAAATGTCTCTCTGTAGTTAGCTCCTTCACAGTCAAAAATTTTAAAGAAAACACAATAATACAAAAAATCCAGACTCTCTGTGAATTCTCCATTTTTGCGTGGCTTACTTTTCTTTATTTCTTTTAATCTATAACTATCTGTACTCTGTCTCTTTAAAGACTTTATCCCCCTTTTTTAAGGGCATTAACTTTATTCTCTCTCTATATATATTTTTTCTCTCTCAAGCCTACGTACACTCATCCAACACTGTGACTCATTTATAGATCTTCTATGTCTGAAATCTGTTCTATTGTGAATCTGTAATTTTTTTACTATCCAGGAGCATTTTTTAAAATGTTAAGCAGTTCTTAAAAACCTAAGTTGCACCATTTAGAGGTATTATGGTACTGCCTGTGTCCTGCCCATTCTAAACCTTAACTGCGCTGTTATTATGGTAATTACGGTAGTTCCTGCCTGAGACCAGCAGAGTTCCGCATGGCGGAGTTGAGCTGCTCTTGCATCAGAACCATTTGGTGCCCCTGAGTCACACAAAGTTCCAGGCACACAGCAGTCCACATTGCCATCAAGCAAGCCATAGCACTTTACTCCAAATGCTCCATTCAAAAGCTCTGTCTCCAGCAGGAGCCAGACAGAGATCGGGATGGCGGCACAGCGCAGAAAGTCGGCATTTTAAAATAGCCAGTTTTTTCCTGTTGCTGAGTCAGGACAATTTCTTTGTGGCACGCAACCCACAAACAGCAAAAAACTGTCTTAAATTCTCTCTCTCTCCTTTTTAAGCCCTCTCAGGTTTTACATGGAGTTCATTAGCACGTTGGGTGCCACTCTGATGTAAATAGGAGCAGCGGGGCTGCGTCCCCGGCACCCAGCCGCCCGCATGGCTAGCTTATGCCCCGAAATAATTACACGGAAACTGTATTCTTTTAAACACTGCCTGGCCCATTAGCTCCAGCCTCTTATTAGCTAGCTCTTACATATTGATCTAACCCATTTCTAATATTCTGTGTAGCACCATGATCTGGTGGCTTACCAGGGAGATCTTAACCTGCGTCTGTGTCTGGTGGGCGAATCATGGCGACTCCCTGACTCGGCTCCTTTCTCCCAGCATCCTGTCTGTTTACTCCACCCACCTAAGGGCTGGCCTATAAATGGGCCAAGGCAGTTTCTTTATTAAATGAAAGTAATTCCTCCATCACAAATTCTCTCTCTGTTGTTTGATTAGTTTGGATAGGGGTTTATCAATCTTGTTGATTTTCTCGAGGAACAAGCTTTTTGATTCATTGATTCTTTCAATTGTTTTCTGTGTTTCTATTTTGTTGATTTCAGCCCTCAGTTTGATTATTTCCAGTCTTCTACCACTTCTAGGTGAGTCTGCTTCTTTTTTTCTAGAGCTTTCAGGTGGGCTGTTAAGTTTCCAATGTGTGCTTTCTCTGTTTTCTTTAAGTGGGCAGTTAGTGCTATGAACTTTCCTCTCAGGACTGCTTTCATAGTGTCCCATAGGTTTGAGTATGTTATTTCTTTACTTTCATTGTCTTCAAGGAAGACTTTAATTTCTTTCTTTATTTCTTCCTTAATCCAGGTATGGTTCAGTAGTTGACTATTCAGTTTCCATGAGTTTGTAGGCTTTCTGGGGGTAGCATTGTTGCTGAATTCTAGCTTTAATCCATGGTGATCTGATAAGATACAGGTGGTTATTAATATTTTTTTGTAACTGTGGATGTTTGCTTTGTTACCGAGTATGTGGTCGATTTTTGAGAAGGTTCCATGAGCTGCAGAGAAGAAGGTATATTCTTTCCTATTTGGGTGGAATATTCTATAGATGTCTGTTAAGTCCATTTGATTCATTACCTCCATTAATTCTCTTATTTCTCTGTTAGGTTTCTGTCTAATTGACCTGTCCATTGGTGAGAGAGGAGTATTAAAGTCTCCTACTATTAATGTGTGCGGTTTGATGGCTGCCTTGAGTTTTAACAATGTTTCTTTTACGTACGTGGGTGCTTTTATATTAGGGGCATAGATATTCAGTATTGAGACTTCATCCTGATGAATTGTTCCTGTTATGAGTATAAAATGTCCCTCTCCATCTCTTCTGATTGATTTAAGTTTGAAGTCAACTTTGTTAGAAATTAGTATGGCCACACCTGCTTGTTTCTTAGGTCCATTTACTTGATAAGCCTTATCCCAAACCTTTACTCTGAGTAGGTGTCTGTCTTTGTGGTTGAGGTTTTGTTTCTTGTAAACAGCAGAATGTTGGATCCTGTTTTCGTATCCAATCTCTTAGTCTGTGCCTTTTTATAGGTGAGTTGAGTCCATTGACATTAAGTGATATTAATGACCAGTGGTTGTTAACTCCGGTCACTTTTTTAGTAGTAGATTTTGTGTGTTTCCTTCTTTGATTTGCGCTGGTAAAGGGTCTCTAGATGTCTGAGTTATTGTGGTCATTGTTGGACTCCTTGATTAGTGATTTTCCTTCTATTACTTTCTGTAAGGCTGGATTTGTGGCTACGTATTGTTTAAATTTGTTTTTATCCTGGAAAATTTTGTTTTCTCCATTTATAGTGAACGAAAGCTTGGCTGGGTATAGTAGTCTGGGCTTGCATCCATGGTCTCTTAGTTTCTGCATTACATCTATCCAGGACCTTCTGGCTTTCATGGTTTCCATAGAGAAGTCAGGTGTAAGTCTGATAGGTTTACCTTTATAAGTAACTTGGCCTTTTTCCTTTGCTGCTCTTAGTATTCTTTCTTTATTCTGTATGCTTTGTGTTTTGATTATTATATGACGAGAGGATTTTTTTTTTTGATCTAGCCTATTCGGTGTTCTGTATGCTTCTTGAACCTTCATAGGTATATCTTTCTTTAGGTTGGGAAAGTTTTCTTCTATAATTTTATTAAATATATTTTCTGGACCTTTGAGCTGAGCTTCTTCTCCTTCTTCTATTCCTATTATTCTTAGGTTTGGTCTTTTTATTGTGTCCCATATTTCCTGAATGTTTTGTGATGAGAATTTGTTGGCCTTGCTGTTTTCTTTGATCAGCGTGTTTATTTTCTCTATGGTATCTTCAGAATCTGAGATTCTTTCTTCTATCTCTTGTATTCTGTTGGTTATGCTTGCTTCTGTAGTCTCTATTCGTTTACCTAGATTTTCTCTGTCCAGCTGGCCTTCTGTTTGTGTTTTCTTCTTTGCCTCCATTTCAGTTTTTAAGTCTTGAACTGTTTCCATCATCTGTTTGATTGTTTTTCCTTGGTTTCCTAGGGTATCATTCACTGATTTGCTCAATTCTTCAAACTTTCTGTTATACTTCTCATCCATTTCTATAAGGACATTTTTTACATGCTGTTTAAGGGCGTCAATCACTTTCATAAAGTCAGTTTTATCTACTTCTTCATGATTAAGGTGTTCATGTCCTCCTGTTGTGAGGTCTTTGGGTTCTGGTGGTTTCATATAGTTTTTCAGATTGTTGGGTGAATTCTTGCATTGGCGCCTGCCCATCTCTTTCTCAGAATGCTCCCCTATGGATCTTCTTTTACCGGATCAGGTCTCCTTGCCTACTGATGTACCTTCCCAGTGATGGCACTCTGCAGTGATAGCTCTCCTGGTGCTCCAGTGATGTCTCTCCTGGTACCAATATCAGATCTCCATGCCCAAAGACGGCTCTCCTGGTACCCAGATTAGCTCTCCCACTGATGGCTCTCCTGGTGCCAAGATCAAATCTCCCTGCAGGTTGGGTAGTTCGTAAACAAAGCCCCTACCTTGCTTGTTGCCGGCAGGCCGGTGAAACAAAGGAAGTCTCGCCTGCCTACTTGCCCTGAGGATTTGCCCCCAGCGCCAGACAGACTGAGCTGGATGGTGTTATGTGCCCAAAGAGCAGGTCTAATGGTTTTTAAACATGAAAGTTGTCATAGAACATAAACACAATTATTAAGAGGCTACTATATGCGTGTACAACAACTTATAGGCATCATAATAAAATCAAACCAATCACCGACAGACATAATATGCAAAGCTCAATAATTGCCATCAAAATGTATTTGGCAAATAGGCAATTATTATTTAAGATAAGGTCTTGCTCAGATTAGGTGAGTCTCTAGCCAGAATCTTTGCGCCTTCCTTAGTCCTCTAAATGCTGGAATTAGATGCATGCATGGCAACAACTGGCTCAGCAAATGCTTTATGCATGACCATATGCCTGGTACTGTAATAGATGTCTGAACTAATATAGCACAACACCTGCCCCATGGACTCCATTTCAAGTGGGACGATGGCTACAGGAACAAGTATTTCCCATTACAAGATTATTAAGTTAGCTACAAAGTAGTAGATTTCATAATGGCATTTTTACACATGTTTTCTTCTTCCACACCCTGCCCTCTGGCCTTTGTCTTGCCCTCCCCTCTGTCCCATTCTTGCTGTTTTTCCATTGCCCACAACAACCTAATTTCTGCTCTCCCAGTACAATATTGCATTATCTTCTGTCAGTGTCCCTGTACCCTAATCTTTCAGGTCTCTTTTTCCCTCTCACAGTTCTCTAGTTTCATGAGTCATCCACACATGGACACCAACCACTCACACATAGAATCTTCAATCCAGGCTGCACACATGAGAGAAAACATAGTGCTTATCTGAATGCAGTTTATTTCAGCTAACATTCTGAACTGTAATTTCACCCATTTTCCTACAAATGTCATTTTTTTACTTTTAAATCAGTGTATATGTGTGTGTGTGTGTGTGTGACCACAGAGATGAGAGATGTCAGACCCTCCTGGGGCTTGTGTTACAGGTGGTTGTGAACTTCCTGGTTTGAGTGTTGGGAATCAAATGCTGGTCCTCTGGAAGAACAAGAAGTGCTCTTTATTACTGAGGCATATAGGCAGATCATGTGATAGTTTTGGTTGTCGTTCTCAAAGATTTGTTTATCTTTTATTTTTATGTGTGTGAATATTTTTCCTGCAATATATGTGTACATCCGTGGTGACTGTGGAGGCCAGAAAGGGATTCCCTGGAACTGGAGTTATAGATGGCTCTGAGCCACCAAGTGGGTGCTGGGAACCAAACCCAGTTCCTCTGTAAGAGCAGCCAGTGCTTTTCCCTGAGACATCTGTCCCACCACTTTCTCATTTTTGACAAACCTACTTACTGATTTCCTCAGTAGCTGCAATTTATGCTCACTAGTAGTGAGTAAAGTTTCCTCTTTCCTCAAATTCCTGCCAGCATCTGTTGTTCTGTTTTCTTGATGAAAGTCATTCTGAGCTAGTAAGGTGACAGTATAAATCATTTTAATTTCACCTTTCCCTGATGGCTTAGGATGTTGAACCCATCATCAAATATTATTTGCCATTTCTATTTCTTCCTTTGAGGACTGTCTGCTCACCTCATTACCTCATGTATGGATTGGATTTGGTTTAATCTTGGCTGTTTTTACATAATAGAACCCTATGCGATACAGAGTTGGCAATGATTTCTCAAATCTGTAAGCTGTCTCTTCAGTTGTGAGGTTCCTTCCATTGTTAGGCAGGTTTTTAGTTTGCTATAATCCATGTGTCAGTCCTTGGGTTGTGTTCTCTGCTGTCACAGTCCATTCAGAAGTTTCTACCTCTGCATAGGATGATTGTTGACACAGGACATAGTTGATGTGTCTTCCCTGCAGTTTCAGCATGTCCTGTCTTCACATGAAGTCTGTGATCTATTTTCAATGTTTCATGTAGTTTGAGACTCGACCTGATTTCATTCTTCTACAGGTACATACCCAGTTTTCTCAGCACCATCTGTAAAAGGATCTTTCCTAATAACATCTGGGTTTAAGGGAAAAAATGAAGTACCTGCTAGGGCTGGGATGATGAATCCATGATTAAGAGCACTTGCCGCTCTTGCAGAGGACACAGGTTCAGTTACCAGCACCCATATGGCAGCTTACAATCCCTTATATCTCTAATTCTAAGGTATCTGATGTCATCTTCTGGAGAGTAGTTGACTGGTCAGTTTTCATGAGTTTGTAGGGTTTCTGGGGGTAGAATTTTTGTTGAATTCTAGCATTATTCCACGGTAATCCAATAGTACACAGGTGGTTACGACATTTTCTTTTGTATCTGTGAATGTTTGCTTTGTTACTGATTATGTGATCAATTTTTGAGAAGGTTCCATGAGATGCTGAGAAGGTATTTTCTTTTCTGTTGGGTGGAATGTTCTATAGATGTCTATTAATTTCATTTGTTTCACTACATCTGTGATATCTCTTATTGCTCCATTAAGTTTCTGTCTGTTTAGCCTGTCCGTTGGTGAGAGAGGAGTGTTGAAACCTACTATTAGAGTGTGGGGTTTGATGTATGCTTTGAGTTCTAGTTTGTGTGTTTCCCTTCTTTGAGTTGTGGTGGTGGAGAGTTGTCAGATGTCTGTGTTATTATGGGTGTTCTTAGATTCCTTGGTTTGTTCTTTGCCTTCTAGTACTTTCTGTAAGGCTGGGTTTGTGGCTACCTATTATTTAAATCTGTTTTTGTCCTGGAATATCTTTTTTTCTCCATTGATGGTGAATGCAAGCTTTGCTGCGAATAGTACTCTGGGCTTGCCTTCATGGTCTCTTAGTGTCTGGCAGCACATCTATCCAAGACCTTCTGGTTTTCATGGTTTCCACTGAGAAGTCAGGTGTAATTCAAGTGCCTACGGACACCTAATCTTTGATGAAGAAACCAGAAATACATGGGAGATCATTCTCTCCCTTATAAGAGATCATGTCAGCACACAGAAGCCACCCTATTGCTGACACACCCCCACATCCGAAAAAAAAAATAATGGAAAGGAATTCCCACACAGTCCCCAACCTAAAACCAGATATCTTGAACCTAACAGAAGAAAAAGAAGGGAAGATCCCTGAAATCAATGACATAGGAAAAGACTTTCTGAGCAGAACACTATTAACACAGACACTAATTTCAACAATTTAATAAATGGGATCTCATGATACTGAAAATCTTCTGCATGACAAAAGATCCCATCATTCAGACAAAGTGGCAGCTTACAGAATGGTAAAATATTTTTTATCAACTACACACCCAATAGAGGGCTAATATCCAAAATTATACAAAAAAAACTCAAACAAAATGTATAAAGAACTCAAAAGGCTAGATATCAAGAAAACAAATGACTCAATTAAAACTGGGAATTTTTAAACAGAGAGTTCTCAATAGGGAATCTTAAGTGGCTGAGAAAGACTTAAATGTTCAACATTCTCAGTCATTAGTGAAATGCAAACCAAGTCTGCTTTGAGAGTCCATTTTACACCTGTCAGTATCCCTAGGATCAATAACACGAGTGACAGTTCCTGCTGGCAAGGACGTAGAATAAGGGGTACACTCATCCACTTCTGGTAGGAGTGCAGACTCATACAGTCACTATGGAAATGAGTGTGGATGTACCTTAGACAGATGGAAACTGATCTACCTCGTGATCCAGCTCTATCACTCTTGGGCATTTACCCAAAGGACACTTCATCCTACCACAGAGATGCTTACTCAACCATGTCCATTGCTGCTCTATTAATAATGCCCAGAAATTGGATAACATATTCAAGACATGAATATGAATGGATAATAAAAATTGGAACCTTTACACAAATGAATATTACTCAGGCATTAAAAAGAATTAAATTCACAGTAAATGGGTAGAACTAGGGGGGGAATCACCCTGAGTGAGGTACCCAGACACAGAAAGCCAAATGTGGCATGTATTATCTTACATGTGGATATACAGAATCACAGAGATTAAGCATAGAGTAACAGACTAAGGAGGAGAGAAGCATCTCATCAGGAAAGAAGAAATAGAATAGAAAGGTACAGGCTGGTGAGGGGATGTGCAAGGAGAGAAATAGAGGGACGAGGGAGTGTATACAAGGAGAAACAGCTAAAACTGAGGCCACTGAAGTAGTGAGCAGTGGCATGGGTATTGATACAGTAGATGCTTCCTGAAATAAATGCATATGTGAAGGCAATCTAACAGAAAAATCAAATAACAGGATGATGAGACTGTGTCTGATAGCTTTCTCCTTCTGTCTTGCATTCCTTTCTTTAGGTTGGGATTAAAGATGTGCACCACTGGGATTAAAGGCATGCACCGCCAGGTTTCTATGGCAAACTAGTGTGGCTATTGAGATTAAAGGTGTGTGCTACCACTTACTCTCTGATCTTCAGCTAAACTTTCTTTATTAAAATACAAATGAAATATCACTACACGTAAGGCTCATGAAACATTGTAAAGGAGGGGACATATAGATTATAAGAGCCAGAGCATCATGGAGTTTGCTGTGACATTGTATCTCCTAGGAATGTCAGAATCTACACCAATAAAATCTCATTAACATGGCTGCTTAAATATGAGCTGAATAACGACAAGAGGCATGGTATAGGGGACAAGGGGCCAACCAGCCCTACACAAAGAACTATAGGGAACTCACAAATGCCGGGAGTGGAGAAACAGTTTTAGTCCTACTGTGGGAAGAGTACACGAAATGCTTATCCAGTACCAAATGTTGAGCCCTGAAACCATACGTACAAATAACATTATACTAAATTAAAGTATGTGTGTGTTATAGTTTCTTAGGTACTCAACAGTATGAATCCTTGTGATTTTTTTCAAGTATCCATACTATTATTTTGCTCTCCTTTCTCCCTGTGTATTTATCTCCCTTCAACCTAATTATCACCCTGACAGCATACAGACAAGTAACATACAGATTGGGCAGGTTACATACACATATGCATGTAACAAAATTAATGAAAAATCCATGAATTTGAAAGGGAACAAGGAGGCATATATGAGAGGGTTTGAAGAAAAAAAGTAAAAGGAGAAATGATGTTTCATTGTTACAAAATATTTGTATAACTATGTAAAGATGTGTTGCATTTGTTGAATTATATGTAAAAATGTGTTGCTGTTTTACCTTGTCTGCCTAAGGCACCTGAATAGTCTAACAAAAAGCTAAATGGCCAATAGCAAGGAAGAGATATAGGCAGGACTTGAATACAGAGGAAGTGTTTTTGATTGGCTTCTTAAAATATCCTTAATATGCAACTTGTTATGTTTTCCAGCTCTAAAACAATAAATGTTACAAGACCTATCCATGGTAAAGCATTCAGAAAAATATCCAACATTTATATAAGGTATTAAATTGTCTAATTTGAGGGATTTTGCTCCCAATACTTTTTCTAATCCAAACTTTCAATGCCTAATAAAAATGATTGTAGTTTCTTACAGAAAATGGTTATTCATATTGTTTATCCAGAATGTCTCTTCAAGCCCCATCAACAAAAGATTTTCTTAAGATTTTTGCATTTCTTTACAGTGTCTTATGTCCATTGTATAAATTTCCTGTCAGGAAATTTGAAGAGATTCCAAGATTTTAAAGACCTTGGGTATGTAATATTTTTATTAGTCTAAGATCTTATCAGAACACAGAAGAAACACATATTATAAATTTGTGAATCCTCTGAATTAGTAGGTTCAGTTTTAGGACGATCACTGTTAACAGCATGTGTATGATGTACTGAAAAAGAAGGAAAATTGATAGATTGTAGCATATTCAACATTTTGGTTCCTGTAACAGAAGCCATTGCTTGGTAATTGTTAAATATAGCAGTTATTGAGGTAAAGAGATGGCTCAGTGGTTAAGAGTACTGTCTGCTCTTCCAGAGGACTCAGGTTAGACTCTCAGGACCCATATGGTGCCTCACAGTCATATACAATGATTCCTCTTTTGACCTCCACAGCAACCAGGCATACACATGTTATGCATATATGTAGGCAAAATATCCATATACATAAATTTTAAATATACAATACATTTATATATATATATATATATATATATATATATATAGTAGACTACTTGGTACAGAGGATCTATGGACTTCACACATATATTTATACACACACTCTCACACAGACATACACTCATGCATGCACACGCACACGTGTGACTGACTTAATTCATGGTTATAAAGGATGGAAAGCCGAAAAGATGAACATGTGTGTCAGAAAAGGATTACCTTTATAACAAGACCATGCCTTCAAACTCCCATTTTTTTTGGAATAGATTCATTCATAGGGCTCTCACCTGCATGAAGTCTCATGTCTTTGTATCATTAGTATCTGACTCTGGGGACTAAGTTACCAACATGAATTCTGCAGAATAAACATTCAAACTGTAGCAGTCCATTATAACAGAAGTTTAGGTGATAGAACGTAAAGCACAAACCATGAGGAACATAATGTACAGCCTGGTATGGCCTTTAATCCCAGAATTCCAAAGGCCAAGGCAAATAGATCCTCTGAATTCAAGGCTACCCTGATCTACATGATGAATACCAGGCCAGCCAAAGCTACTCAGTCCTGGTCTCAAGAAAACATAAAGTGCAGCCTGGGTACCATTGTTTATAGTGGCAAAACCATAGCAGTAAGGTCTGATGAAAACGATGAGATTGTCTTATTTTGATTTCCTGATACTTGAATAAAACACAGAATAAAACTAATGAAGGGGGCTGGAGAGATGGCTAAGAGCACTGTCTGCTCTTCCAGAGGACCCCAGTTCAACTACCAGCAACTACATGGTGGCTCACAACCAGCACATTGTATGCATAGGAGATAAATAAATCTTTCAAAAAAAAGACACTAACAGATGGAAGAGTTTATTACATTAATCATAAAGGGAATTAAGGGCAGAAACTCAAGCAGGAGCAGAGGTGGGAACTATGAAGCCAAGCTGTTTACTGACTTGTTCTCCATAGCTTGCTCAGCTTGCTTTCTACTACAGTCCAGTATTACCTACTTGGGTGGCACTGCCCACAGAGGACTAGCCCTCTCCCATCAGTCATGAGTTAAGGGAGTGCTTCATAGATATGCCCATGGGCCAGCCTAATGGAGACTTTTCCTTTATTGAGGTTCCATCTTTCCAGATGACTTTAGTTTGTATCTGGTTGACAAAGCTAACCAGCAGAGAGATGAAGTTTAAAAGTATTATAAAGAAAGACAAGCACAGATCAGATATGGTACTGCACATGTGTGATCCCAACACTTCAGGAAACTGAGGAAGGAAAGCTGTTTGTTTGGAGACACAGGGACGGAAGGAGATTTAGTGACAGATAATGACTAATGTACTAATAGAAGTACATTGAATGTAGGAAAATGAAAAGGTTTTTGAGGAGAATCCTATACTCAGCTGTTAAACACTGTGCAAAGTAATCTGTGTAATGTGAACAAATACACAAAAATCAATGATGAATAAGATCTTCAGAGTAGACTCAAATATCTTCAAACAGGTATGCATGCAGTGTAGCTTTAAAATACACTTTTACTGTAGCCTTTATGCTTGCTAACACGGTTGCTCGTTATCTTCCTGTTTCTCATAGGTATCTCTTTGCACTGTCTAAGAGCTCCCTCTATGCAGTGGAAGCCCCTCATACCTGGCCTAACATCCTGGCAGCCTTGGTATGGCTGATAGACTGCATCAAGGTATTTGATTGATAGTTTAAATCTTACCTTTAAACGTTTAGTTTTTGTTTTGTTTTGTTTTTCCTCACAATGAATTTCTATTCTCTCCCTATCTGACTTTTGCAACTTGTCTCCAAACCTGCTTCTGCTTTCAAAGCACGTCTGATTTGAAGTTCTTCAAACTGTTAGTGTAAGAATGGTGAGCAGGGAGAAGCTCTGCTTGACAAATTGTTTTCCTGGGGTGTTAGAGTTTAGACAAAAATGAACCCATCATTTTTCTTTAAGAAATTCATTTTGTCATTTTTTAAAAATAGAATCAGTGTTAATCACAAAAAATAGGGAAATATAGAATGAATATTTTCCCAACTTACAAATAACTTTTAAGTCATTTTCTTTGGATATAGCTTTCTTTCTTTCTTTCTTTCTTTCTTTCTTTCTTTCTTTCTTTCTTTCTTTCTTTCCTTCTTTCTTTCTTTGGTATTAGGTGTTGAACCATGGGTCGCTCTACCATTGAGGTGCACTTCAGCCCTGGATATTGGTTTCAAAGTCCTGTTTACTCTAAAACTGTGTACAGTCATGTTTTGCTTGCTGATGTTCTGTCACTGATGGATGGCATGTTGGTCCCATAAGATTATTACAGATATGAACTAATTTCTGTCACTTAGTAATGGAGCCATTGCAAAATTGCTCATCTCTGGTGATGCTGATATAAACGTGTGCTGCAGCCATATAAGAGTATAACACATAAGTTAATGTTGCCTGACATGTTTACCCTACTTATTTTAGAGTGTATGACATTTAGTTAAATAAATGTTTTTTTTTATTGTAAAACAGTGCCATGTAAATCTGTAGCAGCCTCTTTTTTCTACATATTAACAAGTTTTCCTCCAAGGAAACTTATAGCAATTAAAAATACTCAGCCTCCAGATGTGATAGCACACTTTTTTGAGTCCTAGCACTTGGGGCAGAGGCAGGCAGATCTCTGAGTACAGGGACAGCCTGGTCTATGCAGAGACAGCCCTTCTCTACACAGCCATGGGTGAGCATTGTGTGCCTATGGAGAGGCATTACTGTTTCGAACTCTACCTATGTGGAAACTTTAAAGCTGTTTGTTTTCTCAGTTTTATATCCCGCTATGTGATTTCGCTATTAATTTGAAACTTTTCTTTTTTGGTTGGTTGGTTGGTTTTTTCTGTGAGTGAATCTCACCAAGTTGCCTAATCTGTACTCTGGGGTCAAAGGTCAAATAATCTTCCCACTGCAATCTGGTAAATAGCTGGAACTACAGGTATGTGCCACTGCATCCAGCTTTTAATCCAGCATTTTATTTGAACCTTTTTGTATGTAATTCTTTCTGTCTCAAACTGAGCCAATGATTTGGGAAGGCATATTGTTGGGTTTGGTTTGGTTTTGTAGTCAGGTTGCTGTGCCTTTGAGAAAGGAATGGCTGGGATATGGTGAGTGGGCGTTTTGGTTCATCATTTTGGAATAGAAACTGTATTTCACTGGTAGTCTTAACTGGGATCACCAGTCCTTGGCATTATATCCAGGTTTGGTTTTTGTTGTTGTTTTTTGTTGTTGTTGTTTTTGTTGTTGTTGGTTTTTGGAGTTGAATTTGTATTCCCTAGATTTATGGTCCCCCATGTTAGTGTTAGAGCCTCTTTTATTCTGTGTAGGCACTCTTCAGCTGAACCGCACTTCCCAGGCCTGATGATGCCTTTGAAGGCTTTAACTTGTTATTTCTGTGTGTGTGAGCGATGTGTAAACATGCTTATGCTGTGGCACACATGTGAAAGTCATAGCATAATATTGTGGAGTTGGTTACTGAGTCTGGTCTGTTGTTCATGTTTTTAATAACTGACAACATGACAAAAAGAATATTGCTATTTTTTATATTTTTATTTTTTTTTTTAAAGTTGAACTTCAAAGTTTCACACAAGAGTAATTGCCTGGGCTGGAGAGATGGCACAGAGGATAAGAGCATTGACTGCTTTTTCATAGGTCCTGAGTTCAATTCCAGCAACCCCATGGTGGCTCACAACCATTATAAGATCTGATGCCCTCTTCTGACATGCAGACAGAACACTGTATACATAGCAAATAAATCTTTTTTTTTTTTTTTTTGGTTGTTGAAGTCACAAGGGCCCAGTCTTTAATGAGAGGCAAGGGGAGGGAAAGAGAGGGAAGGAAACTGGTGCACTCTGGGGTGCTCCAGGCATCTTCCTGCAGCCTCCTGCAAGGGATCTGGGGTCCAGGGATGTCCTGTTTCAGGTCCCGAGCTTGAAGCCTCTCTGGGCATGGCCCAGGCGCTAGAGTCCTGGTCCATATCTGCTCAGAGTCCGGAGGCCTCCTGAGTGTTCTGTGTCCGCTGGGGTGGGGGGTGAGGGGGTTGGGGGGATGAGGGGTGGAGGGGTAGGGGTATGATGGGGGGTGGGGGGGTGAGGGGGAGGGGCCTTGACATCACTGCAGCTCACCTGAGCTCTGGCACCCAGAGCACCATCAGCTTATACCTGTGTGAAGCCTCTTTGTGAAGTACCTGTGTGACCTGGACCTTGGATCCCCTGCGGTGATTGCAGCTCCTCCTCTGGTTGCACACGTGGAGGCAGAGGCTGCAGAGCAGCAGCAAGGGGAAAAGCAGTGTTTTTTTGTTGTTGTTGTCGTTCTTTTTTCTTCTTTTTCTGCTTCTCCCGCGCGCTGGGAGCCAGCTACAAGCGTGGCAGGAAAAAAAAGTAATTGCCTTTTTTCCTTTTGCAATGATGCAAAAAATAATGATATTACTGTGTATTTGCATGTGCATGGGCACATGTACGCATGCTACAACATATATGTGGAATCAAGTCCAGATTGCCAAAACTGTATATCATGCTTTTACCTCCTTCTTGCCAGCACTTTTTTCCTTTTATCTTATCAATTTACAAAAACTTATCTCCACTTCCTACTACTGGAACTGCAAATGCTCATCTCCACATTCAGCTTTTACATGGTTACCTTAGCACAAATTCAAATAAACACCTGCAGTCAGCTATGAGGGTAAGCTGAGCAATCCAAGAGCAGAGTGGCCAGGCACTAGAGAGAACTTTAACTTCTACCAATGCTTAGACCTAAGGGGCAATCCTCTCCTTGGGCTCTCTCCTCAGGCTCTCTCCTCAGCCTGAAGGGACGGTCCTCAGAATACTCTGAGCTCTTGTCTCCTCCCCTCTTATATTCCTCTCTCCATCCAGCCCTATCACTCCTGTCTCCACCTCTCTAGTGGTGGGATTGAAGGTGTGGGATCACCTCTGCAGGAGCTCTGTTTCTCTTTTAGAAATTCAGTCATGTGTAACCCAGAGTGGTCTTGAACTAACAGATCCCTCTGTCTCTTTCTCCTTAGTCCTGGGATTAAAGGTGTGTGCCTTCTAGTGGTTTACTCTGCACTCTGATCTTCAGGCAAGCTTTCTTTTTTAAAACATAAAAAAAAACCATCACAATAGTTATTGGGCCTCCAAACTCAATTCATCATGCTTGTATGGTAAGCATTTTATCCACAGAACATTTTCCCAGCCTATCGATATTATTTAAAATTCTGTGTTTTGCTTACCCCTCCCCCATTGGCTTCAAATTGCATTCATAAACATTAGGGAAACATTCCCATCTTGACAATATTTAACGTTAACATTTGGGGAAGTATTGATTTTCTCATTTATTCATCTCTATTTCTTCAGTAAGATATAGCTTTCTTAATATCAAGTATCATGTTTTTAAGTTCCATTTGTTTTGATGTTTTCTTAACTATATTTCTATGCTGAGACTTGTAGTGATATTTCAAGACTTTCTTGTCTCACTAGTCTTAATAAACTATCTTACCCCATTCTAAATCATTTTCTATTACTACCACTGTTTAAAAAGAAAGGTTTTTTTTTGTTACATAATTATGATATATTCAGATAAAAGGTAGTGTTTTCCCTACAGAAGTGGATATGCTGTTATCTCAAAAATGGCTTTTTAAGCCAGGCTTAGTGATTCTGGCCTGTAATCTCATCTAATTAGGAAGCTAAGGCAGAAGAATCACAGGTATTTGTCCTTACAATTGCTTCTACAAAGAGAGGTTTAGGCCAGCCTGTGCAACTTAGATCCTGTCGCAAGATAAAAAGGAAAAGAGAACTTAAGAATAGCTCAGTGATAGTTTGCTGGTCTAGCATACATATGACTGTTAAATCAGCGCCCCCAACCCCAATGAAGTTACTGCTGGCTGGTGATGGAAGAGAGTATAGGGAGCTTGTCTAAGCAAGTATTAGATCCTAACATAATGGTTGTAGGAACAATTGAAAATGTTCCTTTAAAATATTATTTTTACTTATCTGTGCTTGTGAAAATCTGTGTGAGGCCAGAAGAGAGCACTGGGTCCACTAGAACCAATGTCACAGGCATTTGTGAGATATACGAACTTGAGTCCTCAAGAAAAGCACCAAGCACTCTTAACAATTTGAGCCCTCTCTCCAATTCTGAATATATTATTATTCTCTTCACCTCCATATATAATATATTGACTGATGGCCTCTGTCCATTATTTGTTATTTTTTCTGATCCCAAATTGCTTCATAATATTTTATAAGTGGCTTGATAGTTTCTCTCATTCTTCACTGTGCCTCTTTGCTCACTTGGCACACAGTCTGTCTGCATAGCAGCAATTTGACCATGGCCCCATCTCTTTTAGAGACTAAATAAAAAGGTTGCATGAGCTCCAAAATCAATTTTGGTTAGGGCCTGGCTTGGATTTCCTGTGCCCTGAACAATGCTCAGAAATAGTATTTTGTTAGAGAATACCACCTTCACCTGGTGGGAGCTCCATTCTATAGTGTTAGGTGAAGACTCTATCTCAAAACAATGTTAGCAAAGGGCTTGCGAGATGACTTGATTAAGAGAACTTCCTACCCTTCCGAGAACCAGAGTCCCCGCACCCACACCAGGTAGCTCTTAATTACCTATAACTCCAGCTACAGTGAGTCCAGTGCCCTCTTCTGACCTTGTAGAACACTGTATATATAATAAACAAATCTTTAAAAAAGAATGAATTTTACAAACTATTAAACCACTAATCTAGTGTGCTGTTTGTTTACTATTTAGATTTATCATGCCAAGAAAGAAAGCACACCTTGAGGAGAAGAAACAGAAGATGGAATTATGCATGATAAGGTACTATATATTACTATAAACAATATATAAAGAGGACGCTTTTATATTCTTCACTAAAAGGTGTTCTTTTATAAGTTCCAGGAGAGTCAAGGCTTCACAGAGAAACCCTGTTTCAGGGGGAAAAAAGAAAGAGGGGGGAGGCTAGAGGAAGTTAACAAGTCATTATATTTTCATGTAAATTATTTTTCTCTCAGTGTTATGTAGTGATGGGGGAATATCACTTTGACACCTATGGCACAAAAGATCAGTGGGGAAAACCAACATTCCTCAAGATGCACTAGGGATGTAAGAGTAGAGAACAGTTCAGCTGTTGTAACTATCCTCCATCTGTCCAGGGAGTACATGGACATAAAAATATCAAGTGTAGCAGGTGGAAAGGTCGAGACTTGAGATCCCTAGAGCGTGTCAGCCAGCCAAACTGATCAAACCAGGGAGAGATCTTATCTAAGACATTAGATGAAAGCAGCTGAGTAAGGCTCACAATGTAACCTCTGACTTCTATATGCACACATGCATACTCATGACCACATAAACACGCATAACACACACAAGGGAAAATTCATTGTGATCTAATATGGAAAAAATTTAGTGAGTTATTTAATATTTCTCTATATAATTAAATATGTAAATTAATCTACTCAGATATTTTTTTACATACCTACTGTGTGCCAGGCACCAAAAATGCAGTAATAAAGAACAGAAAATTTTGACTTTATTCTGTTAGAAAGAAAGTAATGATAATTAAATGAGGAACCATTAGGCAAATAACAACAGGTGCTATGAAAGAAAGCTGAAGCAGGTTGAGGGCCATAAGCTATTCCATGGAGTAAAAATAACACTTGCTATTTTAGAAGGTAGTATCTACTGCATTGGGGGAAGGGAAAGGATAAGGTACTGAAAACCTGAAGGATGCTGTAGGTTGATTCTGATGAAGTGTTTGGGCTCTTTTCCAGAGGATTTATATAATGACTTCAAGCATTAGAGGCAGAAAACAAAGCACTCCATGAAGAGATTGCAAGATTGGAGAAAGAAAGAGAAAAAGAACAAGTTAGTAACCATGTTTTTGAACTTACTTGACAACTCTTTAGACTTTTGAGCCTGTTTGAGAAGACCTTCTTATGAAAGGTGTTTTTAAACGGGTTAACAAATAAGCTTCTTAGAGGTAAAATAGTATAGACTTTCAGTGAAGCCATGTGTGGTATCTGCGGTACTTTGTTTTCCCTTGTGGTCTATCAGTCGTGGACTAATGGTGCTCAGAATATGACGAAAGACTCCTGCCTGTTTATATAAGGCCCAAACTACCCTTTGGACAGGGTCCCTGGGGTATTTACTTGCAATGAGCATTGTTTTCAAGAGGTTCTGAGTTTAGGTAGTGAAAACACAGTGGTATAGTGTATACATATAGAGTATACTGTGGTATGCATGATTTTATAAAAGCAAGATGATAATGTGGGTGTTTATTTAAATATGTAAGGGTATTTTGCCTACATGTATATCTGTGTACCACATTCACACTGTGCCAGTGGAGAAGAGAAGAAGATGTCAAATCTGAACTCAAGATACAGAGAGTTGTTAAATTGAATTCAGGTCCTGTGAAAGTGGGCATTGCTTGTAACCCTGATAACAGAATCTAACTTTATCTTGGTTTTATTAGTGGAGCACCTAGATTGTTCTGAAAAGTAATCAGATATTAAGTATTTGTGTTTCTACTTTATACTTGGTTTTTCCCTATCTGGAACTGAAGTCTTTCATTAAATTATTACGTTACAGTAGTAATACCAAAGTTGTTTTTGTTTTTTTTTAGTTCTTTTGACTGGTTCTAAGGTAAGTGTAAATAATATTGCTTTCTTAAAAATACAGAATGCTTCTTGGTAAAAATAACTAATTTAGTACTTTTTTTTCTTCAAGAATCATCTACTATCATTAAAAAAATTGAACACTTCCTTGTAGTCAGATGTTGAAAAGTGTAAAGCATACATGAGCAGTTTGGAGTCACATTTGTCCATCCTGGATAAGAAACTGAGTGGCCTCGATGAGAAAATTAGTAGATTAGGTAAGCAAAGCTAAGGGATCATTTAGATTGTCCTATGGGCCTCTGTAAATAGCTATGTGATCTTTTCCTTCTTTGATAACTTTCTGTAGTAGTTATGAAGTTTTCAGTATTAGTTCTTTCAACCAGGCATAAGAGCACACACCTTTAATCCTAGCATGTGGGAAGCAGAGGCAGGTTGATCTCTGTGAGGCTGAAGCCAGCCTGGTCTACAAAATGAGTTCCAGAGTTGTATCGTGAGACCATGTCTCAAAAAAAACCAACCTAATAATTGTCTGCATTTTCATCCTGCCTGGTTTCTGTCCTCCCACCAGGTCCCACAGACATTTATCCCCAAAGAAATCACACAGAGGTCTATAGTAATGACAAACTGATTGGCCCATCAACTCAGGCTTCTTATTAACTCTTATAACTTATATTAACACATTATTTTTATCTATGTTGGCCACATGGCTCAGTTCAGCTGAGCAATCACATCTTCCTTCCTCTGTGGTTGGGACAGGACTGGGGAGGAATGAATTCTTCTTTTCTGTTTTACCCACCTCTACTTCCTGACTAGATACTGGCCAATCAACGTTTATTTAAAACATGATTGAAGAACTCTACAGCCTTACTAAGGAATCTTCATCTGCCTCCCCACAGACTATTTTCCATCCATTCAAATACATTTTCTTTTGTCTTGCCATTTCCCTAAGCCACTTATGTTCTTTGCTGAAGATGTTGTATCAGTTGAAATTCTAAGCAACCCTCTGAGAATTCTTTATCTTCTAAGTTTCTCCAGTGTGCCCCCTGCCGTGTGTGTGTGTATGTGTGCATGTGTGTGTGTGCATGTGTGTGTGTGCAAATGTGTGTGTTCATATATTTGTATCTGCTTGTCATTTCTTTTTTTTATTGAAAAAAATTTTCTGCCTTCCTCCCCGCCTCCCATTTCCCTCCCCCTCCTCCCAGCCCTCCCCCCTCCCCCCATTCCTCTTCTCCTCCCTCTCCAGTCCCAAGAGCAGTCAGGGTTCCCTGCCCTGTGGAAAGTCCAAGGTCCTCCCCCCTCCATCCAGGTCTAGGAAGGTGAACATCCAAACTGTCTATGCTCCCACAAAGCCAGAACATGAAGTAGGATCAAAACCCGTGCAAGAGTTGTCTCCAGAGGTTATGTTTGTCTTTGTAAATATATACCTTGATTTAAGCACATAGGGGTCAGGTAGCTTTTCTTTATGTGCTAATTTTAAATTATCTGTGATTCAATAGTCTCTTATAATTAGAGGAAGACATAGTCAATGCTTCCATAAAAACAAGTACTATATTGTTAGGATGAAAAGGGAAGATGGCCTTGTGGGATGATGAAATTCCGTAGCTTGCTTCTGCAGGCAGATGCAATGGAGTCCTATTCGTCTATGAACACTCCTACAAAACCCCCCAAAGACCATGAATCTTCCCACCTCTAACCCCTTACCTGTTTTGTGTATCCAGAGATGATTATGAATATAATAAACAAATGACAACATGAAAAAAAATAAAACATGATTGACCGAATATATACAATTGTCCCGCAACAAATAATAATTATTTTTTTCTCTCATACTTCCAAATGTAATCTAAGAGTCAATAAATATGTGCTTGCCAAAGGACTCAGGAAGAATCTGTTTTTTTTTTCAGCTTTTATGGGTGATAGCTTATGTGGGTTTATGTCCACATCACTCTAATCTCTACCTTCATCTTCTTACTGTCTTTTTTTCTGCATCCTCTTTTTTCTTCCTTTTTAAGGCTATATTTGTATCCCATGCTGGTTTTGAATTGAAGATCCTCTGGCCCCAGCATCCAGGGCTCATAATAATACATAACCTAAGCTCACCTCAAACTCAAAATATTGCCTCCAAAAATTAGAATTATAAATTGCCACCACATCCTTCTCTTTTCTCCCCTCTCTCTGTCTTTTCTTTTTTCTTTTTTTCCTTTTGGTTTGTTGGTTTGTGTTTTTTCTTCCAAGATAGGATTTCCCTTTGTAGTGTTGGCTACCCTGGAACTCTCTTTGTAGACTAGGCTGGCCTTGAACTCACAGAGATCTGCCTCCCGAGTGCTGGGATTAAAGGTGTGTGCCATCACTGCCCAGCTTTTTTTTTTAAGTTTTATGTGTATGTTAAGTTTATGTGTACCACATGTGTACCTGATATCCTCAGGTCAGAAGAGGGTGTCAGATCTGCTGGAACTGGAGTTACAGATGGTTGTAAGCTACCCATGTAGGCTCTGGGAACTAAACCTGGGCCCTATGGAAGAGCACTATGTTCTTCAAATGTTGTGCATCTCTCTGGTCCCTAAGTCATCATCTTCCTATCTGCATGAATTCTCCGTTTACCTCTATCTTACAGTGGTACCTATGGTGATGTTTAAGGCACACCTGCATAATCGAGGGTTCTCTCATGTCAGCATTCCCAATCACTTGCGTGAGGACCATTTTCCAGATCAGGCAATTTTTACAAATTCAAGAGATGTGGAGACCTTCCCAGCCCACTGTACTTCCAGTGTTCTCAGTACATGACATTTTTAGTTTTGAACAGTCTAACTGAGCAAACCCGTTTGACGGTACACTTATCTCAGGGTCTCAAGTACTAGGATTATAAGTGAGAGCATTGTTCTTTTTCTCTGTAAAAGCTTTACTTTGAAACATAATCACGCTGAAGTTAGAGCAGTGTTCCTTTTCTCTGTATGATTTAGTGAGAAACGCACATGTGTTTCTCTGGAAAGAGAAGCATTTGTTTGGGACATGTCAAAGGATTGTTAGAGGTGAGAGAAGTTTTGGTTTTCTCTGTAAAAGCTTTATTTTGATAGATAATCACGTTCTTTTGTAAGTGTACTAATTTCATGAGAAGCTTTATTGAGAAATGCACATGTGTTTCTCTGAAAAGAGAAGTAGTTGTTTGGAACATTTCAAAAGATTGTTAGAAGCACGAGCAGTGTTCCTTTTCTCTTTACAAGCTTGAATTTGAAGGATAATCAGGTACTTTTGAAAGTGTATTAATTTCACGAAAATCTCTAGTGAGGAACGCACACGTGTTTCTCTGAAAATAGAATCAGTTGTTTGGGACATGTAAAAGTATTGTTAGAATCGAGTCTAGAGTTTCTTTTCTCTGTACAAGCTTTACTTTGAAAGATAACCATGTTCTTTTCAAAGTGTATTAATTTCATGAAAAGCTCTGTTTTTCTGTGTTTTTCATATGTGTTTTTTCTGACAAGAAAAGCAGGTGTTTCGGCCACGTGAAAGCATTGTTAGAAATGATAGAAGTGGGCTTTACTCTGTACAAGCTTTCCTTTGAAACATCATCACATTGTTTTGAAATTGCATATATTTCATGAAAAGCTTTAGTGAGGAACGCACATGTATTTCTCTGAAAAGAGAAGCCGTTGTTTGGGACATGGCAAAGCATTGTTAGAGGTGAGAGCAGTGGGCTTTTCTCTGTAGAAGCTTTATTTTGAAAGATAATCACATTCATTTGAAAGTGTATTAATTTCATGAAAAGCTTTAGTGAGAAAAACACAAGAGTTTTTCTGCGAAGAGAAGCAGTTGTTTGGGACATGTCTAAGGAGAGTTCAAAGTGAGAGCCGAGATCCTTTTCTCTGTACAAGCTTTACTTTGAAAGATAATGACGATCTGTTTAAAGTACATTAGTTTAATGAAATGCTTTAGTGAGAAACTCACATGTGTTTTTCTGGAAAGAGAAGCAATTGTTTGAGTCATGTTAAAGCATTGTTAAAAGTGAGAACAGTGGGCTATTCTCTATACAGCTTTACTTTGAAAGATAATCTCATTCTTTTGAAAGTGTATTAATTTCATGAGAAGCTTTAGTGAGAAATGCACATGTGTTTCTTTGAAAAGAGAAGCAATTGTTTGGGACATGTCAAAGGACTGTTAGAATTGAGAGCATTGTTTCTTTTCTCTGTAGAAGCTTTACTTTGAAAGATAATCATGCTCTTTGAAAGTGTACTAATTTCATGAGAAGCTTTAGTGAGAAATGCATATGTGTTTCTCTGAAAAGAGAAGCAGTTGTTTGGGACATGTCAAAACATTGTTTGAAGTGAGAGCAGTGTGCATTTTTCTGTACAAGCTTTACTTTGAAAGATAATACATCTTTTGAAAGTGTATTAATTTCATGAAAATCGTTAGTGAGAAATGCACATGTGTTTTTCAGAAAAGAGAAGCATTTCTTTGGGTCATGTCAAAGGACTGTTAGAAGAGAGAGCCATTAGCATTTCTGTGTACAAGCTTGAATTTGAAGGACAATCAGTTTCTTGGAAATTGTATGAATTTAATGAGAAGCTTTAGTGAGAAATGCCCATGTGTTTCTCTGAAAACGGCAGCAGTTGTATTGTGAAATGTCAAAGCATTTTGAGAAGTGAGAGTTTTACCTTTTCTGTGTACATGTTTGAATTTGAAGGATAATCAGGTATTTTTGAAAGTGTATTAATTTCATGAAAATCTCTAGTGAGAAACACACAAGTGTTTCTCTGAAAAGAGAATCGGTTGTTTGCGACATTTAAAATATTGATAGAATTGAGTGTAGAGTTGCTTTTCTCTGTATAAACTATGATTTGAAAGATACACATGCTCTTCTGAAAGTGTATTAATTTCATGAAAAGCTCTAGTAAGAAACACACATGTATTTCTCTGAAAGAGAAGCACTTGTTTGGGAAATATCAAAGGATTGTTAGAAGTAAGAGCCATTCGTTTTTTTGTGTACAAGCTTGAATTTGAAGGATAATCACTTTCTTTGAAAGTGTATAAAATTCATGAGAAGTTTTAATGAGGAATGTACATGTTTGTCCCTGAAAAGAGAAGTAGTTGTTTCGGGAAATTTCAAATCATTGTGAGAAGTGAGAGCCAATACCTTTTCTGTGTACAAGCTTGAATTTAAGGATAATAACGTTCTTTGGATATGTATTAATTTCCTGATAATCTCTTCTGAGAAACGCACATGTGTTTCTTTGAAAAAAGAAGCAGTTGTTTAGGCTATGTCAAAGGATTATTAGACGTGAGATCAGTGTTCTTTTTCTCTGTACAAGCTTAACTTTGAAAGATAATCAGTTTCTTAGATAGTGCATGAATTTCATGAACAGCTTAAGTTAGAAATGCATATGTGATTCTCTGAAAAGAGAAGCAATTGTTTGAGCAATGGCAAAGCATTGTTAGAAGTGAGAACAGTGGGCTTTTCTCTGTACAAGCTTTACTTTGAAAGATATCACGTTCTTTTGAAAGTGTATAAATTTCATGAAATGCTTTATTGAGAATCACAAGTGTTTTTCTGAAAAGAGCAGCAGTTTTTTGGGGCATGTCAAAGGATAGTTAGAAGTAAAAGCAGAGATCCTTTTCTCTGAACAAGCTTTACGTTGAAAGATAATCTTGTTCTTTTAAAAAGTGTACTAATTCCATGAGTAGCTTTAGTGAGAAACATGCATGTGGTTCTCTGAAAGGAGAATCAATTTTTGGGACATGTCAAAGGGTTGTTAGAAGTGAGAGCCTTATTCTTTTTCTCTGTGCAAGATTTACTTTGAAAGATAATCACATTCTTTGAAAGTGTTTTAATTTAATGAGATGCTCTAGTCAGAAACGCACATGTGTTTTTCTGAAAAGTGAAGCAGTTGTATGGGACATGTCAAAGGATTGTTAGAATTGAGTGTAGAGTTCCTTTTCTCAGTTCAAACTTTACTTGGAAAGATAATGACTTTCATTTAAAAGTGTATTAATTTCACGAAATGCTTTAGTGAGAAACATACATGTGTTTCTCTGAAATAGAAGCAGTTGTTTGTGATATGTCAAAACATTGTTAGATGCAAGAATGTTGTTAGTTTTCTCTGTAGAAGCTTTAATTTGAAAGATAATCTCATTCTTTTGAAAGTGCACTAATTTCATGAGAAGCTTTAATGAGAAATGCACGTGTTTCTCTGAAAAGAGAAGCAGTTGTTTGGGACATGTCAAAGGATTGTTAGAAGTGAGAGCAGTGTTCCTTTTCTCTATACAAGCTTGAATTTGAAGGATAATTATGTTCTTTTGAAAGTGTATTAATTTCATAAACATCTCTAGTCAGAAACGCACACGTGTTTCTCTGAAATGAGAATCAGTTGTTTGGGACATGTAAAAGTATAGATATAACTGAGTGTAGAGTTGCTTTTCTCTGTACAAGCTTTACTTTGAAAGATAATCACGTTCTTTTGAAAGTGTATTAATTTCATAAAAAGCTCTAGTGAGAAAGGCACATGTGTTTCTCTGACAAAAAAGCAGGTGTTTCGGCCATGTGAAAGCATTGTTAGAAATGACAGCATTGGGCTTGTCTCTGTACAAGCTATCCTTTGAAACATCATCACATTCTTTTGACATTGTATATATTTCATGAAAACTGTTAGTGAGGAATGCACATGTATTTCTCTGAAAAGTGAAGCAGTTGTTTGGGAAATGGCAAAGCATTGTTAGAAGTGAGAGCAGTGGGCTTTTCTCTGTACAAGCTCTACATTGAAAGGTAATCACATTCTTTTGAAAGTGTATTAATTTCATGAAAAGCTTTAGTGAGAAACACACAGGTGTTTTTCTGAGAAGAGAAGCAGTTGTTTAGGACATGTCAAAGGATAGTTTGAAGTGAGAGCCAAAATCCTTTTCTCTGTATAAGCTTTACTTTGAAAGATAATGACATTCTTTTTAAAGTGTATTAATTTCACGAAATGCTTTAGTGAGAAACGCACTTGTTTCTCTGAAAAGATAAGCAGTACTTTGGGCATTGGGAAACCATTGTTACAGGTGAGAGCATTGTTACTTTTCTCTGTAGAAGTTTTTCTTTGAAAGACAATCACATTTATTTGAAAGTGTACTAATTTCATGAGAAGCTTTAGTGAGAAACGCACATGTGTTTCTCTGAAAATAGAAGCAGTTGTTTGGGATATGTCAAAGGATTGATAAGTGAGAGCATTGCTACTTTTCTCTGTAGAAGCTTTCCTTTGAAAGATAATGATGTTTTTTTTAAAGTGTATTAATTTCACGAAATGCTTTAGTGAGAAACGCGCATGTGTTTCTCTGAAAAGAGAAGCAGTTGTTTGGGCAAAGGGAAAGCATTGTTAGAGGTGAGAGCATTGTTACTTTTCTCTGTAGAAGCTTTCCTTTGAAAGATAATCACATTCTTTTGAAAGTGTACTAATTTCATGAGAATATTTAGTGAGAAACTCACATGCGTTTCTCTGAAAAGAGAAGCAGTTGTTTGGGATATGTCAAAGGATTGTCAGAAGTGAGAGCACTGTTCCTTTTCTCTGTACAAGCTTAAATTTGAAGTATAATCATGTTCTTTTTAAAGTGTATTAATTTCATGAAATTCTTTATTGAGAAATGAACATGTGTTTCTCTGAAAAGGGAAGCCGTTGTTTGGGACATGACAAAGGATTGATATAAGAGAGAGCATTGTTACTTTTCTCTGTAGAAGGTTTCCTTCGAAAGATAATGACATTCTTTGAAAGTGTACTAATTTCATGAGATGCTATATTGAGTAACACACATGAGTTTCTCTGAAAAGAGAAGCAGTTGTTTGGGACATGTCAAAGGGTTGATAGAAGTGAGACCATTGTTACTTTTCTCTGAAGAAGCGTTAATTTGAAAGATAATTACATTCTTTAGAAATTATTCTAGTTTCATGAGAAGTTTTTGTGAGAAACACACGTCTTTCTCTGATAAAAGAAGCAGTTGTTTGGTACATGTCAAAGGATTGTTAGAAGTGAGAGAAAGTATGCTCTTCTCTGTACAAGATTTACAAGAAAAAATAATCAGTTGCTTTGAAAGTCTATGAATTTCATACCAAGCTTTAGTGAAAAAAACACATGTGTTATTCTGAAAAGAGAAGCAGTTGTTTTGGCCATTTAAAAGCATTGTGAGAAGTGAGAGCTATTAGCTTTTCATTGTACAACTTTTACTTTGAAAGATAATCGTGTTGTTTTTAAATTGTATTAATTTCATGGAAAGCTTTCATGAGAAGCACACATGTGTTTCTCTGAAAAGAGAAGCAGTTTCTTGGGCATTGTGAAAACATTGTTAGACGTGAGAGCAGTGGGCTTTTCTCTGTACTAGCTTTACTTTGAAAGTTAATCTTGTTCTATTGAAAGTGTACTAATTTCATGAGCAGCTTGAGGGAGAAATGCACAGGTGTTTCTCTGAAAAGAGAAGGAGTTGTTTGGGACATATCAAAGGATTTTTAGAAGTGAGAGCATTGTTACTTTTCTCTGTAGAAGCTTTCTTTGAAAGATAATGATGTTCTTTTTAAAGTGTATTAATTTCACAAAATGCTTTAGTGAGAAACGCACCTGTGTTTCTCTGAAAAGAGAAGCAGTTGTTTGGGCAATGGGAAAGCATTGTTAGAGGTGAGAGCATTGTTCTTTTTCTCTGTAGAAGATTTCCTTTGAAAGATAATCACATTCTTTTGAAAGTATATTAATTTCATGAGAATATTTAGTGAAAACGCACATGTGTTTCTCTGAAAAGAGAAGCAGTTGTTTGGGACATGTCAAAGGATTGTTAGAAGTGAGAGCACTATTCCTTTTCTCTGTACAATCTTAAATTTGAAGTATAATCACGTTCTTTTGCAAGTTTATTAATTTCATGAAAATCTCTAGTGAGAAGCACACATGAGTTTCACTGAAAAGAGAATCAGTTGTTTGGGACATGTAAAAGTAATGTTAGAATTGAGTGTAGTTTTGCTTTTCTCTGTACAAGCTTTACCTAAAAGATAATCTTGTTCTTTTTAAAGTGTACTAATTTCATGAGAAGCTATTGTGAGTAACACACATGTGTTTCTCTGAAAAGAGAAGCAGTTGTTTGGGACAAGACAAAGGATTGTTATAAGAGAGAGCATTGTTACTTTTCTCTGTAGAAGCTTTCCTTCGAAAAATAATCACGTTCTTTTGAAAGTGTACTAATTTCATGAGAAGCTATTGTGAATAACACACATGTGTTTCTCTGAAAAGAGATGCAGTTGTTTGGGACATGTCAAAGGATTGATAGAAGTGAGAGCATTGTTACTTTTCTCTGTAGTAACTTTAATTTGAAAGATAATCATATTCTTTAGAAAGTATACTAGTTTCATGAGATGTTTTAGTGAGAAACGTACATGTCTTTCTCTGACGGAAGACGCAGTTGTTTGGCACAAGTCAAAGGATTGTTAGAAGTGAGAGAAGGTATGCTTTTCTCTGTACAAGCTTTACATGAAAGATAATTAGTTGCTTTGAAATCTATGAATTTCATAAGAAGCTTTAGTGAGAAAAGCACATGTGTTATTCTGAAAAGAGAAGCAGTTGTTTCTGCCATGTCAAAGCATTTTTAGAAGTGAGAATTATTAGCTTTTATTTGTCAAAGTTTTACTTTGAAAGATAATCATGTTGTTTTGAAATTGTATTACTTTCATGGAAAGCTTTCCTGAGAAATACACATGTGTTTCTCTGAAAAGAGAAGCAGTTTTTTGGGCAATGTGAAAGCATTGTTAGAAGTGAGAGCATTGTTACATTTCTCTGTAGAAGTTTTCCTTTGAAAGATGATCACCTTCATTGAAAGTGTACTAATTTCATGAAAATCTCTAGTGAGAAACTCATACGTGTTTCTCAGAAAGGAGAAGTAGTTGTTTGGGAAATGTAAAAGTATTGTTATAATTGAGTGTAGAGTTGCTTTTCTCTGTACAAGCTTTAATTTGAAAGATAATCACGTTCTTTTGAAATTGTGTAATTTAATGAAAAGCTTTCGTGAGAAGCGCTCATGTGTTTCTCTGAGAAGAGAAGCAGTTTGGGACATGGTGAGAAAAGCACATGTGTTTCTCTCAAAAAAAAAACGCAGTTGTTTGTGACATGTCAAAGCAATGTTAAAAGTGAGACCATTGTTCCTTTTCTCCGTAGAAGCTTTACTTTGAAAGATAATCATGTTCTTTTGAAAGTGTATTAATTTCATGAAAGCTTTAGTAAGAAACACATATGTGTTTCTTTGTAAAGAGAAGAATCATTTGGGACATGTCAATGGATTATTAGAAATGAGAGCAGTGTTCCCTTTTTCTGTACAAGCTTGAATATGAACAATAATCACGTTCTTTTGAAAGTGTATTAATTTAATGAAATGCTTTAGTGAGAAAAGCACATGTATTTCTATGAAAAGAGAAGAATTTGTTTGGGACATGACAAAGTATTGTTAGAAGTGAGAGCAGTTTTCCTTTTCTCTGTACTAATTTCATGAGAAGCAGTTGTTACGGCCATGTCCATGCATTGTTAGAAGTGAGAGCCTTTAGCTTTTCTTTGTACAAGTTTTACTTTGAAAGCTAATCACAGTGTTTTAAAATTGTATTAATTTTGTGGAAAGTTTTCATGAGAAATGCACATTTGTTTCTCTGAAAAGAGACGCAATTGTTTGGGATGTGTCAAAGGATTGACAGAAGTGAGAACGTTGTTACTTTTCTCTGTAGAAGATTTCCTTTGAGACATAATCACGATCTTTTGAAAGTGTACTATTTTATGAGAAGCTTTAGTGAGAAACGCACATGTGTTTCTCTGAAAAGAGAAGCAGTTGTTTGGGATATATCAAAGGATTGCTTAAGTGAGAGCAGTGTTCCTTTTCCCTGTACAAGCTTAATTTTGAAGGAGTACGTTCTTTTGAAAGTGTATTAATTGCATGAAAATCTCTATTGAGAAATGCACACGTGTTTCTCTGAAAGAGAATCAGTTGTTAGAGATATCTATAAGTATTGTTAGAATTGAGTGTAGAGTTGCTTTTTTTCTTTACTAGCTTTACTTTGAAAGATAATGGTGTTCTTTCTAAAGTGTATTAATTTCACAATATGCTTTATTGAGAAACCCACATGTGTTTCTCTGAAAAAGAAGCAGTTGTTTAAGACATGTCAAAGGTTGGTTAGATGTGTGAGCATTGTTACTTTTCTCTGTAGAAGCTTTACTTTTAAAGGTAATCACGTTGTTTTGAAAATATACTAATTTCATGAGAAGCTTTAGTCAGAAACGTAGATGCGTTTTTCTGAAAAGAGAACCGGTTGTTCAGCACATGTCAAAGGATTGTTAGAAGTGAGAGAATTTATACTTTTCTTTGTACAAGCTTTACTTTGAAAGATAATCAGTTTCTTTGAAAGTGTTTCTGTGAACAGAGAAGCAATTGTTTGGGACATGTCAAAGGAATGATAGAAGTGAGAGTGTTGTTACTTTTCTTTTTAGAAGCTTTTCTTAGAAAGATAATGACATTTTTTATAAAGTGTATTAATTTCACAAAATGCTTTAGTGAGAAACCCACATGCATTTCTCTGAAAAAAGAACCAGTTGTTTGGGACATGTCAAAGGTTTGTTAGAAATGAGAGCATTGTTACTTTTCTCTGTAGAAGTTTTCTTTGAAAGATAATCACATTCTTTGAAAGTGTGCTAATTTCATGAGAATCTTTAGTGAGAAACACACATGCATTTCTCTGAAAAGAGAAGCAGTTGTTTGGGATATGTCAAAGGATTGTTAGAAGTGAGAGCACTGTTCCTTTTCTCTGTATAAGCTTAAATTTGAAGTATAATCACGTTTTTTGAAAGTGTATTAGAAGTGAGAACTGTGTTTTATTTCTCTATACAAACTTTATTTGAAAGATAATCACGTTCTTTTGAAAGTGTATAATCTCATGAAATGCTTTAAGTCAGAAATGCACATGTTGTTCTTTGAAAAGAGAAGAAGTAGTTTTCGACATGACAAAGTTGTTAGAGTAAGAACAGTGTAGTTTTCGAATGACAACATTTGGAAGATGACAAGTCTGGAACATCTCAAAAAAGAGTTAGAAGTGAGTTCCGTTTTGCTTTTCTTTGTTCAAGCTTTTCTTTGAATGAAAATCATGTTCTTTGGAAAGTGTGTAATTTCATGCAATGCTTTAGTGAGAAATTGACATGTGTTTTTCTGAAAAGAGGAGCAGTTGTTTAGGACATTTAAAAGTATTTTTAGAATTTAGAACAGGGTATCTTTTCTCTGTTCAAACTTTACTTTGAAAGATAATCACGTTATTTTGAAAGTGTATAATTTCATGAAATGCTTAAGTAAGAAATGCACATGTGTTTCTCTGAAAAGAGGAGCAGTTCTTTGCGATCAGACAAAGAATTGTTAGAAGTTAGAACAGTGTTCCTTTTCTCTGTACAAACTTTATTTGAAAGAAAATAACGTTGTTTTGAAAATGTACAATTTCATGAAAAAGTTTAGTGAGAAATGCACATGTGTATCTCTGAAAAGAGAAGCAGTTGTTTGGAACATGTCAAAGTATTGTTAAGAAGTGAGAACAGTGTTCCTTTTCTCTGTACAACTTTACTTTGAAAGATAATCATGTTCTTTGAAAGTGTATAATTTCATGAAATGCTTTAGTGACAAACTCCCTGTGTTTCTCTGAAAAGAGGGGCAGTTGTGTGTGACATGACAATGTATTTTTTGAAGTATGAACAGTGTTTCATTTCTCTGTACTATCTTTATCTTCTGAAAGTGTATAATTTCATGAAATGCTTTAGTGAGAAATGCACATGTGTTTCTCTTCAAACAGAAGCAAATGTTTGGAACATGTCTAGTTTAGAGCATTTCAAAGAAGAGTAATAAGTGAGTTCTGTTTTTCTGTTCTTTCTGCAAGATTATTTAAAAGAAAATCACGTTCTTTTGAAAGTGTATAATTTCATGAAGTCTTTTGGTGGGAAAAGTAAATGTTTTTCTCTGAAAAGACGGGCAGTTGTTTGCAACATGACAAAGTATTGTTAGAAGTGAGTACAGTGTTCCTTTTCTCTGTACAATTTTTACTTTGAAAGAAAATCACATTCTGTTGAAAGTGAATAATTACATAAAATGATTTAGTGAGAAATGCACATGTGTATCTCTGAAAAGAGAAGCAGTTGTTTGGAACATGTCAAAGTATTGTTAGGAGTGAGAACAGTGTTCTTTTGCTCTGTACTAACTTTACTTTGAAAGATTATGACATTCTTTTAAAGCGTATAATTTCATGAAATGTTTTAGTGAGAAACACACATGTGTTTCTCTGAAAAGAGAAGCAGTTGTTTGGAACATGGCAAAGAAGAGTTAGAGGAGAGTTCTGTTTTGCTTTTCTTTGTGCAAGCTTTACTTTGAAAGAAAATCACATTCATTGAAAGTGTATATTTTCATGAAATGATTTAGTGAGAAACACACATGTGTTTCTCTGAAAAGGGGAGCAGTTGTTTAGGACATTTATAAGTATTTTTAGAAGTGAGAAGAGTGTTTCTTTTTTTTTTGTTCAAACTTTACTTTGAAAGATAATCACGTTCTTTTGAAAGTGGATAATTTCATGAAATGTTTTAGTGAGAAAAGCACATGTATTTCTGTGAAAAGATGTGCAGTTGTTTGCAACATGACAAAGTATTGTTACAAGTATTAACAGTGTTCAATTTATCTGTACAATCTTTACTTTAAAAGAAAATCACATTCTTTTGAAAGTGTATAATTTCATGAAATGATTTAGGGAGAAATGCACATGTGTTTCTCTGAAAAGAGGAGCATTTGTGTGGGACATGTAAAAGTATTGTTAGAAGTGAGAAGACTGTTTCTTTTCTCTGTAAAACCTTTACATTGAAAGATAATCACGTTCTTTTGAAAGTGTATAATTTCATGAAATTCTTTATTGAGAAACAGACATGTGTTTCTCTGAAAAGAGAAGCAGTTGTTTGGAAGATATCATATTTGGAACATGTCAAAGAAGACTTAGAAGTGAGTTCTGTTTACTTTTCTTTGTGCAAGCTTTACTTTGAAAGAAAATCACATTATTTTAAAAATGTATAATTTCATAAAATGCTTTAGTGAGAAATGCACATGTGTTTCTCTTAAAAGAGGAGCAGTTGTTTGGAACATATAAACATATTGTTAAAAGTGAGAACAGTGTTCCTTTTCTCTGTACAAACTTTACTTTGAAAGATAATCACGTTCTTTTGAAAGTGTATAATTTCTTGAAATGCTTTAGTGAGAAATGCACGTGTGATTTTTGTAAAGAGAAGGAGTGGTTTGCAACATGAAAAAGTATTGTTAGAAGTGAGAACAGTGTTCCATTTCTTGTACAAACTTTATTTGAAAGAAAATCACATTGTTTTGAAAGTGTACACTTTCGTGAAATGTTTTAGTGAGAAATGCACATGTGTTTCTCTGAAAAGAGGGACAGTTGTTTGCAACATGACAAAGTATTGTTACAAGTATTAACAGTGTTCAATTTATCTGTACAATCTTTACTTTAAAAGAAAATCACATTCTTTTGAAAGTGTATAATTTCATGAAATGGTTTAGTGAGAAACGCACATGTGTTTCTCTGAAAAGAGAAGCAGTTGTGTGGGACATGTAAAAGTATTGTTAGAAGTGAGAAGACTGTTTCTTTTCTCTGTACAAACTTTACATTAAAAGATAATCACGTTCTTTTGAAAGTGTATAATTTTATGAAATGCTTTATTGAGAAACAGACATGTGTTTCTCTGAAAAGAGAAGCAGTTGTTTGGAAGATACCAAGTTTGGAACATGTCAAAGAAGAGTTAGAAGTGAGTTCTGTTTACTTTTCTTTCTGCAAGCTTTACTTTGAAAGAAAATCACATTATTTTAAAAATGTATAATTTCATAAAATGCTTTAGTGAGAAATGCACACGTGTTTCTCTGAAAAGAGGAGCATTTGTGTGGGACATGTAAATGTATTGTTAGAAGTGAGAAGACTGTTTCTTTTCTCTGTACAAACTTTACATTGAAAGATAATCACGTTCTTTTCAAAGTGTATAATTTTATGAAATGCTTTATTGAGAAATGAACATGTGTTTGTCTGAAAAGAGAAGCAGTTGTTTGGAAGATATCAAGATTGGAACATATCAAAGAAGAGTTAGAAGTGAGTTCTGTTTGGCTTTTCTTTGTGCAAGCTTTAATTTGAAAGAAAATCATGTTCATTGAAAGTGTATATTTTCATGAAATGCTTTAGTGAGAAATGCACATGTGTTTCTCTTAAAAGAGGAGCAGTTGTTTGGAACATATAAAAGTATTGTTAGAAGTGAGAACAGTGTTCCTTTTCTCTGTACAAACTTTACTTTGAAAGATAATCACGTTCTTTTGAAAGTGTATAATTTCTTGAAATGCTTTAGTGAGAAACGCACATGTGATTCTTTGTAAAGAGAAGAAGTGGTATGCAATATGAAAAAGTATTGTTAGAAGTGAGAACAGTGTTCCATTTCTTGTACAAACTTTATTTGAAAGAAAATCACGTACTTTTGAAAGTGTATAATTTCATGAAATGGTTTAGTGAGAAACACAATGTGTTTCTCTTAAAAGAAGAACAGTTGTTTGGAACATATAAAAGTATTGTTAGAAGTGAGAACAGTGTTCCTTTTCTCTGTACAAACTTTATTTTGAAAGAAAATCACGTTCTTTTGAAAGTGTATAATTACATGAAATGCTTTAGTGAGAAATGCACGTGTTTCTCTGAAAAGAGGGGTAGTTGTTTGAGACTTGACAAAGTATTGTTAGAAGTTAGTACAGTATTGCTTTTCTCTTTACAATCTTTACTAAAAGAAAATTGCATTCTTTTCAAAGTGAATAATTTCATGAAATAGTTTAGTAAGATACACACATGTGTATCTCTGAAAAGAGAAGCAGTTGTTTTCGACATGACAAAGTATTGTTAGAAGTGAGAACATTGTTCCATTTGTCTGTACAATCTTTACTTTGAAAGAAAATCACCTTATTTTGAAAGTGTATAATTTCATTAAATGCTTTAGTGAGAAAAGCACCTGTGTTTCTCTGAAATGTGTAGCAGTTTTTTGGGACATGTAAAAATATTGCTTGAAGTGACAACAGTGTTTCTTTTCTCTGTAGAAACTTTATTTTGAAAGATAATCACATTCTTTTGAAAGTATATAATATCATGAAAGGCTTTATTGAGAAATGGACATGTGTTACTCTGAAAAGAGGTGCAGTTCTTTGCGACCGAAAAAAGTATTGTTAGAAGTGAGAACAGTGTTCCTTTTCTGTACAATCATTACTTTGATAGCAAATCATGTTCTTTTGAATGTGTATAATTTCATTAAATGGTTTAGTGAGAAACGCACATGTGTATCTCTGAAAAGAGAAGCAGTTCTTTGGAACATGTCAAAGTATTGTTAAGAATTGAGAAGAGTGTTACTTTTCTCTGTACAAACCTTACTTAGAGAGATAATCATGATCTCTTGAAAGTGTATAAATTCATGAAATGCTTTAGTGAGAAACACACATGTATTTTTCTAAAAAGAGATGCAGTTCTTTCTGACAAGACTAAGTATTGTTAGAAGTGTGAACAGTGTTCCATTTCTCTGTACAATCTTTACTTTAGAAGATAATCACATTCTTTTGAAAGTGTATAATTTCATGAAATGATTTATTGAGAAACGCACATTTTTATCTATGAAAAGAGAAGCAGTTGTTTGGAAAATGTCAAAGTATTGTTAAGAAGTGAGAACAGTGTTCCTTTTCTCTGTACAAACTTTACTCTGAAAGATAATCATATTCTTTGGAAAGTGTAATAAATTCATAAAACGTTTTAGTGTAAAACGCACATGTGTTTCTCTGAAAAGAGGAGCAGATGTCTGGGACATGTAAAAGTATAATTAGAAGTGAGAACAGTGTTCCTTTTCTCTGTAAAACTTTGCTTTGAAAGATAATCATGTTCTTTTGAAAGTGTATTTATTGCATGAAATTCTTTTAAGAAACACACAAGTGTTTCTCTGTAAAGAGAAGCAGTTGTTTGCGACCTGTCAAAGTATTGTTAGAACTGAGATAAGTATTCCTTTTCTCTGTACAAGATTTACTTTGAAAGATAATCACATTGCTTTGAAAGTGTGTTCATGGGGCTGGAGAGATGGCTCAGAGGTTAAGAGCACTGCCTGCTCTTCCAAAGGTCCTGAGTTCAATTCCCAGCAACCACATGGCGGCTCACAACCATCTGTAATGGGGTCTGGTGCCCTCTTCTGGCCTGTAGGCATACACACAGACAGAATATTGTATACATAATAAATAAATATTTAAAAAAAAAGAAAGTGTGTTCATTTCCTGAAAAGCTTTTTTAGA
This sequence comes from Chionomys nivalis, assembly GCF_950005125.1. NCBI lineage: Eukaryota > Metazoa > Chordata > Mammalia > Rodentia > Cricetidae > Chionomys > Chionomys nivalis. The sequence goes on along the minus strand of NC_080111.1, from coordinate 33,176,295 downwards.
AACGCACATGTGTTTCTTAGTAAAGAGAAGCAGTTGTTTGTGACATGTCAAAGTATTGTTAGAAGTGAGATTAGTGTTCCTTTTCTCTGTACAAGGTTTATTTTGAAAGATAATCACATTATTTTGAAAGTGTAGTTTTTCTTGAAAAGCTTAAGTTAGAAACGCACTTGTGTTTCTTGGTAAAGAGAAGCAGTTGTTTGCGGCATATCAAAGTATCGTTAGAAGTGAGATCAGTGTACCTTTCTCTGTACAAGCTTTACTTTGAAAGATAATCACATTCTTTTGAAAGTGTATTCATTTTATAAATAGCTTTAGTAAGAAACGCACATGTCTTTCTCTGTAAAGGGAAGCATATCTTTGCGACATATCAAAGTATTTTTACAAGTGAGATCAGTGTACCTTTCTCTGTAGAAGCTTTACATTGAAAGATAACCACATTCTTTTGAAAGTGTATTCATTTTATTAAAAGCTTTAGTAAGAAGAGCACATGTCTTTCTCTGTAAAGAAAAGCAGTTGTTTGTGACATGTCAAATGTTTGTTAGAAGCGGGATCAGTGTTCCTTTTCTCTGTACAAGCTTCATTTTGAAAGATAATCTCGTTCTTTTGAAAGCGTATTCTTTCCTAAAAAGCTTTAGTTAGAAACGCACTTGTGTTACTTGGTAAGGAGAAGCTGTTGTTTATGACATGTAAAAGTATTGTTTGAAGTGAGGTCAATATTCCTTATCTCTGTAGAAGCTTTCCTTTAAAGATAATCACATTCTTTTGAAAGTATATTCATTTCCAGAAAAGCTTTAGTAACTAACACACATGTGTTTCTTGGTAAAGAGTAGCAGTTGTTTGCATCATGTCAACATCTGGTTAGAAGTGATATCAGTGTTCCCTTTCTCTGTACAAGCTTTAATTTAAAGGATAATCAAGTTCTTTTGAAAGTGTATACATTTTTTGAAAAGCATTAGTTAGAAACACACATGTGTTTCTTGGTAAAGAGAAGCCGTTGTTTGCGACATGTCAAAGTATTGTTAGAAGTGAGATCAGTGTTCCATTCTCTGTAGAAGCTTTGCTTTGAAATACAATTACATTCTTTTAAAAGTGTATTCATTTCTTTAAAAGCATTAGTAAGAAATGCACATGTGTTCCTTGGTAATGAGAAGCAGTTGTTTGCGACATGTCAACGTCCTATTAGACCTGAGATCAGTGTTGCTTTTCTCTGTAGAAGCTTTAATTTGAAAGATAACCACATTCTTTGAAAGTGTATTCATTTCATAAATAGCTTTAGTAAGAAATGCACATGTGTTTCTCTGTAAGAGAGGCCATTTTTTGCGACATGTCAAAGTATTGTTATTAGTGAGATCAGTGTTCCTTTTCTCTGTACAAGCTTTACATTGAAAGATAATCACGCTATTTTGAAACTGTATTCTTTCCTGAAAAGCTTTAGTTAAAACGCACTTGTGTTACTTGGTAAGGAGAAGCAGTTGTTTGCAACATGTCAAAGTGTTGTTTGAAGTGAGGTCAATATTCCTTTTCTAGGTACAAGATTTACTTTGAAAGATAATCACATTCTTTTGAAAGTATATTCATTTCCTGAAAAGCTTTAGTAACTAACACACATGTGTTTCTTGATAAAGAGAAGCAGTTGTTTGCGACATGTCAACGTCTTGTTAGAAGTGATATCAGTGTTCCTTTTCTCTGTACAAGCTTTACTTTGAAGGATAATCACATTCTTTTGAAAGTGTATACATTTCTTGAACAGCTTTAGTTAGAAATACACATGTGTTTCTTGGTAAAGAGAAGCAGTTGTTTGCGACATGTCAAAGTATTGTTAGAAGTGAGATCAGTTTGCCTTTCTCTGTACAACTTTACTTTGAAAGATAATCATATCCTTTTGAAAGTGTATTCATTTCATTAATAGCTTTAGTAAGAAACACACAAGTGTTTCTTTGTAAAGAGAAGCAGTTGTTTGCGACATGTCAAAGTATTGTTAGAAGTGAGATCAGTGTTCCATTCTCTGTAGAAACTTTGCTTTGAAATATAATCACGTTCTTTTAAAAGTGTATTCATTTCTTTAAACTTTAGTAAGAAAAGCACATGTGTTACTTGGTTAGGAGAAGCAGTTGTTTGGGACATGTCAAAATATTGTTTGAAGTGAGATCAGTATTCCTTTTCTCTGTAAAAGCTTTAATTTGAAAGATAATCATGTTCTTTTGAAAGTGTATACATTTCTTGAAAATCTTTAGTAAGAAACATACATGTATTTCTCTCTAAAGAAAAGCAATTGTTTGTGACATGTCAAATTACTGTTAAAAATGAGAACAGTTTTCCTTTTCTCTCTACAAGCTTTACTTTGAAAGATAATCTCATTGTTTTGAAAGTGTATTCATTTCAAAAATAGCTTTAGTAAGAAACGCACAACTGTTTCTCTGTAAAGAAAAGCCATTTTTTGCGACATGTCAAAGTATTTTTGGAAGAGAGATCAGTGTTCCTTTCTCTGTAGAAGCTTTACTTTGAAAGATAATCACATTTATTTCAAAGTGTATTCATTTCATGAAAAGCTTTAGGAAGAAACACATATGTGTTAAAGAGAAGCAGTTGTTTGCGACATGTCAAATTATTGTTAGAAGTGATATAAATGTTCCTTTTCTCCGTAGAAGCTTTACTTTGAAAGATAGTCACATTCTTTGGAAAGTGTATTCATTTTATAAATAGCTTTAGTAAGAAACACACGTCTTTCTGTGTAAAGAAAAGCAGTTGTTTGCGACATGGCAAATTACTGTTAGAAGTGAGATCAGTGTTACTTTTCTCTGTAGAAACTTTGCTTTGAAATATAATCATGTTCTTTTGAAAGTGTATTCATCTCTTGAAAAGCTTTATTAAGAAACACATGTGTTTCTTGGTAAAGAGAAGCAGTTTTTGCTACATGTCAAAGTCTTTTTAGAAGGGAGATCAGTGTTCCTTTTCTCTATAGAAGCTTTACTTTGAAAGATAATCACGTTTTTTTGAAAGTGTATTTATTTCATGAAATACTTTTGTAAGAAACGCACATGTGTTTCTCTGTAAAGAGAAGCAGTTGTTTGCGACATGTCAAAGTATTGTTAGAAGTGAGATCAGTAGTCATTTTCTGTGTGCAAGCTTTAATTTGAAATATAATCACGTTCTTTTGAAAGTGTATTTATTTCTTTAAATGCTTTAGTAATAACACACATGTGTTTCTTGGTAAGGAAAGGCAGTTGTTTCTGCCATGTCAAAGCCTTGTTAGAAGTGAGATCAGTATTCATTTCTCTTTAGAAACTTTACTTTGAAAGATAATCACATTCTTTGAAAGTGTATTCATTTCATAAATAGCTTAAGTAAGAAACGCACAACTGTTTCTTTGTAAAGAGAAGCCATTGTTTACGACATGTCAAAGTATTGTTAGAAGTGAGATCAGTGTTTCTTTTCTCTGTAGAATCTTTGTTTTGAAATATAAACATGTTCTTTTGAAAGTGTATTCATATCTTGAAAAGCTTTAGTAAGAAACGCACATGTGTTTCTCTGTAAAGAGAAGCAGATGTTTGCGACATGTCAAATTACTGTTAGAAGTGAGATTAGTTTTCCTTTTCTCTGCAGAAGTTTTACTTTGAAAGATAATAACATTCTTTTGAATGTGTATTTATTTTATGAAAAGCACATGTGTTTTTCTGTAAAGAGAAGCAGTTCTTTGGAACATGTTAAAGTACTGGTAGAAGTGAGATCAGTATTCCTTTTCTCTATACAAGCTTTGCTTTGAAAGATATTCACATTCTTTTGAAAGTGTATTCATTTCTTGAAAAGCTTTAGCATGAAACACACATGTGTATCTTGGTAAGGAGAAGCAGTTGTTTACGACATTCAAAGTATTGTTTGAAGTGAAATCAGTATTCCTTTTCTCTGTAGAAGGTTTACTTTGAAAGAAAATCACATTCTTTTGAAAGTGTGTTCATTTCTTAAATAGCTTTAGTAAGAAACGCACATGTGTTTCTCTAAAGAGAGGCCATTTTTTGCGACATGTCAAAGTATTGTTAGAAGAGAGATCAGTGTTCCTTTCTGTTTAGAAGCTTTACTTTGAAAGATAATCACATTCTTTTGAAAGTGTATTTATTTCAGGATTAGCTTTAGTAAGAAACACATGTGTTACTTGGTAAAGAGATTCAATTGTTTCCTAAATGTCAAAGTCTTGTTAGAAGTGAGATCAGTGTTCCATCCTCTGTAGAAGCTTTGCTTTGAATGATAATCACATTCTTTTGAATGTGTATTCATTTCTTAAAAAGTTTTAGTATGAAACGTACATGAGTTTCTCTGTAAAGAGAAGCAGTACTTTGTGACATGTCAAATTACTGTTAGAAGTGAGATCAGTTTTCCTTTTCTCTGTCGAAGCTTTATTTTGAAAGATAATCACGTTCTTTTGAAAGTGTATTAGTTTCGTATATAACTTTAGTAAGAAACGCACAATTGTTTCTCTGTAAAGAAAGGCCGTATTATGCATCATGTCAAAGTATTTTTAGAAGAGAGATCAGTGTTCCTTTCTCTGTAAAAGCTTTACTTTGAAAGATAATCACATTCTTTTCAAAGTGTATTCATTTCATGAAAAGCATTAGGAAGAAACGCACATGTGTTTCTCTGTAAAGAGAAGCAGTTGTTTCCGACTTGTCAAGTATTTTTAGAAGTGAGATCAGTGTTCCTTTTCTCTGTAGAAGCTTTGCTTTGAAATATAATCATATTCTTTTGAAAGTGTATTCATTTCATGATAAGCTTTAGTAAGAAACATACATGTGTTTCTCTGTAAAGAAAAGCACTTCTTTTCAACATGTCAAATTACTGTTAGAAGTGAGATCCATGTTCATTTTCTCTGTGGAAGCTTTATTTTGAAATATAGTCACATTCTTTTGAAAGTGCATTCATTTGTAGAAATGCTTTAGTAATAATGCTCATGTGTGTCTTGGTAAGGAGAAGCAGTTGTTTCTGACATGTCAAAGTCTTATTAGAAGTGTGATCAGTATTCATTTCTCTGTAGAAGCTTTACTTTGAAAGATAATCACATTCTTTGAAAGTGTATTCATTTCATAAATAGCTTAAGTAAGAAACACACAAGTGTTTCTCTGTAAAGAGAAGCCGTTGTTTGTGACATGTCAAAGTATTGTTAGAAGTTAGATCAGTGTTCCTTTACTCTGTAGAATCTTTGCTTTGAAAGATAATCACGTTCTTTTGAAAATGTATTCATTTCTTGAAAAGCTTTTGTTGGAAACGCATATGTGTTCCTTGGTAAAGAGAAGCAGTACTTTGCGACATGTCAAATTACTGTTAGAAGTGAGATCAGTTTTCCTTTTCTCTGTCGAAGCTTTATTTTGAAAGATAATCACGTTCTTTTGAAAGTGTATTAGTTTCGTATATAACTTTAGTAAGAAACGCACAATTGTTTCTCTGTAAAGAAAGGCCGTATTATGCATCATGTCAAAGTATTTTTAGAAGAGAGATCAGTGTTCCTTTCTCTGTAAAAGCTTTACTTTGAAAGATAATCACATTCTTTTCAAAGTGTATTCATTTCATGAAAAGCATTAGGAAGAAACGCACATGTGTTTCTCTGTAAAGAGAAGCAGTTGTTTCCAACATGTCAAGTATTTTTAGAAGTGAGATCAGTGTTCCTTTTCTCTGTAGAAGCTTTGCTTTGAAATATAATCATATTCTTTTGAAAGTGTATTCATTTCATGATAAGCTTTAGTAAGAAACGTACATGTGTTTCTCTGTAAAGAAAAGCACTTCTTTTCGACATGTCAAATTACTGTTAGAAGTGAGATCAGTGTTCATTTTCTCTGTGGAAGCTTTATTTTGAAATATAGTCATGTTCTTTTGAAAGTGTATTCATTTCTAGAAATGCTTTAGTAATAATGCTCATGTGTGTCTTGGTAAGGAGAAGCAGTTGTTTCTGACATGTCAAAGTCTTGTTAGATGTGTGATCAGTATTCATTTCTCTGTAGAAGCTTTACTTTGAAAGATAATCACATTCTTTGAAAGTGTATTCATTTCATAAATAGCTTAAGTAAGAAACACACAAGTGTTTCTCTGTAAAGAGAAGCCGTTGTTTGTGACATGTCAAAGTATTGTTAGAAGTTAGATCAGTGTTCCTTTACTCTATAGAATCTTTGCTTTGAAAGATAATCATGTTCTTTTGAAAATGTATTCATTTCTTGAAAAGCTTTTGTTGGAAACGCACATGTGTTCCTTGGTAAAGAGAAGCAGTAGTTTGCGACATGTCAAAGTATTCTTAGAACTGAGATCAGTATTCCTTTTCTCTGTAGAAGCTTTAATTTGAAAGATAATCACATTGTTTTGAAAGTGTATTCATTTCATAAATAGCTTTAGTAAGAATCTCACAAGTATTTATCTGTAAGAGAAGCAGTTGTTTGCAACATGTCAAATTACTGTTAGATGTGAGATCATTGTTCCTTTTCTCTGTACAAACTTTACTTTGAAAGATAATCACATTCTTTTTAAAGTATATTCATTTCTTGAAAAGCTTTAGTTAAAAACGCACATGTGTTTCTTGGTAAGGAGAAGCAGTTGTTTGCAACATGTCAAAGTATTGTTAGAAGTAAGATCAGTGTTCCTTTTCTCTGTAGAAGCTTTACTTTGAAAGATAATCATGTTCCTTTGAAAATGTAATAATTTCTTGAAAAGCCTTGGTTGGAAATGCACATGTGTTTCTTGGTAAAGAGAAGCAGTTGTTTGCAACATGTCAAAATATTGTTAGAAGTTAGATCAGTATTCCTTTTCTCTGTACAAGCTTTAGTTTGAAAGATAATCATGTTCTTTTGAAAGCGTATTTCAAGAAAAGCTTTAGTAAGAAATGCATATGTGTTTCTTGGTAAAGAGAAGCTGATGTTTGCTACATGTCAAAGTATTGTTAGAACGGAGATCAGTGTTACTTGTCACTGTACAAGCTTTACTTTGAAAGATAAGCATGTTCTTTTGAAAGTGTTTTCATTTCTTTAAAAGCTTTAGTAAGAAATGCACGTGTTTCTCTGTAAAGAGAAGCAGTTGTTTGCCCCATGTAAAATTACTGTTAGAAGTGAAATTATTGTTCCTTTTCTCTGTACAAGCTTTACTTTGAAAGATAATCACGTTCTTTTGAAAGTATATTCATTTCTTAAAATGTTTTAGTAAGAAACACACATGTGTTTCTTGGTAAGGAGAAGCAGTTGTTTGCGACTTGTCAAAGTATTTTTGATGTGAAATCAGTATTCCTTTTCTCTGGAGAAGCTTTACTTTGAAAGATAATCATGTTCTTTGGAAAGTGAATTCATTTCTTGAAAAGCTTTAGTTAGAAACGAACTTGTGTTTCTTAGTAAAGAGAAGTTGTTTGCGACATGTCAAAGTATTGTTAGAAGTGAGATCAGTGTACCATTTCTCTGTAAAGGCTTTACTTTGAAAGATAATCACATTCTTTTGAAAGAACATTCATTTATGAAAAGCTTTTATAAGAAACGCACAATTTTTTCTCTGTAAAGAGAAGTACTTGTTTGCGACATGTCAAGTTATTGTTAGAATTTAGATCAGTGTTCCTTTCTCTGTATAAGCTTTACTTGGAAAGATAATTACATTCTTTAGAAACTGTATTCATTTCAAGAAAAGCTATAGGAAAAAATGCACATGTGTTTTACTGTAATGAGAAGCGGTTGTTTGCGACATTTCAAAGTCTTCTTAGAAGTGAGATCAGTGTTCCTTTCTTTCTACAATCTTTAATTTGAAAGATAATCACGAACTTTTGAAAGTGAATTCATTTCATTAAAAGCTTTAGTAAGAAATGCACAAGTGTTTCTCCCTAAAGGGAAGCCGTTGTTTGTGACATGTCAGAGTATTGTTAGAAGTGAGATCACTGTAGAAGCTTTATTTTGAAAGACAATCAAGTTTTTTGAAAGTGTATTCATTTCATCAAAAGCTTTAGTAAGAAACGCACATGGGTTTCTTGGTAAAGAGGAGCAGTTGTTTGCCACATGTCAAAGTCTTGTTCGAAGTGAGATCAGTGTTCCTTTTCTCTGTACAAACTTTACTTTGAAAGATAATCACGTTCTTTTGGAAATGTATTCATTTCCTGGAAAGCTTTAGTAAGAAATGCACATGTGTTTCTCTGTAAAGAGAAGCAGTTGTTTGTGACACGTAAAATTACTGTTAGAAGTTAGATCAGTGCTCCTTTTGTCTGTAGAAGCTTTAATTTGAAAGATAGTCAGTTCTTTTGAAAGTCTATTAATTTCATGAAAAGCTTTAGTAAGAAACGCACATGTCTTTCTCTGTAAAGAAAAGCAGTTTTTTGCGACCTGTCAAAGGCTTGTTAGAAGTGAGGTCAGTGTTCCTTTTCTCTGTACAAGCTTTACTTTGAAAGAGAATCATATTCTTTTTAACTGTATTCATTTCTTGAAAAGCTTTAGTTAGAAATGCACATGTGTTTCTTGGTAAAGAGAAGCCGTAGTTTGCGACATGTCAAAGTATTGTTAGAAGTGAGATCAGTGTTCCTTTTCTCTGTACAAGCTTTACTTTGAAAGGTAATCACGGACTTTTGAAAGTGAATTCATTTCATTAAAAGCTTTAGTAAGAAATGCACAAGTGTTTCTCTCGAAAGAGAAGCCATTGTTTGTGACATGTCAAAGAAGGGGTCACGTTCTTTTGAAAGTGTATTCATTTCATGAAAAGCTTTAGTCAGACCCAGAGCAGTGAGTACCTGACTAGCAGGCAGGCCTCAAGGTCCCCGCCAGGGAGTGTGGGCCCCTGCTGCTGGGGCTGCAGGGTCTGCTGTGCTCTCCTGGACCTGCCCTGCCTGCCTCCTTCTTCCCTTGGTCCCTGGCTCTTTGGGCTACCAGGTGTCCCTGTGTGGGTGCTGAGAAGTTCCAACTGGACAGGTGAGTGTGTGCTATCCTGGGGCAGACTGTCACAGAAGAGAGCACAACCCCCCTCCCCCAGCACCTGCTGCAGGGTTTTCTTTCCTACACACGCCCCCTCCCCCCCAAGCCTGCCTTGTCTGCAAGGTCCTTTGCTGAGGATCAGCTTCCTGCTCCTACACTAAGGTTACCCACCCAGATCAGTGAGTTCCTGACTAGCAGGCAGGCCTCAATGTCCCCGGACGTCCCCGCCAGGGAGTGCAGGCCCCTGCTGCTGGGGCTGCAGGGTCTGCTGTGCTCTCCTGGAACCGCCCTGCCTGCCTCCTTCTTCCCTTGGTCCCTGGCTCATTGGGCTACCAGGTGTCCCTTTGTAGGTGCTGAGAAGTTCCATCTGGATGGGTGAGTGTGTGCTATCCTGGGGCGGACTGTCCCCGAAGAGAGCTCAAACCCCCCTCCCCCAGCTCCTGCTGCAGGGCTTTCTTTCCTACACATGTGCCACCCCTCCCCCCAAGCCTGCCTTGTCTGCAAGGTCCTTTGCTGAGGAACAACTTCCTGCTCCTACACTAAGTCTACCCACACAGAGCAGTGAGTGCCTGCCTACCAGGCAGGCCTCAACAACCCCGAAAGTGAGCACAGGCACCTCCATCCTGTGCTGCAGGGTTGCCTGTGTTCTATTCGACCCCGACCATGCCCCTGCATTTGCTGTTTTGCCCGCGGGTCATTGTTAGAACTGAGATCAGTGTTCCTTTTCTCAGTACAAGCTTTACTTTGAAAGATAATCGCGTACTTTTGAAAGTTTATTAATTTCACAAAAGCTTTAGTAAGAAAGGCACATGTGTTTCTGTGTAAAGACAAGCAGTTGTTTGCTACATGTGAAAGCATTGTTAGAACGGAGATCAGTGTTCCTTTTCTCAGTACAAGCTTTACTTTGAAAGATAATCACATTCTTTTCAAAGTTTATTAATTTCATGAAAGCTTTAGTAAGAAACGCACATGTGTTTCTTTGTAAAGACAAGCAGTTGTTTGCTACGTGTGAAAGAATAGTTAGAACTGAGATCAGTGTCCCTTTTCTCACTACAAGCTTTACTTTAAAGATAATCGCGTTATTTTGAAAGTTTATTAATTTCACGAAAGCTTTAGTAAGAAACGCACATGTGTTTCTTTGTAAAGACAAGCAGTTGTTTGCTACGTGTGAAAGAATTGTTAGAACTGAGATCAGTGTCCCTTTTCTCACTACAAGCTTTACTTTGAAAGATAATCGCGTTCTTTTGAAAGTTTATTAATTTCACGAAAGCTTTAGTAAGAAACGCACATGTGTTTCTGTTAAAGACAAGAAGTTTTTTTTTACTTGTGAGAGCATTGTTAAAACTGAGATCAGTGTTCCTTTTCACAGTACAAGCTTTACTGTGAAAGATATTCACAATCTTTTCAAGGTTTATTAATTGCACGAAAACTTTGATAGAACTGAGATCAGTGTTCCTCTTTCAGTACAAGCTTTACTTTGAAAGATATTCACGTTCATTTGAAAGTTCATTAATTGCACGAAAGATTTAGGAAGAAACGCACAAGTGTTACTTTGTAAATACAAGCAGTTGTTTGCTATGTGTGAAAGCATTGTTAGAACAGAGATCAGTGTTCCTTGTCTCAGTACAAGCTTATATTTGAAAGATAATCGTGTTCTTTTGAAAGTTTATTAATTTCACAAGAGCTTTAATAAGAAACGCACATGTGTTTCGTTGTAAAGACAAGCAGTTGCTTGCTACATGTGAAAGCATTGTTAGAACTGAGATCAGTGTTCCTTTCTCAGTACAAGCTTTACTTTGAAAGATAATCACGTTCTTTTGAAAGTTTATTAATTGACCGAAAGCTTGTGAGAACTGAGATCAGTGTTCCTCTTCTCAGTACAAGTTTAACTATGAAAGAAAATCACGTTCTTTTGAAAGTTTATTAGTTGCACGAAAGCTTTGTTAGAACTGAGATCAGTGTTCCTCTACTCAGTACAAGTTTTACTTTGAAAGATAATCACGTTCTTTCGAAAGATTATTAATTTTACGAAAGCTTTAGTAAGCAACGCACATGTGTTTCTTTGTAGAGACAAGCAGTTGTTTGCTACGTGTGAAAGCATTGTTAGAACTGAGGTCAGTGTTCCTTTTCTCAGTACAAGCTTTACTTTGAAAGATAATCGCGTTCTTTTGAAAATTTATTAATTTCACGAAAGCTTTAGTAAGAAAGGCACATGTGTTTCTTTGTAAAGACAAGCAGTTGTTTGCTATGTGTGAAAGCATTGTTAAAACTGAAGTCAGTGTTCCTTTTCTCAGTACAAGCTTTACTTTGAAAGATAATTGCGTACTTTTGAAAGTTTATTAATTTCACGAAAGCTTTAGTAAGAAACGCACATGTGTTTCTGTGTAAAAGACAAGCAGTTGTTTGCTACGTGGAAAAGCATTGTTAGAACTGAGATCAGTTTTCCTTTTCTCAGTACAAGCTTTAATTTGAAAGATAATCGCGTTCTTTTGAAAGTTTATTAATTTTACAAAAGCTTTAGTAAGAAACGCACATGTGTTCCTTTGTAAAGACAAGCAGTTGTTTGCTACGTGTGAAAGAATTGTTAGAACTGAGATCAGTGTCCCTTTTTTCACTACAAGCTTTACTTTAAAGACAATCACATTCTTTTGAAAGTTTATTAATTTCACGAAAGCTTTAGTAATAAACGCACATGTGTTTCTTTTTAAAGTCAAGCAGTTGTTTGCTACGTTTCAAAGCATTGTTAGAACTGAGATCAGTCTTCCTTTTCTCAGTACAAGCTTTACTTTGAAGAAAATCATGCACTTTTGAAAGTTTAATAATTTCACGAGAACTTTGATAAGAAACGCTCATGTGTTTCTTTGTAAAGAAAAGCAGTTGTTTGCTATGTGTGAAAGCATTGTTAGAACTGAGATCAGTGTTCCTTTTCTTAGCCAAAGCTTTGCATTGAAAGATAATCGCGTTCTTTGAAAGTTTATTAATTTCACGAATGCTTTAGTAAGAAACGCACATGTGCTTCTTTGTAAAGACAAGCAGTTGTTTGATACGTGTGAAAGCATTGTGAGAACTGACATCAGTGTTCCTTTTCTCAGCACAAGCGTTACTTTGAAAGATAATCACGTTCTTTTGTACAATTATTTTTTTCATGAAAGATTTGTTAGAACTGAGATCAGTGTTCCTCTTCTCAGTACAATCTTTACTTTGAAAGATAGTCACGTTCTTTTGAAAGTTTATTAATTTTACGAAAGCTTTAGTAAGAAACCCACAAGTGTTTCTTTGTAAAGACAAGCAGTTCTTTGGTACATGTGAAAGCATTGTTAGAACTGAGATCAGTGTCCCTTTTCTCACTACAAGCATTACTTTGAAAGAAAATCGCATTCTTTTGAAAGATTATTAATTTCATGGAAGCTTTAGTAAGATACGCACATGTGTTTCTGTGTAAAGACAAGCAGTTGTTTGCTACGTGTGAGAGCATTGTTAAAACTGAGATCAGTGTTCCTTTTGTCAGTACAAAGTTTACTTTGAAAGATATTCACGTTCATTTGAAAGTTTATTAATTGCACGAATACTTTGATAGAACTGAGATCAGGGTTCCTCTTTCAGTACAAGCTTTACTTTGATAGATAATCACGTTCTTTTGAAAGTTTATTAATTGCATGAAAACTTTGATAGAACTGAGATCAGTGTTCCTCTTTCAGTACAACCTTTTTTTGAAATATAATCACGTTCTTTTGAAAGTTTATTAATTTCACAAGAGCTTTAATAAGAAACGCACATGTGTTTCTTTGTAAAGACGAGCAGTTGCTTGCTACATGTGAAAGCATTGTTAGAACTGAGATCAGTGTTCCTTTCTCAGTACAAGCTTTACTTTGAAAGATAATCACGTTCTTTTGAAAGTTTATTAGTTGCACGAAAGCTTTGTTAGAACTGAGATCAGTGTTCCTCTACTCAGTACAAGTTTTACTTTGAAAGATAATCACGTTCTTTCGAAAGATTATTAATTTTACGAAAGCTTTAGTAAGCAACGCACATGTGTTTCTTTGTAAAGACAAGCAGTTGTTTGCTACGTGTGAAAGCATTGTTAGAACTGAGGTCAGTGTTCCTTTTTTCAGTACAAGCTTTACTTTGAAAGATAATCATGTTCTTTTGAAAGTTTATTAATTTCACAAGAGCTTTAATAAGAAACGCACATGTGTTTCGTTGTAAAGACAAGCAGTTGCTTGCTACATGTGAAAGCATTGTTAGAACTGAGATCAGTGTTCCTTTCTCAGTACAAGCTTTACTTTGAAAGATAATCACGTTCTTTTGAAAGTTTATTAATTGACCGAAAGCTTGTGAGAACTGAGATCAGTGTTCCTCTTCTCAGTACAAGTTTAACTATGAAAGAAAATCACGTTCTTTTGAAAGTTTATTAGTTGCACGAAAGCTTTGTTAGAACTGAGATCAGTGTTCCTCTACTCAGTACAAGTTTTACTTTGAAAGATAATCACGTTCTTTCGAAAGATTATTAATTTTACGAAAGCTTTAGTAAGCAACGCACATGTGTTTCTTTGTAGAGACAAGCAGTTGTTTGCTACGTGTGAAAGCATTGTTAGAACTGAGGTCAGTGTTCCTTTTGTCAGTACAAGCTTTACTTTGAAAGATAATCGCGTTCTTTTGAAAATTTATTAATTTCACGAAAGCTTTAGTAAGAAACGCACATGTGTTTCTTTGTAAAGACAAGCAGTTGTTTGCTATGTGTGAAAGCATTGTTAAAACTGAAGTCAGTGTTCCTTTTCTCAGTACAAGCTTTACTTTGAAAGATAATTGCGTACTTTTGAAAGTTTATTAATTTCACAAAAGCTTTAGTAAGAAACGCACATGTGTTTCTGTGTAAAAGACAAGCAGTTGTTTGCTACGTGGAAAAGCATTGTTAGAACTGAGATCAGTTTTCCTTTTCTCAGTACAAGCTTTAATTTGAAAGATAATCGCGTTCTTTTGAAAGTTTATTAATTTTACAAAAGCTTTAGTAAGAAACGCACATGTGTTCCTTTGTAAAGACAAGCAGTTGTTTGCTACGTGTGAAAGAATTGTTAGAACTGAGATCAGTGTCCCTTTTTTCACTACAAGCTTTACTTTAAAGACAATCACATTCTTTTGAAAGTTTATTAATTTCACGAAAGCTTTAGTAATAAACGCACATGTGTTTCTTTTTAAAGTCAAGCAGTTGTTTGCTACGTTTCAAAGCATTGTTAGAACTGAGATCAGTCTTCCTTTTCTCAGTACAAGCTTTACTTTGAAGAAAATCATGCACTTTTGAAAGTTTAATAATTTCACGAGAACTTTGATAAGAAACGCTCATGTGTTTCTTTGTAAAGAAAAGCAGTTGTTTGCTATGTGTGAAAGCATTGTTAGAACTGAGATCAGTGTTCCTTTTCTTAGCCAAAGCTTTGCATTGAAAGATAATCGCGTTCTTTGAAAGTTTATTAATTTCACGAATGCTTTAGTAAGAAACGCACATGTGCTTCTTTGTAAAGACAAGCAGTTGTTTGATACGTGTGAAAGCATTGTGAGAACTGACATCAGTGTTCCTTTTCTCAGCACAAGCGTTACTTTGAAAGATAATCACGTTCTTTTGTACAATTATTTTTTTCATGAAAGATTTATTAGAACTGAGATCAGTGTTCCTCTTCTCAGTACAATCTTTACTTTGAAAGATAGTCACGTTCTTTTGAAAGTTTATTAATTTTACGAAAGCTTTAGTAAGAAACCCACAAGTGTTTCTTTGTAAAGACAAGCAGTTCTTTGGTACATGTGAAAGCATTGTTAGAACTGAGATCAGTGTCCCTTTTCTCACTACAAGCATTACTTTGAAAGAAAATCGCATTCTTTTGAAAGATTATTAATTTCATGGAAGCTTTAGTAAGATACGCACATGTGTTTCTGTGTAAAGACAAGCAGTTGTTTGCTACGTGTGAGAGCATTGTTAAAACTGAGATCAGTGTTCCTTTTGTCAGTACAAAGTTTACTTTGAAAGATATTCACGTTCATTTGAAAGTTTATTAATTGCACGAATACTTTGATAGAACTGAGATCAGGGTTCCTCTTTCAGTACAAGCTTTACTTTGATAGATAATCACGTTCTTTTGAAAGTTTATTAATTGCATGAAAACTTTGATAGAACTGAGATCAGTGTTCCTCTTTCAGTACAACCTTTTTTTGAAATATAATCACGTTCTTTTGAAAGTTTATTAATTTCACAAGAGCTTTAATAAGAAACGCACATGTGTTTCTTTGTAAAGACGAGCAGTTGCTTGCTACATGTGAAAGCATTGTTAGAACTGAGATCAGTGTTCCTTTCTCAGTACAAGCTTTACTTTTAAAGATAATCACGTTCTTTTGAAAGTTTATTAATTGATCGAAAGCTTGTGAGAACTGAGATCAGTGTTCCTCTTCTCAGTACAAGCTTAACTATGAAAGATAATCACGTTCTTTTGAAAGTTTATTAGTTGCACGAAAGCTTTGTTAGAACTGAGATCAGTGTTCCTCTACTCAGTACAAGTTTTACTTTGAAAGATAATCACGTTCTTTTGAAAGATTATTAATTTTACGAAAGCTTTAGTAAGCAACGCACATGTGTTTCTTTGTAAAGAAAGCAGATGTTTGCTACGTGTGAAAGCATTGTTAGAACTGAGGTCAGTGTTCCTTTTTTCAGTACAAGCTTTACTTTGAAAGATAATCGCGGTCTTTTGAAAGTTTATTAATTTCACGAAAGCTTTAGTAAGAAACGCACATGTGTTTCTTTGTAAAGACAAGCAGTTGTTTGCTACGTGTGAAAGCATTGTTAAAACTGAAGTCAGTGTTCCTTTTCTCAGTACAACCTTTACTTTGAAAGATAATTGCTTACTTTTGAAAGTTTATTAATTTCACAAAAGCTTTAGTAAGAAACGCACATGTGTTTCTGTGTAAAGACAAGCAGTTGTTTTATACGTGTGAAAGCATTGTGAGAACTGACATCAGTGTTCCTTTTCTCAGTACAAGCTTTACTTTGAAGAAAATCATGTACTTTTGAAAGTTTAATAATTTCACGAGAACTTTGGTAAGAAATGCTCATGTGTTTCTTTGTAAAGAAAAGCAGTTGTTTGCTACGTGTGAAAACATTGTTAGAACTGAGATCAGTGTTCCTTTTCTTAGCCAAAGCTTTACATTGAAAGATAATCGCGTTCTTTGAAAGTTTATTAATTTCACGAAAGCTTTAGTAAGAAACACACATGTGCTTCTTTGTAAAGACAAGCAGTTGTTTTATACGTGTGAAAGCACTGTGAGAACTGACATCAGTGTTCCTTTTCTCAGCACAAGCGTTACTTTGAAAGATAATCACGTTCTTTT
This sequence comes from Chionomys nivalis, assembly GCF_950005125.1. Classification (NCBI taxonomy): domain Eukaryota; kingdom Metazoa; phylum Chordata; class Mammalia; order Rodentia; family Cricetidae; genus Chionomys; species Chionomys nivalis. Next base: position 33,160,021 of record NC_080111.1, on the reverse strand, counting down.
GTACGATTATTTTTTTCATGAAAGATTTGTTAGAACTGAGATCAGTGTTCCTCTTCTCAGTACAATCTTTACTTTGAAAGATAGTCACGTTCTTTTGAAAGTTTATTAATTTTATGAAAGCTTTAGTAAGAAACGCACATGTGTTTCTTTGTAAAGACAAGCAGTTCTTTGGTACATGTGAAAGCATTGTTAGAACTGAGATCAGTGTCCCTTTTCTCACTACAAGCTTTACTTTGAAAGATAATCGCGTTCTTTTGTAAGTTTACTTATTTCACGAAAGCTTTAGTAAGAAATGCACATGTGTTTCTTTGTAAAGACAAGCAGTTGTTTGCTGCATGTGAAAGCATTGTTAGAACTGAGGTCAGTGTCACTTTTCTCACTACAAGCTTTACTTTGAAAGATAATCGCATTTTTTTGAAAGTTTATTAATTTCATGGAAGCTTTAGTAAGATACGCACATGTGTTTCTGTGTAAAGACAAGCAGTTGTTTGCTACGTGTGAGAGCATTGTTAAAACTGAGATCAGTGTTCCTTTTCTCAGTACAAAGTTTACTTTGAAAGATATTCACGATCTTTTGAAAGTTTATTAATTGCACGAATACTTTGATAGAACTGAGATCAGGGTTCCTTTTTCAGTACAAGCTTTACTTTGATAGATAATCACGTTCTTTTGAAAGTTTATTAATTGCATGAAAACTTTGATAGAACTGAGATCAGTGTTCCTCTTTCAGTACAACCTTTTTTTGAAATATAATCACGTTCTTTTGAAAGTTTATTAATTTCACGAAAGCTTTAGTAAGAAACGCACAAGTGTTACTTTGTAAATACAAGCAGTTGTTTGCTATGTGTGAAAGCATTGTTATAACAGAGATCAGTGTTTTTTTCTCAGTACAAGCTTATATTTGAAAGATAATCATGTTCTTTTGAAAGTTTATTAATTTCACAATAGCTTGTTAGAACTGAGATCAGTGTTCCACTTCTCAGTACAACCTTGACTTTAAAAGATAATCACGTTCTTTTGAAAGTTTACTAATTTCACGAAAGCTTTATTAAAAAAAGCACATGTGTTTCTTTTTCAAGACAAGCAGTTGTTTGCTACGTGTGAAAGCATTGTTAGAACTGAGATCAGTGTTCATTTTTTCAGTACAAGCTTGACTTTAAAAGATAATCACGTTCTTTTGAAAGTTTACTAATTTCACGAAAGCTTTATTAAAAAAAGCACATGTGTTTCATTTTCAAGACAAGCAGTTTTTTTGCTACGTGTGAAAGCTTATTAGAACTGAGAGCAGTGTACGTTTTCTCATTGCAACCTTTACTTTGAAAGATAATCACGTTCTTTTGAAAGTTTATTAATTTCACGAAAGCTTTAGTAAGAAACCCACATGTGTTTCTTTGTAAAGACAAGCAGTTGTTTGCTACATGTGAAAGCATTGTCAGAACTGAGTTCATTGTCCTTTTCTCAGTACAAGCGTTAATTTGAAAGATAATCACGCTCTTTTGAAAGTCTTTTAATTTCACGAAAGTTTTAGTAGAAAACGCACATGCGTTTCTTTGTAAAGACAAGCAGTTGTTTGCTATGTGTGAAAGCCCTATTAGAACTGAGTTCAGTGTTCCTTTTCTCAGTACAAGCTTTACTTTGAAAGATAATCGCCTTCTTTTGAAAGTTTATTAATTTCACTAAAGCTTTAGTATGAAACGCACATGTGTTTCTTTGTAAAGACAAGCAGTTGTTGGCTAAGTGTGAAAGCATTGTTAGAACTGAGATCAGTGTTCCTTTTTTCAGTACAAGCTTTACTTTGAAAAAAAATCACGTTCTTTAGAAAGTTTATTAATTTCTCGAAATCTGTAGTTAGAAACGCACATGTGTTTCTTTGTAAAGACAAGTAGTTGTTTTGTACGTGTTAAAGCATTTTCACAACTGAGATCAGTGTTCCTTTTCTCTGTACAAGCTTTACTTTGAAAGATAATCATGTTCTTTTGAAAGTCTTTTAATTTCACGAAAGATTTAGTAAGAGACGCACATGTGTTCCTTTGTAAAGACAAGCAGTTGTTTGCTACGTGTGAAAGCATTGTTAGAACTGAGATCAGTGTTCCTTTTCTCGGTACAAGCTTTACTTTGAAAGATAATCACGCTCTTTTCAAAGTCTATTAATTTCAAGAATGCTTTATTAAGAAACGCACATGTGTTTCTTTGGAAAGACAAGCAGTTGTTTGCTACATGTGAAAGCATTGTTAGAACTGAGATCAGTGTTCCTTTTCTCAGTACAAGCTTTACTTTGAAAGATAATCACGTTCTTTGAAAGTTTAATAATTTCACGAAAGTTTTAGTAAGAAATGCACATGTGTTTCTTTGTAAAGACAAGCAGTTGTTTGCTATGTGTGAAAGCATTGTTAGAACTGAGATCAGTGTTCATTTTCTCAGTACAAGCTTGACTTTAAAAGATAATCACGTTCTTTTGAAAGTTTAATATTTTCACGAAAGCTTTATTAAAAAAAAGCACATGTGTTTCTTTTTCAAGAGAAGCAGTTTTTTGCTACGTGTGAAAGCATTATTTGAACTGAGATCAGTGTACGTTTTCTCATTGCAACCTTTATTTTGAAAGATAATCACATTCTTTTGAAAGTTTATTAATTTCACGAAAGCTTTAGTAAGAAACCCACATGTGTTTCTTTGTAAAGACAAGCAGTTGTTGGCTAAGTGTGAAAGCATTGTTAGAACTGAGATCAGTGTTCCTTTTTTCAGTACAAGCTTTACTTTGAAAAAAAATCACGTTCTTTTGAAAGTTTATTAATTTCTCGAAATCTGTAGTTAGAAACGCACATGTGTTTCTTTGTAAAGAGAAGCAGTTGTTTTGTACGTGTTAAAGCATTTTCACAACTGAGATCAGTGTTCCTTTTCTCTGTACAAGCTTTACTTTGAAAGATAATCATGTTCTTTTGAAAGTCTTTTAATTTCACGAAAGATTTAGTAAGAGACGCACATGTGTTCCTTTGTAAAGACAAGCAGTTGTTTGCTACGTGTGAAAGCATTGTTAGAACTGAGATCAGTGTTCCTTTTCTCGGTACAAGCTTTACTTTGAAAGATAATCACGCTCTTTTCAAAGTCTATTAATTTCAAGAATGCTTTATTAAGAAACGCACATGTGTTTCTTTGGAAAGACAAGCAGTTGTTTGCTACATGTGAAAGCATTGTTAGAACTGAGATCAGTGTTCCTTTTCTCAGTACAAGCTTTACTTTGAAAGATAATCACGTTCTTTTGAAAGTTTAATAATTTCACGAAAGTTTTAGTAAGAAATGCACATGTGTTTCTTTGTAAAGACAAGCAGTTGTTTGCTACGTTTGAAAGCATTGTTAGAACTGAGATCAGTGTTCATTTTCTCAGTACAAGCTTGACTTTAAAAGATAATCACGTTCTTTTGAAAGTTTAATAATTTCACGAAAGCTTTATTAAAAAAAAGCACATGTGTTTTTTTTTCAAGACAAGCAGTTTTTTGCTACGTGTGAAAGCATTATTTGAACTGAGATCAGTGTACGTTTTCTCATTGCAACCTTTACTTTGAAAGATAATCACATTCTTTTGAAAGTTTATTAATTTCACGAAAGCTTTAGTAAGAAACCCACATGTGTTTCTTTGTAAAGACAAGCAGTTGTTTGCTACGCGTGAAAGCATTGTCAGAATTGAGATCAGTGTCCTTTTCTCAGTACAAGCGTTAATTTCAAAATTAATCATGCTCTTTTGAAAGTCTTTTAATTTCACGAAAGTTTTAGTAGAAAACGCACATGCGTTTCTTTGTAAAGACAAGCAGTTGTTTGCTAAGTGTGAAAGCCCTGTTAGAACTGAGATCAGTGTTCCTTTTCTCAGTACAAGCTTTACTTTGAAAGATAATTACGTTCTTTTGAAAGTTTATTAATCTCAGGAAACCTTTAGTAAGAAACGCACATGCGTTTCTTTATAAAGACAAGCAGTTGTTTGCAAGGTCAAAGCATTGGTAGAACTGAGATCTGTGTTCCTTTTCTCAATACAAGCTTTACTTTGAAAGATATTCGCGTTCTTTTGATAGTTTATTAATTTCACAAAAGCTTTAGTATGAAACGCACATGCGTACTTTGTAAATACAAGCTGTTGTTTGGTACGTGTGAAAGCATTCTTAGAACTGAGTTCAGTGTTCCCTTTCTCAGTACAAGCTTTATTTTGAAAGATAATCGAGTTCTTTTGAAAGTTTATTAGTATCACAAAAGCTTTAGTAAGAAACGCACATGTGTTTCTGTGTAAAGACAAGCAATTCTTTGGTACGTGGAAAAGCATTGCTAGAACTGAGATCAGAGTTCCTTCTCTCAGGACAAGCTTACTTTTACAGATAATCGTGTTCTTTTGAAAGTTTATTAATTTCACGAAAGCTTTAGTGTGAAACGCACATGCGTACTTTGTAACTATAAGCTGTTGTTTCGAAGGTGTGAAAGCATTGTTAGAAATGAGTTCAGTGTTCCCTTTCTCAGTCCAAGCTTTGCTTTGAAAGATAATCGCGTTCTTTTTAACGTTTATTTATTTCACGAAAGCTTTAGTAAGAAGCGCACATGTGTTTCATTGTAAAGACAAGGAGTTGTTTGCTACGTGTGAGAGCACTGTTAGAACTGAGATCAGTGTTCCTTTTCTCAGTACAAGCTTTACTTTTAAAGATAATCGCATTCTTTTGAAAGTTTATTAATTTCACGAAAGATTTAGAGAGAAACGCACATGTGTTTATTTGTAATGACAATCCGAGTTTTGCTACCTGTGAAAGCACTGGTAGAACAGAAATCAGTGTTCCTTTTCTCGTTACAAGCTTTACTTTGAATGATAATCGCGTTCTTTTGAAAGTTTATTAATTTAACGATAGCTTTAGTAAGAAACGCACATGCATTTCTTTGTCAAGAGAAGCAGTTGTTTGCTACGTGTGAAAGCACTGTTAAACTGAGATCAGTGTTCCCTTTCTCAGTACCAGCTTTATTTTTAAAGATAATCGCATTCTTTGAAAGTTTTTTAATTTCAGGAAAGCTTTAGTGAGAAACGCACATGTGTTTCTTTGAAAGACAAGCAGTTGTTTGCTACCTGTGAAAGCACTGGTAGAACTGAGATCAGTGTTCCTTTTCTCAGTACAAGCTTTACTTTGAAAGATAATCGCCTTCTTTTGAAAGTTTATTAATTTCACGAAAGTTTTAGTAAGAAACGCACATTTGTATTTGTAAAGAAAGCATTTGCTTGCTACGTGTGAAAGCACTGGTTGAACTAAGATCAGTGTTCCTTTTCTAAGTACAAACTCTACTTTGAATGATAATCGCTTTCTTTTGATAGTTTATTTATTTCACGAAAGCTTTAGTATGAAACGCACATGCGTTCTTTGTAAATCCAAGCTCTTCTTTGGTACGTTTGAAAGCATTGTTAGACATGAGTTCTTGCTCCCTTTCTTAGTAAAAGCTTTACTTTGAAAGATAAACGCGTTGTTTTGAAAGTTTATTAATGTCATGAAAGTTTTAGTAAGAAACGCATATGTGTTTGATTGTAAAGACAAGCAGTAGCTGGCTACGTGTGAAAGCACTGTTAGAACTGAGATCAGTGTTCCTTTTCTCAGTGAAAGCTTTACTTTGAAAGATAATCACGTTCTTTTGAAAGTTTATTAATTTCACAAAAGCTTTAGTGAGAAATGCACATGTGTTTCTTTGTAATGACAAGCAGTTGTTTGCTACGTGTGAAAGCATTGTTTGAAATGAGATCAGTGTTCGTTTTCTCAGTACAAGCTTTACTTTTAAGGTAATCACGTTCTTTTGAAAGTCTATTAATTTCACGAAATCTTTAGTAAGAAACGCACATGTGTTTCTTTGTAAAGACAAGCTGCTGTTTGCTACGTGTGAAACTATTTTTAGAACTGAGGTCAGTGTTCCTTTTCTCAGTACAAGCTTTACTTTGAAGGTAATCACGGTCTTTTGAAAGTCTATTAATTTCACAAAATCTTTAGTACGCACATGTGTTTCTTTGGAAAGACAAGCAGTTCTTTGCTACGTGTGAAAGCATTGTTAGAACTGAGATCAGTGTTCCTTTTCTCAGTACAAGCTTTACTTTGAAAGATAATCACGTTCTTTTGAAAGTTTATTAATTTCACTAAAGCTTTAGTATGAAACGCACATGTGTTTCTTTGTAAAGACAAGCAGTTGTTTGCTACGTGTGAAAGCATTGTCAGAACTGAGATCAGTGTCCTTTTCTCAGTACAAGCTTTACTTTGAAGGTAATCACGTTCTTTTGAAAGTCTATTAATTTCATGAAATCTTTAGTAAGAAAAGTACATGTGTTTCTTTGGAAAGACAAGCAGCAGTTTGCTACGTGTGAAAGCATTGTTAGTACTGAGATCAGTGTTCCTTTTCTCAGTACAAGCTTTACTTTGAAAGATAATCACGTTCTTTTGAAAGTTTATTAATTTCACTAAAGCTTTAGAATGAAACGCACATGTGTTTCTTTGTAAAGACAAGCAGTTGTTGGCTGAGTGTGAAAGCATTGTTAGAACTGAGATCAGTGTTCCTTTTCTCAGAACAAGCTTTACTTTGAAAAAAAATCATGTTCTTTGAAAGTTTATTAATTTCTCGATATCTGTAGTTAGAAATGCACAAGTGTTTCTTTGTAAAGACAAGCACTTGTTTTGTATGTGTGAAAGCATTTTTAGAACTGAGATGAATGTCCCTATTCTCTGTACAAGCTTTACTTTGAAAGATAATCACGTTCATTTGAAAATCTTTTAATTTCACGAAAGATTTAGTAAGAAACGCACATGTGTTCCTTTGTAAAGACAAGCAGTTGATTGCTACGTGTGAAAGCATTGTAAGAACTGAGATCAGTGTTCCTTTTCTTGATGCAAGCTTTATTTGAAAGATAATCACGCTCTTTTCAAAGTCTATTAATTTCAAGAATGCTTTATTAAGAAACGCACATGTGTTTCTTTGGAAAGACAAGCAGTTGTTTGCTACGTGTGAAAGCATGGTCAGAACTGAGATCAGTGTCCTTTTCTCACTACAAGCGTTAATTTGAAAGGTAATCATGCTCTTTTGAAAGTCTATTAATTTCACGAAAGCTTTAGTAAGAAACGCACATGTGTTTCTTTGTAAAGACAAGCAGTTGTTTGCTACATGTGAAAGCATTGTTAGAACTGAGATCAGTGTTCCTTTTCTCAGGACAAGCTTTCCTTTGAAAGATAATCACATTCTCCTGAAAGTTTTTAATTTCACAAAAGCTTTAGGAAGAAACGCACATGTGTTTCTTTGTAAAGACAAGCAGTTGTTTGCTATGTGTGAAAGCATTGTTAGAACTGAGGTCAGGGTTCCTTCTCTCAGTACAAGCTTTACTTTGAAGGTAATCACGTTCTTTTGAAAGTTTATTAATTTCACGAAAGCTTTAGTAAGAAACCCATATGTGTTTCTTTGTAAAGACAAGCAGTTGTTTGCTACATGTGAAAGCATTGTTGGAACTGAGATCCGTGTTCATTTTCTCAGTGCAAGCTTTACTTTGAATAATAATCACGTTCTTTGGAAAGTTTATTAATTTCAAAAAAGCTTTAGTGAGAAACTCACATGTGTTTCTTTGGAAAAACAAGCAATTGTTTTCTACGTGTGAAAGCATTGTTAGAAATGAGAACACTGTTACTTTCTCAGTACAAGCTTTATGTTGAAAGATAATCATCTTCTTTGAAAGTTTATTAATTTCACGAAAACTTTAGAAAGAAACACACATGTGTTTCTTTGTAAAGACAAGCAGTTGTTTTGTACGTGTGAAAGCATTATTCGAACTGAGATCAGTGTTCCTTGTCTCAGTACAATCTTAAATTTGAACGATAATCACGGTCTTTTGAAAGTTTATTAATTTCACTAAAGCTTTAGTATGAAATGCACATGTGTTTCTTTCTTCAAGACAAGCAGTTTTTTGCTACGTGTGAAAGCATTGTTAGAACTGAGATCAGTGTACGTTTTCTCATTGCAACCTTTACTTTGAAAGATAATCACGTTCTTTTGAAAGTTTATTAATTTCACGAAAGCTTTAGTAAGAAACCCACATGTGTTTCTTTGTAAAGACAAGCAGTTGTTTGCTACGTGTGAAAGCATTGACAGAACTGAGATCAGTGTCCTTTTCTCAGTACAAGCTTTACTTTGAAGGTAATCACGTTCTTTTGATAGTCTATTAATTTCATGAAATCTTTAGTAAGAAACGTACATGTGTTTCTTTGGAAAGACAAGCAGCAGTTTGCTACGTGTGAAAGCATTGTTAGAACTGAGATCAGTATACCTTTTCACGATACAAGCTTTACGTTGAAAGATAATCACGCTCTTTTCAAAGTCTATTAATTTCAAGAATGCTTTATTAAGAAACGCACATGTGTTTCTTTGTAAAGACAAGCAGTTGTTTTGTACGTGTGAAAGCATTATTCGAACTGAGATCAGTGTTCCTTGTCTCAGTACAATCTTAAATTTGAACGATAATCATGGTCTTTTGAAAGTTTATTAATTTCACTAAAGCTTTAGTATGAAATGCACGTGTGTTTCTTGTAAAGACAAGCAGTGGTTGGCTGAGTGTGAAAGCATTGTTAGAACTGAGTCAAGGTCCTTTTCTCAGAACAAGCTTTACTTTGAAAAAAATCACGTTCTTTGAAAGTTTATTAATTTCTCGAAATCTGTAGTTAGAAATGCACAAGTGTTTCTTTGTAAAGACAAGCAGTTGTTTTGTACGTGTGAAAGCATTTTTAGAACTGAGATCAGTGTTCCTATTCTATGTACAAGCTTTACTTTGAAAGATAATCACGTTCTTTTGAAAGTCTTTTAATTTCACGAAAGATTTAGTAAGAGACGCACATGTGTTCCTTTGTAAAGACAAGCAGTTGATTGCTATGTGTGAAAGCATTGTTAGACCTGAGATCAGTGTTCCTTTTCTCGATTCAAGCTTTATTTGAAAGATAATCACGCTCTTTTCAAAGTCTATTAATTTCAAGAATGTTTTATTAAGAAACGCACATGTGTTTCTTTCGAAAGACAAGCAGTTGTTTGCTAAGTGTGAAAGCTGTTAGAACTGAGATCAGTGTTCCTTTTCTCAGTACAAGCTTTATTTTGAAAGAAAATCATGTTCTTTTGAAAGTTTATTAATTTCTCGAAATCTGTAGTTAGAAATGCACAAGTGTATCTTTGTAAAGAAAGGAGTTGTTTGCTACGTGTGAAAGCATTTTTAGAACTGAGATCAGTGTTCCTTTTCTCAGTACAAGCTTTACTTTGAAAGATAATCACGTTCTTTTGAAAGTTTATTAATTTCACGAAAGCTTTAGTAAGAAACACACATGTGTTTCTTTGTAAAGACGAGCAGTTGTTTGCTACGTGTGACAGCATTGTTAGGACTGAGATCAGTGTCCTTTTATCAGTACTAGCTATACTTTGAAAGATAATCATGCTCTTTTCACAGTTTATTAATTTCACGAAAGCTTTACTTAGAAACGCACATGTGTGCCTTGGGAAAGACAAGCAGTTGTTTGCTACATGTGAAAGCATTGTTAGAAAAGAGATCAGTGATCCTTTCTTAGTAAAACTTTACTTTAGAAGATAATCACGTTCTTTTGAAAGTTTACTAATTTCACGAAAGCTTTATTACAAAAAGCACATGTGTTTCTTTTTCAAGACAAGCAGTTTTTGGCTACGTGTGAAAGCATTATTAGAACTGAGATCAGTGTACGTTTTCTCATTGCACACCTTTACTTTGAAAGATAATCACGTTCTTTTGAAAGTTTATTAATTTCACAAAAGCTTTAGTAAGAAACACACATGTGTTTCTTTGTAAAGACAAGCAGTTGTTTGCTACGTGTGAAAGCATTGTCAGAACTGAGATCAGTGTCCTTTTCTCAGTACAAGCTTTACTTTGAAAGATAATCACGTTCTTTTGAAAGTTAATTAATTTCCCAAAAGCTTTATTAAGAAACGCACATGTGTTTCTTTGGAAACACAAGCAGTTGTTTGCTACGTGTGAAAGCATTGTTAGTACTGAGATCAGTGTTCCTTTTCTCAGTACAAGCTTTACTTTGAAAGATAATCACGTTCTTTTGAAAGTTTACTAATTTCACTAAAGCTTTAGTATGAAACGCACATGTGTTTCTTTGTAAAGACAAGCAGTTGTTTTGTACGTGTGAAAGCATTATTCGAACTGAGATCAGTGTTCCTTGTCTCAGTACAATCTTAAATTTGAACGATAATCATGGTCTTTTGAAAGTTTATTAATTTCACTAAAGCTTTAGTATGAAATGCACGTGTGTTTCTTGTAAAGACAAGCAGTGGTTGGCTGAGTGTGAAAGCATTGTTAGAACTGAGATCAGTGTTCCTTTTCTCAGAACAAGCTTTACTTTGAAAAACAAATCACGTTCTTTGAAAGTTTATTAATTTCTCGAAATCTGTAGTTAGAAATGCACAAGTGTTTCTTTGTAAAGACAAGCAGTTGTTTTGTACGTGTGAAAGCATTTTTAGAACTGAGATCAGTGTTCCTATTCTATGTACAAGCTTTACTTTGAAAGATAATCACGTTCTTTTGAAAGTCTTTTAATTTCACGAAAGATTTAGTAAGAGACGCACATGTGTTCCTTTGTAAAGACAAGCAGTTGATTGCTATGTGTGAAAGCATTTTTAGACCTGAGATCAGTGTTCCTTTTCTCGATTCAAGATTTATTTGAAAGATAATCACGCTCTTTTCAAAGTCTATTAATTTCAAGAATGCTTTATTAAGAAACGCACATCTGTTTCTTTGGAAAGACAAGCAGTTGTTTGCTACGTGTGAAAGCATTGTTAGAACTGAGATCAGTGTTCCTTTTCTCAGTACAAGCTTTACTTTGAAAGATAATCACGTTCTTTTGAAAGTTTAATAATTTCATGAAAGTTTTAGTAAGAAATGCACATGTGTTTCTTTGTAAAGACAAGCAGTTGTTTGCTACGTGTGCAAGCATTGTTAGAACTGAGATCATTGTTCCTTTTCTCAGTACAAGCTTTACTTTAAAAGATAATCACGTTCTTTTGAAAGTTTACTAATTTCACGAAAGCTTTATTAAAAAAGCACATGTGTTTCTTTTTCAAGACAAGCAGTTTTTTGCTACGTGTGAAAGCATTATTACAACTGAGATCAGTGTACGTTTTCTCATTGCACACCTTTACTTTTAAAGATAATCACGTTCTTTTGAAAGTTTATTAATTTCACAAAAGCTTTAGTAAGAAACCCACATGTGTTTCTTTGTAAAGACAAGCAGTTGTTTGCTACGGGTGAAAGCATTGTCAGAACTGAGATCAGTGTCCTTTTCTCAGTACAAGCTTTACTTTGAAAGATAATCACGTTCTTTTGAAAGTTAATTAATTTCCCAAAAGCTTTATTAAGAAACGCACATGTGTTTCTTTGGAAAGACAAACAGCAGTTTGCTACGTGTGAAAGCATTGTTAGTACTGAGATCAGTGTTCCTTTTCTCAGTACAAGCTTTACTTTGAAAGATAATCACGTTCTTTTGAAAGTTTATTAATTTCACTAAAGCTTTAGTATGAAACGCACATGTGTTTCTTTGTAAAGACAAGCAGTTGTTTGCTACGTGTGCAAGCATTGTTAGAATTGAGATCATTGTTCCTTTTCTCAGTACAAGCTTTATTTGAAAGATAATCACGCTCTTTTCAAAGTCTATTAAGTTCAAGAATGCTTTATTAAGAAACGCACATCTGTTTCTTTGGAAAGACAAGCAGTTGTTTGCTACGCGTGAAAGCATTGTTAGAACTGAGATCAGTGTTCCTTTTCTCAGTACAAGCTTTACTTTGAAAGATAATCACGTTCTTTTGAAAGTTTAATAATTTCATGAAAGTTTTAGTAAGAAATGCACATGTGTTTCTTTGTAAAGACAAGCAGTTGTTTGCTACGTGTGCAAGCATTGTTAGAACTGAGATCATTGTTCCTTTTCTCAGTACAAGCTTTACTTTAAAAGATAATCACGTTCTTTTGAAAGTTTACTAATTTCACGAAAGCTTTATTACAAAAAGCACATGTGTTTCTTTTTCAAGACAAGCAGTTTTTTGCTACGTGTGAAAGCATTATTAGAACTGAGATCAGTGTACGTTTTCTCATTGCAACCATTACTTTGAAAGATAATCACGTTCTTTTGAAAGTTTATTAATTTCACGAAAGCTTTAGTAAGAAACCCACATGTGTTTCTTTGTAAAGACAAGCAGTTGTTTGCTACGTGTGAAAGCATTGTCAGAACTGAGATCAGTGTCCTTTTCTCAGTAGAAGCTTTACTTTGAAGGTAATCACGTTCTTTTGAATGTCTATTAATTTCATGAAATCTTTAGTAAGAAACGTACATGTGTTTCTTTGGAAAGACAAGCAGCAGTTTGCTACGTGTGAAAGCATTGTTAGTACTGAGATCAGTGTTCCTTTTCTCAGTACAATCTTTACTTTGAAAGATAATCACGTTCTTTTGAAAGTTTATTAATTTCACTAAAGCTTTAGTATGAAACGCACATGTGTTTTTTTGGAAACACAAGCAATTGTTGGCTAAGTGTGAAAGCATTGTTAGAACTGAGATCAGTGTACGTTTTCTCATTGCAACCTTTACTTTGAAAGATAATCACGTTCTTTTGAAAGTTTATTAATTTCACGAAAGCTTTAGTAAGAAACCCACATGTGTTTCTTTGTAAAGACAAGCAGTTGTTTGCTACGTGTGAAAGCATTGACAGAACTGAGATCAGTGTCCTTTTCTCAGTACAAGCTTTACTTTGAAGGTAATCACGTTCTTTTGATAGTCTATTAATTTCATGAAATCTTTAGTAAGAAACGTACATATGTTTCTTTGGAAAGACAAGCAGCAGTTTGCTACGTGTGAAAGCATTGTTAGAACTGAGATCAGTATACCTTTTCACGATACAAGCTTTACGTTGAAAGATAATCACGCTCTTTTCAAAGTCTATTAATTTCAAGAATGCTTTATTAAGAAACGCACATGTGTTTCTTTGTAAAGACAAGCAGTTGTTTTGTACGTGTGAAAGCATTATTCGAACTGAGATCAGTGTTCCTTGTCTCAGTACAATCTTAAATTTGAACGATAATCATGGTCTTTTGAAAGTTTATTAATTTCACTAAAGCTTTAGTATGAAATGCACGTGTGTTTCTTGTAAAGACAAGCAGTGGTTGGCTGAGTGTGAAAGCATTGTTAGAACTGAGATCAGTGTTCCTTTTCTCAGAACAAGCTTTACTTTGAAAAAAAAATCACGTTCTTTGAAAGTTTATTAATTTCTCGAAATCTGTAGTTAGAAATGCACAAGTGTTTCTTTGTAAAGACAAGCAGTTGTTTTGTACGTGTGAAAGCATTTTTAGAACTGAGATCAGTGTTCCTATTCTATGTACAAGCTTTACTTTGAAAGATAATCACGTTCTTTTGAAAGTCTTTTAATTTCACGAAAGATTTAGTAAGAGACGCACATGTGTTCCTTTGTAAAGACAAGCAGTTGATTGCTATGTGTGAAAGCATTTTTAGACCTGAGATCAGTGTTCCTTTTCTCGATTCAAGCTTTATTTGAAAGATAATCACGCTCTTTTCAAAGTCTATTAATTTCAAGAATGCTTTATTAAGAAACGCACATGTGTTTCTTTCGAAAGACAAGCAGTTGTTTGCTAAGTGTGAAAGCTGTTAGAACTGAGATCAGTGTTCCTTTTCTCAGTACAAGCTTTATTTTGAAAGAAAATCACGTTCTTTTGAAAGTTTATTAATTTCTCGAAATCTGTAGTTAGAAATGCACAAGTGTATCTTTGTAAAGAAAGGAGTTGTTTGCTACGTGTGAAAGCATTTTTAGAACTGAGATCAGTGTTCCTTTTCTCGGTACAAGCTTTACTTTGAAAGATAATCACGTTCTTTTGAAAGTTTACTAATTTCACGAAAGCTTTAGTAAGAAACACACATGTGTTTCTTTGTAAAGACGAGCAGTTGTTTGCTACGTGTGACAGCATTGTTAGGACTGAGATCAGTGTCCTTTTATCAGTACTAGCTATACTTTGAAAGATAATCATGCTCTTTTCACAGTTTATTAATTTCACGAAAGCTTTACTTAGAAACGCACATGTGTGCCTTGGGAAAGACAAGCAGTTGTTTGCTACATGTGAAAGCATTGTTAGAAAAGAGATCAGTGATCCTTTCTCAGTAAAAGCTTTCCTTTAGAAGATAATCACGTTCTTTTGAAAGTTTACTAATTTCACGAAAGCTTTATTACAAAAAGCACATGTGTTTCTTTTTCAAGACAAGCAGTTTTTGGCTACGTGTGAAAGCATTATTAGAACTGAGATCAGTGTACGTTTTCTCATTGCACACCTTTACTTTGAAAGATAATCACGTTCTTTTGAAAGTTTATTAATTTCACAAAAGCTTTACTAAGAAACCCACATGTGTTTCTTTGTAAAGACAAGCAGTTGTTTGCTACGTGTGAAAGCATTGTCAGAACTGAGATCAGTGTCCTTTTCTCAGTACAAGCTTTACTTTGAAAGATAATCACGTTCTTTTGAAAGTTAATTTCCCAAAAGCTTTATTAAGAAACGCACATGTGTTTCTTTGGAAAGACAAACAGCAGTTTGCTACGTGTGAAAGCATTGTTAGTACTGAGATCAGTGTTCCTTTTCTCAGTACAAGCTTTACTTTGAAAGATAATCACGTTCTTTTGAAAGTTTATTAATTTCACTAAAGCTTTAGTATGAAACGCACATGTGTTTCTTTGTAAAGACAAGCAGTTGTTTGCTACGTGTGCAAGCATTGTTAGAATTGAGATCATTGTTCCTTTTCTCAGTACAAGCTTTATTTGAAAGATAATCACGCTCTTTTCAAAGTCTATTAATTTCAAGAATGCTTTATTAAGAAACGCACATCTGTTTCTTTGGAAAGACAAGCAGTTGTTTGCTACGTGTGAAAGCATTGACAGAACTGAGATCAGTGTCATTTTCTCAGTACAAGCTTTACTTTGAAAGATAATTACGTTCTTTTGAAAGTTTAATAATTTCATGAAAGTTTTAGTAAGAAATGCACATGTGTTTCTTTGTAAAGACAAGCAGTTGTTTGCTACGTGTGCAAGCATTGTTAGAACTGAGATCATTGTTCCTTTTCTCAGTACAAGCTTTACTTTAAAAGATAATCACGTTCTTTTGAAAGTTTACTAATTTCACGAAAGCTTTATTACAAAAAGCACATGTGTTTCTTTTTCAAGACAAGCAGTTTTTTGCTACGTGTGAAAGCATTATTAGAACTGAGATCAGTGTACGTTTTCTCATTGCAACCATTACTTCGAAAGATAATCACGTTCTTTTGAAAGTTTATTAATTTCACGAAAGCTTTAGTAAGAAACCCACATGTGTTTCTTTGTAAAGACAAGCAGTTGTTTGCTACGTGTGAAAGCATTGTCAGACTGAGATCAGTGTCCTTTTCTCAGTACAAGCTTTACTTTGAAGGTAATCACGTTCTTTTGAATGTCTATTAATTTCATGAAATCTTTAGTAAGAAACGTACATGTGTTTCTTTGGAAAGACAAGCAGCAGTTTGCTACGTGTGAAAGCATTGTTAGTACTGATATCAGTGTTCCTTTTCTCAGTACAAGCTTTACTTTGAAAGATAATCACGTTCTTTTGAAAGTTTATTAATTTCACTAAAGCTTTAGTATGAAACGCACATGTGTTTTTTTGGAAACACAAGCAATTGTTGGCTAAGTGTGAAAGCATTGTTAGAAGTGAGATCAGTGTTCCTTTTCTCAGTAAAAGCTCTATTTGAAAAAAAATCACGTTCTTTTGAAAGTTTATTAATTTCTCGAAATCTGTAGTTAAAAATGCACAAGTGTTTCTTTGTAAAGACAAGCAGTTGTTTTGTACGTGTGAAAGCATTTTTAGAACTGAGATCAGTGTTCCTTTTCTCTGTACAAGCTTTACTTTGAAAGATAATCACGTTCTTTTGAAAGTCTTTTAATTTCACGAAAGATTTAGTAAGAGACTCACATGTGTTTCTTTGTAAAGACAAGCAGTTGTTTGCTACGTGTGAAAGCATTGTCAGAACTGAGATCAGTGTCCTTTTCTCAGTACAAGCTTTACTTTGAAAGATAATCACGTTCTTTTGAAAGTTAATTAATTTCCCAAAAGCTTTATTAAGAAACGCACATGTGTTTCTTTGGAAAGACAAGCAGTTGTTTGCTACGTGTGAAAGCATTGTTAGTACTGAGATCAGTGTTCCTTTTCTCAGTACAAGCTTTACTTTGAAAGATAATCACGTTCTTTTGAAAGTTTATTAATTTCACTAAAGCTTTAGTATGAAACGCACATGTGTTTCTTTGTAAAGACAAGCAGTTGTTTGCTACGTGTGCAAGCATTGTTAGAACTGAGATCATTGTTCCTTTTCTCAGTACAAGCTTTATTTGAAAGATAATCACGCTCTTTTCAAAGTCTATTAATTTCAAGAATGCTTTATTAAGAAACGCACATCTCTTTCTTTGGAAAGACAAGCAGTTGGTTGCTACGTGTGAAAGCATTGTTAGAACTGAGATCAGTGTTCCTTTTCTCAGTACAAGCTTTACTTTGAAAGATAATCACGTTCTTTTCAAAGTTTAATAATTTCATGAAAGTTTTAGTAAGAAATGCACATGTGTTTCTTTGTAAAGACAAGCAGTTGTTTGCTACGTGTGCAAGCATTGTTAGAACTGAGATCATTGTTCCTTTTCTCAGTACAAGCTTTACTTTAAAAGATAATCACGTTCTTTTGAAAGTTTACTAATTTCACGAAAGCTTTATTACAAAAAGCACATGTGTTTCTTTTTCAAGACAAGCAGTTTTTTGCTACGTGTGAAAGCATTATTAGAACTGAGATCAGTGTACGTTTTCTCATTGCAACCATTACTTTGAAAGATAATCACGTTCTTTTGAAAGTTTATTAATTTCACGAAAGCTTTAGTAAGAAACCCACATGTGTTTCTTTGTAAAGACAAGCAGTTGTTTGCTACGTGTGAAAGCATTGTCAGAACTGAGATCAGTGTCCTTTTCTCAGTACAAGCTTTACTTTGAAGGTAATCACGTTCTTTTGAATGTCTATTAATTTCATGAAATCTTTAGTAAGAAATGTACATGTGTTTCTTTGGAAAGACAAGCAGCAGTTTGCTACGTGTGAAAGCATTGTTAGTACTGAGATCAGTGTTCCTTTTCTCAGTACAATCTTTACTTTGAAAGATAATCACGTTCTTTTGAAAGTTTATTAATTTCACTAAAGCTTTAGTATGAAACGCACATGTGTTTTTTTGGAAACACAAGCAATTGTTTGCTAAGTGTGAAAGCATTGTTAGAACTGAGATCAGTGTACCTTTTCTCATTGCAACCTTTACTTTGAAAGATAATCACGTTCTTTTGAAAGTTTATTAATTTCACGAAAGCTTTAGTAAGAAACCCACATGTGTTTCTTTGTAAAGACAAGCAGTTGTTTGCTACGTGTGAAAGCATTGTCAGAACTGAGATCAGTGTCCTTTTCTCAGTACAAGCTTTACTTTGAAGGTAATCACGTTCTTTTGATAGTCTATTAATTTCATGAAATCTTTAGTAAGAAACTTACATATGTTTCTTTGGAAAGACAAGCAGCAGTTTGCTACGTGTGAAAGCATTGTTAGAACTGAGATCAGTATACCTTTTCACGATACAAGCTTTACGTTGAAAGATAATCACGCTCTTTTCAAAGTCTATTAATTTCAAGAATGCTTTATTAAGAAACGCACATGTGTTTCTTTGTAAAGACAAGCAGTTGTTTTGTACGTGTGAAAGCATTATTCGAACTGAGATCAGTGTTCCTTGTCTCAGTACAATCTTAAATTTGAACGATAATCATGGTCTTTTGAAAGTTTATTAATTTCACTAAAGCTTTAGTATGAAATGCACGTGTGTTTCTTGTAAAGACAAGCAGTGGTTGGCTGAGTGTGAAAGCATTGTTAGAACTGAGATCAGTGTTCCTTTTCTCAGAACAAGCTTTACTTTGAAAAAAAAATCACGTTCTTTGAAAGTTTATTAATTTCTCGAAATCTGTAGTTAGAAATGCACAAGTGTTTCTTTGTAAAGACAAGCAGTTGTTTTGTACGTGTGAAAGCATTTTTAGAACTGAGATCAGTGTTCCTATTCTATGTACAAGCTTTACTTTGAAAGATAATCACGTTCTTTTGAAAGTCTTTTAATTTCACGAAAGATTTAGTAAGAGACGCACATGTGTTCCTTTGTAAAGACAAGCAGTTGATTGCTATGTGTGAAAGCATTTTTAGACCTGAGATCAGTGTTCCTTTTCTCGATTCAAGCTTTATTTGAAAGATAATCACGCTCTTTTCAAAGTCTATTAATTTCAAGAATGCTTTATTAAGAAACGCACATGTGTTTCTTTCGAAAGACAAGCAGTTGTTTGCTAAGTGTGAAAGCTGTTAGAACTGAGATCAGTGTTCCTTTTCTCAGTACAAGCTTTATTTTGAAAGAAAATCACGTTCTTTTGAAAGTTTATTAATTTCTCGAAATCTGTAGTTAGAAATGCACAAGTGTATCTTTGTAAAGAAAGGAGTTGTTTGCTACGTGTGAAAGCATTTTTAGAACTGAGATCAGTGTTCCTTTTCTCAGTACAAGCTTTACTTTGAAAGATAATCACGTTCTTTTGAAAGTTTATTAATTTCACGAAAGCTTTAGTAAGAAACACACATGTGTTTCTTTGTAAAGACGAGCAGTTGTTTGCTACGTGTGACAGCATTGTTAGGACTGAGATCAGTGTCCTTTTATCAGTACTAGCTATACTTTGAAAGATAATCATGCTCTTTTCACAGTTTATTAATTTCACGAAAGCTTTACCTAGAAACGCACATGTGTGCCTTGGGAAAGACAAGCAGTTGTTTGCTACATGTGAAAGCATTGTTAGAAAAGAGATCAGTGATCCTTTCTCAGTAAAAGCTTTACTTTAGAAGATAATCACGTTCTTTTGAAAGTTTACTAATTTCACGAAAGCTTTATTACAAAAAGCACATGTGTTTCTTTTTCAAGACAAGCAGTTTTTGGCTACGTGTGAAAGCATTATTAGAACTGAGATCAGTGTACGTTTTCTCATTGCACACCTTTACTTTGAAAGATAATCACGTTCTTTTGAAAGTTTATTAATTTCACAAAAGCTTTAGTAAGAAACCCACATGTGTTTCTTTGTAAAGACAAGCAGTTGTTTGCTACGGGTGAAAGCATTGTCAGAACTGAGATCAGTGTCCTTTTCTCAGTACAAGCTTTACTTTGAAAGATAATCACGTTCTTTTGAAAGTTAATTAATTTCCCAAAAGCTTTATTAAGAAACGCACATGTGTTTCTTTGGAAAGACAAGCAGTTGTTTGCTACGTGTGAAAGCATTGTTAGTACTGAGATCAGTGTTCCTTTTCTCTGTACAAGCTTTACTTTGAAAGATAATCACATTCTTTTGAAAGTTTATTAATTTCACTAAAGCTTTAGTATGAAACGCACATGTGTTTCTTTGTAAAGACTAGCAGTTGTTTGCTACGTGTGCAAGCATTGTTAGAACTGAGATCATTGTTCCTTTTCTCAGTACAAGCTTTATTTGAAAGATAATCACGCTCTTTTCAAAGTCTATTAATTTCAAGAATGCTTTATTAAGAAACGCACATCTGTTTCTTTGGAAAGACAAGCAGTTGTTTGCTACGTGTGAAAGCATTGTTAGAACTGAGATCAGTGTTCCTTTTCTCAGTACAAGCTTTACTTTGAAAGATAATCACGTTCTTTTGAAAGTTTAATAATTTCATGAAAGTTTTAGTAAGAAATGCACATGTGTTTCTTTGTAAAGACAAGCAGTTGTTTGCTACGTGTGCAAGCATTGTTAGAACTGAGATCATTGTTCCTTTTCTCCGTACAAGCTTTACTTTAAAAGATAATCACGTTCTTTTGAAAGTTTACTAATTTCACGAAAGCTTTATTAAAAAAAGCACATGTGTTTCTTTTTCAAGACAAGCAGTTTTTTGCTACGTGTGAAAGCATTTTTTGATCTGAGTTCAGTGTTCCTTTTCTCAGTACAAGTTTTACTTTGAAAGATAAACACGTTCTTTTGAAAGTTTATTAATTTCACGAGAGCTTTAGTAAGAAACGCACATGTGTTTCTTTGGAAAGACAAGCAGTTGTTTGCTACATGTGAAAGCATTGTTAGAACAGAGATCAGTGTTCCTTTCCTCAGTACAAGCTTTACTTTGAAAGATAATCACGTTCCTTTGAAAGTTTATTAATTTCACGAAAGGATTATGGTGCCCAGACATGGGGCACTGAATCTACAGAAAGCTTGAGAAAACTTGGGAAAGAATAAAGCATGTTTTCTTGGTAGCAACAATTTCTCGGGTCTGCTCTGCTTGCTAGAGGCAATCAAGCACTCTCATGTAAGAGAGGCTTCCTGACTCAGCCTTAGCTGCAAAACCTTGCAGCTCTTTTAAGAGGTCCTGCCATGAAACACTTAAAAGATATTGATAAAAGCTGACTGCATGCTTGTTTGTTTTCAGAGGTAGCAGGAAAAAAAGTTTTGCTGTTTTAAAACTCTGGCATTCTGGTCCATCCTGCCATGGCAAACTCTGACTCTGAGGCAGGAGGTCAGCTACAGAGAAAGCATTTGAGTGTTGTAGCTTGTTTGCTGGCAAGGACCTTGAAACGCCACAGAGTTGTGGTGATAAACATGGCTACCTCAGCCATGAGGCTGGAAAGCTAAGGAATGGGCTGAATCCAGCCGTCAGAGCCATGGCTTTCGTCCTACTGATATTGCTTGGTAAATTAAAGACTCGTGTGGTCAGAAAAAGAGAGATATGCAGTAAAGAGAGACTCAAAAACAAAACAAAAGAAAATTTCTAAATGATTTACATTGTGTAAAAAATATATGCAGTCTAAAAGACAGAAAGGAAGAAAGTAGTTGGGTGTGGTAGTACACACCTTTAATCCCAACACTTAGGAGACAGAGCGAGATTGACCTCTGAGACTTCTAGGTATGGTAGCACACGCCTTTAATCCCACTGCCTGGGAGGCAGAGACAGACAGATATCTGTGAGTTCAAGGACAGCCTGGTCTAAAGAGTTATTCCAGGAAGAAGATATACAGAAAATATAAAACAAAAGTAAAAATAAACAAAATAGAGTTAAAATAAAGCTGCACAAAGATGGAAAATATACAGAGAATCTTGATACTGTATGCTATTATGCTCTCTTTGAATTGTTTGAATGCTGAGGAAGGAGCAACAGATGCTAAAAGATATTTGTTTATAAATGCTGCTGAACTAATCCAAGATAGATATTTTCAAAATACCTTGACTTCAGAATTTGGATCTAAGGACATGATGCTTTGGAAAGGAGTTTCTTCTTTTGTTTTCACAGAGGATGAGATCCTGTGGATTTCTTCTATCACAATATGGTATGATGGACCACGTCCTCCTGAAAGATTGCTGTGAACACCTTCAAAAATTACTTCACTCGACTGCTGACTGAGAGGAACCTAGCAGACAGGTTATACCATGAAAGACTTGATTAACAGCGCCCCCATTCAGCAGGAAGCAGTTTGGAGAGAAAAAACTGTGCCCATATTCCCAAATATTGTTTACAAATGTTCTTTTACATTTAAAGAGGGAGGTGATATAGATGTGAGTAATTTGCATTGATATGAATCTTGGTTTATTGATATAAATTTAAGGTCAATTTTGTTATATGTATATATATTTCTGATATTGATTAAGGTGTTGTGATTGTGTAGCTCATGTAAAAATGTTATGTATATAAGTTGTTAATGAATAGTTATCTATAATAGTCAAGTTTGTAGTCATGTTAGATTTTCTAGATGTACATAGATATATTTTAGATAGACATTCTT
Source organism: Chionomys nivalis (assembly GCF_950005125.1). Lineage (NCBI taxonomy): Eukaryota > Metazoa > Chordata > Mammalia > Rodentia > Cricetidae > Chionomys > Chionomys nivalis. Next base: position 33,138,096 of record NC_080111.1, on the reverse strand, counting down.
CATATCTTTCAAAGACTACGGAATATGCTATTTAATGTTTTAATAACTTAGGACTTTTCATGACAATGAGACACTCGGCTCCTGGCAGCACCAATCTACTTCAAGAAGAAGATGGGCATCGAAAAGGCTCCTTATGGAGTTTGTTAGACATTTGGGCAAGAAACTGCTCTTGCCCGGACTGTTGCATAAACTGGACACAAAGAACCCGCAGAAAGAGGACTGCTGAACTTGCCTAAAGGTGAGATGATCTTTTGGAGTTCCTGATTCATGAAAGAGTCTGCGAGACACTCTGCAGGACACAGCACATAGTGACTGAACTGCCTTTGAAATTTCCTGCTTCATTGAAATGTCTGCTGGAAACTATGGCCCTGTAGGCCGAAGAAGGATGCCCCAACGGTACAGAGGAACTTTGGGTGACTGTCCAGGCAGTGAGATGTCTCTGTGATTTCTAGAGTTTTGTAAGTTGCTCACATCTCATTTACTTAGGTAATATTATATCCTTCTGGAGTCTTTGGAGTTGAAGAATAGTTAGTTATAGTTATAGTTTTCCTTAGTTATGATAAAAGATAAAGTAGATGTAAATATTGTAACTGTAATTCTTGCTTGATAACAGTTTTGTTATATGTAATTTTGCTATGTTAAAGTTAAAGCCTTCCTTTTTTTTGTTTAAACTAAAAAGGGGAAATGATGGAGGAAGGTCATTGGTTAAATAATAAAGAAACTGCTTGGTCCTCATAGGTTAGAACTTAGGTGGGTGGAGTAAACAGAACAGAATGCTGGGAGGAAGAGGAAGTGAGCTCAGATGCCATGCTCCCCTCTCCCGGGCAGACTCGATAGCTCTGCTCCCTAAGGCAGGCGCGATGAAGCTCTGACCCAGGATGGACGTAGGCTAGAATCTTCCCGGTAAGCACACGTTGGGGTGCTACACACATGAATAGAAATGGGCCAAACAGTGTTTAAAAGAATATAGTTTGTGTGTCGTTATTTCTGGTGTAAAGCTAGCCGTGCAGGAGCCGGGCAGGCCAAAAAGCAGGCCTGCAGCTCCTACTACAGCTACACGTTCTTTTGAAAGTTTATTAATTTAATGAAACCTTAGTATGAAATCCACATGTGTTTCTTTGTAATGACAAGCAGTTGTTTGCTACATGTCAAAGCATTGTTGATACCGAGATCTGTGTTCGTTTTCTCAGTATAAGCTTTACTTTGAAAGATAATCACATTCTTTTGAAAGTTTATTAATTCGACGAAAGCTTAAAGAAACGCTCATGGGTTTCTTTGTAAACACAAGCAGTTGTTTGCTAGGTGTCAAAGCATGGTTACAACTGACATCAGTGTTCCTTTTCTCAGTACAAGCTTAATTTTGAAAGATAATCACGTTCTTTGAAAGTTTATTAATATAAGGAAAGCTTTAGTAAGAAATGCACATGTGTTTCTCTTTAAATACATGAGGTTGTTTGCTACTTGTAAAAGCATTGTTTGTACTGAGATCAGTGTTCCTTTTCTCAGTACAAGCTTTATTTTGAAAGATAATCATGTTCTTTTGAAACTTTTTATATTTATCGAAAGCTTTAGTATGAAACGCACATGTGTTTCTTTGTAAAGACAAGCAGTTGTTTGCTACATGTCAAAGCATTGTTTGTACTGAGATCAGTGTTCCTTTCCTCAGTACAAGCTTTTCTTTGAAACATAATCATGTTCTTTTGAAAGTTTATTAAATTAATGAAACCTTAGTATGGAATCCCCATGTGTTTCTTTGTAAAGACAAGCTGTTGTTCGCTACGTCTCAAAGCATTGATAGAACTGAGATCAGTGTTCATTTTCTCTGTACAAGATTTATTTTGAAAGATAATCACGTTCTTTTGAAAGTTTATTAATTTTTCGAAAGCTTTAGTAAGAAAGACACATGTTTTTCTTTGTAAGGCAAGCTGTTTTTCAGTTAGTGTCAACGCATTGTTAGAACTGAGATCTGTGTTTCTTTTCTCAGTACAAGCTTTCCTTTGAAAGACAATCACGTTCTTTTGAAAGTTTATTAATTTAATGATAGCTTTAGTAAGAAACGCACATGTGTTTCTTTGTAAAGACAAGCACTTCTTTGCTACTTGTCAAAGCAATGTTAGAACTGAGATCAGTGTTCTTTTTCTCAGTACAAGCTTTCTTTAAAAGATAATCGCGTTCTTTTGAAAGTTTATTAATTTAAGGAAAGCTTTAGTAAGAAACGCACATGTGATTCTTTATACAGAGCAGCAGTTGAATGCTACCTGTCAAAGCATTGTTAGAACTGAGATCAGTGTCAATTTTCTCAGTACAAGCTTTATTTTGAATGATAATTATGTTCTTTTGAAAGTTTATTAATTTAACGAAAGGTTTAGTAAGAAACGCACATGTGTTTCTTTGTAAAGACAAGCAGTTTTTCAATACATGTCAAAGCAATCTTAGAACTGAGATCAGTGTTTCTTTTGTCAGTACAAGCTTTACTTTGAAAGATAATCACGTTCTTTTGAAAGCTTATTAATTTATCGAAAGCTTAAGTAACAAACGCACATGTTTTTCTTTATAAAGACAAGCAGTTTTTCAGTTTGTGTCAAAGCTTTACTTTGAAAGATAATCATGTTCTTTGAAAGTGTATTAATTTAATGACAGCTTTAGTAAGAAACGCACATGGGTTTCTCTGGTAAAGACAAGCATTTGTTTGCTACGTGTCAAAGCATTGTTTGTACTGAGATCAGTTTTCCTTTCCTCAGTACAAGCTTTATTTTGAAAGATAATCACATTCAATTGAAAGTATATTAATTTAATAAAACCTGACCATTAAATCCACATGTTTCTTTGTAAAGACAAGCAGTTGTTCGCTATGTGTCAAAGCATTGATAGAAGTGAGATCACTGTTCATTTTCTCAGTACATGCTTTATTTTGAAAGATAATCACGTTCTTTTGAAAGTTTATTAATTTAACGATAGCTTTAGTAAGAAACACACATGTGTTTCTTTGTAAAGACAATCAGTTTTTCAGTATGTGTTTCTTTTATAAGATAAGCAGTTCATCAGTACATGTCAAAGCATTGTTAGAACCGAGATTAGTGTTCATTTTCTCAGTACAAACTTTACTTTGAAAGATAATCACGTTCTTTTGCAATTTTGTTAATTTAATAAAAGCTTTAGTAAGAAACGCACATGTGTTTCTTTGTAAAGACAAGCTCTTGTTTACTAGGTGTCAAAGCATTGTTAGAACTGAGATCAGTGTTCCTTTTCTCAGTAGAAGCTTTACTTTGAAAGATAATCACGTTCTTTTGAAAGTTAATTAATTTATCGAAAGCTTAAGTAACAAACGTACATGTGTTTCTTGGTAAAGACAGGCTCTTGTTTACTAGGTGTCAAAGCATTGTTAGAAGTGAGGTCAGTGTTCCTTTTCTCAGTACAAGCTTTACTTTGAAAGATAATCACGTTCTTTTGAAAGTTTATTAATTTATCAAAACCTTTAGTAAGAAACGCACATGTTTTTCTTTGTAAAGCACATGTGTTTCTTTGTAAAGACAAGCAGTTGTTCGCTACGTCTCAAAGCATTGATAGAAGTGATATCAGTGTTCCTTTTCTCAGTATATGCTTTATTTTTAATGATAATCACATTCTTTTGAAAGTTTATTAATTTAATGAAAGGTTTAGTAAGAAACACAGATGTGTTTCTTTTTAGAGACAAGCAGTTTTTCAGTACATGTCAAATGATCTTAGAAGTGAGATTAGTGTTTCTTTTCTCAGTACAAGCTTTACTTTGGAAGATAATCACGTTCTTTGAAAGTTTATTAATTTAATGACAGCTTTAGTAAGAAATGCACGTGTTTCTCTGTAAAGACAAGCACTTGTTTGCTACATGTCAAAGCATTGTTTGTACTGAGATCAGTTTTCTTTCCTCAGTACAAGCTTTACTTTGAAAGATAATCACGTTCTTTTGAAAGTATATTAATTTAATGAAACCTTAGTATTAAATCCACATGTGTTTCTTTGTAAAGACAAGCAGTTGTTCGCTACGTGTCAAAGCAATGATAGAAGTGAGATCAGTGTTCATTTTCTCAGTACATGCTTTATTTTGAAAGATAATCAAGTTCTTTTGAAAATTTATTAATTTAACGAAAGGTTTAGTAAGAAACGCACTTGTGTTTCTTTGTAAAGACAAGCAGTTTTTCAATATGTGTCAAAGCAATCTTAGAACTGAGCTCAGTGTTTCTTTTATCAGTAAAAGCTTTACTTTTAAAGATAATCACGTTCTTTTGAAAGTTTATTAATTTAACGAAAGCTTTAGTAAGAAACGCACATGTGTTTCTTTGTAAAGACAAGCAGTTGTTTGCTACATGTCAAAGCATTGTTTGTACTGAGATCAGTGTTCCTTTCCTCAGTACAAGCTTTTCTTTGAAACATAATCACGTTCTTTTGAAAGTTTATTAAATTAATGAAACCTTAGTATGGAATCCCCATGTGTTTCTTTGTAAAGACAAGCTGTTGTTCGCTACGTCTCAAAGCATTGATAGAACTGAGATCAGTGTTCATTTTCTCTGTACAAGATTTATTTTGAAAGATAATCACGTTCTTTTGAAAGTTTATTAATTTTTCGAAAGCTTTAGTAAGAAAGACACATGTTTTTCTTTGTAAGGCAAGCTGTTTTTCAGTTAGTGTCAACGCATTGTTAGAACTGAGATCTGTGTTTCTTTTCTCAGTACAAGCTTTCCTTTGAAAGACAATCACGTTCTTTTGAAAGTTTATTAATTTAACGATAGCTTTAGTAAGAAACGCACATGTGTTTCTTTGTAAAGACAAGCACTTCTTTGCTACTTGTCAAAGCAATGTTAGAACTGAGATCAGTGTTCTTTTTCTCAGTACAAGCTTTCTTTAAAAGATAATCACGTTCTTTTGAAAGTTTATTAATTTAAGGAAAGCTTTAGTAAGAAACGCACATGTGATTCTTTATACAGAGCAGCAGTTGAATGCTACCTGTCAAAGCATTGTTAGAACTGAGATCAGTGTCAATTTTCTCAGTACAAGCTTTATTTTGAATGATAATTATGTTCTTTTGAAAGTTTATTAATTTAACGAAAGGTTTAGTAAGAAACGCACATGTGTTTCTTTGTAAAGACAAGCAGTTTTTCAATACATGTCAAAGCAATCTTAGAACTGAGATCAGTGTTTCTTTTGTCAGTACAAGCTTTACTTTGAAAGATAATCACGTTCTTTTGAAAGCTTATTAATTTATCGAAAGCTTAAGTAACAAACGCACATGTTTTTCTTTATAAAGACAAGCAGTTTTTCAGTTTGTGTCAAAGCTTTACTTTGAAAGATAATCATGTTCTTTGAAAGTGTATTAATTTAATGACAGCTTTAGTAAGAAACGCACATGGGTTTCTCTGGTAAAGACAAGCATTTGTTTGCTACGTGTCAAAGCATTGTTTGTACTGAGATCAGTTTTCCTTTCCTCAGTACAAGCTTTATTTTGAAAGATAATCACATTCAATTGAAAGTATATTAATTTAATAAAACCTGACCATTAAATCCACATGTTTCTTTGTAAAGACAAGCAGTTGTTCGCTATGTGTCAAAGCATTGATAGAAGTGAGATCACTGTTCATTTTCTCAGTACATGCTTTATTTTGAAAGATAATCACGTTCTTTTGAAAGTTTATTAATTTAACGATAGCTTTAGTAAGAAACACACATGTGTTTCTTTGTAAAGACAATCAGTTTTTCAGTATGTGTTTCTTTTATAAGATAAGCAGTTCATCAGTACATGTCAAAGCATTGTTAGAACCGAGATTAGTGTTCATTTTCTCAGTACAAACTTTACTTTGAAAGATAATCACGTTCTTTTGCAATTTTGTTAATTTAATAAAAGCTTTAGTAAGAAACGCACATGTGTTTCTTTGTAAAGACAAGCTCTTGTTTACTAGGTGTCAAAGCATTGTTAGAACTGAGATCAGTGTTCCTTTTCTCAGTAGAAGCTTTACTTTGAAAGATAATCACGTTCTTTTGAAAGTTAATTAATTTATCGAAAGCTTAAGTAACAAACGTACATGTGTTTCTTGGTAAAGACAGGCTCTTGTTTACTAGGTGTCAAAGCATTGTTAGAAGTGAGGTCAGTGTTCCTTTTCTCAGTACAAGCTTTACTTTGAAAGATAATCACGTTCTTTTGAAAGTTTATTAATTTATCAAAACCTTTAGTAAGAAACGCACATGTTTTTCTTTGTAAAGCACATGTGTTTCTTTGTAAAGACAAGCAGTTGTTCGCTACGTCTCAAAGCATTGATAGAAGTGATATCAGTGTTCCTTTTCTCAGTATATGCTTTATTTTTAATGATAATCACATTCTTTTGAAAGTTTATTAATTTAATGAAAGGTTTAGTAAGAAACACAAATGTGTTTCTTTTTAGAGACAAGCAGTTTTTCAGTACATGTCAAATGATCTTAGAAGTGAGATTAGTGTTTCTTTTCTCAGTACAAGCTTTACTTTGGAAGATAATCACGTTCTTTGAAAGTATATTAATTTAATGACAGCTTTAGTAAGAAATGCACGTGTTTCTCTGTAAAGACAAGCACTTGTTTGCTACATGTCAAAGCATTGTTTGTACTGAGATCAGTTTTCTTTCCTCAGTACAAGCTTTACTTTGAAAGATAATCATGTTCTTTTGAAAGTATATTAATTTAATGAAACCTTAGTATTAAATCCACATGTGTTTCTTTGTAAAGACAAGCAGTTGTTCGCTACGTGTCAAAGCAATGATAGAAGTGAGATCAGTGTTCATTTTCTCAGTACATGCTTTATTTTGAAAGATAATCAAGTTCTTTTGAAAATTTATTAATTTAACGAAAGGTTTAGTAAGAAACGCACTTGTGTTTCTTTGTAAAGACAAGCAGTTTTTCAATATGTGTCAAAGCAATCTTAGAACTGAGCTCAGTGTTTCTTTTATCAGTACAAGCTTTACTTTTAAAGATAATCACGTTCTTTTGAAAGTTTATTAATTTAACGAAAGCTTAGTAAGAAACGCACATGTGTTTCTTTGTAAAGACAAGCAGTTGTTTGCTACGTGTCAAAGCATTGTTAGAACTGAGATCAGTGTTCCTTTTCTCAGTAAAAGCTTTATTTGAAAGATAATCACGTTCTTTTGAAAGTTTATTAATTTAACGAAAGCTTTAGTAATAAACGCACATGTGTTTCTTTGTAAAGACAAGCAGTTGTTTGTTAAGTGTCAAAGCATTGTTAGAACTGAGATCAGTGTTCCTATTCTCAGTACAAGCTTTACTTTGAAAGATAATCACGTTCTTTTGAAAGTTTATTAATTTAACGAAAGCTTTAGTAAGAAACGCACGTGTGATTCTTTGTACAGACAAGCAGTTGAATGCTACGTGTCAAAGCATTGTTAGAACTGAGGTCAGTGTTCCTATTCTCAGTACAAGCTTTACTTTGTAAGATAATCATGTACTTTTGAAAGTTTATTAATTTAATGAAACCTTTAGTATGAAATGCTCATGTGGTTCTTTGTAAAGACTAGCGTTAGTTTGCTACGTGTCAAAGCATTGTTAGAACTGAGATCAGTGTTCCTTTTCTCAGTACAAGCTTTAATTTGAAAGATTATAATGTTCTTTTGAAAGTTTATTAATGTAACGAAAGCTTTAGTAAGAAACGCACATGTATTTCTTTGTAAAGACAAGCAATTTTTCAGTACATGTCAAAGCATTGTTAGACCTGAGATCAGTGTTCCTTTTCTCATTACAAGCTTTATTTGAAAGATAATCACGTTCTTTTGAAAGTTTATTAATTTAACGAAACTTTAGTAAGAAACACACATGTGTTTCTTTGTAAAGACAAGCAGTTGTTTGCTACGTGTCAAAGCATTGTTAGAACTGAGATCAGTGCTTTTTTCCTCAGTACAAGCTTTACTTTGAAAGATAATCACGTTCTTTTGAAAGTTTATTAATTTTTTTATTAATTATTTTATTTAATTATTAAAGATATCTGCCTCTTCCCCGCCACCACCTCCCTTTCCCCCCATCTCCCCCAATCAAGTCTTCCTCCCTCCTCAGCCCAAAGAGTAAGCAGGTTTCTCTGCCCTATGGGAGGTCCAAGGACCAACCACCTCCATTCAGGTCTATTAAGGTGAGCATCCAAACTACCTGGGCTCCCACAAAGCCATTATGCGCAATAGGATCAAGAACCCATTGCCATTGTTCTTCAGTTCTCAGTAGTCCTCATTGTCCGTTATGTTCAGCGAGACTAGTTTGGTCCCATGCTTTTTTAGACCTCGGCCAGCTGGCCTTGGTGAGTTCCCGATAGAACATCCCCATTGCCTCAGTGTGTGGGTGCACCCCTCGCAGTCCGGAGTTCCTTGCTCGTGCTCACTCTCCTTCTGCTCCTCCTTTGGATCGTGAGACTTCAGTCCAGTGCTCCAATGTTGGTCTCTGTCTCTGTCTTCTTTCATTGCCTGATGAAGGTTAATATTCAGGAGGATGCTTATATGTTTTTCTTTGTGTTCACCTTCTTATTTAGCTTCTCTGGATCACGAATTATAGTCTCAATGTCCTTTATTTATGGCTAGAATCCAAATATGAGTGAATACATCCCATGTTCCTCTTTCTGGGTCTGGCTTACCTCACTCAGGATAGTGTTTTCTATTTCTGTCCATTTGTATGCAAAATTCAAGAAGTCATTGTTTTTTACTACTGAGTAGTACTCTCATATGTATATATTCCATACTTTCTTCATCCATTCTTCCATTGGAGGACATCTAGGTTGTTTCCAGGTTCTGGCTATTACAAACAATGCTGCTATAAACATAGTTGAGCATATACTTTTGTTGTATGTTTGGGCATCTCTTGGGTATATTCCCAATAGTGGTATTGCTGGGTCGAGAGGTAGGTTGAACCCGACTTTCCTGAGAAACTGCCACACTGCTTTCCAAAGTGGTTGCACAAGTTGCATTCCCACCAGCAATGGATGACAGTGACCCTTTCTCCACAACCTCTCCAGCAGAGGCTATCATTGGTGTTTTTGATTTTAGCCATTCTGACAGGTGTAAGATGGTATCTTAATGTTGTCTTGATTTGCATTTCCCTGATTGCTAAGGAAGTTGAGCATGATCTTAAGTGTCTTTTGGCCATTTGAACTTCTTCTGTTGAAAAGTCTCTGTTCAGCTCAGTGCCCCATTTTATAATTGGATTGATTAACCTTTTACGGTCTAATTTCTTGAGTTCTTTATATATTTTGGATATCAAACCTTTGTCAGTTGCGGGATTGGTGAAGATCTTCTCCCAGTCAGTGGGTTGCCTTTTTGTCTTAGTGACAGTGTCCTTTGCTTTACAGAAGCTTCTCAGTCACAGGAGGTCCCATTTATTCAATGATGTCCTTAGTGTTTGTGCTGCTGGGGTTATACGTAGGAAGTGTTCTCCTGTGCCCATGTGTTGTAGAGTACTTCCCACTTTCTCTTCTATCAGGTTCAGTGTGTTTGGACTGATATTGAGGTCTTTAATCCATTTGGACTTGAGTTTTGTGCATGGTGATAGATATGGATCTATTTTCATTCTTCTACAGATTGACATCCAGTTTTGCCAGCACAATTTGTTGAAGATGCTCTCTTTTTTCCATTGTATACTTTTAGCTCCTTTATCGAAAATCAGGTGTTCATAGGTTTGTGGGCTAAAGTCAGGGTCTTCTATTCTATTCCATTGGTCGACTTCTCTCTTTTTATGCCAGTACCAAGCTGTTTTCAGTACTGTAGCTCTGTAATAGAGTTTGAAGTCAGGGATTGTAATGCCTCCAGACGATCCTTTATTGTATAAGATTGTTTTGGCTATCCTGGGTCTTTTGTTTTTCCATATAAAGTTGATTATTGTCTTCTCCAGATCTGTGAAGAATTTTGATGGGATTTTGATGGGGATTGTGTTGAATCTATAGATTGCTTTTGGTAGAATTGCCATTTTTACTATGTTGATCCTCCCAATCCAAGAGCAAGGGAGGTACTTCCATTTTCTGGTGACCTCTTCAATTTCTTTCTTCAAAGACTTAAAGTTCTTGCCAAATAGATCTTTCACTTCCTTGGTCAGAGTTACCCCAAGATATTTTATGCTATTTGTGGCTATCGTGAAAGGTGATGCTTCTCTGATTTCCCTCTCTGCTTACTTATCCTTAGTGTATAGGAAGGCAACTGATTTTTTGGAGTTGATTTTGTAACCTGCCACATTACCAAAGGTGTTTATCAGCTGTAGGAGTTCTTTGGTAGAGTATTTGGGGTCACTTATGTATACTATCATATCATCTGCAAATAATGAAAGCTTAACTTCTTCCTTTCCAATATGGATCCCCTTGATCCCCTTATGTTGTCTTATTGCTATTGCTAGAACTTCAAGCACTATATTGAAGAGGTATGGAGAGAGTGGACATCCTTGTCATGTTCCTGATTTTAGTGGGATGGCTTTGAGTTTTTCTCCATTTAATTTAATGTTAGCTGTCGGCTTGCTGTAAATAGCTTTTATTATATTTAGGTATGACCCTTGTATCCCTAATCTCTCCAAGACCTTTATCATAAAGGGGTGTTGAATTTTGTCGAATGCTTTTTCAGCATCTAATGAAATGATCATATGGTTTTTTTTCTTTCAGTTTATTTATATGGTTGATTACATTGATAGATTTGCGTATGTTGAACCAGCCCTGCATCTCCGGAATGAACCCTACTTGATCATAATGGATAACTTTTCTAATGTGTTCTTGGATTCGGTTTGCCAGTATTTTATTGAGAATTTTTGCGTCGATGTTCATGAGTGAGATAGGCCTGTAATTCTCTTTCTTGGTTGGGTCTTTGTGTGGTTTTGGTATCAGGGTAACTGTAGCTTCATAAAAGGAATTTGGCAATGACTCTTCTGTTTCTATATTGTGAAATACATTAAGAAGTATAGGTATTAGCTCTTCTTGGAAGTTCTGGTAGAATTCTGCATTGAAACCATCTGGTCCTGGGCTTTTTTTGGAAGGGAGATTTTTGATAACTCTTTCTAATTCTTTGTGACTAACAGGTCTATTTAGATCGTTCACCTGGTCTTGGTTTAGCTTTGGTATATGGTACTTATCTAAAAAAGTGTCCATTTCTTTTGCATTTTCCAGTTTTGTGGCATACAGGCTTTTGTAGTAAGATCTAATGATTCTCTGAATTTCCTCTGTGTCTGTGGTTATGTCCCCCTTTTCATTTCTGATCTTATTTATTTGCGTTTTCTCTCTCTGTCGTATAATTAGTTTGGATAGGGGTTTGTCAATCTGTTGATTTTCTCCAAGAACCAACTTTTTGTTTCATTGATGCTTTGGACTGTTTTCTGTGTTTCTATTCTGTTGATTTCTGCCCTCAGTTTGATTATTTCCAGTCTTCTACTCCTCCTGGGAGCGTCTGCTTCTTTTTTTTTCTAGAGCTTTCAGGTGTGCTGTTAAGTCCCCAATGTATGTTTTCTCCGTTTTCTTCAAGTGGGCACTTAGTGCTATGAACTTTCCTCTTAGCACTGTTTTCATTGTGTCCCATAGGTTTGAGTATGTTGTCTCTTTGTTTTCATTAAATTCAAGGAAGACTTTAATTTCTTTCTTAATTTCTTCCTAGACCCAGGTGTGGTTCAGTAGTTGACTGTTCAGTTTCCATGAGTTTGTCAGCTTTCTGGGGGTAGCATTGTTGGTGGCTTCTAACTTTAATCCGTGGTGATCTGATAAGACACAGGTGGACACTGGTATTTTTTTGTATCTGTGGAGGTTTCCTTTGTTTCCAAGTATGTGGTCAATTTTTGAGAAGGTTCCATGAGCTGCAGAGAAGAAGGTGTATTCTTTCCTATTTGGGTGAAGTGTTCTATAGATGGCTGTTAAGTCCATTTGATTCATTACCTCCAACAATTCTCTTAATTCTCTATTAGTTTTCTGTCTGATTGACCTGTCCATTGGTGAGAGAGGTGTGTTGAAGTCTCCTACTACTAGTGTGTGTGTTTTGATGTCTGCCTTGAGTTTTAGCAGTATTTCTTTTACATAAGTGGGTGCTTTTATATTAGGGGCATAGATATTCAGGATTGAGACTTCATCCTGCTGAATTGTTCCTGTTATGAGTATAAAGTGTCCCTGTCGATCTCTTCTGATTGATTTTAGTTTGAAGTCAGTTTTGTTAGAAATTAGTATGGCCACACCTGCTTTTCTCTTAGGACCATTTGCTTGAAAAACATTTTCCCAACCCTTTACTCAGAGTAGATGCCTGTCTTTGTGGTTGAGATGAGTTTCTTGCAAACAGCAGACTGTTGGATCCTGTTTTCGTATCCAATCTCTTAGCCTGTGCCTTTTTATTGGTGAATTGAGACCATTAATATTAAGTGATATTAATGACCAGTGGTTGTTAATTCCGGTTATTCTTATTGCTTTTGGTAGAAGAGTTTGTGTGTCTCCCTTCTTTGAGTTGTGCTGTTGAAGGGTCGCTAGATGCCTGGGTTATTGTAGGCAGTGTTGGCAATGTTGGATTCCTTGGGTTGTGATTTTCCTTCTATTACTTTCTGTAGGGCTGGATTTGTGGCAACGTATTGTTTAAATTTGTTCTTATCCTGGAATGTCTTGTTTTCTCCATTGATAGTGAATGATAGCTTGGCTGGTATAGTAGTTTGGGTTTGCATCCATGGTCTCTTAGTTTCGGTAGTACCTCTATCCAGGACCTTCTAGCTTTCATGGTTTCCATAGAGAAGTCAGGTGTAAGTCTGATCAGTTTACCTTTATAAGTTACTTGGCCTTTTTCCTTTGCAGCTCTTAATATTCTTTCTTTAATATGTATATTTTGTGTTTTGATTATTATATGGCGAGGGGACGTGTTTTTTTTGATCCAATCTGTTTGGTGTTCTGTATGCTTCTTGAATATTCAAAGGGATATCTTTCTTTATGTTGGGGAAGTTTTCTTCCATAATTTTGTTAAAAATGTTTTCTGGACCTTTGAGCTGTGACTCTTCTCCTTCTTCTATCCCTATTATTCTTAGGTTTGGTCTTTTTATTGTGTCCCATATTTCCTGAATGTTTTGTGATGAGAATTTGTTGGTTTTGGTGTTTTCTTTGATCAGTCCGTTTATTTTCTCTATGGTGTCTTCAGAATCTGAGATTCTTTCTTCTATCTCTTGTATTCTATTGATTATGCTTGTTTCTGTAGTCTCTGCTCGTTGACCTATATTTGCCATATCTAGCTGGTCCTAAGTTTGTGTTTTCTTCCTTGCTTCCATTTCAGTTTTCAATTCTTGGACTTTTTCCATTACCTGTTTGATCATTTTTTCTTGGCTTCCCAGGGTATCATTTACGTATTTACTCATTTCTTCAAACTTTTCGTTATACTTCTCATCCATTTCAATGAGGGCGTTTTTTACATGTTGTTTAAGGGACTCTATTGCTTTCAACAAGTCAGATTTTTCCTCTTCTCCTGTGTTATGGTGTTCAAGTCCTTGTGTTGTAAGATCATTGGGTTCTGGTGTTTTCATGTTGTTTTTCAGATTGTTGGATGAATTCTTGCCTGGGCGTCTGCCCATCACCTCTTACTGATGCTATCTATTGGGTTTGATTTAATTGTAGTGGGAAGATCTGCTCTCAGTGCGGGCTTCACTGTTTCTTGCCCGCACTATCCTGCATCCAGTGCTTCTGCAGCCCAGGACTGCCTGCGCGCCTGTGCCTCTGCCGCCCGTACTTGCCTGCAGATGGTGCATCCGCCACCCGGGCCTGCCTGCGCTTCTGAAAGTTTATTAATTTAACGATAGCTTTAGTAAGAAACACACATGTGTTTCTTTGTAAAGACAAGCAGTTTTTCAGTACGTGTCAAAGTATTGTCAGAACTGAGATCAGTGTTCCTTTTCTCAGTACAAGTTTATTTTGAAAGATAATCACTTTCTTTTGAAAGTTTATTAATTTAACGAAAGTTTTAGTAAGAAATGCACATGTGTTTCTTTTATAAGATAAGCAGTTTATCGGTACATGTCAAACCATTGTTAGAACTGAGATCAGTTTTCCTGTTCTCAGTACAAGCTTTACTTTGAAAGATAATCATGTTCTTATGAAAGTTTATTAATTTAAAGAAAGCTTTAGTAAGAAACGCACATGTGTCTCTTTGTAAAGACAAGCAATTTTACAGTACATGTCAAAGCATTGTTAGAACTGAGATCAGTGTTCCTTTTCTCAGTACAAGCTTTATTTGAAAGATAATCACGTTCTTTTGAAAGTTTATTAATTTAACGAAAGCTTTAGTAATAAACGCACATGTGTTTCTTTGTAAAGACAAGCAGTTGTTTGCTAAGTGTCAAAGCATTGTTAGAACTAAGATCAGTGTTTTTTTCCTCAGTACAAGCTTTACTTTGAAAGATAATCACGTTCTTTTGAAAGTTTATTAATTTATCGAAAGTTTTAGTAAGAAACGCACATGTTTTACTTTGTAAAGACAAGCAGTTTTTCAGTTCATGTCAAGGCAGTGTTAAAACTGAGATCAGTGTTCCTTTTCTCAGTACAAGCTTTACTTTGAAAGTTAATCACATTCTTTTGAAACTTTATTAATTTAACGAAAGCTTTAGTAAGAAACGCACATGTGATTCTTTGTAAATACAAGCAGTTGAATGCTACCTATCAAAGCACTGTTAGAACTGAGATCAGTGTTCCTTTTCTCAGTACAAGCTTTACGTTGAAAGATAAAAACGTTCTTTGAAAGTTTATTAATTTAATGAAACCTTTAGTATGAAATGCTCATGTGGTTCTTTGTAAAGACAAGCATTCGTTTGCTACGTGTCAAAGCATTGTTAGAACTGAGATCAGTGTTCCTTTTCTCAGTACAAGCTTTAATTTGAAAGATAATAACGTTCTTTTGAAAGTTTATTAATTTAACGAAAGCTTTAGTATGAAACGCACATGTGTTTCTTTGTAAAGGCAAGCAATTTGTCAGTACGTGTCAAAGCATTGTGAGAACTGAGTTCAGTGTTCCTATTCTCAGTACAAGCTTTACTTTGAAAGATAATCACGTTCTTTTGAAAGTCTATTAATTTAACAAAATCTTTAGTAAGTAACGCACATGTGTTTTTTTGTAAAGACAAGAAGTTTTTTGATAGGTGTCAAAGCATTGTTAGAACTGAGATCAGTGTTCCTTTTCTCATTACAAGCTTTACTTTGAAAGATAATCACGTTCTTTTTAAAGTTTATTAATTTAATGAAAGCTTTAGTAAGAAACTCACATGTGTTTCTTTGTAAAGACAAGCAGTTGTTTGCTACGTGTCAAAGCATTGTTAGAACTGAGATCAGTGTTCCTTTTCTCAGTGCAAGCTTTTCTTTGAAAGACAATCACGTTCTTATGAAACATTAATAATTTAATGAAAGCTTTAGTAAGAAACGCACATGTGTTTCTTTATAAAGACATGCAGTTTTTCAGTACATGTCAAAGCAATGCTAGAGCTGAGATCAGTGTTCCTTTTCTCAGTACAACCTTTCTCTGAGAGATAATCACATTCTTTTGAAAGTTTATTCATTTAATGAAAGCTTTAGTAAAAATGCACGTGTGTTTCTTTGTAAAGACAAGCAGTTTTTGAGTACGTATCAAAGCATTGTTAGCACTGAGATCCATGTTCCTTTTTCTAGTACAAGTTTTACTTTGAAAGATAATCACGTTCTTTTAAAAATTTATTAATTTAACGAAAGCTCTAGTAAGAAACGCACATGTGTTTCTTTGTAAAGACAAGTAGTTGTTGGCTACGTGTCAAAGCATTGTTTGTACTGAGATCAGTGTTCCTTTTCTCTGTACGGCTTTACTTTGAAAGATAATCACATTCTTTTGAAAGTTTATTAATTTAACGAAACTTTAGTAAGAAACTCACATGTGTTTCTTTGTAAAGACAAGCAGTTGTTTGCTATGTGTCACAGCATTGTTAGAACTGAGATCAGTGTTTTTTTTCTCAGTACACGCTTTACTTTGAAAAATAATCACGTTCTTATGAAAGTTTATTAATTTAATGAAAGCTTTAGTAAAAAAATGCACATGTGTTCCTTTGTAAAGACAAGCAGTTGTTTGCTACGTGTCAAAGCATTGTTTTTAGTGAGATCAGTGTTCCTTTTCTCAGTACAAGCTTTACTTTGAAAGATAATCACGTTCTTTTGAAAGTTTATAAATTTAATGAAAGCTTTAGTATGAAATGCTCATGTGGTTCTTTGTAACGACAAGCAGTTGTTTGCTACGTGTCAAACCATTGTTAGAACTGAGATCAGTGTTCCTTTTCTCAGTACAAGCTTTACTTTGAAAGATAATCACGTTCTCTTGAAAGTTTATTAATATAACGAAAGGTTTAGTAAAAAGCACACATGTATTTCTTTGTAAAGACAAGCAGTTTTTCAGTGAATGTCAAAGCATTGTTAGAACTGAGATCAGTGTTCCTTTTCTCAGTATAAGCTTTATTTGAAAGATAATCATGTCCTTTTGAAAGTGTATTAATTTAATGAAAGCATTAGTATGAAACGCACATGTGTTTCTTTGTAAATACAAGCATTTGTTTGCTACTTGTCAAAGCATTGTTAGAACTGAGATCAGTGTTTTTTTTTTCCTCAGTACAAGCTTTACTTTGAAAGGTCATCACATTCTTTTGAAAGTTTATTATTTTCATGAAAGCTTTAGTAAGAAACACATATGTGTTTCTTTGTAAAGACAAGTAATTGTTTGGTACTTGTCGAAGCATTGTTAGAACTGAGATCCGTGTTCCTTTTCTCAGTACAAGCTTTAATTTGAAAGATAATCACAATCTTTTGAAAGTTTATTATTTAATGAAAGCTTTAGTATTTAGAAAATGAACATGTGTGTTTTTGTAAAGACAAGCAGTTGTTTGCTACTTTTCAAAGCATAGTTAGAACTGAGATCAGTGTCCTTTTTCTCAATACAAGCTTTAATTTGAGAGCTAATCATGTTCACTGGAAAGTTTATTAATTTAACGAAAGCTTTAGTAAGAAACGCACATGTTTTTCTTTGTAAAGACAAGCAGTATTTCAGTGAATGTCAAAGCATTGTTAGAAATGAGATCAGTGTTCCTTTTCTCAGTACAAACTTTACTTTGAAAGATATTAACGTTCCTTTGAAAGTTTATTAATTTAATGAAAGCTTTATTTTGAAATGCACTTGTGTTTATTTGTAAAGAGAAGCAGTTGTTTGCTGCATCTCAAAGCATTGCTAGAACTGAGATCAGTGTTCCTTTTCTCAGTACAAGCTTTACTTTGAAAGATAATCATGTTCCTTTGAAAGTTTACTAATTTAACAAAATCTTTAGTAAGAAACACACATATGTTACTTTGTAAAGACAAGCAATTGTTTGCTACGTGTCAAAGCATTGTTACGATTGAGATCGGTGTTCTTTTTCTCAGTACAAGCTTTACTTAGAAAGATAATCACGATATTTTGAAATTTATTATTTAATGAAAGCTTTAGTATGAAAGTCACATGTGTTTCTTGTAAAGGCAAGCAGTTGTTTGCTACGTGTCAAATATTGTTTGTACTGAGATCAGTGTTTCTTTTCCCAGTACAAGCTTTACTTTGAAAGATAATCACGTTCTTTGAAAGTTTATTAATTTATTGAAAGTTTTAGTAAGAAACTCACATGTGTTTCTTTGTAAAAACAAGGATTTGGTTGCTATGTGTCAAAGCATTGTCAGAATTCAGTCAGTGATCCTTTTCTCAGTACAAGCTTTCCTTTGAAAGATATCACGTTCTTTTGAAAGTTTATTAATTTAACGAAAGCTTTAGTAAGAAACACACATGTGTTTCTTTGTAAACACAAGCAATTGTTTGCTACGTTTCAAAGCATTGTTTGTAGTGAGATCAGTGTTCCTTTTCTCAGTACAAGCTTTATTTGAAAGATAATCACGTTCTTTTAAAAGTTTATTATTTAATGAAAGCTTTAGTATTTAGAAAATTCACATGTGTTTCTTTGTAAAGACAAGCAATTTTTCAGTGACTGTCAAAGCATTTTTAGAACTGAGATCAATATTCCTTTACACAGTAAAAGCTTTACTTTGAAAGGTGATCATGTATTCTTGAAAGTTTATTAATTTAACGAAAGCTTTAGTATGAAATGCACATATGTTTCTTGTTAAGGCAAGCAGTTGTTTGCTACGTGTAAATATTGTTTGTACTGAGATCAGTGTTTCTTTTCTCAGTAAAAACTTTAATTTGAAAGATAATCACGTTCTTTTGAAAGTTTCTTAATTTAACAAAAGTTTATAAGAAACTCACATGTGCTTCTTTGTAAAGACAAGGAGTTGGTTGCTACGTGTCAAAGGATTGTTAGAACTGAGATCAGTGTTCTTTTTCTCAGTACAAGCTTTTCTTTGAAAGATAATCACGTTCTTTGAAAGTTTATTAATTTCACGAAAGCTTTAGTCAAAAACGCACATGTGTTTCTTTGTAAAGACAAGCAGTTTTTCAGTACTTGTCAAAGCATTGTTAGAACTGAGACAAGTGTTCCTTTTCTCAGTACCAACTATCCTTTGAAAGATAATCACGTTCTTTTGAAAGTTTATTAATTTAATGAAAGCTTTAGTTTGAAACGCACATGTGTTTCTTTGTAAAGACAAGCAGTTGTTTGCTACATGTCAAAGCATTGTTAGAACTGTGATCGGTTTTCATTTTCTTAGTACAAGCTCTACTTTGAAAGATAATCACGTTCTTTTGTAAGTTTATTATTTAATGAAAGCTTTAGTGTGAAATACACGTGTTTCTTTTAAAGGCAAGCAGTTGTTTGCTACGTGTCAAAGCATTGTTTGTAGTGAGATCAGTGTTCCTTTTCTCAGTACAAGCTTTACTTTGAAAGATAATCACGTTCTTTTGAAAGTTTATTCATTTAACGAAAGCTTTAGTAAGAAACGCACATGTGTTTCTTTGTAAAGACAAGCAATTGTTTGCTAAGTGTCAAAGCATTGTTAGAACTGAGATCGGTGTTCCTTTTCTCAGTACAAGCTTTACTTTGAAAGATAATCACGTTATTTTGAAAGTTTTTTATTTAATGAAAGCTTTAGTATGAAATGCACATGTGTTTCTTGAAAAGGCAAGCAGTTGTTTGCTACGTGTCAAATATTGTTTGTACTGAGATCAGTGTTTCCTTTCTTAGTGCAAGCTTTACTTTGAAAGATAATCACATTCTTTTGAAAGTTTATTAATTTAACGAAAGTTTTAGTAAGAAACTCACATGTGTTTCTTTGTAAAGACAAGGAGTTGTTTGCTACGTGTCAAAGCATTGTTAGAACTGAGATCAGTGTTCTTTTTCTCAGTACAAGCTTTACTTTGAAAGATAGTCACGTTCTTTTGCAAGCTTATTAATTTCACGAAAGCTTTAGTAAGAAACGCACATGTGTTTCTTTGTGAAGATAAGCAGTTTTTCAGTACTTATCAAAGCATTCTTAGAACTGAGATCAGTGTTCCTTTTCTCAGTACAAGCTTTACTTTGAAAGATAATCACGTTCTATTGAAAGTTTATTATTTAATGAAAGTTTTAGTATGAAATGCACATGTGTTTCTTTGTAAAGACAAGCTGTTGTAATATGAGGATTGGTGGGGCTGAGTCCCCGGCACCCAGCTGCACACATGGCTAGCTTATGCCCTGAAATAATTACACGGAAAATGTATTCTTTTGAACACTGTCTGACCCATTAGTTCCAGCCTCTTATTGGTTAGCTCTTACATAGTGATCTAACCCATTTTTAATATTTTGTGTAGTACCACGAGCTGGCTTACCATGAAAGATCTTAACCTGCATCTGTCTTGAGTGGGAGAATCATGGCGACTCACTGACTCAGCTTCTTTCTCCCAGCATTCTGTTTTGTTTACTCCACCCACCTAAAGGCTGGCCAATCAAATGGGCCAAGGCAGTTTCTTTATTAGCCAATGTCCTTCCTCCATCATTTCCCCTTTTTCTTTTTAAACAAAAAAAAGAAAGGCTTTTATTTTAACATAATAAGATTACATATAACAAAACAGTTATCAAACAAGAATTACAGTTACAATCTTTAAAACTATTATATCCTTTATCATAACTAAGGAAAACTATAACTAATCATTCTTCAACTCCATCAAAGACTCCAGAAGGTTATAATATTACCTAAGCAAACAAGAGATCCAAAACTCTAGAAATGACAGAGACATCTTATTAACTGGACAGTCACCCAAAGATCCTCTGTACCATTGGGGCATCCATCTTTAGCCTTTAGGCCCATAGTGTCCAGCAGACATTTTTATGAAGCAGAAAATTTTAAAGGCAGTTTAGTCACTTTTTGCTGTGTCCTGTAGAATGTCTCGCAGACTCTTTATGAATAAGGAACCCCGAAAGACCATCTCACCTTTAGGCAAGTTTAGCAGTCCTTTTTGCGAGTTTTTTGTGTCCAGTTTATCCATCAGTCCAGGCAAGATCAGTTTCTTGCCCAAATGGCTATCAAATAACTAAGGAGCCTCTTCGGTGCCCATCTTCCTCTTGATGTAGATTGGTGCTGCCAGGAGCAGACATGTCTCATTATCATGAAAAGCCCTAAGTTTTTAAAACATTAAATGCCATATTCTACAGTCTTTAAAGGATATGAAGAATGCCTATATAGCTAAAATATATCTATACATATCTAAAAAATCTAACATGACTAAAAGCTTAAAAATTATCAATGATTATCCATTAAAAACCTATATACATTACATTTTTTAAATAAACTATAAAATCACAATACCTTATTCAAGATTAGAAATACATATACACATAACAAAATTGACATTATAATCCATACCAATGTAAATTATTTATATCTATATCATTCTTTTGAGAGATTATTAATTTAAATAAATCTTTAGTAAGATACGCACATGTGTTTCTCTGTAAAGACAAGCAGTTTTTTTCTACGTGACAAACCATTGTTTGTAATGACATCAGAGTTCCTTTTCTAAGTACAAGATTACCTTGAAAGATAATCATGTTCTTTTGAAAGTTTATTAATTTTAGGAGAGCTTTAGTAAGAAACGCACATGTGTTTCTTTGTAAAGAAAAGCAGTTGTTTGCTACATGTCATAACATTGTTAGAACTAAGATCAGTGTTCCTTTTCTCAGTACAAGATTTACTTTGAAAGATAATCACGTTCTTTTGAAAGTTTATTAATTTAACGAAAGCTTTAGTAAGAAAATGCAAGAATTCCCCCAACAATTAGAAAGGCAACGTGACATCACCAGAATCCAGGAATCCCGAAATGAGAATTGTACACCCTAATACAGAAGAATTAGAAGAATTCAACTCAACAGTGAATTATATGAAAATAATATAGGACCTTAAACAGGAGGTGAAAAACTGTCATAATCAATTAGAGATTACAAACAAAAAGGTAGAGGAAATGAATAAATATCTCAAAGATACCCATGAAAACCAAGAGAAACAAGAAAAAGTAATCAAACAGGTAAGGGAAAAGGTTCAAGACTTGAAGAATGAAGTGGAAGTAATAAAGAAAACACAAACCGAGAGAAGGATGGAGATGGAAAATTTGGATAAACAAACAGGAACTACAGAGACAAGTACCACCAACAGATTACAAGAGATAGAAGAAAGAATCTCAGACACTGAAGATACCATAGAGAAAATAAACACTCTGATCAAAGAAAACAGCATAACCAACAAATTCTCATCACAAAACATTCAGGAAATCTGGGACACAATAAAAAGACCAAACCTAAGAATAATAGGGATAGAAGAAGGAGAAGAAGTACAGCTCAATGGTCCAGAAAATATATTTAATAAAATTATAGAAGAAAACTTTCCCAACCTAAAGAAAGATATTCCTTTGAAGGTCCAAGAAGCATACAGAACACCGAATCGACTGGATCAAAAAAAAAAATCTCCTCGTCATATAATAATCAAAACACAAAACATACAGAATAAAGAAAGAATATAAAGAGCTGCAAAGGAAAAAGGTCAAGTTACCTATAAAGGTAAACCTATCAGACTTACACCTGATTTCTCTATGGAAACCATGAAAGCGAGAAGGTCCTGGATAGATGTACTGCAGAAACTAAGAGACCATGGATGCAAGCCCAGACTACTATACCCAGCCAAGCTTTCGTTCACTATAAATGGAGAAAACAAAATTTTCCAGGATAAAAACAAATTTAAACAATATGTAGCCACAAATCCAGCCCTACAGAAAGTAATAGAAGGAAAATCACAAACCAAGGAGTCCAACAATGCCCACAATAACTCAGACATCTAATGACCATTCACCAGCACAACTTGAAGAAGGGAAACACACAAACTCTACTACCAAAAGAAAGAAAAAAAGAAAGGAAGAAAGAAAGAAAGAAAGAAAGAAAGAAAGAAAGAAAGAAAGAAAGAAAGGAAAAATGACCGGAGTTAACAACCACTGGTCATTAATATCACTTAATATCAATGGACTCAACTCACCTATAAAGAGGCACAGGATAAGAGATTGGATACGAAAACAGGATCCAACATTCTGCTGCTTACAAGAAACACACCTCAACCACAAAGACAGACATCTACTCAGAGTAAAGGGCTGGGAAAAGGTTTATCAAGCAAACGGACCTAAGAAACAAGCAGGTGTGGCCATACTAATTTCTCAGAAAGTTGACTTCAAACTAAAATCAATCAAAAGAGATGGAGAGGGACATTTTTTACTCATAACAGGAACAATTCACCAGGATGAAGTCTCAATCCTGAATATATATGCCCCTAATATAAAAGCACCCACTTATGTAAAAGAAACGTTACTAAAACTCAAGGCAGTCATCAAACCACACACACTAATAGTAGGAGATTTCAACACTCCTCTCTCACCAATGGACAGGTCAATCAGACAGAAACCTAACAGAGAAATAAGAGGATTAAGGGAGGTAATGAATCAAATGGACTTAACAGACATCTATAGAAATTCCACTCAAATAAGAAAGAATATACCTTCTTCTCTGCAGCTCATGGAACCTTCTCGAAAATAGACCACATACTCGGTAACAAAGCAAACTTACACAGTTACAAAAAAATATCGGTAACCACCTGTGTCTTATCAGATCACCATGGATTAAAGTTAGAATTCAACAACAATGCTATCCCCAGAAAGCCTATGAACTCATGGAAACTGGACAGTCAACTACTGAACCACACCTGGATCAAGGAAGAAATAAAGAAAGAAATTAAAGTCTTTCTTGAATTCAATGAAAACGAAGACTCAACATACTCAAACCTATGGGACACTATGAAAGCTGTGCTAAGAGGAAAGTTCATAGCATTAAGTGCCCACTTAAGGAAAACGGAGAAAGCACACATTGGAGACTTAATAGCCCACCTGAAAGCTTTAGAAAAAAAAGAAGCAGACTCACCTAGGAGAAGTTGAAGACTGGAAATAATCAAATTGAGGGCTGAAATCAACAAAATACAAACACAGAAAAAATCCAAAGAATCAATGAAACAAAAAGCTG